>NC_080410.1:20558897-21232897 GCF_030265065.1 Corythoichthys intestinalis
TTGTGATAAAGTTCATTATTTTCTGTAATGTACTGATAAACATTAGACTTTCATATATTTTAGATTCATTACACACGACTGAAGTAGTTCAAGCCTTTTATTGTTTTAATATTGAGGATTTGGGCAAAAAAGTAAAGAAAAAAAAATCCCTATCTCAAAAAATTAGCATATCATGAAAAGGTACTCTAAAGAAGCTACTAAACTAATCATCTCAATCAACGAATTAAGTCAAAACCCCTGCGAAAGATTCCTGAGGCTTTTAAAAACTCCCAGCCTGGTTCATTACTCAAAACCACAATCATGGACAAGACTACCGACCTGACTGCTGTCCAGAAGGCCATCATTGACACCCTCAAGCAAGAGGCTAAGACACAGAAAGAAATTTCTGAGCGAATAGGCTGTTCCCAGAGTGCCGTGTCAAGGCACCTCAGTGGGAATACTGTGGGAAGGAAAAAGTGTGGCAGGAAACGCTGCACAACCAGAAGAGGTGACCGCACCCTGAGAAAGATTGTGGAGCAGGGCCAATTCCAGACCTTGGGGGACCTGCAGAAACAGTGGACTGAGTCTGGAGAAGAAACATCCAGAGTCACCGTGCACAGGCATGTGCTGGAAATGGGCTACAGGGAAGCAGCACTGGACTGTTGCTCAGTGGTCCAAAGTACTTTTTTCAGATGAAAGCAAATTTTGCATGTTATTCGTAAATCAAGGTGTCAGAGTTTGGAGGAAGACTGGGAAGAAGGAAATGCCAAAATGCCTGAAGTCGAGTGTCAAATACCCGCAGTCAGTGATGGTCTGGGGTGCCATGTCAGCTGCTGGTGTTGGTCTACTGTGTTTTATCAAGGGCAGGGTCAATGCAGCTAGCTACCAGGAGATTTTGGAGCACTTCATGCTTCCATCTGCTGAAAAGCATTATGGAGATGAAGATTTCATTTTTCAGCACGACCTGGCACCTGCTCACAGTGCCAAAACCACTGGTAAATGGTTTAATGACCATGGCATTACTGTGCTCAATTGGCCTGACAACTCTCCTGACCTGAACCCCATAGAGAATCTGTGTGATATTGTGAAGAGGAAGTTGAGAGACACCAAACCCAACACTGTGGATGAGCTTAAGGCTGCTATCGAAGCATCCTGGGCCTCCATAACACCTCAGCAGTGCCACAGGCTGATTACCTCCATGCCCCGCCGCACTGAAGCAATCATTTCTGCAAAAGGATTCCCGACCAAGTATTGAGTGCATAGCTGATATATCTGATTGAAGGTTGACTTTTTTTTGTATCAAAAAACACTTTTTTGTATTGGTGTGATTAAATATGCTAATTTTTTGAGATAGGGATTTTTTGGTTTTCTTGACTTTTTTGCCAAAATCATCAATATTAAAACAATAAAAGGCTTGAACTACTTCAATTGTGTGTAATGAATCTAAAATATATGAAAGTCTAATGTTTATCAGTACCTTACAGAAAATAATTAACTTTATCACAATATGCAAATTTTTTGAGACTGACTAGTATGTGATGAAAACAAGAAATATAACTTTGTGAAACACTGGCAAGGTGAAAGTAGTTTACCTGGTTTACACATTTCACATCTCTTTTTCTCTGCATTCCTGCACAGCAGACAGTTTACCTAATTTATCTATCACTGCAATTTGAAATATTGTGTAATTTTGTGAACCTCCTTCTGGCTTGCTCATTTTGCACATTCCTATTGCACTTTTGTACAGTACTCCAATTCCCTGATTCTTTGTTCACATGTTATTATTTATTCATAGTTTTATCTTAATTTATTTTTTCCCCTCAACACTTGGAGGTCAAATTCAACGAAATTTCATTCTGTATTCAGTAGTGCATACCAAAATGACAATTAGTCCAATCTAATCTAATCTATCGAACTAATTTATCTATCTTGTGCTAAAGTCATATCATCAATCAATAAATACAAGGGAACCAATTCTATTGACAGCCATACACGACCAGGAAAACCATTAGGCCTACAAACTATCACCCATCACTAGGCTTTGCTAAGTTCATAAATGTTGGGACATCTGCACGATTCAGATGTTTTTTTTTCCTTTTTGCTTTCAACACAACAAGATGAAAATATTACCGTAGAAGAGCGAAAATAACCATGACAAAGATTTCCATTCATATGATCAGATAAATCTCATCGCAAATATTTGGGAGTAAATTCAAACCCCGACCATATTCAGATATTTTGTCTGAGTATCTATATTACATTCAGAGCATCACAAGAGAATATTTACTTCACTACTCACTTAGGGACTCGAACAATATATTCAGTGCCTGAAGAACTGCTGCTCCCCTGCAACACAAAAAGTTTCTCGTAAATTATTCTATGGCTTTCCAGCTGCCATTACAGGATATTATCAATCATATTGCACCCCCCCCCCCCCAAAAAAGGAAAAGGTACAGATTAAAAATGTCTAAAAGAAGTCTCATGGATTAAACCGAAGCCAGTAAACATTATTTCCCCAAGCCATTACTCACTAGTGATGCCATAATGTATCTTGGCTCCGACTCCAATAAAGATACACTTGAAAAAGAAAATAATACATAGTGTTAGAAATACGGCATTAATGGTACTAAAAGAATAGTCATTTTATAATGAGCATTATTGACTGCATTGTCTACGCGAAATACAGACTCTTAAATAGTATGAAATGCTACCGTGGATGTTTGACGCCAGTTTATGAACAATTTCAACCAAAGATGCAAACTTACGTTATGCTTACGCAGGAACGTGGAAAGGAAGTTTAGAATTTTTCAATATGATTGATCAAAGAAGATGCGTTTGTTTACAAGAGAATTTTGCGGCGCACACTTAACAGTCCGTCGGAATTTATTGTAGGTAGGAAACACGTCAAATAAAGGTTCCGCGGTTGTTGCTCACGTGATTGGTATTCGCCTTTCTTTCACTTACAGAATTGATGTAAAGTATATTGAAACACTCGGCGCAGTGCCTAATATGATGAAATTCACTTCATTGACTCATGATGAGCCCGCTAAATAAATAAATTCATAAATAAATAAATAAATAAATAAATAAGCTGGTGAGTACCGCTCCTGATTTTTAATTTATTTTATTTATTTAGTTTTTTAAAAAAAAGTTTTTATGCCTGTCTGTATGTTTATCACCTCAAAGCCTAAACAATGAGTGGATTGTTTATTCTATTCCAAAGTTGAATTGTTATTGATTTTTTCTCTTCTGTAGGGCAGCCTCAGTTGTGATAGCAAAATTGTGATTTAAGAATTTTTATAATTTTAAGTGAGTATAAAAACGTTACAAAGTACAGTATTTCATTCCATACACTGTTGGAAAATACAGTAAATTGTAAAATTTCAATGGGATTTGTCTTTGTTTTCCCAGATTTTCAAAAGACAGCGGTAGGTCTTCATACGAAGTTGATTCATTCCAGGACCATGTTTGTAAGTCGAAATGGTCGTATATCCAGCAGGATTTTCCCATAAGAATACATTATAATTCCATTAAGCCCGAAAACCTGCACTAAATCCTTAATAAATACTGATGGTACGGTTGCAAATAGCAATTACACAGAGAAAAACAAATAAATAAAAATCGGAATAATAATATAATAATAGTAATAATAATACTAATAATATCTACAATAATGTAACGAATGGAGTTTCAATGGTGCGGATGTGTTTGCGCAATGTAACTGAACGCACGGCGTGGCTGACTTGACAGAGTGAGGGAGGGACTTTACTTTCACTTTGTTTACCTGCTACAGACAGTATGCATGTTGTGTTGCACAAGTTCTGAAATAAATGATTAAAAACCTGACGAAGCAGGCGAATTTTTTGGCAATGGTACAATGATAGTTATTGTCATTTTAACTTATAAAGACTGGCAAACGAAGGTCGGAGGAGAACAGTCGAGATTGTAGATATTCTACGGCTGTATTGTCAAGCCAGTTCACGGACACGCCCCCCAAGCTCATATTTTTCTATCAGTTCCATCTTCATTTCAATGTTAAGCCACTATTTTTTTCCTTTTTTTCACCACCTGCACTAACAGTCTTTGAACCCATGTTGATTTCTCTTACAAGAAAATCCGCCGTGCGTCCAACTTCCTGGTAAACAAAGAAAAGTTGGATCTGTCATAAATCGTCGAATTTCGAGCATGTCATCGGATGTAGAAACATATGGAGAGTCAAATTTTACGTTGGATATCGAAAAGATTTCGTGTCGAAGCGATCGTATATGTCGAGTTACCGCTGTAATACATTTTAGAGCTTTTTTTTAATAGAATTTTCATACCATAATTTTACAATCTTTGTGCTCAAGTATACCATACTGTGAGAAACTGATATATGCCTATGCCTACTGGTCCCCTCATAATGTTGGATCCTCTGTTTCCTTTGCACAGCTGCCATTGTTCAGTGGTATCAGTAGCCTTTCTTTTTTTTATTTTATTTTACTATTTGTTCATTTTATGAGGGAATGTAACCTACTTTGATGAGAAGGATTTGACTGACCTCAATTCGGAGTGAGAGTTTTGGAAGCAAGCTTCTGGAAAGCTTTGTGGACACCCGGGTTGTGGCATCACAAGCATGTCACTGACAATGTAGCCATCTCTTTTGGGTTAAGAGAGGAGCAGAGTACCTGTCACCACACAGTGTTGAGTAACAGGACCCTCTACTCAAGTCTTCTGTAAAAAAGGACATAGGCAGTAGTTTGCCGCTTGTCGCATACAGAGGCACAACTTGTTTCTTGGACATCTAAGTCATTGTAGGTAAACCAGCGATCTGTCAGGTCATCGTCTTCCACAGCTGGATCCACTCCATCACTGATATAATGTCCTAAACAGAAACGGAGCATTAGCCCATTTCAGACAACCTATAAGAGCTAGCTTTTTTCCTGTATCGCTTTCCATCAGTATTGTTTGCCGATGCAACCTATACTACATTAGTGATAGCAGTCTCCTTAACCAATCAGGATTTCACATTTGCCCTGAAAGGATGACAGTGCCTTCTTTGGGCAATGTCAACATCAGTAATTCCCCTGATTGGTTGGTCAGAGAAACATTTGATACATTCATTCATCTTCCATACCGCTCATCGTCAGAAGTGTTGTGGAGGTTCTGGAGCATATCCCAGCAAACGAAGGGCGGGAGGCAGGGTACATCCTGAACTGCTTGCCAAGCCAATTGCAGGGTATACAGCAGTGGTCTCAAACCGGTCCTCAAAGGGCCGCAGGGGGTACTGGATTTCATTCCAACCAAACGAGACAAATACCTTTTCACCAATCTGGTTTCTTACAAGTGTAATCAGTTGATTGCAATCAGGTGCTGCTTATGTTAGTAGAAACCTCATTGGTTGAACTGTTTGTGCTGGATCTGTTGGAACAAAAACCAGGACCCACTGCGGCCCTTTGTGGAGTCGGTTTGAGACCGCTGGTATACAGTATGAGACAAACAACCATTCACCCTCATTTTCACACCTCTGGACAATTAGCAGTGTTCAATGAAACTGGCATGAAATATTTGGGGATGTGGGAGAAAACTGGAGTAGTGGAGAACACTATTCCAGGCAGAGGCAGAAAATGCAAGCTCCACACAGCCCAGAATATAGCCCTTGATATCAGCGCTGTAAGGCATTGTGCTAAATGGAGAAATTGTGGCTCTTGACCAAGATTTACACAGAATTTAAATGTGGATTTAGGGCCACAAAATGTGTTGATTTTAAACTTCCCTGGAGAAGGTAAAGATAAAACAAGCATAATTAGCTCAGATAGTTTATCTTACCACTGCTCGTTGTAAAGCCCTTATGATTGATGATGCTAACCAAACTATAGCAGGCAGAACCCTGTGAAGAATCAATCATATAAATTTAAATATAATGCACAGTGGGGCAAATAAGTATTTAGTCAACCACTAATTGTGCAAGTTCTCCTACTTGAAAAGATTAGAGAGGCCTGTAATTGTCGACATGGGTAAACCTCAACCATGAGAGACAGATTGTGGAAAAAAAACAGAAAATCACATTGTTTGATTTTTTAAATAATTTATTTCCAAATTAGAGTGGAAAATAAGTATTTGGTCACCTACAAACAAGCAAGATTTCTGGCTGTCAAAGAGGCCTAACTTCTTCTAACGAGTTTTAAGTTTGGTAGAAACACAGGTTCTCATGTTTGGAGGAGGAAGAATACTCAATTGCATATGAAGAACACCATACCCACTGTGAAGCAAGGGGGTGGGAACATCATGCTTTGGGGCTGTTTTTCTGCAAAGGGACCAGGACGACTGATGTGTGTAAAGGAAAGAATGAATGGGGCCATGTATCGAGATATTTTGAGTGAAAATATCTTTCCATCAGCAAGGGCATTGAAGAATAGACGTGGCTGTGTGTTTCAGCATGACAATGATCCCAAACACACAGCCAGGGCAACAAAGGAGTGGCTTCGTAAGAAGCATTTCAAGGTCCTGGAGTGGCCTAGCCAGTCTCCAGATCTCAACCCCATAGAAAATCTGTGGAGGGAGTTGAAAGTCCGTGTTGCCCAATGACAGTCCCAAAACATAATTGCTTTAGATCTGCATGGAGGAATGGGCCAAAATACCAGCAACAGTGTGTGAAAAGCTTGTGAAGAGTTACAGAAAACGTTTGGCCTCCGTTATTGCCAACAAAGCGTATATAAGAAAGTATTGAGATGAACTTTTGGTATTGACCAAATACTTATTTTCCACCATGATTTTCAAAGAAATTCTTTAAAAATCCAGCAATGTGATTTTCTGTTTGTTTTTTGTTTTTTTCACATTCTGTGTCTCATGGTTGAGGTTTACCCATGTTGACAATTACAGGCCTCGCTAATATTTTCAAACAGGAGAATGTGCACAATTCGTGGTTGACTAAATACTTATTTGCCCCACTGTATCTACTGCATCACAGTTTGCTTTGAGTTGTTGTTTTTAAATACAACTTTACCTGTTTTGATGAGAGCTTCAGGTTCTTAGAAAGGTACACAGGCCAACGTACCTTTATCGACCCAAACACTGAAAAAAACAGAAAGCGCTTCAGGTGCAAGACCAGCACTCTGTTGATGGGAAAAGGAATTGAAGAATTGAATTAAGGAGTGAAATAGATGCAGTAGAGCTAAATATTGTACACTTTATGATGATGACATGATTCATAGGGATTTCATAGGTTCAGACAGTTCCAGATCTGAAGTCATTCTAGAGATGGATAAAATGCTTACCTTGGCAGGCTAATAAAGGAAGAGCTCTGCAATGATTTAGTAGAGCCACACTCACACTGGTACTCCACCTGTGTATTCTGCACAAAACCCAAATATGGTATGTGAGTTAGATGGCCATTAACAAGTCGTTGGATAGCTTAAGAGTTATCTTGGGTTACCTTCAGATAATTGTGAAGCATTTCTTTTACTGTTCCAAAACCAGGTAGCAGGTCTAGGGACAGGTTTGTAAATTCCTCCTCTCTGGTATATTTAAGACTACACCTAAAGGACAATTAGCAAAGAATAATAATGCAGCCAAGGTTGTTGGTTGAAATTTTCACTTTTATTTCCCCATAAAAGGTGTTGTCAAGGTTATGGGATTTTTTTTTTTTCATCCGGGCTTATCTATATGAGCCTTGATTCCTGCACAGATAAAACTAAAAGCCTAATTCTTCAAAAAAGTATTTCTAAGATTATAATTCAGTGGATGCTAAGGGAACGAGGTCAATCGTTGGTAGTTGATTAGGAAATACCGTGAAAAAGACTGTCTTCGCAGTGTTTGGAATAGGATAATTATTTTTGTATTGGTACCTTGAGCACATCCTTATGTTCTCCATCTTGAACACAAAGTGCTCTTCCACAGGACACTTGTATGCTGTTCCGATCTTGGTGGCTAGCATCTGCTGTGCAGGCTTCAGATTTCTTATTTGATCAAGGACAGAGGTCAAGAACTCATGGGCATCCTGTGAATACAAGCACAGATGTATACCTGAAAAAAAAAAAATCTAATCACAAATGACTTTACTTTCTGGCGGAAATCCTGAAACTCTGGCACTAAGAGGGATACAGTGTCCTTAAATGAATAAAGGCAGCTGATTTTTTGATGAATATCACTTGAGCTGTGACATGCTTTGATGTTCATGAATGATCTGGAATTGGCAAAACATAATTATGTCAGTTGGGGAGTGTGTCATTAGCAATCAATTACAGTGGGGAGAACAAGTATTTGATACACTGGCATCAAATACTTGTTCTCCCCACTGTATATACAGTGTATCACAAAAGTGAGTACACCCCTCGCATTTCTGCAGATATTTAAGTATATATTTTCATGGGACAACACTGACAAAATGACAGACTGACACAATGAAAAGTAGTCTGAGTGCAGCTTATATAGTAGAGTTAATTTATTTCCCCCTCAAAATAACTAAAAATATAGCCATTAATATCTAAACCCCTGGCAGCAAAGGTGAGTACACCCCGTAGTGAAAGTTGTCAATATTAACATACAACATGTCAACTGTCAATATTTTGTGTGGCCACCACTATTATCCAGGACTGCCTTTACTCTCCTCGTCATGGAGTTGACCAGAGCGTCACAGGTTGCCAATGGAATGCTCTTCCACTCCTCCATGACGACGTTGCGGAGCTGCTGGATATTTGAGACTTAGCGCACCTCCACCTTCCGCTTGAGGATCCCCCAAAGATTTTCTATTGGGTTCGAGGAGACATGCTTGGCCAGTCCATCACCTTTACCCTCAGCCTCTTCAGTAAAGCAGTGGTCATCTTGGAGGTGTGTTTGGGGTCATTGTCATTCTGGAACACTGCCCTGCGGCCCAGTTTCTGGAAGGAGGGGATCATGCTCTGCTGCAGTATTTCACAGTCCATGTTGGAGTTAATGTTTCCCTCAATGGAACGTAACTTTCCAACACCTGAAGCACTCATGCAGCCCCAGACCATGACATTCCCACCACCATGCTTGACTGTAGGCATGACACACTTATCTTTTGTACTTCTCACCTGGTTGCCGCCACACATGCTTGAGACCATCGGAACCAAAAACATTAATCTTCGTCTCATCAAACCATTGGACATGGTTCCAGTAATCCATGTGCTTTGTTGACATGTCTTCAGCAAACTGTTTGCGGGCTTTCTTGTTTACCGTCTTCAGAAGAGGCTTCCTCCTGGAGTGACAGCCATGCACACCAATTTGATGTAGAGTGCGGCGTATGGTGTGAGCACTAAAAGGCTGACCCCCCACCTCTTCAATCTCTGCAGCAATGGTGACGGCACTCCTGCGACGATCCTTCAAAGAAAGCATTTGGATGTGACGCTCAGCACGTGCGCTCAGCTTCTTTGGACGACCAACCAGAGGCCTGTTCTGAGTGGACCCTGCTATTTTAAAACACTGGCTATTTTAGCCACTGTGCTGCAGCTCAGTTTCAGGGTGTTGGCAATCTTCTTGTAGCCTTGGCCATCTTTATGTAGCGCAACAATGCGTCTTTTAAGATCTTCAGAGAGTTCTTTGTCATGTGGTGCCATGTTGGAACTTTCAGTGACCAGTATGAGAGAGTGTGGGAGCTGCACTACAAATTTGAACACACCTGCTCCCTATGCACACCTGGACCTAGTAACACTAGAGAGTCACATGACATTTTGGAGGGAAAATGACAAGCAGTACTCAATTTGGACATTTAGGGATGTAGTTTCTAAGGTGTGTACTCACTTTTGTTGCCAGGGGTTTAGATATTAATGGCTATATTTTGAATTATTTTGAGGGGAAAATAAATTAACTGTACTATATAGGCTGCACACAGAGTACTTTTCATTGTGTCAAAGTGTCATTTGGTCAGTGTTGTCCCATGAAAAGATATACTTAAATATCTGCAAAAATGCGAGGGGTATACTACCTTTTGTGATACACTGTATAAATTATGAATTTGGATTCCTGACCTTATTAGTGCAGCCTCAGGACTTAAACTCCAGACTGACTTCTGACAGTTGATGTCTTCAACAAAATCCTGCAGATTCAGAAGGCTCTGAAGGCTGGCATTCATGTAGCATATCTGTGCTGGGTTAGGAAACCTGATGCACAAGAAATTACAATTTTATGATGAAAATGATGAAAACACATTTTTTTTCTAATGAATTTTTTGAGGCGGGATATGTGTATGCAAGCATACATTCATGTACACCATCACTGGTGACCATTGTCCCTCCGCTCATCGAGCTATTTATAATTGGCTTGTGGCAAGATGGCACAATTCCCTGGACTCATCACAAGATAGATTTCAATGGGGCTTTTGTGTTAGTTTATCCCAAGTCAGCTATATGAAAGACGGTTACGTGAACCACTAACACTGATCAACGTTATGGTTTACTTAGAGAAAAATAAAGTAATAAAACTATGTATGTATATAAAAATATCTGGATGATAATAGAGGGATGTTTTTTGGCTCACTCCCTTAAGCACTTAAGAGGTACAGGTACCTTAGGACAAACAGCCCTAGCAATATACATATAGACTCACCCAAGATATTTGAACCGCTTTAGTCTGGAAGTCGGCTTAATGAATGTGGCTGCAATGGTTTGATTGTATTTTTTCTTCCATCTGTTACAACTTGCGAGGCATTCCAGCCCCACAGCGTTGTCCTGGTGAGAAGAAGTGCAGTTCTGTTTCAAATGGCGCTGCTCCTTAGAATTTGGGGCCACTTGACACCTCTGTTAAAGAGAAAATAAAAACAGATTAGCCCATGTGAGGTTACACTTTTACCCAGTGGCAACTCTGCACTAGGGAGAGACTTAAATTATCTTCTGATGGATCTAAGATACCTCAAGAATAAGCAAATAAAGAGTCTATATTTTGATATTTACCATAATGCATGGACTATAAAGCACACCTGGCTATAAGCCACCACCCACCAAATTTGACAAGAAAACGGCATTTGTTCATAGATAAGCCGCACCGGACTATAAATCACAGCTGTCCTCACTGAATTATGGGATATATACACCATAAGATGTTAACCCATTAAGGTCTGGGCCTATTTTGTCTGATTTTGCATGCCTTTGAAGTTGCCTTTATATTTCAAAGAAAGAATTGTTTACGATGGCCTGGTTTGGTCCCTTTTTTTGTGACACCTTGAACTTCATGTCCAAACTGTTGTTTCATTCACTGACCAATTATAAATCATCATTTTGGGCCCAAAAAGACCAAAAATTCCAAAATCGTTTTGTCAAAATTTTTAATATTGATGTCCAATTGACAACCAAACATGCGTAACGAACCGTTTTGAAACTTTGTAATATTTATTCAACATGTTAGGATGAACATTCAACCAAAAAAATTTAGAATAAATAGTCTTATATTTGACAGTTCAACATAAACAACAGGTTTTAGGCGTTTTTTGCCTTTATACATGCGCTGGTCAAAACAGGTTATATACAGCAGACCGAACAGTGAAAAAATATATACCATCTAACACAAAAAGTGTTTAGAGGCCATCTCTTTATGAGTTTAGGTATTGCGGCCCATCACCTGATGAAAACTATGTACACACAATCAAGCTTCTTGAACACACATTTATATAGACAAATTGAGAAGACTGATTGTGGGGAAAAAATATATATACAACATTGGGAAAAAAAGTAATTTCAAAAATATTTACAATAAACAAGTTAAATTTTTTTTCAGGCATGCCGCTCCGAAAAGCAGTTTCGTCCTGGAATTCGACACAGGGCGACATCACACAGCCCACACTTCCATGGGGTGTCGGTCCTCTTTCCACCCTTCCATTTTCATTTCACTTTACTTTCATTGTCACTATAAATGTACATGAAAAAAAGTCAGTATTTATGAAAATAATAAAGTATAAAATAAAAATATATACAGCAATAAATAATAATGGAAATCTATATGTATGACAATAGAAAGAATACCATAGCTGAATATGTGCTACATCCCTAATCTTCATATAGAAAGAAGATCATCACAATTATAAATTCCTGCCTTGGATACACACAGTGCACGTACGACTTTGATCTGATATGCACATTTTATTATTATATACACAAACACACACTTATATTGCATCAAAATTAACTTTGTCTTGCAATATCAAAAGAAACTTTCAAAAGAAATTTTTTCAGCATCAAAAAAAAAAAAGTGAGTTTGCTTACCTCTGCTCGTCGATGGCGTCACCCACATGTTCAAATCCGTCACTATCTTCACTCGAGGACTCTTCCGAAGAAGACGATGATGACGAATTTGGACCATCCTCTTCCTCAAGTTGATCAAAAAGCACCATTGCCTGCGCTAAATTTAGTTTTCCGTTCATTCTCAAAGTCACACAAAGTCGCTGATCGAGCCACACGGCCGTCGCTCGCCCCCTCGCTGCTTCAGAACACTCCTCCCTCTCGTTCGGTGGAACCTCGCACGGCAGTTATATTTATTTAAAAAACGCATTTTGTGCCTCCACTGTGACTTCGAAAGGGTTCGTTTGATTTGTGTTTTTTTCATGGAGCTTCCGTTTTGAAAAAGGACAAGAAATGATGGAAATATAGACATAAAGAAATGATCCATGCAGCGTTTTAATGTTTTTTTGAGAGGACAATAAAACTATAAAACTTAAATGACAATATCTCACGTTTTAGTTGGTCGATTGACTTCAAATAATAACGAGAGTAAACCGCAACTTCCGCACTTTAAAACGAGACCAACCAACGGCATGTGGGTGACGTAATTAAAACGTGAGGGCGCTTCAAAGACGACGTGCGCTGAGGACGCGCCGGCGCGTCCTTCGACTCTCAAGGGTTAACCTGTAACACTTTATTTGACAGCGGCGTGATAAACCTGTCATAACACTGTCATAATTATGATATGACACTGTTACGAGCATTAATTAATACTTATGACAGATGTCATTTAGTGTCATCCGGCAAATTTTTTCACTTTTCAATCTCAGTTCAATTTCAATTTATTCACCTATTCACATTTTGAGTTAATGTAAAAGATCCGAGCTGGACATAAATGGAGTTAGTGACAAAATTTGCCCAGTGACACTTAAAGACATCTGTCATAAGCATTCATTAATGCTCATGACAGTGTCAGGCCACAATTATGACAGTCTTATGACACCGAATAAATCAACAAATAAGCAACACTGGACTATAAACCGCAGGATTTAAAACGAGGGGAAAAGTAATGGTTTATAGTCTGAAAATTACGGTAATCGGAATCACACTTATTAAACACCTCAAATTTGACAGGGAAAAGGATTCGAGAAATTCTGTTCAACTGAAGTTCAAGAAGTTTTTATGTCTTTTGATGACTGGCGACCTGTCTAGGATATCGTCAGCTTTTTACTGATGTCTGCTGGGGTAGGCTCCAGTGCCTCGTAACCCCGGAACAGGTTAAGCAGGAGAGAAAATGGATGTATGGATGTATGGATGGATGTATGGATGGATGGATTAGAGTATGATGAACCTCTCAGTGTTTAACCTAATGGTAGGTGCCACACTATTTTCAATTATTAATGGCCTCCCATCAATCTTACCTTGAGCCACCACAACCACTTTTTCTTGTTTTTGTTTGCGGGAGTCAGGTCATCTTGGACGTTATCCCTGTTGATGACAAATGTTATTTGTGAACATTGTTTCTAACATCCTACTGATTTTATATATAATTTGACTACATGGTGAATGTTGTTGGACCCACAAAAACTTTTCCTTTTTTCTTTTTAACCAGAAATTTCAGCTTTCATTTCCAATTGCATTAAAATGGCGATGCTCATTTTAACTGTAGGGATAATGCTAATAAAGTACCTAATGTACCGTACTGGCCTGAATATAAGACGGCCCCCTCTTTTTCAAGACTCAAGTTTGAAAAAAGACTTTTTGAACCCCAAATTAATTTTTATACAGAAAATAATTACAGTACATCTGAAGCAAATGATTATAACAATATATTTGAGAGAAAAACCATGTTATTTTACCTCATTCAAATCTTAATACGAACATGAACATTTAAAGATGTAAACTAAAGTGCAATCACATTCGTAAATGAATGGCTTCTGGTTTTTGAAATGTAAATAAACCTCTATCTATTGTGATAAAACAACAAAATTGCAATAACTGCATTAACCATAAAAGTGAGGTCTAACTGTAACTGTAGTCTTGAAACAAGTCTGAATAAGGAAAAACATTTCAATAAAATGCAAACTGGTTAAACTTGAAAGTAGCTGAGATCTGTCATGACAGAACATCGCTTCAATGATTTCTGGCGCCATCTAGCGTCGTGAATGGGTATAATGTCTAGACCGCGAATATAAGACGACCCCCACTTTTTCAGTCTTATTTCATTGCAAAAAACACCGTCTTATATTCGGGCCAATACGGTAATTAAAAGAATACATGCAGTATATTGGATGGTTTTGTATGTATCATCCACCTCCTTTTCCCATGTGAGAAAAATATTTTAACTAAAGGCAGTATATTCTAATAATCAATGAAAAAGTGAATGTCTTACCCAAGACCGGTGTTTTTTTCATAATTGAGGTTTTGGATGTTGGCTGTATTGTGTTTTGGGCTCCGGTCTGTATTATCCTGTTCCAGGTCTGTGTGACATGGGGCACCTGTGGTTTTGTCATATTCTTGGAAGGACACATGTAGTACTTTCTTTTTCACTATGGGGCTTTCACCCTCTTCCACCATGTTCAACGAGGAGGTGGTGTGCCTCTGCTTTTGAAGGCTCTGTGTTTCAGGAAAGACACTATATCTCTGTTGGAATAAAAACATAATAAAGTCATTGTATGGTATACTGTGACAACAATATCACTGAGTAAGATTCATATCCTTGTGATCAAACTGACCATGCAGCACGGCCACCACCGAAATGTCTTACTCTTGGGTTGTTTCTTTATGGCAGGTTTTAAGTCCGAGCCATTTGAACTGAGAGCCAAAAAAACAAAGTCATGTTTCTGTTACATCAGCATGGTATGTTCAGTTAAACAGTCAAATAAAGGAATTAAACAAAGCATAGTTACCTGTGGTTCTCATTTTTTTACTTTATATGTTTGTCTCAGAGTGACAGTTACATTTATTGGCTGCTTTCACAGTAATTTAGCTATTTTCCTCAGAAAAATGAAATCAGATTTCTTTCCATTTAATATACATTTTGAAAGCCTAAGAGTTGGTTAAATCATGAGATACGTTACAGCTTACTGTTGGAGGCAGAGACACCACCTTTACTGGCAGCAGTGTGGATCGCGATAAATTGAGACGTGATGTGCCTTTTTGCTCATTTTAACAAATTGGTCTGAATTTGGTGAAGACTCAAAGGTGAAAGATTAGCCTTCGGTCATTTATACCAAGAGGCTTTAACGAACCACTGTAAAGCTGAAATTTTTAAGCACTCTGCATGAGAACTGCAAGGTAAAAATTTACTCAAACTCAAATTTGATCACCTCTTAGATGGTGTCATGCGCTTGCTTTCATATGTATCCACTTCGACATCGGCCATGTTCTTCTGACCCATCTTTGTAGACCATAGCCATTGATGTGCCTATTGGCCATTGACGCTGTGTTCACCTAAATGCAGGGCCTAAATGCACACAAAAGTAGAAATGACAGTCTTTCGTACAAGCGAAGAGAGGAAATTCCATAATCTCTTCAATGTTGTCATATGAGAATAGGTCATAAATGACATCATGTTATTTTTGAAACATCAGAGCTCTTACATCATTAGCATCAGCAGGAATAGTAAATGGGGCTACACTTGAAAACCACTTTTCTACCTTCAAGGCACTCAAAGCGCTTCAACACTATATCCTTTTACATACTCATGACGCAGAATCAGGAGCAAAGTGTGGTTCAGTAGCTTGCTCAAGGATACTTAGACAAGGTCACCAGGGCGGAGAATTGAACCCACAACATCTGGGTTGAGGAATGACTACTCTACTAATGAGCCACACCGCCTCACAAGGAATGACTCATTGTTCGGCTGGGAGAAATAAACAGGCCAAACAATCCCCCTGCATAAATGTGCAGATATTGTGATGTTAGAATAAACTGCATACATTAATTAATATTTTTGCACATATAAGGTATCCATGAAGGGTCACCAATATCAATAAGAAAAGTTAAAATGCTTTCCTCTCAATTTTCACTTAAATTTACTTGCATGTTTGCATGGCATTATACCCTTTCTAAAAATATTAATAATAATTTATCTAAGTGCTTGAGTTTTTAAAAATATTAGACACAAAATAAGTATGAGGAAAGGCAGTTCTACAGGACTATAAAGACCGACCACAATAACCAAGTTATTACCAAATAAAGACTACTATGATAATGTCCATCAAAATTGAATATTTTATTTTTAAAAAGTAGTTGTACAGAACGAATAGTAAGGTGAGTGCTTATTTCTATTTATCAAGTGCAATGTAAGGGTGTCCAACTCTTCAAGTACCGTCCATATGTGACAAGATTAACTGACAGTGAATGATCAAAGCCAGCCTTTCCAGTCAAAATGGACTTGATGTCTATCGCTGTCATTTGTCAGCAAACAAAATAACCTTGTCTAAAATCTTAGAATTCATAGTGGAGCAGCCTTTACATTCCACCCTGTGAAAAAATTTACATAAGAACGTATCTTTGACATTGAATGAGTTAAATGCCATCTGCTTTTTCTACCACTTGTCATCGCTGTTGTCATGATTGAGCTGGAGCTGAACTTTGAGGTGCCCGTGCCAACCACTCATCGACAGTGCAACCGTATATAGAAGAATGGCTTTAACATAATACCCAATCCCACTCTTCATCTGGCCTCCAACTTGTCTTAAATCCCAACCAGATAAATTTGCATTGTCTTTTGCATTAAGGCAAGACCTTGAGAACACAGCTCTTTGCAAATCTGTCTTGCACTATAGAGGTGGAGAGCTTTAACAGTGTGTTTTCTTGTCATAATGAACTGCTGTGCCTTAACACTTCTCCTGGGTAAGTTTGATTACTGGTATATGAGATTTTTTTTTTTTTTACTATTTGATGACATTTGACAACAAAAAGTGACTAAAAGCAACAAACTGTAAAATACCAACCTGATTAAATGCGTGTAGTGTGAAAATGCAAAAGTAAAACATTAAATATAATACTGCAGTGACATTTATCCGTTTAGGAAAATATGTCAAGTGTCTGTTTTCAAAATGTAGTGAATAGGAAAGTTCAGTTCCAGGAATATGTTTGTTCTACCCTTGCATGGGTTTTCTCCCAACACTCCCCATATGGAAAAGATATATATAAAATTTATAAAGTTCATACCTGTTTTATACGGAACTTCTATGTAAAGCATGTGACACTCAAACCAGTTCTACGATCCTTAGTAAAGTTGTACTTTATAAACTTGTATAATTTGGGAACTTAAAAGAACAATAGACAGGAATTGCACATACAATATCCTTAATAGATATGTGTAAAATCAAATTCATATGTGTTAGAAAATTATGAGTACAACTAAAATTTTGCAAGTATTAAAGAAAACATAATAGCTGCAGTGGCACATACGGGTACATGATACATTAAAATAAAAAAAACAACATACAGGTAATCCTTGAACAAAATCACATGGAAAAGCACAGATTACTGAAAATTAATTTGTTGTTTTGACACGTAGTAACACAAATGTTAAAAGTTTGCATTTTCTCAAAGACAGGCAGCTCCTTCTCTCTCAACTGATTGATTTTCTTAAAATTATTACATGGGTAACACATAATATTTTAGCAATTTCCAGTAATCCCTCACTACTTTGCGGTTTGACTGTCGCGGATTCACAACTTCATGGGCTGAGTTTATAAAAAATGCGCTGTATTTGTTAAAGATTTGAAAACTGATCTAATTTAATCAAACATGTTATTAATGATAAAAAAATATTTTACAGTGTGTGAACAATAAAACAAGCGTAAAATAGGGTTAAAAACATTTTAATTTATAACACACAAAGACATTGGTGCACCTAAGTGGAGCAGGTTAGGTTTATGGTGCTAAAAATACATAACTAGATCACAAAAAAACAGTGTCTGCACTTCATGGAAATTCACCTAATGCGGCTGGTCTAGGAGCCAATCTAATGTGATAAATGAGGTATTACAGTACATCAAATAAAACAAAATTATTTTTTTAAAATACATTTTATTTTTTTCAAGATGTAATGGCAAAGACAGGAAACAGTACACTTATCCACTCCATTCTTGCTGTTACAAGATTTACCCATAAGAACCCAGACCCATTTTTCCTGAAAGGAAAATTACCGGTTTGTGTGATCTGTGGCGTATACTACAGACCAAGTGAACCACATAAAACACATTTCTGATGTTTATTATTATTATTATTATTTTATTTTTAGAACAACTATTTTTTTTTAATACCAAAGATCTGAATAGTTACATATTTGCCACATTCGGCATCAGTGGTAAACACCTTCTTTTGACGATGAGTAAACAGAGCTTTTCATGCTTGGTAACATAAAAATTGTCTTTTTATTTGCATTTCAACTATATATATCAAAGTTGTGATTTTAATAACAGGGTTTAGCATAAAATTCTTTTCCAATTTTGCTTTCAATCACAAAATTTGCCAATGTTATCAAAAATAAATAAATAAATAAAATAATCCTGCATATTTGGGGGGCATTCATAACAAAATTTTATGGGTACCGAACATCAGTCCTGAAAACTAAAACTAAAAAATATATATACCTTATATGTTTGAGTTCATTTTAATCACATGGCATATAGTGAACCTATATGAAGTATATTATGAAAGCATAATCTCCCTGCAAAATATATACCGGTACACTTTACATGCAGAAAACCTATATATAATGGTAAACCTATATATAATGGTATATATTCGTATATGAAAGGAGTATGTCTTTAAAATTTATATAGAGTTAAAAACTTGTAAGCTTCCATGTCAATCAATGGAAAATATAATTTGCCAAATGCTTTTCTTTTGTACCAAATACATAAGTTTTACTTGTTTCATACTCAAATCCTTTAACTACGTTGCATGAAAAGTATGCGAATGAGGCCACTTTCAAGAGTAAATCATTGTATGAGACTTACACAGATTTATTACTGGGATTTATGTAAATGTGTGTAGCTTTTTTTCTATTTCTTTTTCCAATGAGTCTATTCCCACATATATTTTGTGCCCTGCGATTGACTGATCACCAGTTTACGGTGTAGTGTACCTTTTTCTCCAAGGCAGTGGCTCCTTGCAACCCTAAACAGGATAAGCGATATAAATAATAATTATAAATATAATTTGTTTTTATTCAATTTTACTCCTTTTGTCATTAAATGTAATATACTTTAATGTAAATAAATATTTTGTGTCTTTTTATACCAAAATAAATTAAAGTATTACTATTAAATGAAGCTAATTCAACAATAAATTGATTCCAAAATGCATATTTTAAGAAAAATACAACATCAAATTAGTTAACCACATTCTAATTTGAAGTACAGATTTGTAAATAAGTAAATGTATTTTATTAGTACAGGATTTTTTGTGTTTGCTGTGTAACAAGCTAACATACTGACTTGTAAAAACCTGTATTGACAGTTTTTTTTTGTTTTTTTTTTTTGTTAACTGTTTTTTGGTTGTACTTTACAGGATGATCAGATTAGTTTGTGTATTATTTACTTCTATTCAAATAATCTGTTCTTGTTTTTCCAAGGATCATTCTTCATCATTGGACATTGTGCTTATCCTCCTGGTAGGTGGAACAATACTTTCAAACACACTCAAATCTATCCACAAAGAGATGACGTGCAGCCTCAATGATGTCTAATTTCCTTTTCATGCAGGATCTTGTGACAACTACGTAAATGTTACCGAACCGTTTCGCAATATTGCCTTTTCATCTAATTCCTTCCCTGGCTTCCCAATTGAAGATGGCCACCTTGGAACTCAGTGGTCACGATTCACTGGGATTGGTGGGGATAAAATGATTGGAGGCTGCATATCAGGACCTCGCGGTGGTTTTCAATTCCCTTTTCATTTAACATTTGCCTACCCTACTGAGCAATCTGTCACAGCAACGATAGGGACTGCATATGCTCATAATGGAGGTTGTAATAGCTATGCCATTGACATGGAATTGGTGCTCTGTCCAGGAGAATTCTACATACATAAACCAAGAAGTTACCCAGGTGGTGGTTATGGAATTATAACCTGTAAGAACCCACAAATAAAATGAGTTAATCACTTTTTAATTTACCTTGTCTGATTGCTGTCATGTGTGTGTTTTTTACAGACCATTCTGTGTGTAAAAATGATTCTTGTGGACCACTTGCTCAGTGTAACAGTGATGGAGGGTGCACTTGTGTCACTGGGTATGAATTACTCCCAAGTCATCTGCCGAGAAATAATTCTTATGGTTGTACCGGTAATTAATTGCATCTAGCATGCTTTTTTTTTTTTTTTTTTTTTTAGTGCAGTGAGATTCTCAATTGACATTCCCATACCTTTTCTGCGTATCTTTAAATATACATAGATATAGACGAGTGTACGGCAAATCCAGGTGTTTGTGGAAGTAATTCTGATTGTAACAACACAGTTGGAGCGTATAATTGTAGCTGTCTGGTTGGGTTCATTGCTAAAAACAAAGAACAGCCGCCTGGAAACAACAATGAATGCACAGGTATTGTCTTTCAATGTGTATTAATCTGCCAGGATGTCATGCTTTACAAGCTAATCCAGTCTGTTTCCTCACGTGTTAATTTTTTCCCCATGAAAGATATCGACGAGTGTCTTGAACACCCATGTGGTGATAATGGGGCATGCGAGAATACGGCAGGAAGTTATGATTGTCAATGCAATGAAGGTTACCAAAATGTGGAGGACGCCATTCCAATTTGCCAAGGTGCATGTTTTTTATTATTATTGTGTGAATGCTGAAAAACAAAGTATATACTATCAACAATACAATGTATTTCTAAAATGTTGTAACTCTTACTTTTCCTCCCCTATTATATGACAAATTTAACCAATTATAACTTTCACTTCCATACATTTCTAAGTTTGAAAATTATAAATAATATTCTCCACCAACGTTCACAAGGTTTGACAGATTCAAACTACAATGCTTATTATAAGTATTCACCCCCTTGGATGTTTTCCCCTTTTATTGCATTCATAAATCAATCATGTTCAAAATAATTCGGCATTTTGAACCAAAAAAAATATTGGAAAAATCTTTTTAATGTCGAAGTGGAAACAGACTTCTACAGAAAAATGTCATTGAAATAAAAATATATAAATGAAAACAATTGTTTGCATAGTTATTCACCCTCTTCAAGTCATGATTTTGTTGTTGCAACTTTGGCTGCAATCACAGCTGCAATCTGTGTGGCTAGGTCTTAATGAGTCTTGTACATCTGCCCACTGTAATTTTGCTCCATTTTTCTTTGCAAAACTTCTCAAGCTGTGTCAGGTTGTGCAGGAATTGGGTATGAACAGCCTTTTTTAAGATTGAGGTCTTGGCTTTGACATGGCCACTCCATAACATTTACTTGTTTTTTTTAAACCATTCCTGTGCAGATTTTGCACAATGCTTTGGATCTTTGTCTTGCTGGAATATAAATCGTCTCCTAAGCCGTAGTTCTCTCGCATGCTGAAGAAAATTGTCCCCAAGGATTTCAGTGCATTTTGCAGCATACATTCTGCCGTCTATCTTAACAAGCCTTCAAGGTCCGGCTGCTGAGAAACATCCCTACAGCATGATGCTGCCACCACCATGCTTCACAGTTGGGGATGGTGTGTTTTTTGTGATGTGTAGTGTCTGAAAAGTTGAAAGCCACTGTTGAAGAGAAGTCATATTAGCTCGAGACTAGAGTTTGCCATAGACTTCATAATACTTGCCAGGACACGGTAAACAGGGTAGATCCGTAGGGGGCCTATTTTCAAAAACTTCGAATTCAAATATTTTCAAAACCAAAGCTGCTACCGACCTAAAACCAAAACAGGCACCTACCTTAGCCATATATGAGTCTCCATGAGCAGCAGCATCAACAAATTCAAAGTCGTTCCCTTATAAAATCCCGATAATTATTTTTTTATATAAGTATAACAAAACTTAAAATGGCTATAAAATTCTCAGATTTTACACTAGATGCACAAAAATCACCAAATGCAGAGATAATCACCTATATTTTCAGGATCAATACCAATATTTAACATATCTCATAGGTTTTTGACTAAAATACCAACTTTTTTTTTTTTTTATTTACTGCAAGTTTTCAACAGCTAATAAATCATTCAATTTAACATAAGAAACTTAATACTTGGGGAAAACATGTAGAATCAATTATAAAAAAAAATATGTAAATAGATTATTAATAAATTCTATATACAATCACAGCTTATTATAGAATAGAATAGCCCTTTATTATCATTATACAGTTATACAATAAAATTGTGGAGAATCCTTTTACAGTGCAGGATAAGTTAAAATCTCAAAAGTGACTTGCAAGAATATAAAATGCGTATGAGATAGTCCTATATTTCAGGCAGTGCAAATAATCCATATGGTGTTACCAGTATGTGAGCCTTGTCTTTCAACAACCACATAGCCTTTTTGTATGCCTTGCGTTTTTGTACAAGTCCTAGTTCCTCGCCGTCTCCTTCCTGCCCTCCTCGACTCTGCTCCTTTTCCTGGCGGCCGGCCACTCAAAGTCCTTGTTCTTCCTCACTTCTGAAGTCACATCCTTGGAGAAGTTTGCACCAAAACAGTTGAAGAGGGACCGCCAGGAACTCCAGCAGGTGCTCTTGTGCTTCCTGCACATCCGGGAGTCCCACAGCGACATTCCGAAGGTTGCCATGTGGGCCATGGGGAGAGATTTAGGACCACCCAGCCCGTGTTCAGGTCTCCCTTGTCCTCTGGAATATCTCCAGGATGTTGGCCCTGTGTGTCCCTGTCTTCCTTCTTGCCCGTGCGACCGTGTTGGGGTTGACGACTGCCATGATGAGCCCGACGCTCTGCGTCTCGATTGAAGAGTGCACTACCACTTCTGGGTCAACTTGTAGCCAGCCTTGACAGACTTGTAGTTCTCCCACCTGACCAGCACCTTCCGGTTTGAGAATCGGGCCGTCCTCATTCTCTCAGGCTCCTAAAAAACATGTTTGTTTTAGAAAGATGGGGGTCTTCATTAATCTTTTTTATAAAGTGAATAATGCTGGCCACTTACTTCAGCCCCATACAGCCGTTGTTGTGGAAGCTGCTGTAGATGTTCTTCCAAAGGTGCACGGGGTCAAAGTAGACGAAGATCTTGTTGCCGTCGGCGTAGGGGTTGGTGTAGGACCATGGTGTTTCACTGAAAGTTATTAGATTGAAATATTACATAAAATAAAACACTCCAGTGAGTCAAAGGATAGACTATAAAATACTACTGCTCGTCTACAAAACACTTAATGGCCTTGGACCAAAATACATGCTTGACTTTGTTAGATTCCTATGAGACATCTAGACCCCTAAGGTCGTCTGGAACGGGTCTTCTGCATGTTCCAAGAACAAGAACCAAGCAGGGTGAGGCAGCATTTAGTTATTATGCTCC
Source organism: Corythoichthys intestinalis (assembly GCF_030265065.1). Taxonomy (NCBI): domain Eukaryota; kingdom Metazoa; phylum Chordata; class Actinopteri; order Syngnathiformes; family Syngnathidae; genus Corythoichthys; species Corythoichthys intestinalis. The sequence goes on from NC_080410.1 coordinate 20,582,503, forward strand.
TCACCTCTGGAACAAGTTTCCCGAACGTCTGAAGTATGCTCAAACTGTTAGCTCCTTTAAATCAGGGCTAAAAACGCTTTTGTTTAGCACTGCATATCCATAACTGTCTATATATTTCAATCTACCTGCCTTCTATTCCTCTTGTGCTTATCTCCATTGCTGATTTCAATGATTTTTAGTAGTAGTTGTTTTTGCTTTATTTTTATTTTTGTTATATTTTTATTTATTTATTTTTATTCTGTGATTAAATGCGATCTTTTGTCTTGGTTTTTACGTTGTGTTGATTTAAATGTGATTTTTATGGTCTTCATGTGATGTAAAGCACTTTGAATTGCCTTGTGTTGAATTGTGCTGTATAAATAAATTTGCCTTGCCTTGCCTTGCCTTAAAAGCTGATTGTTTTTTAATATGGACGCCGAAATGTAGAGATACAAAAAAACATCTAGAGATACAAAATTCGACATGGCCTCCATAGCAAAACAATGAGCTATTTCCGTTGAAAATTCTTGTGAATAATTGCTTAAATCCCTGAATTCTTAATAGATATGAATGTAAAACATTCTCGATTCCTACGTTAGGAGCAAAAAACCGTGCAGGTAGCATTTATTTTACGTAAATATTGCAAATGTGCGGTTCGTCTTTCAGTTCACTGTGGCTCCGCGTAACCACAAGTCCACAACAAAGAGCTTTTTACATTGAAATTCTTGTGAATGAATGCTGAAATCCCAGAATTCTTTATAGATATGGACGTAAAACAGTCTCATTCTTGGTTAAAAGCAAAAGAAAGCGTGCAGGTATCATTTATTATTTTACGTACGTAAATATGGCAAATGTGCGGCTCGTCTTTAAGTTCACTGTGGCGCCACCTAACCACAAGTCCACAACAAAGAGCTTTTTTTGTTGAACCTCTTGTGAATAAATGCAAGAACCGGGCAGTTGGCAATTATTTTACGTAAATATTGCGAGGTATGGAGCGGCTAATTTCTCCAATTGATTTTTTTCACAATGTTTCAAAATGCATGCATGGTACAAAAAATATATTAATTAACTTGAATCCTTGAACAAATCACTCCTGAGACAATCCTTCTTGTTAGTATGTGGTCCAGATTTCGTACTTTATGAATGTACGTAATTCCGGCATTGTGCTCCAAGCATCTGTCAGATTTTCACTCCCACCGATATCTAATATATGAAGCAGAATCATACAGCCCTCTACGGGCAGGCGGTGCTCAGTGAATGCCAAATGTGTCCAGTGAAGTAATTTTGATGTCTATGAGTTTGCCTAAAAAGTATGTGGAAGACTCCATGGTCAAGTGGAAAAAGATTATTTAGTCTAATGAGACCAAAATAAGAGTTTTTTGGATAACATACATGACAGTATGTATGGCGGAAAACAAACACTGCACATCACCAAAAATACACCATCCCAAATGTGAAACACGGTGATGGCAGCGTCATGCTGTAGGGATGTTTCTTAGCAGCTGGACCTGAAAGGCTTGTAAAGATAGACGGCAGAATGAATGCGGCAAAATACACCAAACTCCTGGGGGACAATCTTCTTCAGTCTGCAAAAGAATTACGGCTTGGGGGAAGATTTATTTACCAACAAGACACTTATTCAAAGCGTACTGCAAAAGCTCCACAGCAATAGTTAAAAAAGAACCAAGCAAATGTTCTGGAGTGGCTGTGTCAAAGCCCAGGCCTCAATCCTATAGAGAATTTGAGGCTGGACTTAAAAAGGGCTGAGCAACCTGACAGCGTAAGCAGAAGAATGGAGCAAAATTACAGTGGGCTGATGTACAACACTGATTGAAACCCAGCCACACAGACTCACTGCTGTGATTTCAGCCAAAGGTGCATCTACAAAATAATGACTTGAAGGGGGTGAATAACTATGCAAACAATTATTGTCATTTACAGGATATTTTTTATTTAACTGACATTAGTCTGTAGAAATCTGTTTCCACTTTGACATTGAAAAGGTTTTTCCAAACATTTTGGAGTTAAAATGGCAAGTTGTTTTGACCATAGTTGATTAATGAATGCACAAAAAGGGGAAAACATTCAAGGTGGTAAATACTTAAGATAGGCACTCTATTTCCACTTGGCAATGTGTAGTACTTTCCAATCGCCAACATTTTCAAAAATAAGTAGTCAATATGAGAAACTCTGACTCCATTGCACCAATTAACTGGCTTCCTTAGCACAACACTGGCACGTTTTTCCGAGCCTGGTGGTAGTAGAAATTGTTTGCTCAGTGGAAAGTTGACACGTGCTTATACAATGCTGGTCAAAAGTATTGGTACCCCTACAATTCTGTCAGATAATGATCAATTTCTCCCAGAAAATGGTTGCAATTACAAATGATTTGGTAGTAATATCGTCATTTATTTTGCCTGCAATGAAAAAACACAAAAGAGAAAGAAAAAAAGTCATGGTCATGGGTCTTCCAGCAGGACAATGACCCAAAACACACTTCAAATAGCACTAGAAAATGGTTTGAGAGAAAACACTGGAGACTTCTAAAGAGGCCAGCAATGAGTCCAGACCTGAATCCCATAGAACACCTGTGAAGAGATCTGAAAATGGTGGTTTGGAGAAGCCATCCTTCAAATCTCAGAGACCTGGAGCAGTTGGCCAAAGAAGAATGGTCAAAAATTCCAGCAGAGCATTGTAAGAAACTCATTGATGGATACTGGAAGCGATTGTTCGCAGTTACTTTGTCGAAAGGTTTTGCTACCCAGTATTAGGCTGAGGGTGCCAATACTTTTGTCCAGCCCATTTATGGAGTTTTGTGCAAAATAATAATGATTTTTTTTTTCTTCCATTCACTTTTGTGTTTTTCATCACAAGCAAAATAAATGAAAATATTACTACCAAAGCATTTGCAATCATTTTTGGGGAGAAATTGAGCATTATCTGATAGAATTGCAGTGGTGCCAATACTTTTGGTGAGCAGTGTATGAGTATGAGCAGACTTGCCGGGCAGATCACATTCTCCACTTGTTTCATTGTCAGATATTGATGAATGTTTGGATTCTATGCTCTGTGGTCCGCACTCTGAATGTATCAACACACCTGGTCTTTATACCTGCGAATGCCAAGTGGGCTTTTCTCCAACTGAACCGGACCAGCCACCCGATGACACAAACAACTGTCTTGGTAAACCCGCACTTTGTGGAAAAAGCAACACTGGACAAAATTCACTTTTAGTAAGAGAATTAGCAATTTATATTTCCAGACTGGGTTGAGTTTTAACAACCAAAGCTATAGACAATGCAGTGGTAACATTTAAAAGCAATATTTTGATTGAGTATAACTTAGGAATGTGTATTTCTATCATATCCAGGATGCTTTTTATGGCCTCTCAATTAAAAATTTTGTAATTTTTTTCTGCTCAGATAATGACGAGTGTAACGAAGATGCAACAATTTGTGGTCCTCATTCCAACTGCACAAACTCAGTGGGATCATATATTTGCACTTGCTTCAATGGATACCGGCTGAATAACCCAGAAGTCATTGCCAGCAATACCAACCCTTGCTCAGGTGTGTACTACTGTATTTGTCAAATCCACAAGCATTGCCCTGATTAAGCGCTTGACCGTTTATCTTTTTAAATTGCATTTTATGTTTTTCTATAGATATAGATGAGTGTAGTGAGGTGCCTGATATATGTGGTTATCAAACAGTCTGTACTAATGCACCTGGAACATTCTATTGTTCCTGCCCGGATGGTTTTTACCCTTCAACTGGGATTTTATGGATTGTTGGGGTCTCTTTTTGCAAAAGTAAGTCTAAAATACACACTAATCCAATTACAGTCATGTTTTTTCCTCAATAATTTTGTGATGAACATAACATTCCACAGATCTTCAGGATATTCTCAATGAAATACATCCTCCAGCGGTGAGTTATGCTTTGGAAAATTATTCTGTATGCCCTGAATGGATTATCCAAGTATTTAAATCAGTTAAAGTGGTTGTATTTCTTGCAGGGCTGGACAAAAGAGAGAATGTTTCTTGACAATATGGACCAACAACTTCTAAACAATACAGAAATCCTTTTACCTGTGCCAGTCAGTACCCCTAAATAATTTATTTTCTGTTGTGCCGTCAAAATACAGTAAATTTGTTTTATTATAATCTTGAAATGCGATGATGTTTCTTTAGCCTTTCTTGTGTTAATATATTTAATTTTGCTAATATATTTAATTTTGGGTTTTTCTTTATTGTACTTTAGATTACCAAAAAAAAAAAAACTCCTCACACATTTGGCCATCGTGTTTGGAGTTTTTTTCTGGATACTCCGTTTTCATTCCGCATACCAAAACCACATTCATTGTAGGCTACAATTTGTCAATAGGTATAAATGTGAGTATGAATGGTCATTAGTCGTAGCTTGCCCCTTCCCTAGAGTCGGCTGCAATAGCTGTAATGAGGATATGCATTACCAAGAATAGACGGCTGAAAAAATAAAAAAACAAACAAACTACTAACAACCGGTAGCAGTAAAAAAAAAACTCCCTAACGGAGACCCCCCCCTAACCTTTATTAAAACAAGGGACACATTCCTTAACAAATATCCAATGGCATGCTACGAGACAAAAATGTTGCAAAACAGATTTGTACAAAATGGGTTTTTATGTGGCTTCTTCCATCTAGTAGAACCACATTTAATTGCCCTGCCGGTCACTAAATTTTCCTGCCATAGAGAGATCAACAAACATAAAAAATTGTACTAGAGAAATAATTTTAAAACTAATTACAGTGGAATCATTTCCTACAGCAGAGTGGTTGGAAACGAGAATGATCCCATGATCTCAGAACTTGGAGTCATCGTGCTAGCAAGTCGGCCACTGTGCGGCCTCATTCAAAAAATGTAAAGCTTTTTTTCTTCAGAAGGAGGAACATTCCCTTTGGACGCAGTAACATTAGCTCTATGATTAATCATAAATTTTAATTACCTTGGTGACTCATACCAGCTCCATGTTCTTACTCTCCCCAGACAGTGGCAAACAGCTTTTCAGCATCTATGGTACAAGTTATACAATCATATATGCTTCATTCTTTGCTGGACACACTTAACAGTTCGCTGTTAAATTGAATATGTGCTAAAGGAGGTGTCGGGTGTTGGACCACGGGCTGAAAAAATCAAGGTGAGCAGTGAAGGAGATGGAGAAACAGGAAGTAAGATTCTTGCCATTTCAGACCGCCTTATAAGTGCCATGGTGTCACCGAATCAGAATGAAACAACAATTACCTTGAACAGTTCAACAGTGGGTAAGATATTTTCACCCATAGACTTCATAATGTATTGACGGGACACGGGGCCAAAAAATAGGGGGTCTGCATTGTTGGGGAGGCCGTCAAAGCTGACCGAGTGAAATCACAGACAAAGAGCTTTTTTCGTTGAAAATGATTTGGAATGAATGCTTAAATCCCTGAATTCTTTATAGATATGGACGTAAAATTGTCTTGATTCTTGGTTAAAAGCAACAAAAAAAAAAAAAAAGTGCAGTTTGCATTTATTTTATGTAAATATGTCAAAGTACAATGCTAGTCTGTTAAGGAACGTAGCTAGCGGCCGGCTTATGTAAACAGAGCTTTCCTGGTTAAAATTCTTGTGAATAAATGCTTAAATCCCTGAATTCTTTATATATATGGCTGTAAAACAGTCTCGATTCTTGGTTAAAAGCAAAAAAAACATGCAGTTAGCATTTATTTTATTTCATGTAAATATGCCAAAGTACATTGCTAGGAGAATGTAGCTAGTGACTGCCTCATGTAAACAGAGATTTTCTGGTTAAAATTCTTGTGAATAAATGCTTAAATCCCTGAATTCTATATATATATGGACGTAAAACAGTCTTGATTCTTGGTTAAATGCAAAAAAACGTGCAGTTAGCGTTTATTTTACGTAAATATGTCGCCGTACAATGCTAGTCCGTTAGCAAATGTAGGTCGAGGCCGCCTTATGTAAACAGAGCTTTTCCGGTTAAAAATCTTGTGAATAAATGTTTAAATCCACAAATTCTTTATAGATATGGACGTAAAACAGTCTCAGTTCCTGTTTACAAGCAAAAAAAAAAAAACACAAAAACGTGCAGTTAGCATTTATTTTATGTAAATATGTCAAAGAACAATGCTAGTCTGTTAGGGAACGTAGCTAGCGGCTGCCTTATGGAAACAGAGCTTTTCCGGTTAGAATTCTTGTGAATAAATGCTTAAATCCCCGAATTCTATATATATACAGTATATGGGCGTAAAACAGTCTCGATTCTTGGTTAAATGCAAAAAAACGTGCAGTTAGCATTTATTTTACGTAAATATGTCGAAGTACAATGCTAGTCTGTTAGCGAATGTAGCTAGAGGCCGCCTTATGTAAACAGAGCTTTTCCGGTTAAAAATCTTGTGAATTAATGCTTAAATCCACAAATTCTTCATAGATATGGACATAAAACAGTCTCAGTTCTTGGTTACAAGCAAAAAAAAAAGTGCAGTTAGCATTTATTTTATGTAAATATTGCAAACTATGACGCCAATGTAATAAAGGCTAATTTCTCCTATTGATTTTTTTCACAGTGTTTCAAAATGCATGCATGCTACAAAAAATATAATAATTACCTTGAATCCTCGAACAAATCACCCCTGAGACAATCCTTCCTGTTTGTATGCGATACAGCTTTTGTAGTTTTTCAACAGAAATCCGGCGTTAGATCGCTGTGTACATGTGTTTGTGAATAGCGCCTCTTGATGCGGGCAGCCCCTACTTGAATGTGAGGTGCAGTGCATGACCGATCTAACCCAGGGGTCCCCATCTGCCGGGCCGCGGACCGGTACCGGTCCGTGGCGCATTTGCGACCGGGCCGCAAAGAAAAAAAATAATTTAATAACGACCGCATTATGGCCGAATTAACCCTGTGCCCCTGCTTAACACACCAATATCTCTGTCTACTCTAGATATAATACTACGGGATAGATTACAATGTTGTCATAGAAGTCCATTGATCGGACTGCTAGCAGTACATCTTGTTTGTGTATATAATATATCTAGTGATAGGGATTTCTTTGTGTCAATCGGAAACCATCAGTCAGAACGAACCAAATTCACGTGTGGAGTCCCTCAAGGGTCAATTCTTGGACCACTCTTATTTAACATCTATATGCTTCCGTTAGCTCAGATAATGGAACAGTATGACATCTCCTATCACGCCTATGCAGATGACACACAACTGTACATTTCTGTGTCCCCACATGATTATAGTCCCTTAGTCACCCTGAGCAAATGCATTCATCAAATCAATGAATGGATGTGCCAGAATTTTCTCCAGTTAAATGTGCAGAAGACAGAGGTGATCATTTTTGGGCCAAAAAAGGAAAGGTCAAAGATAAGCAGCCAACTTAGCACAATGTCACTTACAGCTACAAATCAAGTCAGAAACCTTGGCGTAATTATTGACTCAGACCTAAAATTTGATAGCCATTTAAAGTCCGTCACTAAATCCGCTTATTACCACCTAAAAAATATAACCAGAATTAAGGGGCTTCTGACTCAACAAGACATGGAAAAACTTATGCATGCATTCATTTTCAGCAGATTGGACTATTGCAACGGTATATTTACAGGTCTTGATAAAAAATCAGTCAGGAAGTTGCAGCTGGTACAGAATGCTCCAGCCAGAGTCCTCACAAATACAAGGAAGCTGGACCACATTACACCAGTTTTGAAATCGCTACACTGGCTTCCAGTAAGTCAAAGGATAGACTATAAAATACTACTGCTCGTCTACAAAACACTTAATGGCCTTGGACCAAAATACATGCTTGACTTGTTAGAGTCCTATGAGACATCTAGACCCCTAAGGTCGTCTGGAACCGGTCTTCTGCATGTTCCAAGAACAGGAACCAAGCAGGGTGAGGCAGCATTTAGTTATTATGCTCCTCACCTCTGGAACAAGTTACCCGAACGTCTGAAGTATGCTCAAACTGTTAGCTCTTTTAAATCAGGGCTAAAAACGCTTTTGTTTAGCACTGCATATCTATAACTGTCTATATATTTCAATCTACCTGCTTTCTATTCCTCTTGTTTTTATCTCCATTGCTGATTTCAATTATTATTATTTGTAGTAGTTTTTGTTTTATTTTTATTTTATTTATTTTTATTCTGTGATTAAATGCGATCTTTTGTCTTCGTTTCTACGTTGTGTTGATTTAAATGTGATTTTTAAGATCTTTATGTGATGTAAAGCACTTTGAATTGCCTTGTGTTGAATTGTGCTATATAAATAAATTTGCCTTGCCTTGCCTAGTGCGCTTGTCCTCGATAATAGCGTATTACTAGGCCGCGGCGCAGCACATTTGTTCCCGGAAATAATTAGCCCCCACACGAGCGAAGATAACAGGAAAACAGACGTCTTTAGAAATATTTTTATGGTGAAAAGGGCACCTGACGAGCCTACAACCTCGAAGACCCACGAACTGCGAAGGAGTGGATTCGTGACCCGTTTGTGAATAAACAGAGAGATCGCAAATGACGGCGACCTTATTAAACGTACATTTGAGACAACAACTCTACCGAGGTTCTGGATTAAAGTCATTCTGGAATATCCTGACATCGCGACAAGAGCGCTGAAAACCTTGCTACAATTTCCAACATCGTATCTTTGTGAAGCGGGCTTCTTAATTAATGTTTAACGACAAGGCGAAGTCGTTAATGGTGAGCGCGGTGTGCAGCTGTTGTGTGAAGCTTACATGGCAGGATGAATCTGAGGAGAACTTTTCTACAAGTCCTTCCATGATCAAACGTAAGTTAATATTCCTTTCTTTCAAGAAAGTTTGTAGTGTTTATTTTGGAATCGCTGCATTTGCGCATTTTGCGGCTATGTTTAACGTTACGCGCATGCGCAGAACTGCATCGTTGCAATTTTTGATGGGTTGCAAAATTTGTCAGAACACCGGTCCGTGAAAAAAAAAGACCCAAATACCACCGGTCCGTGGTGCAAAAAAGGTTGGGGACCCCTGATCTAACCCGTCAATACCATTATGAAGTCTACATTTCACCTTCATATTATCTTATATACCACACGGTTTCTGTAATATTGCTATGGCATTAAGTAATTATAAACCTTGTTTGGGCAAGCGTTTACTCTAGAGACTTTTGTGCCTGGGAGTAGTGATGAAAGTGACTCTCATCTCTTCGTGAATGGAAACATCATGGACATTAACCTCAAAAGTCTGGCTGGAAACAACAATGGTGAGATTGGAATGAATAACATTTAAACAATACTATGAATGTTTTACGCAATTTTAGGAAAACAAGTTATTGTAATTTGTGATAGTATATCAGGATGAAAATCATGTCACAAAATCTAATGATGACCAGATAAATCTTTTTTCTCATCCACTATTTGATCGTGTGATTAAAATTCTTCATCCGTTGAATCTGATTCCAGAACATTAGTTTTCGTGTTTATTTCTTACAAAGAAATGTGTTACTTGAGTTGTTTCACCAGTGCTTCATTCTGGTTCCCCCAGGTTCAGTTGCAGTGGCCTTTATGACACTGACAGGTATGGAGAGTCTCCTCAGTCATCAATACTTTGAAACTGAGAACAGAACGGAGATGTACTCGGATGTTATCACTGCAGTCTTACCCTCAGTGAACAACACGAACCTCACCGAACCTGTCAACTTCACTATTCAACACAAAAGGGTCCTATGTCTCGATTTAAAACAGCTTTTCAAAATTATACAGTGTATAATGTTTGCTAACTTTCGGCACATATCATAATTCTAATTTTATCAGCTCCTACCTGAATCTGGTTTGGTGACTTGTGTGTACTGGGAAGGCAAAACAGAAAAGATGGACAATGAAGGAACTGAAACCATGAAATGGTCAGTCAATGGATGTTGGGTTGCACACTCGAATGAGAACTTCACTGTGTGTAGCTGCTCTCATCTCTCCACATTTGCCCTTATCCTTCAAATTGGCGAGGTACTTTTTTATAATTAGTCAAACATGAACAAATTTGTATATTTGCTTATACTGACAGAGTGTTCCTTCTCTGAGCCTCAACCAGAGGATGATTTTTTAGAGTGGCTGAACAGGATTTGCGTCATTGTTGGACTCTTCTTCTTCGCTTTGGCCATCCTCACCTTTCTTCTATGTAGCTGGAATGCCAAAATCAACAACACAGCACGTCTTCATCTGTGTATCAGCCTTTCTTTTTCCCATCTCCTGCTGTTGTGGAATGACAGATATGTTGAAGATGAGGTACACTGAAATCCAGACCTGTGTAGAAGGGTAGACATGGCCCCGTGGAGAAATTTAGCTGAAAATGTTATGTGTGCTATCAGCAACCTTTGAGTACTCTCTTGATGGACATTTCTGATGTCTCCACAGCTGGCTTGCACCGTCATAGCTGGACTCCTTCACTTTTTTGTAGTTGCAAGCTTTGTGTGGATGTTGTTGGAGGCCTTGCAGCTTTACCTGCTCATCCGGAAACTCTCCAGAGTGCAGGTGATCCAAAGAGATGGTCTTCCTAGGCTCTTCCTCTACTTGATTGGCTACGGTGTTCCGTTTGTGATTGTGGGTGTTTCTGCACTGGTGTACTCTGATGGATATGGAGCCACAAATTCAAAAGAGTGAGTCACATAAACAGAAAATTACATACTGTATTTTATTTATACTAATGTACAGAATAACACAGGCATATTTGAGAATATGGGCTGATGTTGGATTGAATTTCAGCTGCTGGCTGTCGCAAAAGCAAAACTTTAGGTGGGCTGCATCAGGGCCAATTATTGCTGTTCTTGCAGTGAGTAGACTTATTATTAATTATTAATCACAGCAGTGGTGCTTAAAATAAAATTGTTCGAGATGTCTTTAGAACTCATGATTACCATGCTTTTTCTACTAGCTTAACATCATCTTGTTTTGTGCAACTTTATGGAGTCTGAGACCTACTTTGACTGACATGAGAAGTGATGTTTCTCAATCCAGAGACACAAGGTACAGTGTATGTCTTTCTCTTTTTTTGTGCTTAATTAAAAAAAAAGTAACTTTTAAAGGGAGTTAATGTGGATTTGTACATATTAACCACACATTCAGTACATTTTATGTTTACAGCCTAAGAGACTGTAAAGCTGGCTTTACAGAGTTCTTGCACAATTATTTATCCATAGTACAGGTTGAGCACTATTAAATATACAATGGTGCATCATTTGACGATAACTGTAACTGCTAACTGTAATACTGAATTTTTTTTAGACATAGCTTGTTTTGAATCTCATTAAATCATTTGAATTGAACAGACTGTAGATTAATCTAATTGTAATTTCATAATAATATTAAGAAAACTTTATACTCCAATACAGGTTGATTATTTTTAAAATTGTGGCCCAGTTTGCCATTTTGGGCTGTGCTTGGATTATTGGGCTATACCAGAGCAACCTTTTCTTCCATGTCCTCTTCATACTTCTGAACTCCCAGCAAGGAACCTTGCTGTACATTGTACACTGTGTGCTCAACAAAGAGGTCAGACCCTACTAATACATAAGTATTCAATAAAGGAATACTTATTTAGCACTTTTATCTACATAGTTACAGTGCCTAATTTGCTTTACATTGGTTCACATTCATTCATTTAAATAGTCACACACCAGTGATGTTGACATAACCATTGGGAGTATTTTCTCTTGCACAAAGACCACTTCAGAGCGAGGATCAAACTCCTGACACTATGGTTTCTGGACTAACCACGCCACCGACACCCCATGATATAATATTCATACAATGAAAAATGTCACACTTAAGTATTTCTATAATATGTTTAGTATTGCAATGGACTAATTCGATTAACATGCATTTTCTAGGTTAGGGAGGAATACAGGAAATGGTTGTCATGTTTATGTAACAAGATACAAGAAGATATGGTGAGTATACTGTATTCTTCCTTCTTGTGAGTGGTCAACCTTCTTAGTGTAATATAATAATATGCCTGCCACCAATTAAAATATGTATTTTTTAATTGGTGGTAGGTATATCATATATATCGCAAATTTATATATAAATTTGCGAACTTGGGTCACATCAAGCTTTGTGGGTGCTCCTGGTTATTGGGGGTGGAGGTGGGGCAATTGCTTGTTTTTGAGTAATATCAGGCCTAGGGTTGCCAACTGTCACAGAACATAGGAAGTTCCGATTGGTACGGCGGCGGTACCAACTGAAACTTCCTATAATCTTGGTTGTCCCGCAAAATCCCGGACAGTATATTAATGAGTGTCTATCCTGTCTAATATGTGTATTTGCACAAACACATTTAATATACAGAGAGACCAAGCACTTTCTTATTTCAGAGTCAATTTCCTGTTCTATGGTATCAATTTATTTTCTCATTGAAATCATTGCTGGTCGCATTACGTGGAGTCATCAAAAAGACATGAAAAAGGCAATGAAAATGCAAAACACTTTGGAGTTTATCAGTTTAGACTTTTACACAGTTGTAATCTGAGGTTTTTCATACGTAAATTGTGTGTCTTGGCTCAATAAAGCTTGAGAAACACTGCATTAGATTATGCACTTGGGCCTATTCTTGTGACTGACAAGTTTTGCAGTACAATCATCTGAGGGTACATTTAAAATGAATGTGGACATTGTTCTTTCAACAGGGAGATGTACAGTCAGTGGCAGAGGATTTAGGGTGAGGAGGAAAGACACTGCGTTAAAGACTGAAGACTTGGACTATGTATAGCACCGTATAATTCAACTGTATGTATTTGTGAACCTCTCTTGTATTCACTACTATCCAATAAATATTCAAAAATTTAATAGTTCTTTCTTTTCACATCGTATGAATGTAATTGACAGTAAATAACCTCATGTGCGACACATATAAACAATTTTATCGTTCCAAATATGTGAAGTTGTCAAGTGTGAAAAGATACACGGAGGGCCTGTCCCCTTTTGCATTATTTGCTTACGGAATGTGTGGGTCTTTAGCAAACAGTGTGCCTGTCTAAAAGAAACACACGCTTCACAATGTAAAACATTCAAGCCTTAGGTGACATTTCCCTTCTAAAGTATATCTTACTTTACAAGACAAATTGAAGGGACAGGCAGGCAAAACAACACTTTCGCACTGAGACAAAAGGCATTTTCCTACAATTAAGGCTGATGCAAGATAGACCTTGGTTTCACTGTACTACATTATCAAGAAAACTATGGAGGTAGATTTGTGCCTTTATTATTCAATTTTAAAAAAAAGTTGATTCAATCAAAATCTATATTTTCAATAAAAAAGTCACTTCAATAAAAAAAAAAAAAAAAAAAAAAAAAAACGTATTTGAATGCAAAAATAAATTTGAAACTCAAAAAAATGCATTTGAAAACTATTTTTCTTTGACCGAATTATTTTTTTGACTGAAGCTTTTTTGATTGAAACCATTTTTTTTTTTTGATTGAAGTAGTGTTGTTTTGTGTTTGGGCCACTTTTTGGCTAGGACATTTGTGCCTTTATTATTCAATTTAAAAAAAAAGTTGCTTCAATCAAAATCTACATTTTCAATAAAAAAGTCAGTTCAATAAAAAAAAAAGTATTTGAATGCAAAAATAAATTTGAAACTCAAAAAAAATGCATTTGAAAACTGTTTTTCTTTGACTGAAGTTTTTTTGATTGTAACAACTTTTTTGATTGAAGTAGTGTTGCTTTGCCTTTGGGCCACTTTTTGGCCAGGACATTTGTGTCTTTATTATTCAATCAAAAAATAAGTTGCTTCAAACAATAAATATATTGTCAAAAGAAAAATAACTTCAATCGAAAAAAGAAATATTTAAATCATAGAAAAAAAGTTTTTGAATGCGAAAAAATATTTGAGACTCAAAAATTTGAATTTGAACACTTACTTTTTCATTGAAAATGTTTTCTTTCATTGAAGCAATCCTATTTGGCTTTGGGTCGTATTGTGAGTAGGACATTTATGTCTAAATAATTCAATTCCCAAAAAAGTTGCTTCAATCAAAAAAAATATATATATTTTCAATCAAAGAAAAAAAATCATTTGCCAAATTTGCCGGTGGCCCCCCACCCTTGACCAGACCATGCGCTCGGGGTCCCGCCGAATATATATTTTGATTGAAGCAACTTTATTTGGATTGAATAATAAAGACACATATCTACCTTCATGGGAAACTTCCTGTAGGTAGTAGGCTATATGAACACACGCATGGTATGTGTCATTCTTGTTTGATAAAGAGACCCCCCTCCCCCAGTTATTGTGACTAAATTACATTTTTTTGGGGTGGAGAATTACATTTTGTCATATTTATAATAATAATACCAACAGTTTTAAGTTAATTCTGCCATTCCACTTCAAACTGAATATCCACTGATTTTGTTAGTAGTGTGTAGAACAGGATTTGAGTATTCACACTAGCTTTTCTGTTATATTATAATACCATATCCCTTGAAACAATCTAACTATCCTATCCAAAACCAAGCAGCAGTATTGATGTAATATGCAGTAACTACCGTTAGATGTCAGACAAGAGCTGAAAAATTAAAGCGCTTCTGATTTATTGACCGTCTGTGATTCACATGTTCGCTTTAGTAGCCCTTAAAGCTAGACCATAACTCTGGTAGTTTTACACACCTGTAACACATTGCTCCCGTCAGGCAACATAATCGTATAGCTCAACTCAATATCGATTGTCAATTGTAGCATCATCATAAGGGACAAGTTATCATTTTTACACCTCTTGCATTCCATCTCATTTGATTTTGAAAATGCGCAACATGTTTTGACTGGTGAGTATACTTCGCAAACGAATGATTGATGGCTATTTAATACCACTGCACTTTGCAATGTAGGTTACATCTATATTCTGCAAGGGTGGGTGCGAACATGATGACTGAAATAATCATCAATCTGAGCTGTGCATGCATTAGTATAGCAGGAGAAACGGAGTTCGAACACACTATAAATGATGATGAGGTTGATGAGTATTGATGCATAACATCCTTAAGCATCAGCTGGACCTCAGTGCCTTGTCCACCTGAGAGCTAATTAAGTTCCATTTGTGCCCAAGTTCTCTGATGTGTGGCCATGCATGTGGAAACAGAATACAGTCATTGTGTGCACACTGAAGAGCCCAATTACTTTACATCCAATTTGTTTTGTATCTCCACTGACCATCTACCTACAACCTTTGGCCTTATACAATATAAACATTTTTAGGGTCACCCGATCAGGCATCAGGGTGCTTGTTTTTTCCTTGACTCTGCCAACACAAGTATATAACAATGTATAGTATTGTGTTTGCTGTTTTGAATTCAGAAATGCACTTCAAATAACATATTTTTTTGTACATGATAATACAGGTCCTTCTAAAAAAAAAAAAAAATAGCATATTGTGATAAAGTTAATTATTTTCTGTAATGTACTGATAAACATTAGTCTTTCATATATTTTAGATTCATTACACACAACAGAAATAGTTCAAGCCTTTTATTGTTTCAATATGGATGATTTTGGAAAAAAGTCAAGAAAAAACAACAATCCTTATCTCAAAAAATTTGCATATCATGAAAAGGTACTCTAAAGAAGCTACTAGGCTAATCATCTGAATCAACGAATTAACTCAAAACACCTGCGAAAGATTCCTGAGGCTTTTAAAAACTCCCAGCCTGGTTCATTACTCAAAACCGCAATCAATGGCAAGACTGCCGACCTGACTGCTGTCCAGAAGACCATCATTGACACCCTCAAGCAAGAGGCTAAGACACAGAAAGAAATTTTTGAGCGAATAGGCTGTTCCCAGAGTGCTGTATCAAGGCACCTTAGAAGGAAGTCTGTGGGAAGGAAAAAGTGTGGCAGGGAACGCTGCTCAACCATAAGAGTTGACCGCAACCTGAGAAAGATTGTGGAGAAGGGCTGATTCCAGACCTTGGGGGACCTGCAGAAACAGTGGACTGAGTCTGGAGTAGAAACATCCAGAGCCACCGTGCACAGGTGTGTGCTGGAAATGGGCTACAGGTGCTGCATTCCCAAGGTCAAGCCACTTTAGAACCTGAAACAGCAGCAGAAGTGCCTGACCTGGGCTACAGAGAAGCAGCACTGAACTGTTGCTCAGTGGTCCAAAGTACCTTTTTCAGATGAAAGCAAATTTTACATTCCATTTGGAAATCAAGGTGCCAGAGTTTGGAGGAAGACTGGGCAGAAGGAAATGCCAAAATGCCTGAAGTCCAGTGTCACAGTCAGTGATGGTCTGGGGTGCCATGTCAGCTGCTGGTGTTTGTCTACTGTGTTTTATCAAGGGCAGGGGCAATGCAGCTAGCTATCAGGAGATTTTGGAGCACTTCATGCTTCCATCTGCTGAAAAGCTTTATGGAGATTTCATTTTTCAGCACCACCTGGCACCTGCTCACAGTGCCAAAATCACTGGTAAATGGTTTACTGAACATGGCATTACTGTGCTCAATTGGCCTCCCAACTCCCCTGACCTGAACCCCATAGAGAATCTGTTGGATATTGTGAAGAGGAAGTTGAGAGACACCAGACCCAACACTGTGGATGAGCTTAAGGCCGCAATCGAAGCATCCTGGGCCTCCATAACACCTCAAATGACAGATTTCCGACTTAGGTGTTGCATTGAGGAAGAGGGTGTTGTGACGTGTATGGGAAAAGGAGTCCTCTTCACTATACAGCCGTACTGTTGTATGAGAAAGACTAAGGATTCAGCTGATTTTGCGGATTAATTTGTTTACTTTTCACATCACGCCAGCCAAACAGCTGCAGAAAAATCTTGCTGTAGGAGGGAGAAGCATGTGAGTCTTTTTGGGGTTTCAAAAGGTTCCCATTCACCGGTGGATATTGGCCAAAACAAGCCCTACTACTGTGGGACCATGGGACTTACGAGGAAGTGAGTAAACATCGTGTTTTGTATTATGTCAAATACTAGGATCATTTTAATATGTAGGTGGCTTGCATTTTGTGGCTGACATGCTCCTTGTCCCCTCGGCCGACGACCAGAGTCTTGTCGCACATCCCCCTGCCAGGAGAGCGCTATACTCGGCTTATTGCCCTCTTCATGTGACCGGTGTTCTGTCAAATTTTCCAACCGATCAGAAATTGCAACTTTTTGTTAAAAATTGCCACGAATACAGCGATTACAAAGTAAACACTACAAACTTTCTCTAAATAAAGGACTACTTACGTTTGATCATGGATGGGCATGTAAAAAGCTCTCCTCATACACATATTGTCATGTTAGCTGCAGAACAACTGCAGCCGACCTCCTATTAGTCTCTCGCTGTCTACGACTTCGCCTTGTATTAAAGCAATATTTTGCCATATTCGTGTTAACCATTTGGCAGCTACACGCTCCTCCAACGTCGGCCGGTTTGTCCGGCGGTCATTGTCCAGCTGCTTCCCCGCAAACGAGCCCTCTACCATCAGCAAAGGAACGAAGAGCTCTAACTTGTTCGCCGCTGAGCGGGTTGCCGATCGGCGAAGACAATCGACAACCCAGTCGTCATGTCAAATAATCCGGGCTAGTTTTGTGTGATTTTCCACTTCGAAGACATTGAAACATCACTCGGTTCGGGTAAGCATGTCGGCTAGCTGTCACGTCTCTTGGTTTATTTACATTCTCCAAAGCCGGGGAAGGGAAATGACATAAGCCCGACTTAGGTGGCATAAAATATCGCTTTGGAGGTGCGACAGTAAAGGTGAAGTTGACAGTTTTGACCATTATGGAGTAATTTTGCCATGTCGTCCTGAATAAATGCATTTTTATTATTTCATATTCCCTTTAGCACAAGACTGATATTTGTCATGACCATGCCATTTATTTAGCTATTCGGGAAAAATACTTGGATAAAGAGAATATCCTGTAAAATTACTGGAGAAGAAAGACTGAAACAATGACATTTTGCGGCTGTCTTCGTCGAGTTTTCCTCGTTCTGAATAATTCCCCCTCAATGGGCTGAATAGTAGAACCGATGAGCCCGTTCTCCCGATGACGTCATCCACCTTTTGGGGATGCTAGAGCCCTATAATGATATGCGTGGCTAACCGGCTGATTAAAAGACTAATTTCTCGTCATCTGCGCTTTGATAAAATGTTTGTATATAGTCGAATCAGCTTAGAATATGATTCTAATTCACATAATAATGCTATTTAAGACTCTTTTTCTCCTGTCGTACGCACTTTAATGTTTATTTTCCCTGCAGTGCATCCAACGCAACACGAGACTACTCTGTTGTATGATGCCACCTCAAGTTTAACTTTTTTTAATTTTAATGACTTGTTTATTTGCTTTTATGGAATTATGATAATGCAATAAAGAAATCTGACTTTTGATGTCATTTTTATTTTGAGGTTTTGAAAAACAACAAAATGGAACGTGCATAACATGCCCTTTATCTGGGCATGTTGAATTATTTTATTTTTTTAATTATCTCGGTTTTGTTTTTGAAGTCTGCAAATAGGTGTTGTGATGTGTTGATGAATGTCTCCTTCATGTACTTACCGTCTGTTAACGTTTTTCTACGCTTTATTATCTCTCGGTGTAGGTACACTATCCACTCGCCCTCACTATCCCCTTGGGGGTCACTTTGACAGTGGCGTTTTGGTATTCTCGCTATATGATTGGCCAAAGAGTCTAAATGCTCTCCAATAAAATGTCTGTTTAAAAATGGTCCAGTTGTTTTTGTATGCGTTCACTTAAAAGTGCCTAAATGCGTATGTAAAGCAATTGATGATATCACACACAGAGAGTATTATTAACAAATGTTAAGGTTATATAAAGAGCACACACTCGAATGTGGGCCTTTTGGTCCTTGGGACATTTTAAGGAGAGAGTCCTGATGCTGCATTCTCCTGTCTTTATATAAGTTGTCCATGGTTACAGAAAAAAAAGAACCCAACAGTTCGTTCAAGCTTTGTTGTGACCGACTTTTCATTTTTAAACATGCATTTTATGGGAGAGCATTTTGACTCTTCGGCCAATCATGTCGCGAGAATAACAGAACGTCACTTGCTTCACTGTGGAGCGCAGTCAAGCGTATGTCGCAGGCTATGATGCAAATCTTCGTTAACAGAAATGTTGAAATTTAATATTTATTCTACACATTTTTACAGCATTGGAAAACGTTAAGAAAGTTTGTGTCATTTTCAGTGTTGGGCACGTTACTTTAAAAAAGTAATTAGTTACATTACTCACTACTTCTTCCAAAAAGTAACTGAGTTAGCAACTGAATTACTCGAGAGTAAAAATAACTAGTTACCAGGGAAAGTAACTATTTCCGTTACTTTAAAAAGAACTTGTTGTATGTCAAAGAATTTGAAATTTTCTGAGTAGTATTCGAGTCAGTGGAATGAGAAGAACAGACAAGTAGTTAACTTGTTAGGTGCTTCAGCAGATTTGAATTGCTTACCACAGATGTCGACAAAAGCTTTGCCCCGGGACCTAAGTTACACATTACATGCAGGTTCTTTCCTTTAATTTCGACAAACTTGAAATAGTGTCTATATCTCCACCTCTTAAAGGACAATTTTTCTTCTGAATGCTCTGCCATCCCGACCCTGTGCATCGGTTTTGCGTGTGTGTGTTTGCCGCATGCGCTGTTCCGGTTTGCTTGTGAAATCACCGGCTCTGATTGGCTTACCATGACACATGACTCTAACCCTCAGCCAGTCACAATCACTTCCATCGCATCTCTCGAGGGGCTGCATTCAGGTAGGCTCGTTTCCCGACAATTCACGTCACCTTCAAAGCGTCTGCCGTCCTCAAGATGGAAGCAGAATTATTGCTGGCTGACAGTGGGAGATGGGAACGAGGCTAGCATCAGGTGTAGCAAACACAGAAACGTTACCAAACTTTGGAAAGCATTGTCTAATTGAATGAGCAGGGACAAACAGCTTGGAGTCAGAAGTACGTGCGCTATTCTCGAACCTGAATGCACCCCAAGTCTTGGATGAAAAATCAAAGAGCAGAGAGTTGACTTGACACGGCTGGTAGTTTCTTCAATTTATTCAGAGTAAGTAACGCACCGCTTTTGACCTTCAGTAACGGTAACGGCGTTGTAACGGCGGAAAAAATAATTAGTTAGATTACCCCGTTACTGAAAAAATAACGCCGTTACGTAACGGCGTTATTTATAACGGCGTTACTCCCAACACTGGTCATTTTTGTCCTACAGAAACCATATCAAAACAAAAAATATATGTCCCTCAGCAATTTTTTTCCATTTACAAACATTTTTGAAAATGCTCCAGGGAGCCATTAGGGCAGCGTTACAGAGCCGCATGCAGCTCTCAAAACACGGGTTACCGACCCCTGTACTAGGTGAAGACTCACACCAATCTGATTCAGACACTTTATGGCAGACGTGTCCAAAGTGCGGCCCGGGGGCCAAATGTGGCCCATGGTCAAATTTCATCCGGCCCTCAGCCTCTGTCATAAGATCAATAACGTCTGGCCCGCACACAGACTTAATAAATTGGTCAGCAGTACTGCTACCAGCATATGGAGTAGCTTACACACTAAATGCTGCTCCTCATTTACCCACTAAAAGGCGGCAGCACTCTAAGCAACATTACCCCGTGTGACCCTTGACTTCCAATTTTCTAAAATGGCGACAATCCACAAAAAAAAAGTTGACTGCAACGGCCGACGCTTCGAGAATAGGTGAAATTTGACTTTCTTCACTAAAATACACAGCAACTGTGTCTGCCTCATTTGCAAAGAGACAGTAGTTGTTTTTAGAGAGTTCAATGTGAACGATATTACCAAACAAGACATGCTGACATGTGCAACAAGATTACAGGGAAGATACGCAGCGAGAAATTTGAAGCAACTTGAAGCTAGTTTAATTTCACAGCAGCAGTATTTCGCAAGAGCCCGAGAGTCAAAAGAGAACGCCACAAAGGCTAGTTGCGAGATTGTTGAAATTATCAATTAAAAAAAAATAATGAAACAAATGTGACACACAGAATGGCTTGCTAAAATTTGCTTATATTGTTCTACATAGAGGACGTCAGCCAAGGTCGGCCCCCCACATTTTTACCACACAAAATCTGGCCCCCTTTGCAAAAAGTTTGGCCACCCCTGCTTTATGGTAATAGGGTCCACAGAGTAATGTTAGTGTTGGATTGATTTTCCAAACACACCAGCTCCGTGAGACAGTTGTCTAGTTTAGTGTTAACTGTTATTGAGTAGAATAGTGAGAGCGATGTCCAGATCTTCCGTAAAAATTTGCACTAGAATTTGAGCTACTGTATGTTTTAGAGACCAGCCCAAGTCCGACCTTTCTCAGAAGTTTGAAGATTAAAAAGAGGGCAGCTTGCCAATCAAAGCGGCGCCTCTCTTTTCCTATAAATGACTTCGACTGCACTGCTCAGTGATCTCTGTGTTACGGAACCATTGTCACTGCGCTTAGATAGTGTGGCAACAGACAACATAAACTGAAACCCACATTAACCAATGTAATTACCATGTCTGCGGACCTCATGTATCTATTTCTGGCCCCGATCATTTGTGTACCGCACTTTAGCAGACAGGGGGATGCTTTAAAAGCTATAATTATGATAATAATGTGTTAAATGAATTGTGTTCTACAATGCATCAGAATGTTCAATGGCCAGATTATACATTCATGAATTATATAAGCATGACAGCCACACACATCTTTACGTAGCTCAGAATCGTTCTTCTTGTGCCATGATCAAATCCACCAAAATTTCATACTGCCAGCTATTGAACTGACCCCCATTAGATGAAATTCCAGCACTGGATTTCTTAAAACGTTTGGTTGAGGCTACTTTCAGATTCCACTCTATACTGTATATTTCTCAAAGGATGCAGAATTATGTAATAGGACCTTAAAATCCCTTCAGACATGTACACTTTGACTGTATACTGGACTGCAACCCTGACGGCAAGCTAGACACCATAGCAGCTTCAGCACAAACATTGTCCAGACACATTTGAAAATTCTCTCAATAAGCATTCAAGACAATTCGTGGCCCTGGCAATGACATGAATTCCAAGCTGGTAAGAAGACAAGAGCACAGTGTTAGTATCTTCGTGTCTCAGTCTCTTCTCTTCACAATACTACACCCGGTAACCATGGAAACACACTCACAGCACAAGAGTCGTGAGACCACTCTGCTGCGATACCTCGTGTGGTAAACAATCCTGCACTCTCAAGTGAACATGCATGTAGCCGAATTTGAAAATCGTATACAGTATATATACAAAAGGTGGGGAGGAAGCAACAGGGCAACTCTGAGTTTGTGTGATGTTTTATTAGTCTTGAGTTAAATAAACTTAACAGCTAAGCACTTACATTGGCTGTGAATTTGTCTCCACTGGATTTAAATTGTGACACATATTATATCTTTCTAAAGCAAAATCAAATGAAAAATAAATTATTTACCTCCTCCAACTACTACGGTGTATTTTTGTTTTAGTCTAACCTTGCTCTATCACCATGATAGATTCTGATTTGCCCATGCAGTCCTCCACCTTGCTTATTCAGTATAGTGTGATGAAAAATTACCATTATAGATAATAACTGAATATCTCAAACTATGTATTTTTCATTTTATAATTTTATTTTTGTCTTTGTCTGGAATTTTACAGGGTGGTTCAGTGCAGTTACTGTTTAGGTCTGCAGCTATCAAGTATTTTAGTAACCAATTAATCTATCAACTAGTTAGTTCGAATAATCGAGTAATCGGATTAGCAACATTTAATGCGTTGCAAACTACATTTTAGGAAGTGTAAAACAAAGGCATGCTAAGATTGCACTTTCAAAGTAGCATTAAATGCGAATACAACATATTTGAGTATTTCTTCAAACTTTGCAGAATTGCACTTTTATTTGAAAATACATTAAAAGTTTAGCCTCAAACAGGACAAAAAAAATAATTAAAAGAGGATCTAAGTGGAACAAGAGAACAATTGTTTCGAGTGCAATTAATTTTAAATTATATTGTATTTGTTTTTTTTTTTGTGTGTGCATGCTCGAAATAAAAAGGCTTCATCATCATCATCATCATCATCATCAATTGTCTAACTTGAATAGTAAAAGTCTGCTAGCTTATTTAAATGCTATAAAATGACCCCCCCCCCCCACAATGCTCTTAAAAAATCGTTCAAACACATATTCCTACAAAATACGAATGCATAAAAAAACATTAGCTCAAACAAAAACTTACCGCATGTTGGACTTAACAGGGAGCAGCTGGTTTCAGCCATGTTAAATGAGTTAAGTCATATTCACTGTTGCCATTTGAGGGCAGTGCATTCACCCAAATCAATAAAACTAAATGCAAACACTTTCAAAACAAACCATTACAACGCCACTCTAATTAAACGAATACTGGAAGAAGCAAAATTTGATTTGACGCTTTTTTTCTAATCAAATTACTCGAGTTAATCGATTATTCATTGCAGCACTACTACTGGTGCAATGTAAATTTAACACAGAAATATTAAACACAGGGAAAATAGTTTGTTTTAACTATAGATTAAATCACGGGGCAGTCACGTAAGTTTTTCCTTGTGCTAAACATACCGAAGCGCCAAAACATTGTCCAAGTGTGGTTGACTTTTCTGAAGCCTCACAGGAAATCAGACTCAGCAGGACAAGGGGGTGTGCTGACTGCAATGATGCCTCGAAGAGTATTTCTGATGGACAGAAAACTGGAAGTTTTACAGTCTATCAAGATACGCAGATTATTATTATTTAATTTGTGTAAAATGTTCTCTCCCTATATTTCTCTGTAATTGCCTACTGACCATTCAAGGGTTATTCTGGTTTTTGCCCGATGTCAGGTAGGATATGCTTCAGTTCATTTTGACCCTGGATAGGGTAATCAAAACTGAAAGCATGGAAAGTTTTGCTGTTTCGAAGTCATTTGAATGCTTGAAGAACTTTGCAGTTGTCAACAGAAATGTTCTTGGTCTATCTTCTCAAAATCAAGGTCGTTTCAGTTTCATTCCTAAAACATTTTCTTTTCTAAAATGCTATAATAATAAATTAAAAAAATATATATATAACAGATGGGTAAATGCCTAAAATGCAAACACACAGAAAATGCTCTAGAAGAAGCATCACTGCCTGACTCATATAGGCTTTTTATTTTCACCTTGTGAATGATAGTCTCCCCAAATGCCAACGAAGCATTGAATGCACTGCACTAAATGCAGACTGGATTATCAGATTATGATTTTACAAGTGCTATTTGGATGTTGCGCATGTCTATGTTTTATCAAGGTGTCGGACACCCAGCCCAGGCCAGCAGTAATAAATGATCTTTGAGGCAAGAAATGAAATCATGGCTATTTTGTCAGCTGTATGAGACACACAATGTTGCCCATTGTGCACGAAACCACTTAGCACCTCATCACACATGACCACGCGTCCTCCTAGAAGCAGCAATAGATAACAGCTTTGTCGAGCGTCATGCCAAGACAAGCCATTGTGCTATTGCTTAACACTTGAAGCACTGATAATGAGAAAATATTAATGAGAGTTTCAGTACTGCGTCAGTCTCCAGAGCACATAGTCTTCCCGGGGAGAGAAAAAAGGCTAGATGGAGCCAGGGAGAGTTAATGAGCTGTGCGCACGTGCCTCTGCGCGTGCACGCCTGCTGCTGTGAGCGAGAATATAGGGAGTGAGAAATGAGGACGAGGGAGTGTTAATTGAGTATGATCACACCTTCAGTATATTCCTTTCCTTCAGTATGGTTAATGGGTAAAATAAGACAACCTTACTGCAGATAATTCTCAATTACTTTTGTACTTACACATTAGCGTACCATGAGATATCATCAGGTATGCTGTGCGAAATGATCCAAATTCACTTAGGGAGGGAGTTTGCAATTAAAAACAACAAAACACTTTTCTCCGATTTGTCCATTATCGTTGCATTGATTTCAAATTATTTCAGTAATGACTGTGGTTTAATTGTCGGCAACAATTTTACCTGTGATGTGTTTAAACAAAAAAAAAAAGAACACTGTTCCTAGTTTCGGGGAAAAAAAGCCAAACAGGTTATGTTTTGGCGATGGTTTGCTTTATCGGATGTTATGAACGCGAAAGAAATGTGTTGAACAGCGAGAGAAACCTAGGTGGCAGTTGCAGGTAGTTAGGATAACGAAACAAACACACAGCTAATAACCAAACAAGAATGCCAAGTTAAGAGACATGGTTGACGAGAGAGGAGAACCGGCGGTAAAATAGGTTGGAATATTCATGTCAAGGTGTATGGGAGGGGCAGAAATATTTTGCATATTAGGTGTGGTTTAGCTAAATGCAAGACTGCTAAAAAAGTTAAAAAATAAGGAAGTCAAATGTATGTTTTTGATAGCAGTTCAATTTCGTCCAGAAGCGCTTTCCAGAATGGCTAAGAACAAAACATCAAACTATACAATGAGGGGCCATACAAGACAGTTTTCATCGTGGCCCTCTCACACACATATATTCTCCTCTCACAATCATATTTAGTCTACACTCACATTTATACATTTTCACTCTCACATTCATACATTTTCACCTTCATTTTCATATTTTTCACTCAAATTCTTGCATTTTCACTCTCACATTTAGACATTTTCAATCTGTGAAATGTATGTACAAAGAAATGTCAGTGTAAGAGTGAATATATATGTGAGAGAATGTACCTGTATATGTGTGTGAGAGAGTATATGAGAGAGGAGAATATATATGTGTGAAAGAGAGTATATGTAAGAGGAGACTGTATGGATGTGAGGGAGAATATATGTACGTGAGAGGAGAATATTTGTGTGTGAGAGTGAGAATATGTGTGTGTGTGAGAGAGTGAATACGTATGTGGGAGGAGAATGTATGGATGTGAGAGGAGACTATACAGTGAGGAGAACAAGTACTTGATACACTGCCAATGGGAAAACCCATTGGCAGTGTATCAAATACTTGTTCTCCCCACTGTATGTGTGTGTGAAAGAGTGAATATATACCGTATTGGCCCAAATAAAAGACGGTGTTTTTTGCATTGATATAAGACTGAAAAAGTGGGGTCGTCTTATATTCGCGGTCTAGACATTATACCCATTCATGACGCTAGATGGCGCCAGATATCATTGAAGCGATGTTCTGTCATGACAGATCTCAGCTACTCTCAAGTTTAACCAGTTTGTATTATTTTATTGCAATGTTCTTCCTTATCCAGATTTGAAGACCTGAAGACTACAGTTACAGTTAGACTTCACTTTGATGGTTAATGCAGTTATTGCAATTTTGTTGTTTTATCACAATAGATTGGTTTATTTACATTTCAAAAACCAGAAGCCATTCATTTACGAATGTGATTGCACTTTAGTTTACATATTTAAATGTTCAGATATTAAGATTTTAATGAGGCAAAATGACATGCTTTTTCTCCCAAATATATTGTTTTAATAATTTGTTTCAGATGTACTGTAATTATTTTCTGTATAAAAATTAATTTGGTGTTGAAAAAGTCTTTTTTCAGACTTGAGTCTTGTAAAAGAGGTGGTCGTCTTATAATCAGGGCCTTCTTATATTCGGGCCAATACGGTATGTATGTGAGAGGAGAATGTATGGATCTGAGAGGAGAATATATGTGTGTGAGAGTGAATATATATGAATGTGACAGGAGAATGTATATGTGTGAGAGGGAGAGAATGAAAAATATCTTGTACGGCCCGTCATACATTTCAGTCCTGATGTATACATTTACCTACTCTTACTATTAGAGATCTGTGAACAAAAATGAAACACTGGGTCCTATTTTCAACACTGTCTCAAACCAGACCAGCACGAGCCGTTTTATACAAGGACTTGGTAATTTTGTGGATCGGTGCAAATCGGACTTTTGGAAAAAGACCAGGATGCTGTGGATAAGGGAGTAAACACTGGTGACTTATTTTCACCCAGTAAACTGTCTTTATTCCATTCCCTTTAACAGCGGCTTGTTTGTTGGCGCAGCTCATTCTCTACCTGACGGATGGTGTAACACGTTTGCTCACTGTAAGGTTGACTCGTGTTTGTTATTATGAGGTCGGCTGAACTACTGCGCAAATCAACTGATTACTTGTGTCTGTTTTTGGCTTGGCCTGTTGTTATTTATTTTTAATTTTTTTCTAAATTTTGAATTCTTTATGTAACCATGTAACGACATTGAAAACACATGTAATGTAGACTTGGGAGCAATTCATTGTTCAGTGTCTATTTAGATTTTGGCTGACTTTAAATGCATGTTAATCACTCTTTGAGAATACATTAAAATGTACAAATGTAAAGGGATCTCTGGCAGAAAAAGACAACTGTGACGTACATTAGTATGTTATAGATGTTAATGTAGTATATGGTGTGGAAGTACAGGCATGTTAGGGCCGCATTGCATTTGCAATTTCCTGACAAGAAACTAATATCTTAGGGTAGCTACATTTTTGGTCTCTAGCCTTGCTCTGTGGAGTCTGCATGTTCTCCCATTGTTTGTTAGGAAATTCTCAGGTTTTCTGGTTTCCTTTCACCTCGCAAAAAAACGTAGAGCTACAAAATATGGTGAATTGTCCATATTTATGAACGTGAGTTTTAATAGGAATGTTTGTTTATATGTGCCCTGTGGCTGTGATTGCCTCGTCTCAGTGTTTGTTTACATTTATAGCATATCTATATTGTTCTAATTTATAGTCATGCATTGCATAACATCAATGTATCATCTTGTAGCATGTATTTTGTTTACCTTGTTTTGTGATACAGCTCTCTATATTAGGGCTGTCAAACGATTAAAAATTTTA
Source organism: Corythoichthys intestinalis (assembly GCF_030265065.1). Taxonomy (NCBI): domain Eukaryota; kingdom Metazoa; phylum Chordata; class Actinopteri; order Syngnathiformes; family Syngnathidae; genus Corythoichthys; species Corythoichthys intestinalis. Next base: position 20,610,315 of record NC_080410.1, read on the forward strand.
ATCGAGTTAATCACAGTTTAAAAATTAATTAATCGTAATTAATGGCAATTCAAACCATCTATAAAAGATGCCATATTTTTCTGTAAATTATTGTTGGAATGGAAAGACAAGACGAATATATACATTCAACATACTGTACATAAGTACTGTATTTGTTTATTATAACAATAAATCCACAAGATGGCATTAACATTATTAACATTCTTTCTGTGAAAGGGATCCACGGATAGAAGACTTGTAATTCTTAAAAGATAAATGTGAGTACAAGTTATAGTAATTTTATATTAAAACCCTTCTGTATGTTTTTGTTTAATAAAAATTGTAAAATTTTTAATCAAAAAATAAACTACTAGCTCTCCATTGTGGAAGGTAGTGATTGAAATACACCAAAAGGTGTCAAGGGCGAGTTTTATATTAATTTGAGCCAAGTTTTTCTAGTGCGTTTTGCTCCTCGACTGACGCCGTAGTTTCTGGGTTCATTGTACCTTACGTTAATTTGAGTGTTGACTTAACAACGTACGAGACCTCCAATAGTTTGTATATTGTGACTAAATATTGCCATCTAGTGTATTTGTTGAGTTAAAAGAAATGTTTGAATAGAGTTTGACCAAAGTCTGACAATTATTTTGCATAGCTATTTTGATTGGGAATGCCAGTTCTCTTTGCATTTAGCGCTTTTCTTTTTGTGAACATTAATTTTTTTTGAGAGATAGGAATATTATTTTTGTTGTGCTCTCAGTAAATGATACTGTAGCGACTTAACTGTTCCGCCCAAATGCATGATGAGAAGTTGGCAAACCATGACTGGCAGTGGTGGCTGCAAATGGTATATCTTATTTGCGTTGTGTTCACTACAGGGTGTTAAGAAAAAGATTATCTCCTGTCATTCTTCCCCACGTCACTCGCCACAATAGTTATAATTGTTGTGGAAGAGATGCCAAAGCTTATGCCAATATGTAGCGCAGCCCCAAAGAATGCCTGGGTCCACTCCACTCGCTTGTCTCTGCCTCTTAGCTCTCAATATACATAAAACGGCGCCTTTGTAGACTGTTTGCGGCAATGCATGAGTTGGTCGTTCCGCGCATGCGTTAAATATTTTAACATGACAAATTAAAAAAAATTAATTACCGCCCGTTAACGCGATAAATTTGACAGCCCTACTCTATATCATACATTCCACCACTACAAACAAAAGCCACATGTTTCATTTTCAACTGTATCCAAACTGAGCATCATTATCTAGTCTAAGTCATATTTATTGCCTCGGGCCTGATATTGGAGCTTATTAGATTGCGCAAGAGTTCCTAATGCATACACATGTTCTTATTAAACAAATATTAGTAAACATTTTTATGTAGTAGAAAGGAAGGCATACAGCCAACACAATTCAACTGCACTGCCATATGAAAATCTCTCTCTTCCACCTCTCCCTCTCCTCTCTGTTTCTCTCTCACTCATCCCCTACCACCGCGCTGCTGCTACTGCTTAGCCTGCGACGACACGGTGGATGAGAAAAAGAATTATCTCCCCCTGTTTTTGAGCTTCTGCCAAATGGACGAACAGTTTGGAGAGGAAACAAGTAAAGAGGTACAGTACTCAATTCTACCCTCTAATAATATTAAAACATTGTGGTTTCTTTAAATTATATACAGTCTTCTAAAGATAAATACTGTGTGAAAGATAATGCACTTGAGACTTGTCTCTCTGCTGGCTTGAACTGTCTTCCCACAGTATTTGGTTGTTTTTCACCCTGATTTACAGCAGCGTGGGCTCAGCGTTAAGCATCAGAACAGTGTTGGCGACTACCCCATGTGGGATCGTTCCTTCTTCTTTTCTATAGTTGTTTTTGTGAACCACAAGGCGACCTGAGTGCATGGAATTAAACTGCATGGCGAAAATGGGCATTGATTTAAAGTGAGGAAATGAATGAGTCTGGCAGGGAGTGCGGAGAGGTGGAGTGGGGTGGGATGGGTGGTCTTGAAGGGGGGTGGCTTGCAGCGAAAGAAAGATTGGACAGGCTGCGCCATGGACAGATGTGTGAGAGGGATTTAGAGTCGTGGGAGGAATCACGCAGGGGATAAAACTGGCAGCGTGAGTATGCATGTGTGTGTGTGTTTGAGGGTGAATGGTCCGGCTCAACGGCAGTGTTGACTTGCGTGCGTGCACGCGGACTTTCACGCACACACACATGCAGATACTTCACCTGCAATGAGCACTTGGGTGTCAGCTGCTTTGAGCACCCTGTGTCTGTGCGTGATTGTGTGCCTGTGAGTGAATGAGTGATTGGAAGTGGGAGAGAAAAAGAGAGACAGAGAACGAGAGATTCCTGCCACTGGCAGCAACAGTGTCCGGAGCACACGGATGCCGCCCACACATTTTGGATGTTCAGGCAAGCAAGACTAGCTCATGTCCAACAATAACTGAGAGTTAAATGAGCTCATCTAGATTGTTTGAATTGCACCATCGTGACATGTATGTTGTAGATGAATTAACGGTGTGAATGGAGCGCAGTGGGTAACTTCAGCACCATGGACAGCGCACATTGCTGAGCCAGCACGTTGGCGGGTTGTGAACCCCTCCCTCATGTTGAGGAGATTGCATGCTTGATTATGCACATGCATGCTTGATCAGATTAGAGCAAACACATTCTGATCACATTAGTCATTCGGGGGTTGGGGAGGGACACAAAAGCATGTATTTATAGTTCAACATGCGGCAGTCCAACAAAGGTATTATGGACCTTTCATTAGGGACACCAACACAGTCTAGTAAGATTTAATACAAGCTATGAACAGTAGCAGAAATACTGCATTATACATTAATTAGACCTATTTTAATTAATGTGATCGACAATTACTGATTTGCCTGACCTTAGTGCAGAAAGCAGGGGTTTGCTGTAGTTCCAAATCAGTGAGGGTGTGAATGTGATTGTCAGTGTCTGGCATAACTGTGCTTTGATTCGCTGCTGAACAGTTCAGGTTGTCGCCACTTTTGCTCAAAGTTTATCATGTTGGGCTCGAGCTCACTGCAACCCTTAATGTAGCAGTAATAAATAAATGAAACAAATATATTTAAAGAAAAGAAGAAGAAATAATTTTATACTGCATTGTATTCTAACTTTCTGTTTTACCATTATTAAAATATTTCAGGCTTGGCAAAGGTATTTTTCAGCAGTTTTTGTTTATTTGAAACAGGTTTGCACAAAATTCTGGAACTTCCTTTGACACAGGTAGACCCCGGGTTACGACGTACCCGACTTATGTGATTTCAACTTTATGACACCTGAGTCGCTTTGTTTTTTTTTTTGTTTTTTTTGTTTGTTTGTTTTTTTGTTCATTTTATTTATTTATTTTTAATGTATGTTGACTTTTCTTTTGTGATGCATGCTTTTATTTTGGTGCAGGAAAGTATTTCTGCAGTCTAGCGCATGTACACACGCGCCCACCCCACACACGCACACATGAAGACGAGCACCCGAGTGAGAGGTGACAGCTTGCACACACATTTGTTGCTTGTGAAGCATTCAGAGGCGAAGGCTGTATATAACCCCCTTTGTACTGTTTATTGTGCATTTTCAATGGCATACCGCACGCATGCTATTTTTAGACCGTGACGTCGCATTGTAAATTGGAATTAAAGCCGAAGTGGGGCATTATAGACTGGCCCTCGCATAGAAACAATGTTATTTGTGCTACTTTTCTCCGGTAATCTTTCAAAAACGAACATGCCGATAACACATTGCTTTTTTGGAACTTGTAGAAACGACTCTAGACCTTACGACATAAGAAGGATGTTTTCTTTATACGTTTCTCGAAACCAAAAACTCAGGAGGAAAAAATGTGAAGACTGAATCAACTTGCGCGAACGTAAACACCAGCTCGAAGAATCCATTCACATTTCACATGCTGTAAACATTTTATTGGGTTGGCATGATCTTTCAGAAGACAAAGAGGTAAACCATTTTCATATTTTTAACTTATTTTTTAGCATGACGTTGTGCCGTACTGCTTCTGTCTGACAATGAATGACCTGAAAAGATTTACAATGGTATCTGACTGCCACTGTTACCGTTTCTATTGTAAAAAAAAACAACTTTAGTAAGGGGGAATGTAAATAAATTATAGAATTAAGATTTGTTTATAACGAAAAAATTAAAAGCGTTCGTTGGCTGTCACTGAGTAGCATTTACGATCGCTACACAAAATATGAATTCCACCTCGTCAGAGACGTAGGACAACCAAAGGATATAATATATAGGAAAGACGGGGCTGGTGGTAAAGGATTGCTTGTTGAAACAGGAGAATGTCATTGTCAGTCGCGTAAGAAAAAGGTGTCGATAAAAAAGCTAAGGCTATGCTAAGGTCGGCTCATTTTTTTTCGTCTTTTTCAGCCGTCGACACTCAAGCCATCTCTTTAACTGAACATTTTTTTATGTACTTCCACATCTTCGCAAGTGAATTTGGCACCAGGGAAATCATTTTTGGATAAAATTGGTAGGTTTAGCTTTGTAAATATCTCCTTCGTACACGATTTCCATTCATTTCCTATTGGGGACAAACAGTAGCGTGTCCTCCCTTAGCAACAGTAGCTAACGTAATGAATATTGATGAGCGGACGTGACGTGTTGCTTGCGGTACGCCATTGTGGTGATTGTTTTTGATGATCTCCGAACGCTATGTTGTGTTCCTGCCTTCTTGCCGTTCAGAATTGATGCCTTTCTCCCTGTCTGAAAGCTGCACGTGTGCGAGAGGGACCGGTCTCGTCAGGGTTGAGGCTAACAAGCAACACCTGTGGCTCCTTAGTAGCCTTTTTAAAACCAGGCCAAACATGCAGCAGTTGCCAGATCATTCCAGTACCAAAATTATTCGTAGCCTCGTGCCTGAGAAGACCATGCTTTACCATGTAAAGTACTTGTTTTTGTAGTTATTCCAGTGAAATTGTTGTCTAGGTCACATTTTCGTTTTTTTGGAAATTGCATGTTTTTCCTTTCGGAAAGTGCATGTTTTCCCTTTCGAGGTGATTTTGTGTTTGAGACTTTGCTTTTGAAATAAATTCGAGACCACCTCTGCAACTGGGTCTCTGGCCTTTCCTGACTGTCCCGGAACACGCTGATACATGCTAATCATTTGTTATTGCTGTATCAGATGCTACTTGAAAAACGCAAATTTGAATTCCTGTTATTGAAGATGAGACTGATTTAATTTGCTGATGTCATGAGGAGCTGAATAAAGTCAACAAACCACACGGACGTCTGACATCATTTCGGAGCTTAGCTCGCTGTCTAGCTAGGACTTAGCTCCAACGTCTTGGCGAGGACAGAACAATGACGTATATTACATGTTTTAGGGTAGTTTCTTTGTTATTTAGAGGGTGTTTAGAGGTATTTAAAGGGTTAATTCCGACTTATACGTAAATCCAGGTTACATCGCCAGCGCAGGAACGGATGTAGTTCGTAAACCCGTACTACCTGTATTCCATAAACATTGATGCTCAGTTTATGGTTTATAGGTGTGAACCTTTGTCTTAACAGTTTTTTGTTCATATGTGCCCTGTTTGTGTTATCAGTCAAATGTGTGCTATCGGCTCCAGCTCACCCGTAGCCCTTATGAGGACTATAAAATGGATGGATGAATAGTTTATTTTTGTATTCTACATATTGTTGTATTTGTGAGGGGTTAGTAAAACAAAAATAAACATACACAGTTATTTTAACATTATTTCAAACAGCTCAGAGAAAACATATTTCTAGAAAAACACAAACTTTAGCTACAATGTTAAGGTTATTGTTTGTTGAGCTTTGCCATTTGTGTAAATTAAGATTTTCCTTACATATACAGCTCTTGAGTGTGATTTCACATGATTGTGTATCAGTGATTGTATATGTACGTGTTAAACAGGGTGTTGTTGAATAGACTTAAATTGAAACAATCTTACAAAGCTGGTGTGACTAGCTCTTGGGAGTTGTCAATTGCACCTTGGGTAGAGATTAAACCTTTTTATTATTGATAGTTTTCAATACAATTATGAATAATTAAAATGCCACCAGTGAGGTTTCTAAATTTACAGAAAGGAAGATGATGATATTTTTGAGTCTATAAAATGGAAAAGGAGTAGTCAGTCTTGGCAGCATCAAACAAAAGGATCATTTGTCAATAGGACATTCATGCTGATCAATATTCAATAATTGATACGTGAGCCTCACTGTGACTATGCTCCCGTAGTAGGTATGGAGTTTTATAGTGTTGTAAATTTTCTCTCACTGCAGTCAATAATGAAATCTCTCCCTAAGACCTTTGCCATCCACGCTGCTATCAATCATTGGTCACGCCCACTTGAATTAGGAAGCTACATAGGAAACATAAGTGAAGCTATCCTGCCCCAACATCTTTTCTCTGACTTATTTTGTTCTTTTATACACCCTTAAAAGCCCTCCTCTTGTTTGTTCCATTGTATTCATCACCGGCGATATCCTCACTCCATGATATCGATGCTTCCCGATGTTGCACTTGGAGAAATGATGAGCAGTCTCCGATCAATTGCAATCACAGATCAGTGGTGTAGCGGGTGGAGAGGTGGGGGGTAGGGGAGGGAAATCAGTAAAAGGCAGGCCCGGGAGACCTGAATAATGACCACCTACCTTGCAAACCAACTGCCTTGTTTCTCTGTAATCTTGAGTTCATCAGAACTGTATTGAACTACGTTAGTCATAATTCAGGGAATCCAATGCACTGTCTGTTGGGGTGCTCCTGAGAGCTGATGGATGTTGCGCAGCTGAGAGAGAGAAAAAAAAGGAAAAAAATGCTTGAGGGAAGAGGAGAACCAAAGACAACGTGAGGATGGTGTTTACCGAGCCACATAAAAATAAGGAAAAAAACGTATCTTTTTACGTGGGATGAGGAAATAAGATTGTCAGAAGGCTGCAGTGCAGTTATTTACACTTCCGTGCATCAAAGCACATGGACAAAATGCATTATTTAGGGCGTTATTTATTTGTCTAGTTTGCAGGAATCTGCGAAATCTAGTCTTATAATGACAGAGTGGAAGGACGGCTTGCATTTTGGGTGCAAATTACGATACCATAGTTACAATAAAATGAGTTGATAACCTCTCCAGTCCTTCTTATATCATCCTGAATTTCTTTATTGATTTTTTTTCATGTAAGCATATGTTATAATTAATATTATTTCCTTATTTCGTATCATGAATTAGGAGTCTTTTGCATTTAGGTTTAACTTTAGGTTTAATTTTTTATTCAAGACATAGCCCATGCTGCTGATTTCAGTAATTGCAGATTGTAAAATGTGGTTGGAAAAAACAGGATACATACAAGAAATGGCCCTCTACAATTTGCTGATCTTCAGTGAAGGTCCTATTTTGATTGAATTCCTTTCTAGTTGAAATGGGTTAACAGCCAGAGCCATTAGTGCAGTTAAAGCATCATGACCTCAACAGTTAGAGAGGCCAACACACTTTGGGCTTTGGTGGCCGAATTAATTCACGTAGGTGCTTCAGGTCAATTGAATTATGGAGCAAATTTGGTGGGTCATTAGAGCTATTACTGGACATGTGATTAGTCAGGTTAAGAAAAGCCACTCAATTGCCTGCCGCAACAGATTCATTTGCTGCTTTCTATGTTTAAAAAAAAAACATGCATTGGCTATAAAAAGTTTACACATCCATTCATTTTCACTTAATTGATAAAAAAATAAATAAACCAAGATAATTAACCTAAAAACATAATTATATATACTGTATATATATGTTTTAATTTGTAATATTTTGAAATGGGAAGGGATGATAAACAACAATATTTTTTGGGGGGGGGTTTTGAACCTGTCCTGTTCAGCTGGTTGGGGGACCTGATAACCAAGGAAAGGTGGTGGTGGAGAAAAGTGATTGGGAGGGTTGAAGTGTGCCTAAATCAGCCATGTGGTCTAGAACCCAGTATTTGTGTGAATCCCTTGCGAGTGTGAGTATGTTGGCATCCAGTTCTATGCTGTCTCATCGCTAATTCTGACACCGAGGTTTCCTACTTGAGTGTGTCTAATTTCACATAGTCATGCGTGAGTCCCATCTAACATGTGATAGTCCCGTAGATGAGTAGAGATGCCGCGTGGGTGCCACCCAAGGGCCATGGCCCTTCCCCAGCCAATCTGGGAGGGGGAGTGAGCCAGCGCAGCACATCCATCCTTCCGCAGCCCAGCAAAGGGGCCATCGTCACCCCCTAGGGTTCAAGGGTGGTACCCCGGGTCACCCACGCCCCCATCAACTGGCCTTCAGGGATGGGAAGAGGTGACACACCACCAACCCCACGCCGGCCCCCGGGGCTTCAAATCTTGTATTTTGCTTTCTTTGTGTAGTTTGTGTTTTCTCCTTGTGTCATTTAATATGAGAAGATTATTGCAAATCTTTGTACTTTATACTGTGCCCTGATACTGGTTGGGAGCCAGTTTAAGACTGCCTTATCCAGGTGATTGGATGTGGGCTGGAAAGAACTGCGGTGGTCCCACTGCCCCCAGCTCTCCTATTTTAATGCATACACTGCACTACCCTCCCCACAGAATTCCCATTTCGGTGCTGGGTAATGGCTGCAAATCGGGGACTTAGCATCCACAGTAATCAAGCGTTAGGTGGGTTCACATAATTTTCTCATTGCGTGGCTCCCGGGGCGTGGCCTTCTCTTAGTCTGAGCTGCCGTTTGTGGGGGAAGGGGGAGAGGGAGTCGGGGATCCGGTCCCGCTGCTGCCTTCCCCTCTCTTTTCTGCCCGGGTATTCTCCTTTGACTCCGGCGCGGGTCGCTAGCTGAGTGCTGGTGGGTCGGCGAGGTGTCGCCAACTCTGGGCGGAGACTCTGTCCTGCCCTGGGCCTAGTGAGCAGTGTCGGTTAGTGGGGGTTGCAGCGGTAGCTGGTAGGCCAGGTGGGGGCGCATCCCCTCATTCCTTTCCTGAAGGCCGGTTAATGGCAGTGCGGCTGGTGTGGGTGACCATTCTGGGTCCCAGGGGGGTGACGGCAGCCCCCTTGCAGGAGAATGAGTGGGCTGCACGGGCTTGCCCCCCCGATTGGCTGGGGAAGGGCTGTGGCCCTTCATGTCTAATGGGATTAACGCATGACTGGGTGCAATTAGACACACTCAAATAGAGAAACTATCGGTGCCAGGATTAGCAATCAAGCACCATAGAATAGGATGTCAACATATCCACACTTACAAGTGAATCACATAATACTGGGTTCTACACCTCACATTGTTGATTTGTGTACGCTCCACCACACTTAATAACATCTCTTTCTGACTCTCCCCCCTTCCGTTTTCTCCTCGATCAATAGGCCCCCCACATAGTGTCCATCGGAAATACAATTAGCTAATGATAGCGGTACTATATTCAAAGTTAGTGTAGTCGTTGAATGCATTTCTTGATTTTGTTTGTTCTTCTTTTCTGTCTCTCTCTCCTTTCTTATTTTCCTTTCTGTCCCCCCATAACCGCTTCCTTCTTGCTGCTTTCTCCTAATAAACGAAACACAATGAATAATCACAATGGGAGTATATCATACTCTCATGTGATACATTACAACGGTTCAGACCAATGGAACACTCAGATTCCCATTCTCCGTGTCAAGCAGCTGAACAGGAAAAGTAAAAAAAAAAAAATTTAAAAAATTGCCCCATCTTGAGCCCAAAGTTTACTGCAATAGATGCCGTTCACGTGATTGAATGAGGAAAAGTGGTAAAGAAATCGGATAGATGCTAAGATATTGATCTAAGTGTGCGTTATGTAATTCTTCTTATCCCATATTAAACAGGGCTGCTTGGCCCACCTCCGCTAGCTTCACATTTCAAGGCACAACCTTCGTATTGATTTCTGTATCCACCAAGAGGGATTATGCAAAGATCCTAAGAGGGATAACCCTTGGGAACTGTTCACACTTACTCCTCCACATGTCATCCTCGTCCGAAGCACACTGTGTTCACTTTCAGCCTACCAGCTGTTGCAGTGCAATCAATACCACGGTCATGTTTCACAACTCGAATCACTCCCTCGATGCCAGGAGCTTGTGGGAGATCCCCCTCAGGCCAGAGACGCAGAGTCGTGGTTGACAATGGTTCGCTGATGAGGTTTTAGAAGAGAAGACAGTAACAACTTGTCATGAGAGTATGGCGTGCTGTTTTATTTGCTTTGCTTCAGGCGCTAAACGCAGGGACAAGAGAAAACCCAGCGTCAACCCTAGCAAACTCTTTTTGTCATTGTGCCTATTTGCTATGATGGCTGCAGTCTTTGTGTGAAAGCAATGTAGAGTTACTGGCCAACAGCAGTAATGTGGGATGAAACAAAGATGGCGAGCGACACAAAAGGCTTGGCTCAGTTGAGCAGCTGTCTCAGATTTGAAAGATTACAAGTTCAACTCCGAATCCCCCAGCGGTTCTGTTGAAATATCATCGAGCGAGAGGTGAATGTCGTTAACATTTTCCCCATGGCAACATATGGCATCATTATGTGTGAATGGGTGAATTAAGCGGCACTGTAAAGACTGTTTGAGGTGCTTTATAAATGTAGCCCATTTACTATGACCTAACTGGAACCCCTTAAATGCCAGCTGCTGTGGCAGCCTGTTTCAGACATGCCCCCTCACTTTTCAATTTTGCTACCATTCTGGTTTGGGTTCTTAGAAAATCGCATTACAAGGTGAGTTTACAGTAAGAATTTCGAGATGATTTGTGATAGACATCCAATCCATTTGAACTAGGAGGGCTGACAGCGAATGAACGAATGTATACTAGTGAAAAACTAATCTCAATTCATAGTACAAGGATAAAAAGAGCAGCGTAATCTGACATCAAGCATCGTCATTGGCAGTGAAAGAATTGTTTGCCTTTCTCTGTCCAGATTTTGCATACAAGTCTACCCTCCAAATATACGTAGTCCTTGTTAGGTTTTGTGTTCGTTCCCTCCTAGTGTGTTTCTGTGATTGCCCATTGATTTCACCTGTTGTGCCTGCTCCTAGTGTATCGGCCAACCTGCATCCTTCTGTGTCACCCATGTGTTCCTCGTTGTTTCGTTACCCCTTGTCTCTGTGTGTATATAAGCTCCCAGTTTCTTTTCACTCCTTGTTGCGTCATTGTCAATGTCGTTGTTGAAGTCTAGTTGACGGACACAGGAAGTGTGTGTCCTTGCATTTGTTATGGTCCGAATTGCGGAGCTGCAATAAACGTCGACTCAAATGAGTTCAAGAAACTAAATTCTGTGCTTTATGAAGAGTGAAAAAAGCAGAATTTAACACAGACGAAATAATTCGGCCGATTAGAGTGAAGTATTACCGAAACAAAATGGTGACGTCACGTACCGTAATGGTCGGCAACGGGTCGCCGCATACGTTTCTTCAACACAACGTGGCCGTGTCAATGAAAAAAAAAATCGGTTTATAATATATATGTAATACATATATATTTCTGTCTCCATCCATGTACCAGTTTATAATGCGCACCATGAGTTTACAAGTTGATTTTGGGGAAAAAAAGTGTGCGTTATATTCGGGAAATTATGGTATGAAACAAATCAAAACGCCATTTCCCTTTTTGACATTAATTTTAAGTAAATTGTTGCAGTGTGGTGATTTGCTTAAATTTTAGCTGTCATTTCTTGTTTTTGTTTTCCTTCAAACATTTGTCCATGTCAGTCATGCAATAATTTTGTTCTTCTGTATCGAGAAAGGCTTCTTGTAATCACAACCCAAAATTCATGCCTCAACGTGAGTGCCTAGCTTTGAAAAGATCCTGCTTCCAGCTCCATCTGAATATTTCAGTGATGTAATGTTTCTGTTGTTGTAACCTCAGGATTTTCAGGAAAATTTTAAATTTCCTATAATTTGTCTCATATTGGAAATCTCCATTATACCTGTCATCATTTAAAATATGACGCACAGGGGTTCTGCGCTTGTTGAAAGCGGGAGGAATGCATTCCATTTTTTGTTTGTTTGTTTGAATTGCTTATTGTTACTGTGCAACTTTCTTTTGGTGGTAAATTTAAAGTGCCTATGACAGGATAAAAAAGTCTTAAATAACATTATTATGTGAGAGTTATGTTTTGAGACGATTTGACTATATACAACAGTTTGGCAAAGCGCGGATTACGAGAAAATAATCTTTTAATCTGCCGTTTAGCCATGCCTGTCATTATAGCGCTCTAGCGTCCACAGCTGGAGGATGACGTCGGCAGGGTCACGATTTCAGCTGATTTAGAATTCAGCCCATTGAGCGGGAAGATTCAGAACGAGGAAAATACGACACAGAGCAGCAAAATTTCATCATCGTTTCACTCTTTCTACTCCAATATTTTTTACAGAATATTTTTTTTATCTAAGTATTTTTCCCCAATTGCTAAATAAATGGTATGGTCATGACAAATAACAGTCTGTGCTAAATGAAATATGAAATATTAAAAATGAATTTATTCAGTACGACATGGCAAAATTACTCCATAATGGGCAAAACTGTTGACTTCTTGCACCTCCCGAACGATATTTTATGCCACTGGAGTTTTGTCATTTTTTTTGTCACTTTTGTCAGGATTTTGTCATTTCCCTGCCGCGGCTTCGGCTATGACAGCTAGCCGACATGCTAACCCGAACCGAACGGCGTTTAAAAGTCTTATTCTCACCTTTCGAAGCGAAAAATAACACAAAACAACCCCAGAACATATCGCACGACGGCGGGGTTGTCGATTGTCTTCGCCGATCGGCAACCCCCCTGGCAGCGAACAAGTGACAGCTCGTTGTTCCCCTGCTGCGGGCAGGAGAGCTCGTTTGCAGGGGAAGCAGCTGGAGAATGACCGCCGGACAAACCGGCCGATGTCAAAAGAGCGCGTAGCTGTGTGAGCCCAACCCAAGGATAGTGGTCTATTGCCGGTGTTCTGCCATATTTTGTACCCTTATAATATTTTGCTCCCAAAGCTGTTGTGGCTGTGAATAAGCCCTCTTTTACATTCATTTGGACTCCAAATGTTATCCACAGGTGGTAAATAAACAAGTAACATCGTAAGCATACATGCTCAACACGAATACTGCGTAAATTAATGCTTAACTACACGGCGAAGACGTAAACAGGGAGAGAGCGGCGTTCAGTTGTTGTGTGCAGCTAACATGGCAGGATGTGTCTGAGGAGAATTTTTCTACATACCCGTCCATGATCAAATATTCCTTTATTTAAAGAAAGTTTTCGTGTTTACTGTGTAATCACTGTATTCGTGGCCATTTTTTAACAAAGTCACAATCTCTGATGGGGTGCAAAATTTGACACAACACCGGGCACACGAAGAGGGCAATAAGCCGAGTATAGCGCTCACCTTTTGGGCAAGCGAAGAGGAGCGAGGGGGGTGTGCGACAAGCCGCCGGTCTTCGGCCGAGTGGCATTCTTGGTGGACAAGGAGCATTGTCAGCCACAAAATGCAAGCCACCTCCGTATTAAAACGTGTGCCATGATCCCAGTATTTGACATAATACAAAACACGATGTTTACTCACTTCCTCGTAAGTCCAATGGTCCCACAGTTGTCTGACTTGTTTTGCCAATCTCGGGGTTGGGGTTTTTGAAACCCAACAAGGCTCACACGCCTCTCCCTGGTGCAGCAACAAAACAATGCAACACATTTGGCTGGCATGATGCAAAAAATAAACAAATTAATCCGCGAAATCAGCTGAATCCGCAGTCCATCTGCATGCTATAAAGCAATGCTGTATTGTGAGATGCTGACGCTGGTGACGTCACATTTGCGTTCCTCATCAAAACAGGAAGTTACTCATTTACATGGCGCAGAATTTAAAAAATCAAATCAATAAATCAAATCAATAAAACTATCGCTTACACGAACATCCCATTTTGGAGCATAAAATACCCCGTGAAATATGAAATAAACATGCTTTTTTCTGTCATAGGCACTATAAAGCATAGACTTGTATAATATAAATGCCTACAGCTTGCAAAGTGTCCGCAATACACACAATTTTCAAACTGTCAAAAAACTGAAATAAAAGTTAAAAAGTGCATTCAATGCACGTTATGCCAGTCACATGGAGAAGAGTACCGATAAATACTGTATGTGCTGGACAAACCAAACACATAAAAAGCATTTTTTCATTGTGGCCACCTAGTGGACCGTTGGCAGCTAATACAATGACTGGGTTTCTTGCCGTTTCGGTTCCACATGAGCACCTGATGATTTCCCTTATGCATGTTGATAGTACCAACGCAGTAGTGACAAAGTGCTGCATCATGACCTGATGTTGAAGAAATGTGTTGGATAGCGGCAAGCTGTTATCAGAGAATGGAGGAGGTGCTTATCTGTGTCTGTTTGATGGAATGTGTTGGCTCTCCTTTGGCAACTCAGAGAAGCAGTGTGCATATGGTTCACATTGTGTGTTGGTGTGCGTGTGTGTGGTGGTGCATGGACACCCACCTTATCTTTTGCAAACAAGGAAGTCCATCACATAATGTACCTTGAAGAATTTCTGTCGTCATGGTTTCTGGCTGGAGCAGATACTATGGGAAAAATATTTCTGTATATGAAAATATTTGCAGGCGAACAACCTTGGGCACGATTTGCATGTCCGTTTTGGGAATTTTAGCCAAGAGAGGAAGCGATGTGATGAGTTTAATTCACAGTGTCTGCTCCCACTGTCTAGAGCCACAGTAACTCCGGTCATGCAGGAATGGCTGCAAAACTGTGGATGTCTCCATGCGACCCAAGTGCGCCTCAATTAAAGGAAATGAGAGGAACCACTTAGATTGTTGAGTTGGGTGTGTTCATTCCCACAACAATGCAAACTGCCCTTTTTCGAATGTTCCATTTTGCACGCATCTCTGTAATTGCCAACAACCGATCTAAAAGGCCTCCTCGCACAGTTGAGCAGCACGTCAAACTACATCTGGGCTGAGCCTGTTTTATTTGATTAGAAATTCCCTTAAAAATTATGGCACAATCTAGTTTTTTCTCTTGTTTAAATAACTTTACCTCCATGTGATCTCGAAGTGATTTTGTTAGATTCCCGATCAAATGAATTCCAAAAATATACAATAAAAGGTATTTTATAGCACCACCATTATATCTACGCCATTAATCACACCTACTTTCTTCTGTCAATTACATTATAGTCTCAATCTACAATTTTTTATATATAGTGATGGCCAAAAGTGTTGGCACCCCTGCAATTCTGTCAGATAATGCTCAATTTCTCCCAGAAAATGATTCATATTACAAATGCTTTGCTAGTAATAGCCTCATTTATTTCTGCTTGCAATGAAAAAACACAACAGAGAATGAAAAAAAAAAAAAAATCATCATCATTATACACAAAATTCCCAAAATGGGCTGGACAAAAGTATTGGTACTCTTTGAAAAATTATGTGATGCCCAAAGACATAAAAAAGCCAGGCCAGAGTTTGCCAAAACTTACCAGAGAAAGCCAAAACGTTTTGGAAGAATGTTCTTTGGTCAGATGAGACAAAAGTACAGCTTTTTGGGAAAAGGCATCAAGATAGGAAAACAATGGGTCCTTCAAAGAAAATAACACGGTCCCCACAGTCAAACATGGCGGAGGTTCCCTGATTTTTGGGGTTGCTTTGCTGCCTCTGGCATTGGACTGCTTGACCGTGTGCATGACATTATGAAGTCTGAAGACTACGAACCAATTTTGCATCATAATGTAGGGCCCAGTGTGAGAAAGCTGGGTATCCCTCAGAGGTCTTCCAGCAGGACAATGACCCAAAACACACTTCAAAAAGCATTAGAAACTGGTTTCAGGGAAAGCACTGGAGACTTCTAAAGTGGCCAGCAATGAGTCCACAGCTGAATCCCATAGAACACCTATGGAGAAATCTGAAAATGTCAGTTTGGAGAAGGCACCCTTCAAATCTCAGAGACCTGGAGCAGTTGGCCAATGAAGAATGGTCTAAAGTTCCAACAGAGCATTGTAAGAAACTCACTGATGGACACCAGAAGCAGTCATTTGCAGTTATTCTGTCTAAAGGTTGTGCTACAAAGTATTAGGCTAAGGGTGCCAATAATTTTGTCCAGCCCATTTTTGAAGTTTGGTGTAAAATGATAATGATTTAAATTTTTTTTTTCATTCTTTTGTGTTTTTTTTTCATTGCAAGCAAAATAAAGGAAGATATTACTACCAAAGCACTTGTAATTGCAATCATTTTCTGGAAGAATTTGAGCATTATTTGACAGAATTGCTGGGGTGCAAGCACTGTATACCCTGGTTATTTAAATTGTTTACTGCATAAAGACTGTAGCCTAACAGGTGTTTTCTGAGGTGTTACAGGCAAGAAACATGTATTCAACTATTTGGATCGAGTGCAAAGGCAAGCGTTTGTACTGCTATCAAATAATATAAACTGAGGAAGAAGCACAAGACTCATACGACTAGCAGCTTCTCTTTTCTTCCAAAATCTTATTTTTCAGGCTGTGAGTTATGAATACTGTGTAATAAAATAGTAAGCATTCCTACGTAGAAAGAATTCCTATTCATCCATTCATAATATAATAACTTTAAATTACTGTTTACTCTGTGGATTTATAAAAATCATACATTGGCTGTGATTTTGTCACTGTTTACAGTATGTGAGTGTGAACTGTACTGTTTACTAGGGACCATCTGCCACCATCTATTCTCTGTGCCAACAACCCGAAAAACCTGCCCCCGCTTCTAACAACCCACCACCAACCCTAATTAAAAGGTAAATACTTAATAAATATTTTGCGAGTAAAACGTGACTGTGAACAAGTGAAGAGTGAATGTCAAAAAATGTACAGAGGTGATTGGGATTTGTTGCTTCAGCACTGTAAAGCTGAAAGCTTGATGAGGATGGAAGGGCAGGCACACTGAGCAGACAAGAAATATACGGAAAGACGTCAGCCTCTGCAATGCTACACTCTGATAAAAACATTTGTAGTTTTGCACACTCACACATACACAGACACACTTGCGTACAAAGTGGATTTTGGAATAATGCCTTGTTTTTTCTCTACTGGCCTAGATTCATATGGCATCTGTGCTGCACAATCATTTCTCACTCTATCTCTATCCGTTGTTATCACTCTGCTCTTTCACTCATTTGTGAATACACACTTACTCAACCACGCACACACACACACGTCTCGTCCAGTCATTCCTCTTTTACTCTTCTCTAGCCATCCTTCATTCTTCAGATCAGAGTGCTAAGATGAGGTTATAAATATTTTAGCTATGCATGTGCATTTTTATAAGCAGATAGTGCATGTTATCTCGTCTGTGTGTGCGTGTCTGCAAGTGTGTCTTGGCATACTTTGCCGAGGATGTGTCGGCGTGTCCTACTGAAGCATCTGTTTGCATTTTAATGTGTGACACTGCCTTCAGAAATTGAATGTCTGCCTTAAAACCCCCTGAAGAGATTCATCGAATTCTTAAATATATTTTTAGGGAGACTAAACCAAAGCCTTTCACTTGACCTAAATTTTAATTGAATGTGTAATATTGTTTAATGTTGTTCTGAAAATGATTCTGTTCTGGAAGCGCAGAGGAATAAATGTTACCATGTCTGCTTCAAAATCAGGAGCCTGTGTTAGATTCCCGTGTGGCTTGCATATTTTCTTCCAAATTCCTAAAACATGCTTTTGAGGATAATTGAAGATGGCACACTGGTGTGAATGTGAGCTTGAATAGTACTTTGTTTACACAGTACAGTCGTACCGCTACATACAAAGTTAATTTGTTCCAGGACCTTGTTAGTAAGTTGAAATGGTCATATGTCAAGCAGGATTTTCCAATATGAATACATTTTAAAATGCCATTAATTTGTTCCACAGCCCGAAAACCTACACTAAATCCTTAATAAATAGTAATTCTACTATTACAAATAGCAATTACAATAGCAAAACGGATAAATTAGTTATAATTTATGTAATAATGTAACGAATCGGGTTCCAATGCGGGGGACATGTTTTGCGTGCTGTACCTGAACGTACTGTGTGAATGACTTGACAGAGGGAAAGAGTTCACTTTCTCTTTAAATTAGGGCTGTCAAAATTATCGCGTTAACGGACATTAATTAATTTTTCAAATTAATCACGTTAAAATATTTGACACAATTAACGCATGCACTGAATGAGCCGCTCTCGCATTGCCTCAAACAGATTTCAATGACGCCGTTTATGGACATTAAGAGTGAAGAGAATGCCACCGGCCGCTTGGGGGCAGCGCAGCGCCGTTCCATACTAATGTTATTCCTTCTAATAGTGGGAGAATTAGTAGTTGTGAGACATTTATGCTGTTGCTTTGTGCTTCAAACATATTTCGGTAAGTTTGCTTTCTTTTAGTGGCAATTATATGTCTCTTGTTGTATTTTGAGTAAGATATGCACAGAGATATATCTGTTATATAGGCGAGTGGACACAGGCGTTCTTTGGGCTGCGCCTTTTATTGGCATAAGCTTCTGCAACTCCTTCACAACAAACAGACGTATCATTTAGTGAAAGCACAACAAAAATAATATTGCTATCTCTCAAAAAAAATAATGTTCACAAAAAGAAAAGCACTTCAGTCTGTAGTAATGAGGCCCTATTCTCACACAGCTAAACAACAATGCAAAGTGAACTGGCATTACTCAGAGTTTGGTCACTCAATTCTTATTATGGTTATTTTTATTCTTATTATATTAACTCTACTTTTGATTGAAAATTGTACAAATGTTATTAAAACGAAAATATGAAGAGGGGTTTTAATATAAAATTACTATAACTTGTAACTATAACATTTATCTTTTATGAACTATAAGTCTTACTATCCGTGGATCACTTAAACAGAAAGAATGTTAATAATGCCATTTGTGGATTTATTGTTATAATAAACAAATACAGCACTTATGTACAGTATGTTGTATGTATATATCCGTCTTGTGTCTTATCTTTCCATTCCAACACTAATTTACAGAAAAATATGGCATATTTTAGAGATGGTTTGAATTGCGATTAATTGCGATTAATTACGATTAATTAATTTATAAGCTGTAATTAACTCGATTAAAAATTTTAATCGTTTGACAGCCCTACTTTAAATGTTTTGTTGTTGCTGTCAACTACAGTGGACAGTAAGTGTGTTGTGTTGCACAAGTTCTGAAATACAGTGGGGCAAATAAGTATTTAGTCAACCACTAATTGTTCTACCACGTGAAAATATTAGAGAGGCTTGTAAATGTCAACATGGGTAAACCTCAAACATGACGGACAGAATGTAGAAAAAAAAACAGAAAATCATATTGTTTGATTTTAAAAGAATTTATTTGAAAATCATGGTGGAAATTAAGTATTTGGTCAATACCAAAAGTTCATTTCAATACTTTGTTATGTACCCTTTGTTGGCAATAACGGAGGCCAAACATTTTCTGTGACTCTTCACAAGCTTTTTACACGCTCTTGCTGGTGTTTTGGCCCATTCCTCCACGCAGATCTCCTCTAGAGCAGTGATTTTTTTTGGGGCTGTCGTTGGGCAACACGGACTTTCAACTCCCTCCACAGATTTTCTATGGGGTTGAGATCTGGAGACTGGCTAGGCCACTCCAGGACCTTGAAATGCTTCTTACGAAGCCACTCCTTTGTTGCTCTGACTGTGTGTTTGGGATCATTGTCATGCTGAAAGACCCATCCACATCTCATCTTCAATGCCCTTGCTGATGGAAGATTTTCACTCAAAATCTCTCAACACATGGCCCCATTCATTCTTTCCTTAACACAGATCAGTCGTCCAGGTCCCGTTGCAGAAAAACAGCCCCAAAGCATGATGTTTCGACCCCCATGCTTCACAGTGGGTATGGTGATCTTCGGATGCAAGTCAGTATTCTTTCTCCTCCAAACACGAGAACCTGTGTTTCTACCAAAAAGTTCTATTTTAGTTTCATCTGATCATAACACATTCTCCCAGTCCTCTTCTGGATCACCCAAATGCTCTCTAGTGAACCGCAGACGGGCTTGGACGTGTACTGGCTTCAGCAGGGGGACACGTCTGGCAGTGCAGGATTTGAGTCCCTGGCGGCGCATTGTGTTACTGATAGTAGCCTTTGTTACTGTGGTCCCAGCTCTCTGTAGGTCATTCACTAGGTCCTCCCTTGTGGTTCTAGGATTTTTTGCTCACCGTTCTTGTTATCATTTTAACACCATGGGGTGAGATCTTGCATGGAACCCCAGATCGAGGGAGATTATCAGTGGTCTTGTATGTCTTCCATTTACTAATAATTGCTCCCACAGCTGATTTCTTTACACCAAGGGTTTTACCTATTGCATATTCAGTCTTCCCAGCCTGGTGCAGGTCTACAATTTTGTCTCTGGTGTCCTTCGACAGCTCTTTGGTCTTGGCCATAGTGGAGTTTGGAGTGTGACTGACTGAGGTTGTAGACAGGTGTCTTTTATACCGATAATGAGTTAAAACAGGTGCCATTAATACAGGTAACGAGCGGAGCCCCGTTAGACCTCATTAGAAGAAGTTAGACCTCTTTGACAGCCAGAAATCTTGCTTGTTTGTAGGTGACCAAATACTTATTTTCCACTCTAATTTGGAAATTAATTCTTTAAAAATCAAACAATGTGATTTTCAGTTTTTTTTCCACATTCTGTCTCTCATGGTTGAGAATTACAGGCCTCTCTAATTTTTTCAAGTAGGAGAACTTGCATGATTGGTGGTTGACTAAATACTTATTTGCTCCACTGTAAATGATGAAAAACCTAATGAAGCTGGCGATTTCTTAAGTGATTTTACCACAATAATAATTATAACCTTAACTTACAAAGGCTGGCGAACATAGATCGGAGGAGGACCATCGAGATCTTAGACATTCTACGGCCGTATTGCGGCGCCAGTTCACGGATGCGCACAGCATGCTCATATTTTTCTATCATTTCCATCTTCATTTCAATGGTAAGCGGTATGTGGAAAATCCGCTGTGCGTCTGTCTTGCGGCAAAACCGAGAAACTGGCGCTTTGATAAATCGTCGTATTTCGAGCATGTCATCAGATGTAGAAACAAATGGGGAGTCAAATTTTACGTTGGATGTCGAAAAGATTGTGTGTTGAAGCGATTGTATGTCGAGGTACCACTGTATATGCAATTAGATTGACTGGAGATTAATCCATGCTGTACTCTCCTTCTCTCAAAGTCAGATGGGATATGCCCCAGTTAACTACAATCCCTAATGGGAAGACGTGTTAGAGAAAATTGATGGACACATGTTGCCCCTCCCACAGATGAAAGAGAATCTTATGTTGTACATCTGATGTGTAGTTGCCCCTTGCTTTTGTTGTTATTATTTCTCCACAAGCTAGTTGATTGTGCCCCCCGCCTCCCAAATGGACTAAATCCACTCAGAAAATGTCATGTCCAACTGCAGCAATACCTTCCTTTCTACATCCAATCAGCTGCATATGATATTTCTTTTTACAACAATCTCCTAATCTTTTCAGATACATAGAGGGGTAGAGGTATTTGCACCCCTTGTGATTTTGCAAGTTCACTCACTTAGAAAATGGGAAGAGGTCTGTCAGGTTTCGGGGCTGTTGTTGAGAAACACAAAGTTTCAGCTCCATGCAGAGATTTTCTTTTGGATTGAGGTCTCTAGACTGGCTAGGCCACTCCAGAACCTTGATATGCTTTTTACGTAGCCACTCCTTGGTCAGCTTGGCTGTGTGCTTCGGACCATTGTCATGTTGGAAGATCCAGCCACGACTGATCTTCGGGTCTTTGACTGAAGGAAAGAGCTTGCACCTCAAAATCTGAAGATACATTTCACCATTCATCCTCTGCTTTATACAGTACAGTGGTCATGTCCCCTTTGCCGAAAAGCAGCCCCAAAGGATGAGGTTTCTATCCCCACACATCACAGTGGTGTTCTAGGCATTGTACTCATCCTTCTTTTTCACCCACACACGAGGAGTAAAGTTTGCACCAAAAAGTTCTACTTTGATCTCACCTGACCACATGACTTTCTCCTAAGACCCCTCTGCATAATTCAGATGGTCCCTGGCAAACTTCAGACTGGCCTTCACGTGTACTGGCTTCAACAGGGGAACCTTCTGAGCAATGCATGATTTTATTTATTTATTTATTTATTTATTTATTTTTAGCCTTTTTATATCAAACCAAACAAAACAACCAAAAACAAAAAAAGAAAACAACAACATATTGAACCCCCCCGCCCCCCCATACCCACGGCACATATCTCCAAAACCATATAATATTATTATCGTTCCCCTTTAAGGGGGAGAAGAACACCGATCAAGAAACAAATATATACACATATATATTATAAAATTGTCCAGGCATAGTTAAAAAATCCACATCAAAATGACAGTCTGTGCTTCTAACATATGACAAAAAGGGGTTCCAAGTTTTTTAAAAGGACCCAAATGATCCACAGAGTGTCAGTCTGTTTTTCTCCAATTTGAGAAAATGCAGCATCTCCTTGATCCAATAGCCTTGTGTAGGTGGGACTGAAAATTTCCATCGCAAAAGAATGCATGATTTTAAACCATTGCACCGTAGTGTTCTACAGACAGTAACCTTTTAAACTGCATCCAGCTCTCTTCAGGTCATTGGTCAGCTCCTGCTGTGTAGTTCTGGGTTGAGCCCTCACTTTTTTCATCATGAGTGATGCCCCACGAGGAGAGCTTTTACATGGAGCCCCAGTCTGAGGTAGATTATCAGTCATGTTTAGCCTCTTCCATCTTCTAAAAATTGCTGCAACTGTTGATTTATTCTCACCAAGTGCTTCCAATTGTCCGATAGCCTTTTCCAGCTTTGTGGAGCTCAGCAAATTTTTCTCTGGTGTCTTTTGAAAGCTCTCTGGTCTTGCCCATGGTAGCAGTTGGATTATGACTGACTGTGGGGTGCACAGGTGACAATATTCAGCTCAAATGAGTGATGGGTACAAATACTTAGGAATGCCGGTAAATTACAAACAGTGTTGGGAATAACGCCGTTATAAATAACGCCATTACATAACGGCGTTATTTTTTCAGTAACGGGGTAATCTTACAACGCCGTTACTGACGGTCAAAAGCGGTGCGTTACTTACTTTGAATAAACTGAAGAAACTATCAGCTGTAGCGAGTCTACTCTGCTCTGTTTATTTGTCATCCAAGACTTGGGGTGCGTTCAGGTTCATGGCAATGAAAATAGTAAACACACATAGCCTACCTTTGCAAGAACAATGGAGTTGCCGTTTGATACGGTCATAATATGCAAGTCCTGCAACCATCTGCACAAAATTGTTCGTAGCTTTGTAACGATTTGAAATTTGATGAGTTTAGTAACATACACAAAACAATTAATACTGCAGAATGTCCATTTCGTGTAATTGTGGAAGCCCGTCGACATCTTCACTCCATTTGTCTTCGGCTTGCTCGTAAGGGTCAACGTTGTTCACATTGTTAAGTTTGATCACATATCTGTTCTTCGCGTTAGTAACGAGTTTGTCTCTTTATCGAACTGGCAAGTTAAAGTTTAATGTCCCGCGAGCCAGACCTGCTTCCAATATGGGTGCGTTGTTGTCAAATCTCACGTGATCCCCTATTCTGTGACGTAAACGGTCGAGCCTAATAGCGCACGAACTTCAGAGCCGGTGTTTCCACACACAAACCGGAACAGCGCGTGCGGCAAACACACACAAGCAAAACAGATGCAGAGGGATATGATGGCAGAGCATTCAGAGGAAAATTTCTCCTTTATGAGGTGGAGATATAAACACTATTTCAAGTTGGTCGAAATTAGAGGAAAGAACGTGCATGTAAAATAATAATTTATGTCCCGGGGCAAAGCTTTTGTCGACATCTGTGGTAAGCAATTCAAATCTGTTTATTTTTGTTGCACTTCAAGTGTAGGATAAATATGTTGCTGGTGAGGAGCAATACATATTATAAGGTTCTATAACACAACTACCTGTCCTTCTCTGTTCAACTGACTCGAATACTGCTCAGAAAATTTCAAATTCTTTGACATACAACAACTTCTTTTTAAAGTAACGGATATAGTTACTTTCCCTGGTAACTATTTACTTTAACTATAGAGCAATTCAGTTACTAACTCAGTTACTTTTTGGAAGAAGTAGTGAGTAACTATAACTCATTACTTTTTTAAAGTAACGTGCCCAACACTGATTACAAATAAATTATTAATAAAACAAAAAACAAACATACAATATGATTTCTGGATATTTTTCAGATTGTCTTTATGAGTGGAAATGCATCTATGATTGAAATTTCAGATCTCTTCCTATTTTCTAAGTGGGTGAACTTGCAAAATCACAAGGGGTGCAAGTACTTCTGCTCCTCACTGTAGGTGCTAAACGGTTCTGTGGTCATGATCACACTGACTACTGCAACCATATTAATCATTGCCAAACAAAGAGGCTCCTCTCATCCAGTTAAATGCAATACACTATCCTGCAATGACAATCTCAATGTGGCAGAGTGAATGTCAACAGTATCTTTCTCAAGAAGAAACTAATTTCATCATTCAACTAGTCAAAGTGCATAAAGTGCATTTATTTGGAGCTGCAAGCAGATCTCTATAGGAGAATGGTGCAAAGCCGGCTTGGGTGGAAGTCATAAAATTGTGAATGAATCTTACGGCATGAGAAAATGGCTGCCCGGTGCCAGAGAAGTATAAATTCTTGGAAAGAAAAGATCAGTTCTTAGAAAAGCTCATCTGTACAATTAGATAATAAATCCAATCTTTCAATCTCCTTCATCTGGCATGATCCTTTTGTCCTGATTGTATATTTACTTTGCTGTGGTTCCACACCGCATGTGTTGTGTTACTCGAAGCTAACCAACCTGAGGGGACAATTCAGATAGATATGGAATAGTCGGGGGTGATTGAAATGCATTGTGGGGCACATATCGGCACACTTTGTTGCAGACTGAATTGCTACACTGAGAGTAGACAAACGGATCCTGAAGCACAGAGGATTACAATTTGCGAACGTCCCCTGGATTTATATTAAGCCGTGTCACCATTAAATGTGTTGCATATACAGTCCTACCATGCTTCTCAAAGATTATTAAATGGATATCATTTAACATTTATCCCAAGTAAAATTCATTTCAGTGCCCTGTAAGTCAAGTCCGCAGGCAAAAAGTCATGTCTTTAATGTGGAAAGAAGCTCTTGGCCTCAACAAATCGATAGAAAATAAGCCCAAAAATGTCTCTCTCACCTCGCTCGATAAAAATATTGATTGTGCTCCTGTCCAAAAGGGGAACTGCATTTTCTTCCATTTGTTTTTTCCCCCCTTTTTTTTCTTTTCTTTTTCTTCTTTGCAATTGTACTGTTTTTTATGAGTTCACAGAGGAGTCACTCAGTCCGTTATGGCCAAACCAGCCAACACGTGCCAGAAACACAGCGTGCACACTCCTGGGGGTTTAAATTCCACAAGCGCTCAACACTTAATTCACCAGCCTAGGGACAAAAGCTTAAGTGGGTTTGGGTGTTACATTGAAAGTAAATTTATAATTAAAATACATTTTGAAGCTAAACAATGCAATCAACCAACTTAAAAATTGGCTTTATTACCTGAGCCCAGGAACATGACTTAACCAGCATTCACAGGCATTAAGCTTTAATTACACTAGAGTTAGACATTTACAGTGTATCACAAAAGTGAGTACATCCCTCGCATTTCTGCAGATATTTAAGTATATCTTTTCATGGGACAACACTGACAAAATGACACTTTGACACAATGAAAAGTAGTATGTGTGCTGCTTCTTTAATAAGAGTTAATTTATTTTCCCCTTAAAATAACTCAAAATATCGCCAGTAATATCTAAACCCCTGGCAACAAAAGTGAGTACACCACATGGGAACTACATACGTCCCTAAATGTCCAAATTGAGTACTGCTTGTCATTTTCCCTCCAAAATGTGATGTGGCTTGTTACAGGAGTGCTGTCAGCATTGCTGTAGAGGATGAAGAGGTGGGGGGGGGTGTCATTCTCACCACCATGCTTGACTGTAGGCATGACACGCTTATCTTTGTACTTTGTACTCACCTGGTCGCTGCAACACATGCGTGAGACCATCGGAAACAAACATCAGACCATAGGACATGGTTCCAGTAATCCATGTGCTTTGTTAACATGTCTTCAGCAAACTGTGTACGGGCTTTTTTGTGTACCGTCTTCAGAAGAGGCTTCCTCCTGGGGTGACAGCCATGCACACCAATTTGATGTAGAGTACGGCGTATGGTCTGAGCACTAACAGGCTGACCCCCCACCTCTTCAATCTCTACAGCAATGCTGACAGCACTCCCGTAACGAGTCACATGACATTTTGGAGGGAAAATGACAAGCTGTACTCAATTTGGACATTTAAGGATGTATATAAGTGGGGAGAACAAGTATTTGATACACTGCCGATTTTGCTGGTTTTCCCACTTGCAAAGCATGTAGAGGTCTGTAATTTGTATCATAAGTTCTCTTCAACTGTGAGGGAAGGAATCTAACACAAAAATCCAGAAAATCCCATTGTATGATTACGTTGTATGATTTTTAAATAATAAATTTGCATTTAATTGCATGAAATAAGTATTTGATACATGACAAAAATTGAACTAAATATTTGGTACAGAAACCTTTGTTTGCTATTACAGATACCAAACGTTTCCTGTAGTCCTTGACAAGGTTTGCACACACTGCAGCAGCGATTTTGGCCCACACCTCCATGCAGATATTCTCCAGGGCCTTCAGGTTTCGGGGCTGCTGCCGGGCAACACAGACTTTCAGCTCCCCCCATCAATTTTCTATCGGGTTCAGATCTGGTGACTGGCTAGGACACTCCAGGACCTTAAGATGCTTCTTACAGAGCCACTCTTTAGTTGTCTTGGCTGTGTGCTTTGGGTCGTTGTCATGCTGGAAGAGCCAGCCACGACCCATCTTCAGGGCTCTCACTGAAGGAAGGAGGTTGTCAGCCAAGATCTGGCGATACATAGCCTCATCCATCCTCCCCTCAGTACGGTGCAGTCGTCCTGTACCCTTGGCAGAGAAGCAGCCCCAAAAAATGATGTTTCCTCCTCCATGTTTCATGGTTGGGATGGTGTTCTTGGGGTTGTACTCATCCTTCTTTTTCCTCCAAACACGACGAGCTGAGTTTAGACCAAAAAGTTCCATTTTGGTCTCATCCGACCACATGACCTTCTCCCATTGCTCCTCTGGATCATCCAGATGGTCAGTGGCAAACTTCAGACGTGTCTGGACATGCACTGGCTTCAGCAGCGGGACCTTGCGTGCGCTGTAGGATTTTAATCCATGACGACGTAATGTGTTTCCGATGGTTTTCTTCGAGACTGTGGTTCCAGCTCTCTTCAGGTCATTGACCAGGTCCTGCCGTGTAGTTCTGGGCTGATCCCTCACCTTCCTCATGATCAGTGATGCCCCACGAGGTGAGATCTTGCATGGAGCCCCAGAATGAGGCAGATTGACCGTCAACTTGAACTTCTTCCATTTTCTAATAATCGCTCCAACAGTTGTTACCTTCTCACCAAGCTGCTTGCTTATTTTTCTGTAGCCAATCCCAGCCTTGTGCAGGTCTGTTATTTTATCCCTGATGTCCTCACACAGCTCTTTGGTCTTAGCCATTGTGGAGCGGTTGGAGTTTGTTTGTTTGAGCATGTGAACAGGTGTCTTTTATACAGGTAACAAGTTCAAACAGGTGCAGTTACTTCCGGTAATGAGTGGAGAACAGGAGGGGTTCTTAAAAAAGAACTAAGAGCCGAAATATATACTAGTTGGTAATGTATCAAATACTTATTTCATGCAGTTAAATACAAATTTATTATTGAAAAATTATACAATGTGATTTTCTGGATTTTTGTATTAGTTTCTGTCCCTCACAGTTGAAGAGAACTTATGATCCAAATTACAGACCTCTACATGGCTTGCAAGTGGGAAAACCAGCAAAATCGGCAGTGTATCAAATACTTGTTCTCCCCACTGTAGTTCCCATGCGGTGTACTCAACTTTGTTGCCAGGGGTTTAGATATTAGTGGCTATATTTTGACTTATTTTGAGGGGAAAATAAATCAGCTCTATTGTTTAAGCTGCACACAGACTACTATTCATTGTGTCAAAGTGTCATTTTGTCAGTGTTGTCCCATGAAAAGATATACTTAAATATCTGCAGAAATGCGAGAGGTGTACTCACTTTTGTGATACACTGTATATTTATCTCTGACCTATTTTACCAAATGCAGAACTTCCCTTTGCATAACCCCTATTGTCAAAGACCTGAATTACAGCTCATAAAAATGTGGAGTGGCTAATAACTCTTGAAAACTACTTATTACAGTCTAAGGTCAGTGAGTCGTTGGACATAACAATAAATAAAGCTGATACAATTCTATTGGGAACACTTCCATTATCTTAAAACACACTATTTTATCAATGCAGAAATTTTATTGATATGAGGGTGATTGTGGCTTATTTTATTTCGTGTTTTTTTTTTTTTTTATCTGCTGCAGAATGCCTCTTAAATGGGAGGCAGAGCAAGGCAGGTGAAGAAGGGTCATGTTTTATACTTGAATTTATTGTAATTTAAGTTAGACCTTATCAGTCTGTTTTTTTTAAATTGCTGTTTTTTTCACATTTAATTCTTTAAATTGGTACATTTTATCTTGAAAAAAAAATATTGAATGCAATTTCAACTCAAAACTGGGAAACTAACAATAAAAGCTCAAGTTCCCACTGTGGAATTTACAACAGGTGAATAATAGTATGATTTTATTTTTTAAGCTTGCAAATATTTACCTTTCGTGAGGACTAAGCGGCATGGAAGATGAATGAATGAATGTTACACAGTCATTTTTCTCAACTGCTTTTGTGATGGCAAAAAAATAAAAAATAAATAAAAGGAACAGTTTTCAATGACCTCCCTGGAGGTAAAATAGCTCATTCAGTCCTGAGGGATTATTGTGGCGTGAGTACGGTTGTGTGTTTGCATATGTCCATGAGAAATACTGCTGGCCGTTGCTTTTGTTCTAATTATGTACCAGGTTCCCTGCATGCATTGCGCTTCTGTAGCCAAGCTACAAACACAAACGGCTGTTTGCGTTTTTCACTGTTTATATAATGCTTGCTGTGAGGTTCCCTTGTAGGTCATGCTTGTGATTCAGGGGACAAATTTGAATAGAAACACATGAATGCACAAAACAATCATACATTCAATCATACATTTCGCTTTCCAGAGCAGTTCTGGATTTGAGGGAGATCTTTTCAATAAATTTCCTCTCTGTCTCTGCCAGTCTGATCCACTTGCCTATGGGTAGCCGTTGAAGGGGGTATAGAAAGTGAACCTGATAGATAACAGGGCTTTTGTGATCTAAAGGGAAATAAAATATACAGTATTGCATAAAATCATAGTAATTGTTTCATAGTTGGAAAGACATGTACTGTACACTGAAGTAAAACTTTATTAAAGCAACTATTACATGAACAGCCCCATTCAGTCTTTTTTAGTGTGGGAGTTCGCAAGCACAGCACATTTTGATTTGGCAGTATGTGCCCACTCATCACTGCAAGTATGCTACACATCATTCAGGAAGCGAGGTCATCTCATATGCACAGCCCTTCAGGTCACCTTACTGTTTGGAAGTGTCAATAAGTCCCTTCACTAAAACTAAAGTCCAGTTTTGGGAAAAAACTCTAAAGCCTGGTAAAGGCTAAGATCAGAGGTGGGTAATAACCCTTTACATGTACTCCCTTACATTTACTTGAGTAACTTTTTGAGAAAAATGTACTTCTAAGAATAGTCTTTTTATTTTTTTATTTTATTTGTATTTTTATTATTATTATTATTTAAAACCTGTCCTGTTTAGCTGTTTGACATGGAGAATGGAAGTCTGAGAGTCTAGTTGATCCGAACAGTTTTAATGTTTCACATTAGAGTATGACATACTCCCATTTTGATCATTCAACATATCTTGTTTATTTAGACAAAGCAGGGATCAGGAAGGGGTAATGGGGGAACAAAAGAAGGAGAGAAAGACAGAAGAAACACAAAACAACAACAAGAAATACATTGAACGTCTACACTAACTATGAATATGTTGGTGTTATTGTCAGCTAGATGCATTTCCGTTTGACACCATGTGGGTGGCCTGTTAACCAGGGAAAGAGGGGGTCTAGAAGATAACTGATTGGGAGGGGTGGAGTGTACACAAATCAGTTCTGTAATCTAAAACTCAGTAATTGTGTGAATCCCTTGTCAGTTTGAGCCCGCCAGCAACCGACTCTACGCTGTCCCATGGCCACCCTGGCACTGAGGACTTCACCCGAGCGCGCCCATTCACATCCGGCCCTGCGCGAATCCCACCGAAAATGCGATAGCTCAGCAGACGTGCGCTAGCCCATCCCTTCTCCCACAGCCCAGCAAAGGGGCCATCGTCACCCCCCAGGGATCCAGGGTGTTCCCCGGGTCTCCTGCTCCCTCATCAACCAGCCTTCAGTGATGTTGAAAGGGGAAGCCACCAACCCACACGCCTACCCCCAACCCTGACCCGCCCACCTGAACCACGAGCCACAGCCGCAGCCCCCCAGCTGGCACGGCACATCGCAGGACCCCCAACGGCCCACCAAGCCCAAGACAGGGCAGGGCCCCCCCCCTCACGGCGCAGGCGACACCCAGCCAACAGACCAGCGTCCAGCCATCCGCGGATACCAAGGCAGAGAAAAGAGGAGTAGGTTGAAGCAGGAGAATGCCGAGGAGCCCCGACCCCCCCAGCCCCCACCCCCACCCCACCCCACTGCGGCCGGCAGCCCAGAAAGAGGGGAGGCCACGCCCCGGGAGTCACGGCATAGAGAAAAAGTATGGGACCCACCTACAGCAGAGTAGTCTTATTAAGCCATACTTTTTACTTTTACTTGGACAGATTTGTGAAGAAAAAAACGGTACTCTTACTCCGCTACTTTGGCCTACACAAGAGTCGTTTCATCTTTATATTAGATTTATTTTATTTGCCAGCAATGGCAGTAGTACCTGTATGAATTTCACCAATGAGACGTAGCAACAATAATCACATGACACCAATCTGACTCAAGTTTGCCGTTCTATGATCACGCCAGCCTGTTCAATCACATGGCGTATTTAAAGCACCGTGAAAAATGAAGTATTTGACATAGAGCGCTGCCGTCAACATAACTCGAAAGTGCGGATTTAAACCTCTTTGCCAGTTTTTATTTGGCACCGACTGAACACGGAAAACCGGAGATATGATCCTTTTAATTTTATAATAGTAACTCTGAAGGAACTATTCACTATTCAAATTAGGAACTATTTTCTCCACAAGAGGGCACTCAGGCTCTTTGGATGAATAATGCTTCGTTTCTGTCTTTTTTTTTTTTTTTGCCCGAATTCAATGATTTTTAAAAATTATTTCTTTGGATGAATTTGATTATTTAATGGGTTATTGTACAGTATGATTATAACAACAGTTCATATAGATAAGTTTGTACCGAGAGAAAAAAAAATACCATTGTTTACCCCCCAAAAAATTCAAACAAAAATAAGCAGTTACTCACAATGTTACTCATTACTTGAGTATTCTTTTCACTGGATACTTTTTTTTACTTGTGCTTCAGTACATTTTTTTGGATAACTACTTTTACTTAAGTAATATTATTTTTTTAAGTAACGCTACTCTTACTTTAGTAAAATTTTTGGCTACTCAACCCACCTCAGGCCAAGATCATATAACACTGTAGGTATTATGGTCTTGTGGTGTCCTGTCTTCAACCATTCTTGCAAAAGTTATCATCCATGCTATCCAGCTAAACCCCACTCTCCCGCCTCCCATCATCCCCCTCTCCCTCGGGTCACAGTTGTGCGAAATCCTCTTCTGGCTGATTTTGGGCAAGACGCTGACTGGCCGCCAACCATCCACAGAACATACAGAATATTGTAGACAAACATTCATTCTCAAATTAAATAAATGTTAGCTTAGTACTCGCCAACACTAAAATCAGTTAGTTTTCAGAAAAAAAAAAGACTGATTAATGAAACTCCAATGGAGTAAAGGTTTACGTTTAGTAAGACACAATTCCCAAAATCCAATTTTTAAAAGTATTTATAATGCTCATAAAACCTGTATCAAAACATGAGTAGTCATACTTTAATTTACTACGACCTTAATTTAGGTTAAAACAACAACAACAACAAAAAAATCTTCCTCTAAACAGTTCCTGTACAGTTAAAAAAAAAAAAAAAAGGTTTTATTATCAGCAGTCAAAACGGCTCGAAAGTACACCGTTGTGTGAGTTTTTGGATGTTGCACTCTATTCTAATTGTTGGGTTTACTTATCTACTATTACGAGCCCTGGTGGCAAGCCTTACGCAGAGGTACTAAGCACACATGTGCCTGGTGATGTTGGCTGGAGACAGCAAGACAGATTGGAAAGTGATTGAGATGTATGCCACTCATTAGAAGCTCATTTCTCCTGTGTTTCCCATTCCTGCCTCTCTGACACAGCCCAAACAGGATGTTGAAGTCCCTTAGCCTTTGAGGCTTAACTGGCACTAAAACTCTCAATAGGTGCAATAATGAGTCAATGTCTTATTCAGCCTTTAGCACTGTTACTTAAACAACAACATATTCACCAGATGTGGGCTCCCTCACGGTTCAGTGGGCACACCTGCCAAGTTCACACCTGCTTGCTTGACACTCTTAAAGTTGTGTCCTCTTTGTCACTCCATGTTTTACCCTAAGGGGTGTTTTTAAATAATTCAAGGATGTTTGGTGATTTTGCTTCTCTGTGTTTTGCATGAGTGCTTTGTTAAAAAGGTGGGATTTGGATTTAATTTCTTTTCATGTGTCCTAATGTTTTCATTTCTCTGACCACCTTAAATGTGAGGTTAACAAATATTACTCTTTAACCTCCTCCTACCTATTCCATCCAATATTACAATTTTGCATGCCACAGCTTTTAAATAAGTTACACATACCTCAACTTAGTACTCACATTTCTTTAATATTATCCATAGACAAAAGTACAGAAATGAAAAGAACTACATGCGAAAATACTGTATATTATTAAAATATATTCATGCAATTTTAAAATTATGCTTCTGTCCTTCGGAAAGAAAACCTTTAATGGTATCTTAATCGCTCTCTCACTACATGACACAATCACATTCAAATTGCATATCTTGAACATGCTGCCATTGTGTTTTCTAAGATGAGGATGGAGGGGTCAAGACATTTTCACACTCAAGACATGTTCATTTCTCTTCCCTGCTTGAAAAAAAAGTGACATCATAATTAAAGGGACTCACTCAAGACTATAGATTAACAGGCATCAGAGTAGAACATCTAATGAAATCCAGAGCAGTACTATTAAAAATCCTGCCTTTGCACAAATTTAAACCAAACATTTGGATTTTTGTAAAAGCAGAATTTGTAATAAAGTTCCTCTTACTTAATTGTATAATTTGTGTTGAATTTATACGTTCATAATTGAACTTTAAAATGAAACTTTAGTTCAAAGTTCATAACGGAACATTTTGAACTAAGTTGTCCCAAATTTTAACACTTTCATATTTTTTTTTTTCCAAAAATCCCTTTTATCCACTCTCTAATTTTGCTGAAGTGTGAAGATTATTCGTGATCGGATGATATACAGTGGGGCAAAGAAATATTTAGTCAGCCACCAATTGTGCAAGTTCTCCTACTTGAAAAGATTAGCGAGGCCTGTAATTGTCAACATGGGTAAACCTCAACCACGAGAGACAGAATGTGGGAAAAAAAACAAAATCACATTGTTTGATTTTTAAAGAATTTATTTCCAAATTAGAGTGGAAAATAAGTACCGGTATTTGGTCACCTACAAACAAGAAATATTTCTGGCTGTCAAAAGAGGTCTAACTTCTTCTAACTAGGTCTAACGAGGTCTAAAAAGACACCTGTCCACAAGCTCAGTCAGTCACACTCCAAACTCCACTATGGCCAAGACCAAAGAGCTGTCGAAGTACACCAGAGACAAAATTGTAGACCTGCACCAGGCTGGGAAGACTGAATCTGCAATAGGTAAAACGCTTGTAAAGAAATCAACTGTGGGAGCAAATATTAGAAAATGAAAGACATATTGATAATCTCCCTTGATCTGGGGCTCCATGTAAGATCTCATGCCGTGGCGTCAAAATGATACCAAAAACGATGAGCAAAAATCCCAGAACCACACAGAGGGACCGAGTGAATGACCTACAGAGAGCTGGGACCACAGTAACAAAGGCTACTATCTATAACACAATGCGCCGCCAGGGACTCAAATCCTGCACAGCTATACGTGTCACCCTGCTGAAGAAAGTACACGTCCAAGCTCGTCTGTGGTTCACTAGAGAGCATTTGGATGATCCAGAAGAGGACTAGAAGAATGTGTTATGGTCAGATGAAACCAAAATAGAACTTTTTGGTAGAAACACAGGATCTCGTGTTTGGAGGAAAAAGAATACTGAATTGCATCCGAAGACCACCATACCAGCTGTGAAGCATGGGGGTGGAGACGTCATGCTTTGGGGCTGTTTTTCTGCAAAGGGACCAGGACGAATGATCTGTGTAAAGGAAACAATGAATGGGGCCATGTATTGAGAGATTTTGAGTGAAAATCTCCTTCCATCAGCAAGGGCATTGAAGATGAGACGTGGGTGGGTCTTTCAGCATGACAATGACCCCAAACACACAGCCAGGGCGACAAAGGAGTGGATTCATAAGATGCATTTCAAGGTCCTGGATTGGCCTAGCCAGTCTCCAGATCTCAACCCCATAGAAAATCTGTGGAGGGAGTTGAAAGTCAGTGTTGCCCAAGGACAGCCCCAAAACATCACTGCTCTCGAAGAGATCTTTTTTTTGTTCCACATTCTGTCTCTCATGGTTGAGGTTTACCTATGTTGACAATTACAGGCCTCTCTAATATCTTCAAGTGGGAGAACTTGCAGAATTAGTGGTTGACTAAATACTTATTTGCCCCACTGTAGTCTCTGTCTGGGGCACACAGTTTTTTTGGTCTGACTGAGCTGATTGCTGGCTATCAGAAGAGGGAAGGAAAACACAACGAATGGGATTTTATTGAAACATGACCAGAGATACTTATGCAATCAGGACTGCCATCTACTCTATGAGTAAATTATGAACCCTTGTTTAGCATATGAAGAAGCCTTTGCATATTTCCATTTGGTAGCCATTTTTGGACTGCTTGTCATGCTTGTTTTAGCATGCTGAATATTTAATCAGTCAGTCTCTGGCCCATTTGAGATTTATTTATTTATCTTTTTGACTGTGGGCCATTGGTAGAGTAGTTTTCCCCCATAGCAGTGGCTGGCATGCAACCTCCCTGTGATTGACAGGCACTCAGTCCAGGGTGACGTGTGCCTTTTGCCAGCCTGCCTCAGCCCCGAAAGGGGCATATGTGTTATTGGAGAGTGAACATTTTCAATCGGAAACAAGGATACTCTTTTAATTCAGTCCCTGGAACAACTACCACGTGGATGAAATACTGCAAGATGCATACAGTATGCACACATTCAGCAAGCTGATGGATGAGCAAATGCATCCCGAGGGAGAGAAGTTTGACATATGGTGTGTTACACTCATGTATACATGCACACAAAGTATCTCAGTTCTCAAATCAGTTTTTTAGTCTTACAATGAAGTGCTTGCTTTAGATTCTAGGTATGACTCCTAGATACACCTAACTTGCCTGTGGACAAATGTTTTGACTGATCTGCTTCCAATCCATCTCGTTGTTTCGACAGCTGCTCATTTTAATGCGGCAATGAGAGAGAGAAAGGGAGTGACTGAGTGAAACAAAACGTGTGTGAGGACGAGATATCGAAGCACATGTTCTGAATGGCAACCCAGGTGTCACCTCATAAAGCTTCACAATAATAACCAAAAGGCTCACCGTCTCCCACAAAGCCATATATCCATGTCAATCATAGAAGTGACAGTGACGGATGAGAGGAGGTCTTAAATATTTAGTATGTATTTCCTAAAGAGAAGCCCATTTTATGCCTGCCATTTGTAGTTGCCACTGTGGCGACGAGTTGAAAGCGTAGGGATATAATGAGATACACTTGAGTGAGATGATAGCATTATATATAGGCGTATATTCCACGCTTTTTTGAGGGCTAGCAGTTGAGGTGGTAGCCAGTTGACAAGTGAAATAATATAAGTGAGGCTTTCATTTAATCATTGTTGACTAAGCTAACAGTACTTTAGTATCTAGTATTACAAAATCTTACATTGTCCAATTGGTAGATACCACTAGCTTTGTGTTTGACAGCAGTCCTTTTGAAATAGGTAGCAAAACAATAACTTCTAGAAAAGTTAGTGTTATCCATGGCTTTAATTGAATTCCATTCAATTATTTTGGTGTCAGTTAAAGAACTAAAGAAATAAGAAAGAAAGAATTGTCATTGCAGTATTTCTAAACAAGCTTCAATAATCTGTACGACTTTTTACAGGACACAACGTATAATTCACATTAAAAATGTACGTATAATCATTAAACCTACAACTTCCCAAACATTTGATGTACCACCACTGAGACAGTCTAAGAAACGTTTTCAACATGTTTTTAAAAATTTTTTTTAAATCATTTGTTTATTGGTTATGTAAAATAATATACAGTGTTAATTGGTCACATTTTTAGCCATACCTAGAAGCCAGCTTTAATTGACATTATCAGTTGTTTAGCAGTACAGTACATAGCATTGTTTCTAAAGTTTTGTATTCCTAACAGAGCTACGCACATGTGACAGAAAAAAACCTATAAATACAGTTGTACCCTGACATACTATCACTTCGACACACGATCTTTTCGACATCCGACGTAAAATTTGATTCGCCATTTGTTTCTACATCAGATGACATGTTGGAATTACAACGATTTACGACATTGCTGCAGTTTCTTTGTTTTGCCACAAGACGGATGCACGGCGGATATTGTTGTGAGAAAAATTAACACGGCTTCCAAGAAGGTTAGTTGGTGGTGAAAAAAGGAAAAAGGTGACACTTACCATTGAAATGAAGATGGAAATGATAGAAAAATATGAGCGTGGTGCGCGCATCCGTGAGTTGGCTCGACAATACTGCCGTAGAATGTTTACGATCTCGACGGTCCTCCTCCGACCTTCGATCGCCAGTCTTTATAAGTTGAGGTGTCAATTATTATTGTGGTATCATCGCCAAAGAAATTGCCAGCTTCGTCAGGTTTTTAATCATTTATTTCAGAACTTGTGCAACAAAACATGCCTACTGTCTGCCGCAGTTGACGCCAACAACAAATTAAAAAACAAAATAAAATTACTACCGCAGCTTTAGTATTCCGACACGTCAGCCACGCGGTGCGTTTAGGTACCGCACACAAAACATGTCCGCCACATTGGAACATCGTTAAATTATTATAGGAATTTTTACTATTATTATTATTATTACATTACTATTCTGATTTTAATGTATAATTTATTTGTTTTGCTATGTGTAATAGTCATTTGTAAAAGTACCAGCAGTTTTATTAAAGATGGATATAGTGTAGGTTTTTGGGCTGTGGAACGAATTAATGGAATTATAATGTATTCTTATGGGAAAATCCTGCTCGAAATACGACCATTTTGACTGACAAACAAGGTCCTGGAACGAATTAACTGCATATGCAGAGGTACCACTGTATAAATATCTATCTATCTATCTATCTATCTATCTATCTATCTATCTATCTATCTATCTATCTATCTATCTATCTATCTATCTATCTATCTATCTATCTATCTATCTATCTATCTATCTATCTATCTATCTATCTATCTATCTATCTATCTATCTATCTATCGATCTATCGATCTATCGATATATAGATATTAGCGGTGTCAAATGATTAAAATTTTTAATCGAGTTAATTACAGCTTAAAAATTAATTAATCGTAATTAATCGCAATTAATCGCAATTCAAACCATCTATAAAATATGCCATTTTTTCTGTAAATTATTGATGGACTGGAAAGATAAGACACAAGATGGATATATCCATTCAACATACGGTACATATGTACTGTATTTCTTTATTATTACAAAAAATCAACAAGATAGCATTACCATTATTAACATTCTGTTAAAGCGATCCATGGATAGAAAGATGATAGAATGCCGATGTCACACGCCCGTACCGGTGCCCTATATTCGGCTTAGACTCCAACAGACTCCGATGGCTGGATGGAGCCCTGGTGGCCATTATGCTTGCTTCATACTTTTATGTCATTGGCTTAGCTACCTGCCAATCAAACACACCGGAACTAGCGTTGAAGGAGAATCTTTGTGTCAAAATGATTCAATCGAAAAAAAGTGCCTTCAAAACTTTTTCCACTTCAAAAAAAAAAAGTCTGTTCAAAACTTTTTCCACTTTGAAAAAAAAAAAAGAGTTTAAAACTTTTTGCTTTTCAAAAAAAGTGACACTTCAATAAAAAAAATATGTATATTTCAAATAAAAAAATATATTAAAAAAAAAAAGTTTTTGCAAATAATTTTTTTCTTTGATTAAAAATAGTTTTTTGATTAAAGCAACTTTTATTGCGATTGAATGATTTTGACACAAATGTCCTACCCCTAATATGGCTCAAACACAAAAAGGATTGCTTCAATCAAAGAAAACAGTTTGAATGAAAAATAAATCAAATGCGAATTTCTGAGTCTCAAATATTTTTTCACATTCAAACCTTTTTTTCTACGATTGATTTAAAAAAAAAATTGATTGAAGTGATTTTTCTTTTGAAAATATATATTTTTTGGTTTGAAGCAATTTAATTTTTGATTGAATAATAAAGACACAAATGTCCTAGCCAAAATGTGGTCCAAACGGAAAATTACATGACTTCAATCAAAAATGGTGTTTCAATAAAAAAAAAACTTTACTTTGATCAAAAAAATAAAATTCAATCAAAGAAAAATAGTTTTCAAATATATTTTTTTGAGTTTCAAATTTATTTTTGCATTCAAACACATTTTTTTTGATTGAAGCGACGTTTTCTTCGATTGAAAGTATATATTTTGAATGAAGCAACTTTTTATTTGATCGAAGCAACTTTTTTTTTGATTGAATAATAAAGACACAAATCTACCTCCATATTTAAGCAGGGTATTTGTGCGTTAATTGCGTCAAATATTTTAACGTGATTATTTTTAAAAAATTAATTAACGCCCGTTAACGCGATAATTTTGACAGCCCTAATACTCAGGTGACTTGAAGTTCTGCTCTGAGACCCCCAATTTGGCCAAATTTCAAAATTGTCCGATATGCATCTGTGACAAAACATTGGAAAGCTTAAAATCTCAATTTTCTGGAGGAAGAAACATTTTTGACTGAAGGGCATTTAAAAAAAAAAAAAGTTTTTTGAACAGGAAAACCCTATATGGAGGTGATACCAGGCGAGAGCAGAATTACACACACCATGACTTTAATGAGATATTATCGCCTACTTACCTTGTTTCGATCCAAAAACTTCATGTCGCATGTATCGCTGAGTGTCAAGACACAGCTGTGAACGGCCGCAGCTGTATTTTTTGGGGATTTTATGGGTGAAACATGATAATATAACAAGGGTCGCGATGCAGAAATCGCAGACATCAAGGAGTGGTCGAGATTTTCTTTTTCATATATTTACCCTCTTCATCTAAAAAATTGGGAAAATACGAATGTAACAAAAAAATTACAATTAAAGCAATAGTTATGATGTAGATATCCGTGAATTTTTTACAGACGTCATTTTTTTCATTGTGACGTAATTTGTTCAAAAGTTTAAAATATGCAAGTGTATAATTTTTAAAGTCTTTTTTTTTTTTTTTTTTTTTTTTACATATATATATATATATATAGCTAAAATGACAGACATTTTGAATCATAAATATAATTACTTACCTTGTTTCCATGGCTAGGTTGAGACAAAAACGGCTGCGCGACGTCTCTAAACGGGGGTTTCCAGGGTAAAACGGGCAAATTAAAAATAGTTTGGGGCCTTAATGCACCATGAATCTGCTATGGCAGGGATTGAGCTTTTTGACAACAAACACTCCAAGTAGATCTGGCGTGCCACGAAAGATGCGCATGCTGAAAAGCACCTCATACCCACTGTGAAGTATGGGGGTGGGTCAGTGATGCTGTGGGGCTGTTTTGCTTCCAAAGGCCCGGGGAACCTTGTTAGTGTGCATGGCATCATGAATGCTATGAAATACCAGGACATTTTACATCAAAATCTGTTGCACGCTGCCCGAAAGCTGAAGATGGGTCGTCACTGGGTCTTTCAGCAAGACAATGACCCTAAATATGGCCAAATCTACACAGAAATGGTTCACCAGACACAAAATCAAGCTCCTCCTATGGCCATCTCAGTCCCCAGACCTTGTTTTGTTGGCAAAAGGGGTTGTACAAAGTATTAACACCAGGGGTGCTAATAATTGTGACACACATTATTTGATGTCAAATCATTCTTTATGTGGGATTTCATCCCCACTGAATGAATGCACTTGTATTGAAGGTTGGATTTTTCTCTTTTTTTCCATTAAGGTCCCATATTATTTGAATTAAAAAAATATATATTAGAAACTAAAAAACAGGGGTGCCAATAATTATGGAGGGCACTGTATATATATATATATATATATATATATATATATATATATATATATATATATATACAGTATATATATATAAATATATATATATATATATATATATATATATATATATATTTATATTTATATATATATACTGTATATATACTGTATATATACATATATATATATATATATATATATATATATATATGTATATATACAGTATATATATGTATATATACAGTATATATATATAAATATATATATATATATATATATATATGTATGTATGTATGTATATATTTATGTATGTATATATGTATGTATACTCTTTTATACATCTTTAACTACACACATGCTGCAGTATATCCTGATCAGTCTACTGTTGACAGCTCAAACAAAGCATGAAGCATTATTCCAACATAACATAGCAAAAAAAAATCACATTCGATCAGCACAGTTGGAAAGTTTTCCTTGAATGTATCACTTTAAACAACACATTGCCTCACTAGGAGAACACAAAATTGCGGGTGTAAGCACCCGTGTCAACTTGATTGCAGTTAATTCTCTCTTCTATTGAACCGAATTAGGTGGTTTCGACATCAGTTCCACTGGAGCCCATCACATTGCTTGTAGCTAACACAAATTGCACACTAGATTTAAAATATTGTAATGTCACAAATCTTTGTGAGAAGTATAACTCATATTACAAAGTGAATGCAACAAGCACTCTGTTGGGAAAACAATCTTGTAGTATCAATCCTTACGCAAAAAATCCTCTGCATAGTTTAAGCCAAAAAGTGAGTCATGAAAAAGAAAATAGAATGGGGACAGTATTCTTGAACTCGACTACTCTCAGATAGCGAGTGCACACTGGGGAGACACTTTTACTCTGCCTCAACAGTGAGCCTTAAAGCCTGTTTGCATGTAAGACTGTTTGTTTTAGTGCTTGAGTGTGACTGCAATTTATGAGGAGCCATCAGGGATAGAAATCACGATTACAGAACCTCTCACTTTCACTCCTAAAACACTCTTATGCACACTACTAACACACTCTCATGAGTACTGCTGAATTTGGCCTACTTAATACACTCTAGTACTGAAATGCTCTCCTATAAGTGACTGTTTTTTTTTTGTCTCGCTTCTATTCATTCTTGAAATACTCTCATATAAACTAATGAATTGCTCTCAAAAGCTCTACCGTAAGATCCTCATGCCATTATTTAAAACCTCTAATCGTACACACTACTAAAACACTTTCATATGTGCTGTTTAATGCTCTTA
Organism: Corythoichthys intestinalis; assembly: GCF_030265065.1. Classification (NCBI taxonomy): domain Eukaryota; kingdom Metazoa; phylum Chordata; class Actinopteri; order Syngnathiformes; family Syngnathidae; genus Corythoichthys; species Corythoichthys intestinalis. The sequence goes on from NC_080410.1 coordinate 20,652,259, forward strand.
AAACTACTGCAGATTGTTTCTTGCAGCCCATGAAATGTTCTTACACTCACTATTGAAATGTGTTATTAGATATTACATTGAAACATGAAGTTCAGAAAATTATAAGAAGGTGTTTCAGGATGTATGTGAAAAGATGTCAATAGTAGAGGTGTGCAAAATTTCCGATTCTTAGATTATTCGCGGTTCGGCCGTCGAAGCTTCGAGAACGATTCACAAACATCCAAATTCCGATTATTGAAATATGCCAAGTAAAGCTTGGCATACAACACACTCAGCGTGCCGCGCGGTCGATGAGGAACGGAGTGAGAGTAGCTAAACATCATGCTTCTCGTTACCCGGCCCCTCGGGTAATGCCAATGCTCAACTCACGGCTCTAGCTCAACTCACGCCACGAGATTAAAAAAACAACACAACAACATACCTGACTGCTGCCGAAAAGCTGCTACAAAGTACATCCACATAATGTTACGGTAGATATCATTTATATACACCCTACCCACCGACGTCACAAAATCACGTGATCGCTGTATTGTTCTGCCCCCTTGTCCGTCATTTTGTGTCTGTATTATCAATGGTCTCAATTGATCGAGCAGTTTATAATGCATTTCATGGAAGACCCGGCGCTTTTGGATGCCGTAAACTCACTGGATGCGTTGCATAAAAGGCGTTATGTGGAAAAGCTTCAGTTTATCCATTCGCCAGATCCATATTTGATGCCTAAATCGATGTTTTTTGACCCGCTGTCTGCGCCGTCTTTGCCTGACATCTGCTAGCTACCCTGATATTTACAACTATATTGTCCACACAAAATCAGCCCATTCTCACGAAAGTTTGAAAAACTTTAAGAGCTTGGAGGCTTATAAATACTTCGTTGCTGGTTGGGTGAAACAGGTCCTCGTCCACGAAAATTCGGCAGGAATCTATCTTGTGCTTGGAAAGGTGAGTTACGAAATTTTCAATTCAAAATCTTTTGTTCTTGCTAACATCCACTGTCAAGTCTAATGTATTTCATGTCATTTGTCAATCGAGCTAGGGCTTTTAATGTTTATATGATTTAGCGATAGCACTCTCACTACATACATCCGTGTATGTTGTCGGCGATTAGCCTAGCAATGATCTTAATTGTGGTTGTCAGCCCAAAACCCTCTAAATATATATTAAATGCATCTTACCAGATATAAAATGACTACTACATAATCTGTGGTAATCGTTTGGAGCCCAATTTTCTCATCGAATTGCGGCAGCCCATCTCGCTCTCTCCTCTCCGGGTCTCTCGGAATCCGGTAGAACTTCAAGTCTCTCCGTCTATCTTCTCTGTTATTGCAACCGATCGCCACACACGCCTTCACCATTTTGATTATTAATGTTAACGAGCAGAAAAACACGCCGTAAATAGGAGGAATGTACATAGCCGTAACAGGTAAACACGATGTGTTGACGGACAATTGGGCGGCACCAGTCAGGTGGGCGGAGTTGTGACATCACGTGGGTAGGGTCTATAGGACTAGATGCATTACAGATTCGGTAGATATAGCAGCACACCTACAAAAAGCTAGATGCAGGCGTTAGTAAGCGGCCACCATCTTAAAGCAGTACACTTCCCTGCAAGGCTGTTGAGCGAACCTTCCAAACAAACCTAATTAACTTTTTATCTAAAATACTCCTGAATCGGTAAAATATTGACTTGAATCTATCTTTAAAATAGTTTTAAAACTTTCACATGTCGAAAGTAGACAAAAGGGAAATTATGGAATAACGGGAGCAATTTTAACAACTTTAATGGTTGATTCACAACATTAAATTAATTGAATGTAGTTTAAAGCTGCTGATACAGAATGGGGACTGGAGTTTTTTATTTACTGTTATTTTTGTATATTTGTTTACTGCTATATGTTAACTTGATACTGAAATAGTAGTTTGGTTTAGCCTGAGAGTATTTTTGAACAATTTTGGAACTAAAGTACAAAACATTTTTAAAAAATTAAAAAAAGAAAAAAAAAGGAGGGGGGGTGCATCAATAATCGTTTTATAATCGAATCGGAGCCTCTGAATCGTAATCGTAATCGAATCGTTAGGTGCCCAAAGATTCCCAGCTCCAGTTAATAGTGTGAATCAGAGAATTTTTAATCTGTGTTGTGGAGAACATGTCAGGAGAGCATTTTGTAATGTCTATCGAAGTAATCCTGTATTACTTATAGCTCCTTCAAATCAAATCAAATCAAATTTATTTATATTGCCCTTTACAAGAACCTGAGAGGTCCTCAAAGTACTTTCTAACAAAGCAAAATATAGTTCATGATAAGTAATTGAGAAGAAAAAAAAAACGTGTCACGCTAAAAGTCATTGCAACAAATAAAATCCAAACACATTAAAACCCTAAAAAAATAAACAATAAAATAAAAACAAGCTACGCTAGTCAGGAGAAAAAGCTCATCTAAAAACATGGGTCTTTAGCCGCGATTTGCCTTGTATTTACAGTACAGTATACTGTAAACTGTAAGCCAGCACAATGGAGCCCTCCACCCATTTAAACTTGAAAAAGGAGAAGCAGGATCAGTATTATTGCTGATAATTGGATGTCACAGTCTGCTCTCTTTGGGTCTCTCTAACCGGGATTTTTTGTGTTTAAGTGTATGTGTGTATGTTGTGTGAGCGCTGAAAATGCTTGAGGGTGGGAGAGGTAGGAGACATAAGAGGAGAGGCAGCGAGAATTGCGACTGCATGTCAGCTTCTCTGACAGCAATTTGCAGAAATTATTCATAGATAGGCCGTGTGCTTGAGGTGTGCGTTGACAGGTGTCCTCTGGAACACCAAGAGTGTAGTATCCCATCATATAGTGTACAGTATACTGTAACAATACTTAAATGAAGGAGGGCATCGCTTACTTCTTCTGACATGCCCCTATTCAGTAATTATTGCTCCCTGTGCTTGTTTTCTCGTGTGAGTTAACACAACAGATACAGTGCCACCATATTGACTGGTCGCAGCAATTTTTCCTGGCCTGCACAAAACTGGTGTATTTGTGGTTTAATAAACTATAAATAAAACCAAATTTTTATTTTATTTCTCTTATGTTGTATTGAATTGGTGTTGGCAGCATGGCAAATTACTGTTTCATACATCCGCCTCAAAGATCGAGTTCGAAAGTTATTTGTTTCGGTCCCATCTTTCTTGAGTTGACGAACACAATTTCGTTTAAGTCGGTATTGCCTTACATGGCTTTCAGGGCTGGCCAAAAGTATCTGCAGTGCTGCAGTTCTGTCAGATGATGCTCAGTTTCTCCCAGAAAATGATTGCAATTACAAATGCTTTGGTAGTAATATCTTCATTTATTTTGTTTGCAATGAAAAAAAAAGAGAATGAAAAAATGTATTATCATTTTACACAAAACTTCTAAAATTGGCTGGACAAAAGTATTGGTACCCTCAGCCTATTACTTGGTAGCACAACCTTTAGACAAAATAACTGCGAACAACCGCTTCCGGGATCCATCAATGTGATTCTTACAATGCACTGCTGCAATTTTAGACCATTTTTCTTTGGCCAACTGCTCCAGCTCTCTGATATTTGAAGGGTGCCTTCTCCAAACTGCCATTTTCAGATCTCTCCACGGGTGTTCTATGGGATTCAGGTCTGGATTCATTGCTGGCCACTTTAGAAATCTCCAGTACTTTCCCTCAAACCATTTTCTAGTGCTTTTTAAAGCGTGTTTTGGGTCATTGTACTGCTGGAAGACCCATGACCTCTGAGGGAGACCCAGCTTTCTCACACTGGGCCTCACATTATGCTGCAAAATTTGTTGGTAGTCTTCAGACTTCCTAATGCCATGCACACAGTCAAGCAGTCCAGTGCCAGATGCAGCAAAGCAACCCCAAAGCATCAGGGAACCTCCGCTATGTTTGACTGTGGGGACTGTGGTCTTTTCTTTGAAGGCCTCGCTTTTTTTCCTGTAAACTTTTGCTGATGCCTTTTCCCAAAAGGATCTGCTTTTGTCTCATCTAACCAGGGAACATTCTTCCAAAACAATTTTGGCAAACTCCAGCCTGGCTTTTTTATGTTTCTGGGTCAGAAGTGGGGTCTTCCTGGGTCTCCTGCCATAAAGTCCCTTTTCATTCAGACGCCGACGGATTGTACAGGTTGACACTGTTGTACCCTCGGACTGCAGGGCAGCTTGAACTTGTTTGTGTGTTAATCGAGGTTCTTCATCCACCATCCGCACAATCTTTAGTTGAAATCTCTCGTCAAATGTTCTTTTCCGTCCATATCTAGGTAGGTTAGCCACAGTGCCATGGGCTTTACATATATTGATGACACTACGCTCGGTAGACACAGGAACATTAGGGTCTTTAGAGATGGACTTGTAGCCTTGAGATTGCCCTTGCTTGCTAACAATTTATAACAAACAAGACAGAGGTTGAGTCAACTTTAATCCATTTTAACAGGCTGCAAGTGTGGTTTAGTTATTGCCGCCACCTGTTATGTGCCACAGGTGCTGTTAATTGCACAAATTAGAGAAGTATCACATGATTTTTCAAAGGGTGCCAATACTTTTGTCTGGCCCATTTTTGGAGTTTTGTGTGAAATGATCAATTGTTTTTCATTCTCTTTTGTGTTTTTTCATTGTGAGCAAAATAAATGAAGATATTACTTCCAAAGCATTTGTAATTGCAATCATTTTCTGGGAGAAATTGAGCATTATCTGACAGAATTGCAAGGGTGCCAATACTTTTGGCCAGCACTGTATATACTGTACCTGTCATATACTGTAACACACCGGCTGTTAGTCAACACCTCATTTGAATGTATCTTTGTGGCAGATGGGCTTCCGTCTGCAGTGAAGCATCACAAAATGGAGTTAAGTCAATTCTCAGACAGTTGAAAAACATTAATACATTTGCTCTCAAGCTACTTCAACACTTAATACTGGTTAATAGCTTGTAAAACTAATAGAGCAAGTAGCCATTGGACATTGCATAACATAACAGTGACAATGTGTATGATTTGGCTCACAGTAGCATTATTACTACTGGTTGATTATTCTCCCAATCCAAGCCCAAGAGCCAAGAAAAAAAACATGAATTCTCTTTTTACTGTACATAGATAATAACAATGATATCATTTTTGCTTATATATTTGGAAGAATACATTTTTTCCTTTTAAAAATGATTCCATTCGATATTTTTGATCATTTTTTTCTCTCATTTCCAGACCCAACCTGTGATAAAGCACCATTCCATAGAAGAGATTTAAAGACTGGGCCAACCACTGGTCGTTTGTTTTTTTTTTTTGTTTGTTTGTTTTTTTTTAGGAAATTCTTTTGTCTCTTCTTCATGAGGGATATGCAGCACAGCGGCTAAGTAAAAAGGTAAGATACAAAGTCAACTGACAACAGAGCAGGACAACATTGTAGAAAAAGGTAGGGCATGAACATAGTTTTTTTCTATTGTACTGTATAATTATTTTTAGTTTATATTAAACACATTCTTACTAGGATTGATTCAATTAAAATATAGTTACACCTTTTATACAATTAGTTAAACTTTTGACATACTTTAGGACATAGTACAGAGGTGAGAATCTTTGGGTACCTCACAATTCGATTGCGATTACGATTCAGAGGCTACGATTCGATTATAAATCGATTATTGATGAGTGGTGCAGTGGTTAGTGCTCCTGCCTTACAGTGAGAAGATCCAAACATCACATATGATGGTGCTTTTAGCTGCTTTTAATGTTTCGTACATTAGTTATAAAAAATAGTATAAAAATCCTCTCGGGCTTAAATAAACTACTATTTCAGTATCAATTTAACAGTACAAAAAAGTAAATAAAATACTCAAGTCCTCATTTTGTATTAACAGAATAAAATTTAGCATTTTGCAGAAATATACTATTTTAACCAACCCAAAGTGCACTCAGGTATAAATGAAAGACAATGTGTACCACTACTTCAATACAAATGGCTCAAAAAAGTGTTTTTTTTCTGCTTTTTAAGTTGTGTAAACATGAACATATAAACATCAACGGGTTTCCCTGAGGTACAAATAATAATAGTAATAATAAATAAATAAATAAATAAATAAGTAAATCAGGCGGCACGGTGGCTGAGTGGTTAGCACGTCTGCCTCACAGTTCTGAGATCAAGGGTTCAATCCCGGGCTTCGGCCTTCCTGTGTGGAGTTTGCATGTTCTCCCCGTGCCTGCGTGGGTTTCCTCCGGGAACTGCGGTTTCCTCCCACATCCCAAAAACATGCATGGTAGGCTGATTGAACACTCTAAATTGTCCATAGGTGTGAGTGTGTGCGTGGATGGTTGTGTGTCTCCTTGTGCCCTGCAATTGGCTGGCAACCAATTCAGGGTGTCCCCTGCCTGCTGCCCAAAGTTAGCTGGGATAGGCTCCAGCACCTCCGCGACCCTCGTGAGGAATAAGCGGCATGGAAAATGAATGAATGAATGAATAAGTAAATCAAGTCCTTTTGCATCCGAACCTCAACAGGACAGGTCAAGTGTGTTTAGCTACTGAGAAAATTCCATGTTCTTGTAAAAGAATAGGAGTTGATCCACGTGCTCAGATTAAAGTGCGTTCTTCTGTGTGTTGACTCCTGCCGACGAAAAAATAAGGTTCTGCGTGTGGGCGTAGCATGTCAGATGGCTAAAGTTATGCGATGTTGTTTTGCGATGTTCCATTCATTTACAGCACCGCTTAGCAACTCAAGCATATTAGCACTCGTGTGGTTTTCATGCATTGTGCGTAACAGCGAGTCAGTCTACATTCGACAGCGATGGCATGATTTCTACTTTTGTCTACTTGTAGAGAGGTGATGGGATGATGTACCTCGGCTAATTGCTTTTAAAATTCTTCGAAATCCCCTATTTTCTAGAAGATTTTCTAGTCGAAACCAAAATAACTCCACAGGTCTGCTTTTACATTTTTGGGAGCAGGTCTGATCTCACGAAGAAGTTAGTTGCCATGCTTATTGCTCTTTTGTATCTCGGAAGCGTGAGTTGTAGATGTGTACTCTTGGTCAGTTCCGAATAAAGTCCCGAAGACCGCGCTGACTGGGTTTTAGTTCAACTTTACTTGGCATATTTAAATAATCGGAATTTGGATGTTTGTGAATCGTTCAAAAATCCTTCATGGCCGAATCGCGAATAATCTAAGAATTGTCAATTTCACACACCTTTACTAATGATAATATAATAATAACGATAATTATAATAATGACAACAATGACAACATTGACAATAACAATAACAATCACAAAAACAATACTGTATGTAAAAAACGTTTGGGTCTTACCATGCCATAAAAACAAGGGTGAAAGTTTGCATAGGGATGGTAGGGACATAACATTACCAACTTTTCATGGTACTCAAATTGTCCCCACCAACTTTTAAGCAACCTTATTTGGATTATATAATGAGATCAGTTATATAAGTAATTTAGATTTTCTTCCCATATTTTCTAAGGATAGAATTGACCCTACCATTATTAAGTGAATTACTTTCATTCTGGTCAGACTTACATTTACCCCTTTTCACTTGCTGAATGTGCCGGATCCATTTTTTTTGCCCAAGTGGCGCCTTCTCTGCCCCCTTTGAAGAGGAGGGCTATTAGAATTTTTTTTCAGCCAGCAGCAGCCGCCACTGTAGGTAATGTAAAAAGACGTCAATGTTGTGGAGGTGGGGAACACGCCACTAATTTTGGTACTGAAAGTCCAACCTGCATCAGGGTTAGCATAACATTAAATTGTGTGAACTTGTTAACCTGTAAAACGTAAAAAGAAAGCTGATGAGAGAGGTGACTTCCTGTATGCTTTCTACTGTTAACGTTAATTCAACAGTGCATTTTGTGCATCTATTCATTAATTAAAATGTATTAATTTTCTACATCTTTTAAAAAATATATTTTTATTTGCAACCTATGCACATTTTTTTTACCCCCACCACCAAAAAAAAAAAAAAAAAACACAACCACTGTAAATTTCCTTTATATAAAGCAAGCATTTTGACTTACTCCCATGAAAATAATTTTAATTTTTTTAATTTTTACGTAGGAACCAGTTATTTTTGAGAAATGTACCCAATCTGTTTGGTGTTATTAATGTCCTGTTCCCATCAAAAAGTATACATGCAGGTTATGCTGTTCTAGCGTCTCTACCAATGTCGGGACCAAACCTACGTCCTTGCATAAAAGTTTATTCATCGGTTGATCTTTTCATGGTAGCATTATAGTTCAATAGAGGTTTCTTCGTATGTATGTGTTGATTTCAGAGTACGGCATTTGACTTGAAATTTACAGTACAGTACATTGTTTGAGGGCAGGCAACTGATTTTTTTAAAGTGGACATTGTCACTTTCTTTCAGCAGACAAGGATTGGCACCGGCAGGCAAGAAAACATTAGTTAGTATCTTTGCTTAAAGGCATACATTAGCTTCTTCACTGCCTTATTGCGCTTATTCCAGTGGCACGGCTATCATTTGTGCTGACAGCTTTGCATTTGCCACTGCTATTATATCTCGTCAGGAAGCAGTGTTAAAGTGTGCTCTATGTGTCAGGCCGTGATAAAGTAAAAGAAATAATTGTTGTAATTACTTTGTCTCTGTTTTCATTCCGCCCACTTGCGTTAAAAAGAATGTAATGCAGAGCAAACTCCCACTCATTTGCCTTCTGTATTCCTGAGATAAAGTTACTGAGCAGGGTTATGACAAATATATACAAGTGAGTTTGATGCTGTTGTGTGGAAGTCAATGTATGGAATGATAGTTGGACATATTAGTTTTCAGATGTTCTGACATTCAGAAGACATTCTCACAGAATATCAGAGCAAGACATGTTTTTGATTTGTCATGATTTTGAAGCCCAATTTTATGTACTCAAATACATTTGGCAGGGTGTGTTAAATTTAGTTTTTTTTCTCCATTTTTTGGTGATTTTTTTTCATACTCTTCTCTTCCACCTGCCTAGTTTTTTTTTGTTGAGCAGAGAAGTGTTCCAAAATGAAATCATGCATGCACACAGTGATCCCTGTTCTCCAATGTCATATTTGGTTTCAAGCAAAAACCCCGTGTGATGCGAATCCATCGCACCACACTCTCACGCGTCTCACGGCCTCTCCTGGCATGCCTCATGTGTCCTCGCATGCTCTACCAGTCACTGTGAGATGCTGCCCCACAGGATCACAGAAACCCATTGAAGCTCTGCAAGAACCATTTAAACATTTCTCAGCATTAAATGGAGGACTGACTTAAGTGTGAACATCAGTCAAGCGTGGGTAAAAATGCTGCCTTCTGCATTTAAGAATTCTCTGCCCTTTGAATGCCATTTATCAGCTTAGGTGCTAATTGCCTTTACATAATAACACAACACAGTGAGGCAAAGTGAGGTTTTGCTGTGTCTCTCTTTAAAATAAAACTTAAAAAATTAAAAGAAAAAAAAAAAAAAATGGAGGTTTGTGGTAGCTATCAGCTGCTGCATTGTCGATCAACAGAAATGCTTAAGTGGTTGCTAGGCAGAATCCCTAAGATCTTTAACCCTGTCAAAAAATATTACACATTCCACTCACCATAGACAGCTATTTGGAATATTGGGCGGAGAATTTTATGTTTACATGCAGGGTAAAGGAAGGACAGAGACAGTTTCTAACAGTCAAAGTCAGACAAAAGTTAAGACGCATTGTATGGATTATGAGAAAAGAAGCTTAATAAAGTCATTTGAAAGTGCATGAGAAAATTTTACACCCTATGCTAATGCCAATCAGCTACAACCTGCTTAATATCTTTTAATCTAAAACATAAGACGGAATCAAAGACGGTGGTACCTCGACATACGATTCTTTCGACATCCGACGTAAGATTTGACTCGACATTTATCTCGACATATGAGGACATGCTCGAAATACGACGATTTATGACCGTCGCATTTTGACAGTTTTCCCGCAAGATGACAGCATGGTGAATTGTGAGAGAAATCAACATTGGTCCCAAGAAGGTTAGTGCAGGTGGTGAAAAAAGAAGAAATTAAAAAGAAAATAATTGAAAAATATGAGCGTGGTTTGAGCGTCAATGAACAGGTTCAACAATACGCCAGTAATATGTCTATGATCTTGATGGTCCTCAAGCAGATGGAAGCCATCAAAATGGTCAAAGCATCCAAGGGGACGACTATTCTCTTTAAACGTAGTAGTGCTATTTCGAAGGAGTTGGAACTCCTTTTGCCGATATGGATTAAGGAAAAGGAGACCTCCACCCACTGTCTCCTCTGACCTCCCTTCGCTAGTCTCTATAATTTAAGGTTGTAGTGCAGAGCAAGGACTGGAGTCTGAGATGGTGTGTCAAAATAAGCATCCAAACTGCGATGCATTATTGACATTCTAGCAGCAATGTTACACATAAGTCATTCAGAATGGACACTGGTAAAAACTTACAACATGCGGCTTTTTCCTTAACCAAAAATGTTCCCCGGAACATCATAACTGTAGTTCCGTGGGAGAATTATGTAAATAGCACTATAGGGTGACAATAAAAATGCTCTTTTATTTCCGATTTATTATTATTTTTCCGTTTTGTATTCAGAATTTATTTATTTTTGCTATGTGTAATTGCTATTTGTACAGTAATTAGCCCTACAGTATTTATTAAGGATTTAGTGTAGGTTTTTGGGCTGTGGAATAAATTAATCGAATTATAATGTATTCTTATGGGAAAATCCCTCTCAACCAGGCATGAGCTGGTATGAGATTCTGACGGTATGATAACCTTAAGCAAAAATATCATGGTACCACACAGGGGCGGACTGGTAATCTGTGGGTTCTGGAGGATCACAGAACGGCCGGTGCCCCGGACGGCCGCGGCCGCCATTCATTATTATACATCACTGTTTTTATCCCGTCTATCCTCTGATTATCTACAGTTCACATCCAATCCGACAGGTGGCAGCAATGCGCCTGGCTGTTGACTGCCAATCTGATAGACTAGGAACGAAGAAAGCACAGAGTAGCCTTCATTGGTTCCTTCCTTGTGGAAGCAAAATAGCGACGAGCGTTAATGCACAATATGGATGGTGGTGGCAAAAAACAGAAAAGAGCAGGATGGCGCGGAGAAGGTTAGGGAGAAAAAAATTAAACTGGAGAGTGAGCATTAAAATGTCATAAGTCGACAAATATTTTCGCAAGCAGCAGTCTGGCTGCAACGGCCACGTCGGATAGCAATGGTGAGAGGGAGCGGCAGCCGCTCTGACGTGCAGCCGGTGCAGGGAGAGAGAAAAGAAGAGGGAAGTAAGCTGGAGGAAGTTCCCCAGACAAGCGCAGGGCAAGTAAATTGGGATGAAGAGGGTTACTTGCTCGGTATACTGGCAATTGTTATCCACCAGGTAGCTACATTTTAAATGAAATAAATGACAATTAAAGGGTTAGTGCCAGCTAATCGATGTACCCGTTTGCAATCGTGTCAAGTTACAGTATGCTAGTCCTACTATCCCACTCTTAAGAAAAAATATTTTAGCCGTAAAACAATGTATGCACACGCAGCATAGCAATATTAATTCAGAAGAAATATAACAAAATATTAATAAAATGAATAGTTTTACTTTAAAGTTTAGGTAGTTAAACTGATATGATATACAATATATTTTTAATCATTTATATATCGTTTTGTTGTCTGGTTAATACTTTCCAATGAAGGTTATGTATACAGGATTTGTCTTGAAATGTTTATTGTATTTTCATTGAAATTGATTATTTGTATGGCAGGGGTCTCCAAACCGGTCCTCAATGGCCGCTGTGGGGCCTGGTTTTTGTTTCAACCGATCGAGTACCGACAGTTTAACCAATGAAGTTTCTGCTAAAACAAGCAGCACCTGACTGCAATCAACTGATTACACTTGTAAGACACCAGATCGGTGCAGAGGTGTTGTCTTGTTTTGTTAGAATGAAATAGAATGAAATCATGTGCCCGCCGCAGCCCTATGTGGAATAGTTTGGAGACCACTGAATTATGGCATAAACAATGAAGTCATTTTATAGACAGAGATATATAGAGATATATTATAATCAATTGGATACCTAAAACTTGCTTTGAAAAATAAATTCTTTAATTTGTTTATTCAGGTTGATCATAGAGCTAGTACAGAAAATGAATCCAACTCCAGTTCAGACTTGCAGTACTTTGAGCGCCCCAAGTCAGACAGTCACAGTCTAGACAAATTTTCTTAATTTTTCTCTGAAAGTGCACGAAATTGATGCATTTTACAATAAAATGTAAAAAAAAAAAAAAAAAATCTCCCCGGGGGGACATGCTCCCGGACCCCCCTAGGGGTTCTGTGTTTCCTTTCATAAAGCGATTCATGTGGGCTGGGCTGAGTCAAAGTCCAGGGCTGCTTTTTAGTCCCAGTCCGCCCCTGGTACCACAGTATTGCAATTAAAGCTCTAAAATGTGTTACTTTGAGATATCTGGGTTTAAAAAAAATGGTTTTTCATTGAACATGATTTTTATTTTTCAAAATAATATTAGCAAATTGTAACATAAGTATAATGTTACGTCAAAATACATTTTAAAATAACTGAAATATTCTAAATAAAATTTAAATAAATGCAGTCCTTTAGGTGAGCCTAAACCCACAGCCACAGCTCAACATTATTACTATCAGAACAAAAAAAATGGAGTTATTTTCCATAAAAAGCACGTGTGTATGACTTGTATCATAATTACCTTATACACACACTCTCTCTCTCAACACACACAGTTGCTAGAGAGAAAAAAAAAAACACCGCATTTTACCACCGCTAGACACACTAAACACACTGAAGTTAACTCTCGTAGCTGGTGGGAAACATTCATGACAGTGTTCACTAATCTTTAATTTTGTATAAATACAAAATCATATTGGAGGTATTGCCTCCTCGGCAGCCACCCTCCGCAAACACGTTTTACATGTCGGTTGGCCCTCCTCTAAGCCGCGGCCGTCTTGAACCTTTATGTGGCTGAAGTATTCCCATACCATCGATTTCGTTTTCTTCGATTGGGGAAAAAGTTTGGGAGTTTCACCTCCTCCAGCCATCGTATAGCACAGCTGACTCACTGACACTGAGCAACATCAGGTGGGGGAGGGTTGAGCCTCATAGCTGCAAGCGTTTTCAAGCGTATTCATTTATTTACAGTATTTCACCCAACATCTGTTAGAGTCTGACAAAATATAAATTAAAACTTACCCCACAACCACAAATAAATAAATGAATAGAACTATAGAAATTGTAGCTATTATTCTGCTCATCATGTCTTGAATTAATTTTGTTGCATAGTGCAGCAGTAGGCACTGAAATCATACTATGCATACTAATGAGCACATTTTTTTTCACTTCACCAGAAGAGAAACAATTAACTGTTAAAGGCGGTTAAAGGGGACAATTATTGACGGACCTAATGTGATCAGAGAAAATTTTAGGCCTGACACTCTATGATAAATTACTGGCTGTCTTGTCTAAATGCAGAGCGAATATGAACATTGCTCATTTTTATGGGTGTGCTCCTGGGAAAACTGTAACAGTTGAAGTTCATTCTTTCCTTTTTTCTTTCTTTCCTTTCTTGGCATTCACTATTAAGAGTGTTATTGTTTCACAGAGTTTCACTTCACTGTTTTTTTATTTTATTTTGCAACACACTTGGATAAAGAAATACTTTTTTTTTTAATTTATGTAGTCAACGGTGGTGTTGGGTCAGACTGCCTTTTTCCATTGAGCCCGTAAATGTAGTACGCATGCACACTAACTCGCAGTCCGACATACGCTGAGAAAATTGACACGCATGCGCATAAGAATCAAAACAAATGACTACACATGCTGGCTCCACATAATTCCAGGGCAATCATACTTTGATTTCCAAAAAGAGGACACAAATAACAGACATAAATAATCCCCGTTTAGTCTCATATTCAAAGTTTATATAGATTGATACAACGCATGTACGCACTGTGCGTGCATGACGCACATACAGTACATATTGTCAGTGTGCCCTGACTCTCGGATATGTAAGCAATACTGAAATACAATACTGCTCATTTGGCTCACAGAAAGAAAACCTATTATATATAATCTTTTGTAATAACAGTACTGAAACTTTGTACACACTGCAAAAATATTACCCTCCAATCAGTATGTTAACAATAATCGCTTTATGCAATGTAACCGAAAGATGTTCAAATGAGAGCATTACTACAAAGAGGTAGCCCCTCAGCAGGTAGGCGCTTTGCTACCTTGGTAAGGCACAGAAAACAAAGTAACCTTTTTGTCAGCAAAGCACTGAATTAGGAACACAAAAAAAGAAAATATAGAAAAATTGCTTCAAATGTGTAGCTTATGGCATGCATGTACTAGTATTTGTAATGAATTGGGACCACTGAGTGCCTTTGTAATGCCCAAAATTGTGAAGGAACATCATGAAGCGCTATTTTTAGTTAATTCCCTTTTTTTGCGACTCATACTTTCTTTTCTTTCATCCTCTAAGTCAACAATTTCATGATTATCACTCGCCTGCTCTTTATTCAAGAAGAGTTAGAGGCCTTTTTAATGCAAGTGACAGACTGTAAATATCTTCTTGCAGTAAGGGGGTGAGAAAGAGAAAAGGCAAAAAGCTATGGATGCTGCAAATGCTTGATCACTCCCATTAAACTATCAATCTTGTAAATCCCCCTTTAAATACGAGGGATGCTTCCTAACCCCTGCTTTTGAAACCTAGCCGTAACGAATACAAGCCCCCCCGGCTAAAATAGGATCATCTACTGTATTGAACCTTGAGCTAAGACTCTAAAATGTATAATACTGTATTAGTTAATTTTACCCAAATGACAATAAGCAGAGAAATCATGGTTGAAACTTCCTCCCAAAATAAACTTTTTTTGTACTTTGTTTAAATCTCTGCTAGTCCTGTGTGAAAAAATGTACATATTTTAACCTTTGTCTCTAAAATAATTTCTCACATAATTTATTAACTATGAACTTACTTTATTGGTATATTAAGAGTGATAATGGAAGCAATAATGTAGATGGAGATCACCATAACCCTAATTTTAACTACTTATACAGATATATATTTTTATGCCTATATGAATAGCAATTTATCTCAAGGTAAGGGCCAATTGAGACAGCTCAAGACATAATTGATTATTGATTCTTTTTAAAGTCATGTTTTACTTTGGAACTGCAAGCAACAGATGCTACCATGACTTCTTCTAAAGTGCTTTTACCAGGGGAAAAAAGAGCGCACATACAAGGCTGAGTTGGCTGGAAAAGCAGGTCGTCAACAATAAAAGCCAACTGAGTGAATCTCAAGCTAAAAAGACATGAAGGACAAGGACATCACAAGGCTAAAGAACTAGCAACAGAAAAAAACACGAACGAAGATGACCCAGCTGCTTTGATAAAGGAAAAGTTGGGATCAGTTAAGAAAAAAAAGAAAAATGTGTCTGGACAGCAATCTAAAGTTGAGGCAGCTAAACTAAATATAATGTTACCTTTAGACACTTGCACCGAAAAGGAAATAATATTTCAAAATAACCGAAGGTTATCGAAACAAGTTAGTAATTAAATATATCAAACAAGTGAGAATAGGCACAGAGTTTAAAGTGGAAGGTTCCTCCTTAAATAAACTAAAGTACTTAAGGGTTCCAAATCGGGTCTCCGAAAACAACTCACATTTCAAGTTAACAATGTATAATATTAGCTTGGATTACTTCTAATGCTGTTTATGTTCCACAGTATTGATTCTATTTTAGAGTATTTCAACAAATAATTGCTGCAAATAAATAGATAACTCAATAAATCAGCACAGCAAAGACAAAACACACAGTGAATCATTTGTGACATCACAAAGTAACTAAGTTACTTTAAAAGTAATTTATCGGTAACTTTTTACCAATTTTTTTCCCTTGCTCTCTCAACATAAGAATGACAACAGAAAAATGTCATCGTATGTAATTGACTTGCCGATAATTGAATTTAAAAGGGAATATCAGAATTTTTCATACGAGTCATAATAAGTCGATGGAGTTGATTTCAACCACCATTGACTTGAGCTAGCTCAGCCATTGCGGAGCCCTGAAATTAAAAAATAACTGAGCAACTGCATGGAATTTGTTGAAATCATCTAACCAACTAATTAAACCCCCGCTAACTCGAGGATTAAGCCTAATGCCAAAACTTCTGAACTTCGGGTTAGGGTTTAGGGTGCCAATGTAAAACACTGAAAATTGACTGCACAATAATCAACAACACACAAATGAATTGCACAGTGCAACGAACACAAAGGTGGGTGCGGGCACGAATGAGCTTGCACAACCCGGAAGTACGCCGTTGTTAGGGTTGCGCGAATAGGAGGGGATCCTGGAGCAGACAACTGTAGAACTGACTGTGATCCACAAATGTTTTTTATTGCGAACAAAGCTGGTGGAATTCGGACCGGCGAGAGACAGAGAAGTGGCGTGCAGAAACAGGTCTTGGGGCGAAAGCAGAATATCGTGAGCCGAGAATAAAAGACAAATATATAAGCAAGGGGTGATGCAACTGACAGCAGAACTACATGAGTTGATCTGGTGATGAGGTGAGGCATCCGCTGGCTTTTAAAGGCTGATGATGGTGATAGCCTGCACCTTTGTCCGCTCCACCTGTCTGACCTCCAACCTGTAATTAGGATAAAACATGCACACCTGCCAGAGGCAGTTGAGAACTCAGGAGGGAGGAGCAGAGGCCTAACAGTCGTACACACACTTGGTCAATTTGGCAACAAAACGTGGCAGCAACTAAGCACTTTACGCTCAATTGGATTAACAACACATCCCAAAGATGCTAAACGAACACGTCACCCCACGGCATAAACATGCAACACGAATATGATGTAAACAATATTCTCAAATGCTCATCAATGACTACCCGCTGTTGCAACGGCAAAGCTACGAAACGACCGCGCATGTAGCACCTCCAACCTTTCGCTGGAACCCTCCAAAATGAAGGAAAAAAATACTCATTAACATTCATGGACTCACGCAGATAACTGGAAAAATGAACGTGTTGGACTGCTTGTTACTGAAAGACAGTAATCAGATTACAATAATGCATTACTTAGTAACGCGTTAGTGACAACACTGGTTAAAATGTTTGAGCCTCTAGACTAAGTAGAGCATGAGCTATATTTTCATCAAAGGTTGATGCAATGTTTTCAAATTATCAAACTAAAATTCTACTGAGTTGGATGCAAGGACACAAAATGATAGAAACTATGAGACAGGGCAAATAGTTATCGGTATGAACAGTAGGTTACAGTAAGGGAATTTAACACTAATTTGGTGACGAGATGTTACTCAAGTGACCTGCAAAACTAGCGAGATTGGAGAAAAAGGGAGAAATTCCCCATATGCAGCCAATCCTATATGTTACATAAACTCAGCCAGTGCTGTAATCAGATCAGTTTGCTTCAAAAACCCAATCAAAAAGCCAGTGCAATACAACAGTGCTTCAGAAAGAATAAAAAAAAGACATTCCGACTTTCTTCCCATGGGAATGTTGCAGCTCCTCAGCTAGCTCTGGGGGAGAAGGTTATTGAGTTTTTGGTTTGAATATATACTGAGAATATGTATTGTGTATCTATGATCTATATTTCATGCACAGGATGATGCTTGTGCACAACTCTCATGTAAGAACAGAGGCAGAGGTACTTGGAAAGCAGAATATCAGAGATCTGCAGTGCGTGTGCGTGCATGCGCATGTGCCCGCTGACTGCTTGTCACATCTCATATATATACCATTCACAGGACTTTTACGTTATTCATGATAACTAAAACTACCATTGGGATCTCCTGTATAAACACACTGTACTCCTAGCTTCTGTTTGACTCAGATCTTCAGTTTGTCTCCACATACACGCTCACAATCAAATGTGTATTATATTCAGGCAACAATACCAACATATCAGCAGAAAGCTCCTTTTCTATCTCTATCTCAGTCCTTGTTCTGCCCTTTCAGATGCGTCGTTATTTGTTATGGCTCAAGAAAAGTACACCAAACATTTGCACAAAATCTTAGATAAGAACACACTGAGCTCCTCGTCTTAAGTATAAGCTGTTTGAGTTGGATCATGTCAGTTTTCTATTGGCTCAATAAACTTACTTTTAATCATGATAAAAACAAAAAAAAAACAAATTTTTACCTACTGATAATTTACATATTCACTTACTCAGTTTATTATGACTACTAGCTGTAGTAGAACCACTATGTTGTATATGTTCAGAGCGTGCTTCTCTTGTATGATTATATCTTATATCAAAGTACAGCCTTTATCATTTAAGGCTTTCATTTATTTAGTGATTATTTGCAATTGACAGAATCCCTAATCTTGTCCAGTCAAGTTGTCATTTTTAGCACATTGCCTTTGGAATACTTCGTTTGATAATTTTTTAAAAATGCAAAACAGTTTACTCTTTAAACTTCCTGTACTTCTTTTGACAAAGCAGGGTTAAGTTGTTTATTCCAGTGTAGGTTAACTGCAAAATGGGAGATAAAAATGTAACATAAGGATTTAGTGGATTTTGTTGTCCTTTTACTTTTCTTGTTATTTGCTATTTTCTTTTTCAGGTGTAAAAAATTGTATGTATGAATATATGCAGTTTTCGGAGTCTGATTTCGTTGCCGTTGACTCTGCCAGTGTGTTTTCTGATTTGTAGGGAAGCTTAGAGCTTTGCTTTAAATAAACAAGGAAAAGCCTGTGAAAGAGTCTTTCACACTAGACCAAAAGAACCAGGGTCCGGTTGGAAAGCTACCTCGCAGCAACACTTGCAAATGAATTGTTGAAAACGTTCAACATTCACACTGCGCTAACCAAACTTTCCGAGTAGAATCACGTGGACGAAAGGCGCACTCATTGATTGGACAAATAGAAGAGGAAATACCTTCCTCCTGGAAGGGGAGGGAGCGTGGAGCGTCACAACGTGGTGTTGTAGTGTAGCATAGAATTATTTTTACATGATAAACTCTATACTTTTTTTTTTTTCTGTCTTTTATTTCGCAATGATAATATAACCGTTCATCTGTATGTGTCAATTTTTGTCAACTGACTGTTTTGTAAAGCAGAAGTTTGAATGCATGTACGTAAGTTCGGGCGAGAAAAAAAAAAAAGTAATGTAGCAAAGTCGCAACTCGGCCAGCGAAGGGGTCTCTATGCCCCCGACTCAATGCTGAGCGAACTGGAGTATATTAACTCATTCACATCATTTTCACCAGTGCAACCCCCTTCGCTCCCGGCCGTTTTACTGGATTTTGACTGATTTTGCGAGGCCCACAGAAAATTCTGTTCTATTGCTATGTGAACATGGAACCCATCAAATGAAAGATTAGACTCTCTTCTTTCAGCAGGAAAAAAAGTTAGATCATATTTTTCCAATCTTTAGAAATCAGCATTAGAAAATAGCTTAGTTTGAGCAATTTTCCAATTTCTGTTGAAAATCCTGAGAAATTGAGCTTTTTGTAAAAGCATACATTTCAAACATAACTTTGACTTTATCACAGCTATTTTTTGCTTTAGTGACATCCCAAACATCTCAATAATGTTTTCCTTCTACAAAATAACATAAACAACAAAACAAATAGAGCTTTTGATAGCAAAGTATTTTATTTGCACATGGCTAGACTGTTGGGCTGGGAGATGGCGCTGATGTGACCGCCACGACTGTCTCGGCGGACGCGGAGGCCTTTTCCCTCGTCGCCACCTGTAGTGTCTCATCAAGAAGGATTTTTTTTTTTTGTCATTCTTTTGTGGTGACCACTGCCTCGTGGCGGAGTTCGCCTGGGGAACTTGTATGGGATTAGGGTTAGGGTTCCTGGGGGGGAACTGGTTTGGCCGTGCGCGTTTCCAGCTGAGTCGTGGGACACTGGAGGGTGCGGGGTCGGGCGTCCTCCCGGTTGTTCTGTTCGGTCATCCGCCGCCTGGCATCCTGGACGTCCTCCTGGCGGTCGCACTTGGTCGTTCATCACCTGGCATACCGGACATCCTCCCTGCCATCTTGCTCGAACTTCCCGCGTCTGGCGTCCTGGTCTTCCATTCGGTTGTCTTCTGCCGGTGCCTCGGCCGTGTAGCCTGGCCGTTCGTTCTGTTGAACACTGAAACAATTAAGAATATAACTTATTTATACATTTTATTGTTATTATTTGAAATGAATAAATAAATAAAATAAATAATTTAACATAACCGGATATAGGATACAGTTTTAAAATCATCCTTTTCACATACAAAACACCCAGTAGCTTGGCCCCCCCTTACCTTACAGACCTTCTCTGTCCCCACACCCCCATCCCGCCACCTTGGCTCATTTAATGCCTCGCACTGCCTCCACAATTAACACACCAAACTTGGGGGGACAGAGCCTTCTCCGTTGCTGCCCCTACCTTTGGAACTCACTTCCTAAACCCATCCACACCTGTTCAGACCTTCCTCCATTAGAAAAAAAATTGCTAAAAACTCACCTTTTCAAACTGGCTTTTAAATTACAGTGGTATCTCAACATACAATCGCCTCGACACACCATCTTTTCGACATACGATGAAAAATTTCACTCGCCATTTGTTTCTAAATTCGACGGCATGCTCAAAATACGACGATTTTTGACAGTGCCGCAGTTTCTTTGTTTTGACGGAAGACAGACGCACAGCTGATTTTCTTGTGAGAGAAATCAACACTGGATCCAAAAAGGTTAGTGCAGGTGGAGAAAAAGGAAAAGGTGACGCTTACCATTGAAATGAAGACGTAAATGACAGCAAAATATAAGCATGGTGTGTGCTAAGGGTGTCAACAATAATCGATGCGGCGATGCATCCCGATGCGGGGCAGGGACGATTCGATTCTATGCGGGCAACACGCTGAATCGATTCAGCGCATTTTAAAATATATAAATACGTTCAAAAATCTTCCCTGCGCAATTCCGGTGATGCAATGGATTTGGTTTCCCCATTTGTATTGTTATTCTCATGTTTA
Source organism: Corythoichthys intestinalis (assembly GCF_030265065.1). NCBI lineage: Eukaryota > Metazoa > Chordata > Actinopteri > Syngnathiformes > Syngnathidae > Corythoichthys > Corythoichthys intestinalis. Next base: position 20,673,268 of record NC_080410.1, read on the forward strand.
CCTGTAGAGAGAGCTACTTTACATTCAAAGCAAGCCCGTAGAGGTTAGATCGGGCCTAAAAAATTCCAGCCCAACCCTACACGGCCTGTTGGTATTGAAGCCCAACCGGCCAGATCAATTAACTATAGATTTGCATGCCCGAGCCGAGTGATGCGGAAAAAAAAAAACGCAGCAGCAGCAGCAATTTATTTTCATTTCTTCAAGTTTTCTTACTGTTTAAATAGTCTACATATTTTTATAAGAGTTATAAAAGCCTTTACACAACGAAATAACGCTGGGAAAGTTTAATATAAAACAAAACACGGTTTTGCAGACACAGAGAGGAGAAGATTCGAAAGGATCACATTTGCCTTTGTGTGCATAAATAAAAGTGTCTTTCCTAACAAATTCTCAGTTGGCAGACAAAAAACGCAAGTTTACTCAATATTTAAATAGTCTACATATTTTTATGAAATTTATAGAAGCATTTACACAACGAAATAACGCTGGGAAAGTTTGATTAAAAAAAAAAAAAAAAAAAACTAGTTTTACAGACACACAGAGGAGAAGATTCAAAAGGATCACATTTGCCTTTGTGTGCGTAAATAAAAGTGTCTTTCGTAACGAATTCTCAGTTGGCAGGAAAAAAACGCAAGTTTACTCAATATTTAAATAGTCTACATATTTTTATGAAATTTATAGAAGCATTTACACAACGAAATAACGCTGGGAAAGTTTGATAAAAAAAAAAAAAAAACGGTTTTACAGACACACAGAGGAGACGATTCAAAAGGATCACATTTGCCTTTGTGTGCGTAAATAAAAGTGTCTTTCGTAACGAATTCTTAGTTGGCAGGAAAAAAACGCAAGTTTACTCAATATTTAAATAGTCTACATATATTTATGAGAATTATAAAAGCATTCACACAACGAAATAACGAGAGGAGAAGAAGAAAAAGAGGGCTGCGCCACAGCCCTCTGCGCATTAAAAAAAAAAAAAAAACTTTATTAGTCCGGCGCGGCGGCCCGACCCGACCCACCGAAACGTGAATGCTTAACATTTCGGGTCGGGTCGGGTTCGGGCACAAGATCTAACCTCTATGCAGGGGGGACGAGGAACCCAAATCCGCTTCCTTACCGGAGTAACGTCACAGACAAGCGCAGTTGTAATCGAGAGAGCAGAGAGATAGGACATAACATAACAATGGCTGAAACGGAGAAAGAGGGAGCGAGAAATATTATAGATATAAGATTGGCTAGGCCTACATTTTACTTTTGTTCTACATTGCAATTTAGTTGATGTTTTGTTTGCAACTGAACTGATTCCTGGATTGATATTGCGATAAAGATGCTGCCGCACTACAATATTTTCTTTGTCGTTTTCTTTAATATTTACTTGAATATTTTTATTGATGGGTCGTTGTGACTAAAATACAGTGACTGTTATTACTGATTTTGCACAGGAGTTCAGATGTTGTACTGTGTGAAAGGCTGCTACTGTGTGTAAAAAAAAAAAAAAAAAAAAAAGAGAAAGCCCTGGTCTCATTATAAGCATTAATTAAATGCTGTGATCTGATTTTTTTTTTTTAAAGATATATATGAAAGTGTACTATTTTCATTTGACTTCGACCAGGAGTGACACAAGAGCCAATAAAAAGTTGTTTAATGTCTGTCCGCTTGTGTTGGCTCACGATTCACAAAAAATATGCTTTGCTTTAGAATTTTAATGCATCCCAGGCTTTAATGCATCGCAATGCATTGCCGAATCGAACCGAATCGAATCGTGACCCTCTGAATCGAATCGAATCGAATCGTGGCCTTCCGAATCGTAATCGAATCGAATCGTGAGGGCGGTGTCGATGCACACCTCTAGTGTGTGCATCCATGAACTGGGACTACAATAGTGCCATAGAATGTTGATCTCGGGCAGCGGTCCGCCTCCATTCGCCAGTCTATATAAGTTAAGGTGACAATTCTTATTGTGGTAACATCGCCAAAGAAATCGCCAGCTTCGTAATCATTTATTCCATCAACTTGTGCAACACTGACGCCAGCATCAAAACAGAAAGTTAAATAAAACTGCGCTCTCTTGCTCACCGTAACGTCAGCTACACGGTGCATTCAGGTACAGAAAAAATAGTCCGCCACATTAGAACCCGATTCGTTACATTATTACATGTATTATTATTATTGCTATTATTATTATTATGATTTTTATTCATAATTTATTTGTTTTGCTCTTTTTAATAACAGCAGTATTCATAAAGGATTTTGTGTTGTTTGCTGCTTTTCTTTGTTTTAACTGTAAAGTGTCTTTAAGCATCTGTAAAAGCGCTGAGCGCTCTTTAACTAAAATACAGTATATTTATTATTATTTTGTTAATATAACAGTGCATAGCAAGATTCAGTGTTTTTGCACAGACTGTATTAGATGTGGAAATATTTTTCACCTAAATAATGCAGTCAATATGCCTTATATTTATTTCCTGTATTTCCCAGTAAATGTAGGACTCCACAGATAAATAATTATGTTTCAGAAAACAGGTACACTGCCACAAAATAAACGGTGGCTCATTTAATCTTAAAAATAACTCCAGGGGACTGTTGAATACCTGTTCATGATAAAAGATTATAACTTTTCAGTAGACAAACAAGAGACCCACTTTAGAGTTTGCACATTCGTTGACAAGAACATGATGTGCTCTCAATGCATTTCCTCTCACCTTTTTGCCTCTGTCGAATTATTTGTTACCTTCTCAGCATCGGTGTTATTAAAAAGTTTGGCTTTGCAGTATTTTTATAGTTGCAAAGCACATGTACTGCCCAGACACGCTAAATGGAGCACTAAATGAGGACTTGTTCCTCGTCTGAGACCTAGCCCTGTGCTATTTATAACCTAAAGAATCATGTCAGGGTTAAATTATCCAGGTAACCTAGAATATGAGCAGACATGTGGTCAGTAAATAGGCAATGGTTGTTTCAAAGTTCATTTTTTATTGTGTTCCTAATGTAGTGTTCTTTTACTATATGGTTTATTGGCTAACCAGATTAATGGTAAATTAGCGCCACTAACTAATATTGTCATTCCACTGCAAGAAAACCTGTGTTTATTGGTGATAGCCTGATCTTGAAAAGTTTGCTAGGAGTGTAAAGCAACTGATATCTCAATGTTTTTACCTTAACACAAAAAAAAAAAAAAATCCAAGTGGTACGTAGGTCCGAGTATCTGCTAAAACATGTATATGCAGACCGTCGTTTCTGAAGGCAGTAAGGCACCTACGGTGGCCCTGAAGTGCAAAACACAACGGCAAATCAAAAAACACAACGCCAAATTAAAAAACACAACTGCAAATCAAAAAACAAAAAAACAAATTAAAAAACAAAACGCCAAATTAAAAAACACAACTGCAAATCACAAAACAAAAAAACAAATTAAAAAACAAAACGCCAAATTAAAAAACACAACTGCAAATAAAAAAACAAAAAAACAAATTAAAAAACAAAACGCCAAATTAAAAAACACAATTGCAAATCACAAAACAAAAAAACAAATTAAAAAACAAAACGCCAAATTAAAAAACACAACTGCAAATAAAAAAACAAAAAAACAAATTAAAAAACAAAACGCCAAATTAAAAAACACAATTGCAAATCACAAAACAAAAAAACAAATTAAAAAACAAAACGCCAAATTAAAAAACACAATTGCAAATCACAAAACAAAAAAAACAAATTAAAAAACAAAACGCCAAATTAAAAAACACAACTGCAAATCACAAAACAAAAAAACAAATTAAAAAACAAAACGCCAAATTAAAAAACACAACTGCAAATCACAAAACAAAAAAACAAATTAAAAAACAAAACGCCAAATTAAAAAACACAACTGCAAATCACAAAACAAAAAAACAAATTAAAAAACAAAACGCCAAATTAAAAAACACAACTGCAAATCAGATAACAAAATAACATTAAGAAAAACACAACGACATTTCAAGTACCGGAAAAGGTAGGGACCAGTCAAAATGTTAACTCATCGCTGATTGGACGAATCCACCGAAAAGCGTAGTACTGATGAACAAGAAAGTTTCTCCGCTTCTATCGTGGAATTTCAAAATGAGCCTTACCGAAGATGCGAACATGGCTGCCGCTATAAAAGAATATTTAAATTCGGGGCATACGTATGAAGTCCTATCGGTTCTTGTCTCGTGACGTTTCTGGCGCAATGCATTGTGGGTTTTCGTGTATTGCAGAACAACAACAAGCCCGCGACGTGATCCTTTGCTAGGCATCCATTCTGCGTGGTAATCGTTGAAAATGGTACACTCGTGTTGTGTGAAAGACTGCCATTCTAGGTCCCATGATAGAAACGAATGCAAAAAGGATGGGATAGTTTTTTTTTTTTAGCATTCCCGCCTGGAAGAGAAGATATGGAACTCAGATGAGTTGACCAAGAGGCTTCGAATGGTTGCAGCGGTGAGAAGAAAGGCCATCACTTTTTATTCATCAACTGAAAACATGTCGGTCTGTTCCCTACATTTCCATAAAGGTAAGTAACTGGAAGTGTTAATGTTCTTCGGATGCTGATACTGACTGCATTTAAACGCTTATGGCGTGTGGTTGTGTTGTTTACTTTGGCTAACCACGCTAGTGTCTAAGAGAGGCTAACTGTAGCCCTACTGGCTAACTGTGCATAAGCAACAGGCGTTCACCGTATGGTACTAGTACACAAAAAACAGTTCAAAGGTAACAAAGTAAGGGTAGTAATGAAGATGTAACAGCACACAATGAATGATTATAAGTATGGGAGATGTGTTAGAAAAAAATGCAATATTTACCTCCCGCTTAGGCTACTGATATGCTTGACCAAGCACTCTGTGGAGGAGACTACAGATCTACTAAATCACCAGAAGAATCTTCTGCTTGTTTGTTATGCCTAATGATCAGTTAAACTTAAAAAAAAAAAAAGTCTGTTGCATACAAATCAGTGCCATATGATGTCAGGTCCCACCAGTTTAGACACACTACAAAGCTTTAAAATCCATTTTAAGTTACTAATGTTAACCTGTTGTATGACTGATATGACTTTTATAATTTCAGGAAAACCAGCATATGAAATAAATGAGGCAGACCCTGACTGGGCACCATCCTTACGCCTGGGACACACATGTGTTCAGCCCACCAACGTGGACCGCTCTTCTAGGCGAAGTAGGCGTGAGAAATTGAGGATGGAGGAAGACGTTGGTGAGCTACAGGAGGAGCCGTCAGCGCCCTTTAGATGCTCCTTCTGACCTTCATGCGCCTGCGTTTGGACCTGCCTACACTACACATTGCACACATATTCCATGTTTCCCGTAAGACTGTGTATTGAGTGTTCAGTGGCATGGTGCCCTTTTTACATGCTAACTTGAGCAATTGTTTGGCCCAACAGAGAAACACTCTATAAAACAATGCCTCACGAGTTTGTTGAGTCCTTCAGACGCAGAGTTGCAGTGATTATTGAGTTTTTTGAAATTTTTACAGAGAAACCATCAAATCTTAAGGCGTGTGCGCAAATGTTTTCTAATTACAAGCATAACTACACCATGAAATACCTAACTGGAATCACACCAAAGGGGGGAATTTTTTTTATGTCAAAAGGTTGGGGTGGTCGCACAAGTGACAAACATATCACCTTGAACAGTGCTTTTTTTAATAACCTTTTGCCCGGGGACATTGTCTTGACTGACAGAGGCTTTGATATTCAAGAACATGTGGGTATGTTATGTGCAGAGGTCAAACTCCCTGCTTTCACAAACGGTCGCTGTCAGTTAGCTGGTAGAAATGTGGAGGAGACTAGGAATATAGCACATTTGAGGATCCATGTTGAACAGGTAATTGGTAATCTTTGCCAGAAGTATCCAAGATCCAACAGGAACTATACCTATTAACTTGGTTCTGCCATGTGACGGCGAAGATTGCACATTGTTGGATAAGATTGTTTATGTATGCGGTGCCCTTACAAACCTTTGCCCAACTGTTGTGTAGTTTGTACTGTTATACCATTTACTATGCTAACCGTTTCAGCCTTTCAAACTTAGCTGTTATTGATATTTTGTATTTTGTTGTGACTTGATTGTATTTAATAAAACATTGTCATCTTGAATCCTATTCTTTGTAAGTACAGCATGTGTCAATACTGTATTTTATATATATATATATATATATATATATATATATATATATATATATATATATATATATATATATATACACACATATATATATATATACACACACACGCATAATAATGTTTATACAAAGGACAACAGTTAACTATTTTGGCCAGGTACTTTTAATGTTGCCAAATTGTCAATTAAAACAAATCACAAACTACCAACCACCACTAACTTAAGTGGAGCACAGAGAGCAGAACCAACACGTCTTTATCTGTTTCATGCGGTGTAGACCACAGGTTAAATAATAATGGGGCAGATCTCATTATCACACGCAACCATGTCATCTTTGGTCTCCAGACCACAGCAGAGGCACCATAACTGACAAATACCGATCTCCCGCTTCCTTTTCAAGCTTCTCCACATAAGGAGTCTTGTCGTTCTTCTGGCTTTTTCCCATTTCGATGTGATATTCGCGTGGCTGCTTACCCGCAAAATTGTCAACAAAACAAACGTGACCGGGGCGGATGTAATCCAGGTCACTGAGATACACGAAAGATGGCGGCTCAGGTGGTCGTGATGACGTAGGTGACAACAACCGATTATATTAATTGCGTCACGGGTCTTTGTGCCATCCCAATGAGAATGCGAACAGACCTCGAACGGAAAATGGGACAATCGCAATTAACTCAATGCCATTGACGACGCTAGATGTCAAATCTATTGAAATGGGAGGGTTAGCAAAGGAATGGATGTTCATTCTGTCACCCCACCTATTTTAAATGGATTGTATGTCTGCTGGTGATATTTAAATTCACAGCTGAAGTTTGAAAAGAGCCACGTGGTCTAGCGTCGTCAATGGCATTGAGTTAATTGTTACTTTAAAACTTTCATTGGATGTTTCTCAAAACGTAATACAAAAAACATTGTAAATACAGTACATTAAAAATACCCAAATCCAGGTGAATTCTGGATTCCAAAGTCCATGTTTTGCTTGAAGACACCATATATGTCTTAAAATAAAGCTGACAATGTATTGGCACAAGTGTTGGCGAGTGGAACGTGAGTGTCAAGAACTCGATGCGTGGAAGGGCTGGTGGAAATGCTGCTATCCCTGTAGTGAACATCAGAACTTCTTCCAGGGAAACGGCTGCAACTTTCTCTGAAATAAGAATGGCAACAGTGCAGTAGATCATTTGATTGGCATGCATTACGCAATGCTTTCATTCCCAAAATAAAAATATATAATTAGGACATGTCAAGGAAATCTTATTAAGGCCTGGTATCCGAATGAATAATGTTAGCTTTCTCCGGTAAACGTATGTATCGTTTTACAGAGGTAAAGAAAGTCATACTGCAATGTTTTACTTACTCGAAGGACGTTCTGCGTCATTGACATTAGAAACTTCTCGAAGCCTCTTGTCACAGCCGCTGCAAAAATTAGGTGAAGATTCCACCAACTGCTTTCCACAGGTCTGGCAATACATTATACTTCAAGAATTCAGTTGTGTTTTACGTATTTTTGGCCAAATGTTGAACCAAAAGCGAGAAGTAACCATCCCTGCTGGTCGGCGCCGTCTTGCAGTCGAGTCTTCCGTCTGGAGCGTACTGTTTCCGGTGGATTCGTCTAATCAGCGATGAATTAACATTTTGACTGGTCCCTACCTTTTCCGGTACTTGAAATGTCGTTGTGTTTTTCTTAATGTTATTTTGTTATCTGATTTGCAGTTGTGTTTTTTAATTTGGCGTTTTGTTTTTTAATTTGTTTTTTTGTTTTGTGATTTGCAGTTGTGTTTTTTAATTTGGCGTTTTGTTTTTTAATTTGTTTTTTTGTTTTGTGATTTGCAGTTGTGTTTTTTAATTTGGCGTTTTGTTTTTTAATTTGTTTTTTTGTTTTGTGATTTGCAGTTGTGTTTTTTAATTTGGCGTTTTGTTTTTTAATTTGTTTTTTTGTTTTGTGATTTGCAGTTGTGTTTTTTAATTTGGCGTTGTGTTTTTTGATTTGCCGTTGTGTTTTGCACTTCAGGGCCACCGTAGGCACCACTGTATAATTTGATACGAATAAAGATATACCATCAACATTACGTGAACTCAGTGGTTCAATGACTCCAGGAAGGTGCATTTCATTGTGTACAAGTAGAATGTCTCTATTTGTATTATTGTTGCACTATAGTGTTGTGCAGTGATAGTGCTGAGTACACAGCACTGACTGATAATGCCACTGCTACTCTGCAGGTTGCATGGGTCAGGAAGCAGAGTGGTCATAATTGCTGCTGATGAGCTAGTTGCCACCTTGTTTGGAGGCTTCCACAATCAGTGAGTGACTCATTCTATGTGCAAGTATGGGAACAAGGTAATTAGGACGCCTAGGTGTTATAAAATGTACTGTAAATTAACCCTATTAACAGCCCTGAAAACTCATTACTTGCTGATGTTCGGGCAGCATTATTGTAGTTCATTACTAGGATTCCTCCTAATTGCGATATTTAAAGGAAACCTAAAACTGTGGATACCTAGCCACTATTCAGAATGTCAAGTACACTGTAAAAGAAGTAATATAATCTTTTATAGTATAACCAGAGATCTCTTCAACACCTTCACATTGATTTGGTAAGTAAATATTTTGGCAAGCGAGAATGACAGAGAATGGCTTTTGTTTTAAAACTTGCTGTTCTTGTGCCCCATACACCACACAACCCCAAGAAACAACACCCTTTGTTGAACACTACATAACAACAGCAATTACTACTCTCATCTTCCAATCTTCCATTGCGGCGGAGCAGTTAAATAACAGTAGCTACAATAGCATTGCCAGTTTATGAAAGAGTAAAATATTTTTACTTACCAAATCGATATGAAGTAAGTAAAATAAGTGAAGGTGCTGAAGACAGCTCTAGTTGACGGCGCGGTTCACTGTGGACGTGTGCGGGGATGTTTTGGTGTCAGAAAAGCGTGAAATAGATGAGGCAGATCTGTGTATGTCTAAATGAATGCCCAAAGGACACTGGGTACAAACAAATTACAATTATTTCTTCAAATTTGACTTAACTGAGATAAATCAAGTTAGGCATGTTTTCCAGCCCCAAATTGCTACTTACTTGTCAAAAATTAGAGTTCACAACAGGTTGATAAAAATTGAGTTTGGTTCACTGATTATAATTAAGATGTATGTATGGTGGTATGAAAAAGAACAAAATGAACATTTTGGAGTTTCTCATATTTCTGCATAAAATCACCATCAAATGTGATCTGATATTTGTCAAAATCACACAGATAAAAAAAAAGTGTCTGCTTTAATTAAAACCACCCAAAACATTTATATGTTTACATATTTTAATGAGGATAGTATGCAAATAATGACAGAAGGGGGAAAAATAAGTAAGCAAACCATCACATTTAATATTTTGTGGCCCCCCCTTTGGCAGCAATAACTTCCTGTAGCCGCTTCCTGTAGCTGCACATCAGTCTGGCACATCTACAAGGACGAATCTTGGCCCATTCTTCTCTATAAAACTACTGTAGTTCAGTTAGATTTCTAGGATGTCTGGCATGAATCGCTATGTTTAGGTTATGCCACAGCATCTCAATGCGGTTCAAGTCTGGACTTTGACTTGGCCACTCCAGAAATGTATTTTGTTCTTCTGAAACAATTCTCAAAGTTTATTAGCCTTTGTCTTTTGGATCATCGTCTTGTCGCAGCAGCCATCCTCTTTTTAGCTTCAATTGTCTGACAGACGGCCTCGGGTTTTCTTGCAAAACATCCTGATAAACTTTGAAATCATTCTTCCATTAATGATTGCAAGTTGTCCATGCCCTGAGTTAGCAAAACAGCCCCAAATCATGATGCTCATCAAGTAGGGGATGAGGTGTTGATGTTGGTGAGCTGTTCCATTTTCCCTTCACACATGATGTTGTGTGTTACTCCTAAACAATTCAACTTTGGCTTCATCAGGCCACAAAATATTTTGCCAAAACTTCTGTGGAGTGTCCAAATGCCATTTTGCGAACACAAAAATGAGCAACAATGTTTTTATTAGACAGCAGTGGCTTCCTCCGTGGGGTCCTCCCATCAATACCATTCTTGGCCATAATTTTATATACAGTTGATGTGTGCACAGAGATATTGGACTGTGCCAGTGAATTCTGTAAGTCTTTAGCAGACACTCTAGGGTTCTTTTTTTATCCTCTCTGAATATTCTGCGCGGAACTCTTGGCGTCATCTTTGGTGGACGGCCACTCCTTGAGAGAGAAGCAACAGTGCCAAACTCTCCAAGAGAGTCTGGCTGCAGCCCGCCTCTCTCAGTACCCTGCGCCGCTCGTCTCAGTACCCATCCCGCAGACAGGAAGTGACGCAATATCGCAGCTCTCAGACCGGAAATGACAACATGAAGCATCGCTCGAGCTTCCGGTTTTATCGTAATAGTTAGCGTCCATTCGAACGTAAATACTAGTTTACTTTTCTTTTCGCACGTCTTTTATTTTCGGTTTCAGCATCACTCATTATTATTTAAATAATAATTTATTTACATGCTCCTTAAATTGATTTGGTGTAATCGGGAGATTAACTCTTTAAGCGCGGTCAGTTTGTTAAAGCCTGCTGATTTTACCAAAATGAAAAACACGGTTACAGTACATCAAAATTAAAATACACACTACTGCAATAAAGGTTTAATTAGTGACTGAAAGATCGCCTGTGACCTATCACAGTGTGTACTTTAGTTTGTCAATTGTAAAATATACTCCAATTGAGAATCATTACAAAATTGCTGTCATCCTTACATTTTTATGAACGGACACATTAATATAGCTTCATTACAATTTAATGTATCTAAAACGTAATATTCTCTCAATGTTGCAACCAAACCAATTTTGTCTTTCATTTTGCTACTTAAATTCATTCATGTGGGTGAAGATCCTAATTAACTAATTCAGAAACTATATTAAACTTTCTGCTCCAGGAAAGGCACCTTTATTTCAAACAGAAATGACAAAAGTTGTCATGTGTTAGTTGTTTTTTTCTTTTATCCCAGACAATAGTTGTAGGTTGTTTTAATTACCTGACATTTTTCGGCAAGCACTCCCGCCTTCATCACAGGTAATTAAAACTACCTACAACTAACATCTGGGATAAAAGAAAAAAAAACAACTAATTTATAAGTGTAGAAAAATGAACTCAATACAACCAGTTCTGATGTGGTAAACTTTATTTTTTTAGTTTTATTATTTTTTATTATTATTGAGAGAATAGATATTTTCTTTAGTCAACAATCTCCTCAAAAAAGGTAAATCCATCTTCCAGATGGTTGAAACAGAACTTGAATGGCTCCAAGACATTGTAGTTCGTGCTCATCCTCTTCCATCTGCAGGATGCTTGGGAACTCCTACTGCATTGATTTCCCCCCCCCCTAGCCCTGTCCGAGGCTTTTGTGCTGTCTTGCACAATCCTTTTACCAAAACTGTTCATTGGAAAAGAGAAAGAAAAGAGCTATTTGAATATTACATAAGTAAAATAAAAATGATGCTTTGTTAATTTTATACTTGATTTTTCTTTTCAGGCATTGCATTAAACTAGGTATATAAACAATCTTACCATTTTTTCCCGCCAAATCTTTTTGGAGTGGGCCACCACTAACTTGAAGGAGCTGTGGTTGCACCTCTTCCTAAAAATAAATCAGTGAATAAAGGGGGGCATGTTCAAAAGTGCGTCAGAGTAATGGACACTAAAAAGTCTTTAAAAGCTGACCTCACCAATTATATTCAAATTTCTCTTCTGTAACTGATAGACTGGTGGCACTTCACCCTGCAGTAATGCTTTTGCCTCATCTGTCCAATGGGCAAACTCTTTCCTGTGGCTCACATAAGTTGAAAAAATACAAAAATAAGTATTCCACATTTTCCAACAAAGAATTAAGGTGCTGTGCACCTACTTTCCTATGAATGCCATATCAACAGTTTCAAAGACTTACCATGCACCCAAGTTTGAAATTGTCCGCTAGCAATATACACCACCACTTCCTCAGAGTTGGCATATCAGTCTAACAAAAATTAAAAACAAGTGTAAATAAAGAATAACAACAAGGATATTTTGTAGCCCAATTTGAATGATTCGGTGAACTTCATTTTACAATGGTTAAACTCAAAGAGAGCATCCAGAACAGTGCAAAGAGCATACTACAAATGGATAAATGAATACAAATATCACAGAGGACAAAATTGGACAGTTAAACTCACCTACCATCAACATGAAGATGCCACAGTCCTTCCCCTATGGCTGTCCCGGAAAACCCTAACGTAAGAATTTAACCGAGTCACTTCCTTCAAGTTTTGAATCAATGAATATACACACTTTTACAAATACCTCTATTTCACTTCCAATCCTCTCTTTCCATGTCCCCCTGTTGATTGACTGTCAACGTTTTCTGCAATTGAAAATATAGGTTCATATTAAATACAGTAGTTAAACAATTACAAACGTGTTTCCATGCATAAGAACACCAACCAGTCAGGTTTAAATGATTCATGCAAACAAAACAAGGGCGTAGGTTTGCATAGGGACGGTAGGGACATAACACGACCAACTTTTCAGGATGCTAAAGTTGTCCCCACCAACTTTTCAGCAACCTTATTTGCATTATATTCGTCCCTACCAATGTTGAGACCGGGCCAACGTCCTTGAAACAAAACATTCGCAATTTTAGAATTTTGCTTCAAATGATTGGATGAATCATCGGGAGTGCAATTCTGCTTTAATTGAAGGGGCAACATAAAAGGATCGACTGGAACATACCTTCAAAACCAAACAAGGCTATTCTGGATCATCATGGAAACGCCATGCCAATATGAATGGATACTGAATTTCATTAGAGATAACAATAGTTCCCTGATCTCATGATTGGATCTGTTTTTCTTCCCACAAATAATTGGAATTTGGGTCATTTAATTTGTTATGATTTGACTGTTCTTTGAAAATGAACCAATGCTCCAAGTTGTAGTTGTTACTAATCAGCCTTACAGGCAAATGCATGTGTGGGTCACATCCTGTAGGCTTTCACCATGTTGCAACAACATAGGGGTCAGCCACAAATATGGTCCTTCCCTGAAAAATACATAATCTATACACACGGACATATGTTATATAAATACAAACGTACGCAGACACCTACATGAGCCCATACAAGCATTCTGTAGGCTACATAGTTAAAATACCCTACACACGCCAAAAAATACTTTTTTATACCTTTGAATGAGCTACTTGTTAGACAAGTTATAAATATGCATTTCATATCTGCAAAAAACAAACACAAAAAGTTACATTTTACTTAATTGTACAAGTGACATTATGTTCTTTAGAGAAACTAAATCCTCAAAATTCACAGTTGATTCCATTTCATTGTTCAGGCCAACGTTCCAAAAGTCAGCACGTGTCAATCAAACTTTCTTTTTTTAGACAATCAACACCTTTCTGGCCTCTTTATATTCAAGATTTGCATAAGCTAATGAGAATGTTGATTGGTTAAATAAACAAAGAGTAAATAATCAATTATGTCCAATTGTTAACTAATATAAGGAATAATAAGCCTATCCAGATTTCCACTGAGCACAACATTTGTCTCAGACATAAAAACATACCAGCCGTTCCTGGGCAGGATGAGTTTGAACCGTCCATGAAGCTCGGCATGGTCTTATATTGTCACCACTGGTCCTGTCTGCCACGTGGGTTTTACTGTGTTCGATGTCTATCAAAAAAGAAGTGTTAAGCACAGTCCAAAATCTAAAGTACATTACTACTTATGCTACTTACTTCCATTTGGATCTGTGTGACATCCCTGTATCTGCATGGGAAGACTACCATTTGGGGGTCGTGATTTAGTTTCTTCCCAATGGGGTGGTGATCTTGGAGCTAGTAAAAAAAAAACAAAATAATGAAAAAATATATAGCTAAGCAGAGTAACAATATCAAGAAAAAATTACAACCTTGTCCTATTTGGATCATGTGACAACATTCAAACGACAAAGGACCAGACAAAACAAATGAAGGCAAAACAACAACACCATACAACAACAAAAACAGCGAGCTGCGAATTGCAGGCATGTACATAATGAAAAATAAGAGTGCAATATAATGAAAACTACACAAAGAAGACTGTTCATTGTGAAAAAAAAATGTAAAAAGCATTAGCAGCATTAGCCAATTCGCTGCTGAATTCATCAGTACGTATTAAACAATATAAGTAGAGCAAAGTCACATGCAGTTAGTAAAGGAATACATTATTTAAATTACATTAAGAATACTAGATATAAGTACGGTCTTTTCAACTCAGAATAAACACTTCATATTTTCACCGCAAGTGTTGTTTAACTATTTAACATTTTTAAACATGCATACGCTTTTAAAAACTTTTTTTCAGTGCGGCCACTTACCGTGTTTTCTTCGCGAGAGGTGAAATAACGTAACTTGTTTTCGTCGCAAGGGTTGACGAGATTTCCGGTCTGAGGGGACTGTGAGCGGCGGTATTGCATCATTTCCTGTCTGCGGGATGGGTACTGAGAAGAGCGGCGCAGGGTACTGAGAGAGGTGGGCTGCAGCCAGACTCCTCTCAAACTCTCTCCATTTGTAGACATATTCCCCCTGTCGATTTAAGAACATCCAAACTTTTAGCGATGGTTTTGTATCCTTTCCCAGCTTTATAAAAATCAACAATCCTTGGTCGCAGGTCATCAGACAGCTCTTTTGACCGAGCAATGATGCACATCAGACAATGCTTCCTACCAGGTGTGTGTTTTATAGTTGGCAGGGCAGCGTTAAACCACTCATCAGTGATTGGGCACACACCTGACATAAATTGTTTGGTAAAAAATTGTTTCAATTGCTCTTTTAATCTCCTTAGGCAGAGGGTTCACGTACTTATTTTTCCACCTTCTGTCATTGGTTGCATGCTGTCCTCAATAAAATATGAAAACCTATAAATGGTTTTAGTTGAAGCAGACAGTTTTTACATCTGTGTGATTTTGACAAAGATCAGTTCACATTTGATGGTGATTTTATGCAGAAATGTGAAAAATTCCAAAAGGTTCAGATACCTTTTCATACCACAATGTACAATGTATACTATAGTTTGTATTGAGGATGTTTTAAGAAATATACAATGATTGTAATCCAACAACAATAAACAAAATACTGCCTGCTGATTACATGTCTAACCTCGCAATAATATCAACAAAAATGGATAGCAGAATAACCCACATATCTTTTTCACGTATTCAAACCTCAGTCTAATCAGCTACTTAAGTCCAATGTCACTTTGAAAATCAGACGACCGTAATTAATCATATGGTCTATTGTTGTATCTAAAAATAAAAAAATCCAGATCATTAATAACTGACATTTTAAGGCACGCTAAGGAAAAACTAATCAGGGAGTCCACATTACCATTTTTGCTTTCATTTTACTGACTAGCAGTAGTGGTAGATTTAAAACTCAAACATTTAACACTGTTGAACATATTGATATGGAGAGCGCTTTTACTTACATCATTACCAGTGTTGTTAATCTTACTTAAAAAAAAAAAGTAATTAATTACAGTGACAAATTACTTCTCCCAAAAAGTAATTGAGTTAGTAACTCAGTTACCTGAAAATAAGAGTAATTAGTTATTAGCAATTAGGTAACTGGTGTTACCTTCCATGTCCCCCCCCCCGCCCCCCCAAAAAAAACATAGTAACTTTTGCTATGTTTTGAAGTCATTTAATGTTGCGAATCAACCGTTAAAGTTGTTAAAATTGCTCCCATTATTGCATTATAATAATACATTTTATTTAGTTCCCTTCTGTCTACTTTCGACATGTGAAAGTTTTAACACTGTTTCACCATTTCAAGTCAAGATTTTGCCGATTTAGGAGTATTTTAGATAAAAAGTTACTTAGATTTGCTAGGAAGGCTCTCTACAACAGAGCCTTCCTGAGAAGTCTGCTGCTTTAAGATGGCGGCTGTTTACTAACGCCGGTGAGTCGATCAATTTGCATCTAGTTCTCTATACATGTGCTAACTCCGCCGTGTCTGTCATTTCACATCTAGTTATTTATACATATGATATCTACCTTAGCATCATTTGGGCGTAGTTTGTAGGCTATTGGCTACAGTCAGGTGTTATTGGAGCCACCTAGCATCGCGTTTGCAATGGCGTCACAACTCCCTTCCCTCCTCCCCACTCTCGCTCTGCTCTCTCGTCTCCTTGAGTCGTGTCTCTCAAAGACTTTTTCTTGCGTCAAAAAAATAAAGCCGTTAGTAACGCCCTGATACTCTAACGCCGTTATTAATAACACTGATCATTACAGTACCCCATGCGTTTTACACTTTCACATACACTACGGAGTGGAGCTGCTGGCTGCCATGCCCACTGGGAGCAATTTAACATTCAGTGTCTTGCCCAAAAACACTTGCTGCGTCGAAGTCCAAATCAAACCATTGACCATTGTGTCACCCGGTGGACCGTTCCCCCAATTAATGGGCAAATACATTTATAAACTCTGTTCCTGTGTGCAATCACAGCAAAGCGATAGAAGCAAAGCATGAGCCGCTGGACTACATTTTTGCACTTAAAGTATTGGAGATGTGTAAAATATGGTATACGATATATAGCTGGTATCATAGTCCTTCTAAAAAATTAGCATATTGTAATAGAGTTCATTATTTTCTGCATTGTACTGATAAACATTAGACTTTCATATATTTTAGATTCATTACACACAACTGAAGTAGTTCAAGCCTTCTATTGTTTTAATATTGATGATTTTGGCAAAAAAGTCCAGAAAAAACAAAAATCTCTAATTAGTACATCATGAAAACGTACTCTAAATAAGCTACTAACCTAATCATCTGAATCATCGAATCAACTCAAAACCCCTGCCAAAAATTCCTGAGGCTTTTAGAAACTCCCAGCCTGGTTCATTACTCAAAACCGCAATCATGGGCAAGACTGCAGACCTGACTGCTGTCCAGAAGGCCATCACTGACGCCCTCAAGCAAGAGACTAAGACACAGAAAGAAATATCTGAGCGAATAGGCTGTCCCCAGAGTGATGTATCAAGGCACTTCAGTGGGAAGTCTGTGGGAAGGAAAAAGTGTGGAAGGAAACGCTGCACAACCAGAAGAGGAGACCACACCCTGAGAAAGATTGTGGAGAAGGGCCGATTCCAAACCTTGGGGGACCTGCAGAAACAGTGGACTGAGTCTGGAGTAGAAGAGTCCAGAGCCACCGCGCACAGACGTGTGTGAAACAGCGGCAGAAGCGCCTGACCTGGGCTACAGAGAAGCAGCACTGGACAGTTGCTCAGTGGTCCAAAGTACTTTTTTCAGTTGAAAGTAAATTTTGCATGTCATTCGGAAATCAAGGTGCCAGAGTTTGGTGGAAAACTGGGGAGAAGGAAATGCCAAAATGCCTGAAGTCGAGTGTCAAATACCCGCAGTCAGTGATGGTCTGGGGTGCCATGTCAGCTGCTGGTGTTGGTCTACTGTGTTTTATCAAGGGCAGGGTCAATGCAGCTAGCTACCAGGAGATTTTGGAGCACTTCATGCTTCCATCTGCTGAAAAGCATTATGGAGATGAAGATTTCATTTTCCAGCACGACCTGGCACCTGCTCACAGTGCCATAACCACTGGTAAATGGTTTACTGACCATGGCATTACTGTGCTCAATTGGCCTGCCAACTCTCCTGACCTGAACCCCATAGAGAATCTGTGGGATATTGTGAAGAGGAAGTTGAGAGGCACCAGACCCAACACTGTGGATGAGCTTTAGGCCGCTATCGAAGCATCCTTGGCCTCCATAACACCTCAGCAGTGCCACAGGCTCATTGCCTCCATACCACGCCGCATTGAAGCAGTCATTTCTGCAAAAGGATTCCCTACCAAGTATTGAGTGCATAGCTGATATAATTATTGAAGGTTGACTTTTTTTTTTGTATTAAAAAACACTTTTTTGTATTGGTCGGATGAAAAATGCTAATTTTTTCAGATAGGGATTTTTGGTTTTTATTGACTTTCTTGCCAAAATCATCAATAAAAAGGCTTGAACTACTTCAGTTGTGTGTAATGAATCTAAAATATATGAATGTCTAATGTTTATCAGTACATTACAGAAAATAATTAACTTTATCACAATATGCTAATTTTGCTATATAATATGCTAAAAGAGGGACTAGTATAGTAGTTATTTGTACTTAAAATAAAAGTACCGTATTGGCCTGAAAATAAGACTGCCCTGATTATAAGACGACCCCCCTCTTTTTCAAGACTCAAGTTTGAAAAAAGACTTTTTGAACACCAAATTAATTTTTATACAGCAAACAATTACAGTACATCTGAAACAAATGATTATAACAATATATTTGAGAGAAAAAGCATGTTATTTTGCCTCATTTAAATCTTAATATCTGAACATTTAAATATGTAAACCAAAGTGCAATCACATTCGTAAATGAATGGCTTCTGGTTTTTGAAATGTAAATAGAAGAATCCATTGTGGTAAAACAACAAAATTGCAATAACTGCTTTAACCATCAAAGTGAAGTCTAACTGTAACTGTAGTCTTGAAACAAATCTGAATAAGGAAAAACATTGCAATAAAATAATGCAAACTGGTTAAACTAGTAGCTGAGATCTGTCATGACAGAACATCGCTTCAATGATAGCTGGCGCCATCTAGCGTCGTGAATGGGGAGAGTAGCTGAGATCTGTCATAACAGAACATCGCTTCAATGATATCTGGCCTCATCTAGCGTCGTGAATGGGTATAATGTCTAGACCGTGAATATAAGACGACCCCCTCTTTTTCAATCTTATTTCAATGCAAAAAACACCGTCTTATATTCGGGCCAATACGGGAGATCACAACAGCCAGTTGCTATGAAAAGACAATGTTGGAGAACAGTAACATTGTATTGAAATTACCTCTATATATTTTTTTAATTAGGTTGAAATGAAATGTAGCTGCGTCTGAGAATAAATGCTTCCATACTGTGTATTGATATATATATTTTACCCTCAAAGGCTTAAGTGCTTTATGTTGTTTATGACTGGTTGGAAAGTTGCTTGTGACTCTGTTGGAGATATCTTGTACTTGCTCAAGGGCGGAACTGAACTTCGATGTGAACATTATGCAGTCCGATAACGTAAAGAATTTATGAGTATAAACATGTAAATTGTATATGCTGCATACATGGTTTTCATTCATATTTTATAGTACAAGATTGTGTTCAGACTTGCACTGTGGACCTGTGCACATTAGAAGGAGCACTGACAAGCATCTTCCATTATAATAACATGGTTTATGACTTAATCAACTTGTGTGGCTTAGATTTCGTTAGCTCTTTGCTTTGTACAACATTCCGCTGTTAGGACTTCCACGTGTCTTGCATCTCTTCTTTCTAAACCAGTGTAGATAAGATATCGAAATGTGATTAGTTGTTTTAGATTCTTGATACATTGGTTGCTTCTCTGTTAATTTAGCAGACCTCGCCAACCTTTAGACTTAATTGCTCAAAGCTGGTCTAATGGACCTATCACAAAACCCAGTCCCCAAGGAAAACTCTGAATACCCAAGGCAATTCTCTCACTGACAGTGACTGAGTTAGTGAACGATTTATGGATGGTGGCGGGAGTTCAAATTTCTGAATTTGCACTACCACAGCTGGCAATAGATCTGGTTTTTTTGTTGTTTTTTTTTAATGAAATGTTTTATTTTATTTTTTTTTTTTTATTGTATCCAGAAGCAGACATAGAGGTGAAATGCTACCTCTCCCAACTTAAAAACGATAAACCTCATAGGCAAAATATCTATCTAGATAAATAAGCAACTTAAATCATAAACATACATGTGCAACATGAATACAGAGTAAATAAATTCTTAAGACAAACGGTGAGAGAGCAGCGTGCAGTCTAGTTGACTGCAGCCACATGCTAGGATGTGCGTGTGCGTCCGTAACCAAATGTAATTACGTATTCCTTTCTTTGCAGAAGTGGTGTTTACTTCGGACTTTCAGTGCTGGGTTCTTGACAGCTTAGATTAGCCATATTTTATTCTAGTTGTGTAGTGACAGGCTAATATACAAATAGGCAGTCAAATGTTAGCAAATGGGGGCAAAGTGAAGAACGAACTCGAACATGCATTTCATGTTCCCAAATATTTCAGTGGTCTTTGATGATTTCATATGTTTTTGTTTGCATGCAATCAAGTTATAATTGGCTAAAATAAGCAACCAAGCGGCAGCAATCATTAACATTACTGTTGCCAATACGTGTTACTATTGTTATCTCAGTTTCCACATTGTTTTACCAAGCTTCGGTGCCATCACAGACCATATGCTCATGAGCTTTCGTGAATGTATAATCCAAGAAATGAAGAAATGTCATTTGCCCACGCAAAAATATCAGGAATTAGATTGTTTCAATGGATTAATTTTGTACAATGGGACAGGCGGCTGGACAGAAACTCCATGCTGCGGTCCCACTGCCCCAAGCCAAGCTCTCCTATTTTAATGCATACATTGCACTACCCTCCCCTCACACCCCCATCACGGTGCTGGGTGATGGCTGCCAGTCGGGAACCTGGCAGCCACAGTAATAGGGTGGTAGGTGGGTCCCACACTTTTTTTATATGGCGTGGCTCCCGGGGTGTGGCCTCCCCTCTGCCTCGGCTGCCGGCCGCGGGAGTGGGTTGGGGGGTCGGGTCTCCGATCTTGCATCGCCCCGTGGCAGTTCCTGGGCGTTCTCCTGCCTCCGCCTTCCCCTCTCTTCTCTGGCTGGGCATCTGCCCTGCGCTCCATCGCGGGTCGCTGGCTGGGCGCCGGTGTATCAGCGGGGTGTCGCCTGCACCGGCGGGGGACCCTGCCTTGCCTGGGGCTTGGTGGGCCGCTGGGGGTCCCGTGGCGAGCCGTGCCGGTTGGGGGGCTGTGGCTGTGGCTCGTGGCCCGGGTGGGCGGGCGGGTGTGGGTGTAGGTGTGGGGTTGGTGATGCGTCCCCTCCTGCCATCCCTGAAGCCCGGTTGATGGGCGCGCGGGTGGCCCAGAGGACCACCCTGGGTCCCGGGGGGGGGGACGGTGGCTCCTTTGCTGGGCGGCTGGAGGAGGGATGGGCTGTGCATGGCCCGCCTACCCCCCCGCCCGCCCTCTCTCCCAGGGCTGGCTGGGTGGGGGCCGTGGCCCTGGGTTGGCGCCCGCGCGGTTTCTCCACCCGTCTGCGTGGCTGTCGCGCGCCCGGTGGGGCTTGCGTGCTGCTGGATGTGGTAGGGCATGCTCGGGTCGGGGGTTCCGGTGCCGGGATTGGCGATGCGGCGGCGTAGGGTTGGTTGCCAACGGGCTTACACTCATAAGAGATTCACACGATTACTGGGTTCTAGATCACAGAACTGATTTGTGTACACTCTAACCCTTTCAATCACTTAGCTTATAGTCTTATAGACACCCCCACCCCCATTCTCCTCTTTCACTGGCCAATTGGCCCCCACATGGTGTAAACCGGAAATACATCTCGCTGTAACTAGTAACTAGTTTAGATGTTCAATGTATTTCTTGTTGTTGTTTGTGTATGTGCTTCTTTTCTTTCTTCTCTTGTATTTCTTTTCTTCTGTCCCCCCATAATCCCTTCCTGTTCGCTGCTTTGTCATAATAAAAATGTATTTTGAAGGATCACAATGGGAGTATGTCAGACTCTCCATGTGAAACATTAAAACTGTTCAGAATCCGGGCACTTAGACTTCCATTCTCTGTGTCAAACAGCTGAACAGGACAGGTTTAAAAAAAAAAAAAAAAAAAAAAAAAAAAAAAAATTTGTACAATTTCTACAGTTCTGTTATTGTTAGCCGTGACTTTTCATCTTCTCTGCCCACAACCCAATTCTTGCAATTTCTCCTTATCCATGCGACAGTTCCACATCCTCATCGGCTGTCCATCCGTTCTTTCCATCAATCCTACCACTGCTCTTGTGCTATAATTCATCTCTACACTCAATCTGTAAATGTGCAATGAGGATGCAAATTGTCTTCCTTATGTATTCTCTTTGTTTGACCATCAAGCGACGCTCACTAATGAAAGACAAAAAAATAATAATGAAGAAGCCCTCGATGTTTTTTTTTTTTTTAAGTGGTACGCCATAGTATAATGTTGCGCTATATTTGCGACAAAGCGCGAGTAGCTGATCCCAAACAAAACACCGCTAGAACACACTTTTCACAGAATATGAATAGTAAACCCGAATATGACAATACAGTGATCCCTCGCGACTTTGTGCTTCAAACTTTTTGCCCTCAGTACTTCACATATTTTTTTTCAATTAAAATAACTACAGATAAGCTGTTAAGAGCTGATCGCATAGTCTCACTTCACGTCCCTCCCTCTCCCTGCTCTTTTTTGGTCAGGCAGTGAGTGCACTGGAGTTGCGATGATTGACAGATGTTTAATGCCTAAAGTTTGGTTCTTTGGCAAGATCAAAGCGCCTCATGTGTCAATCATCGTTTAACTTGCTAAACAGTTGTTGCGGCAACTCATTGTGTGTAAGTGAGCCGCTGAGCGGATTTGAGTGGACTCACTCGTTGAAGCGTTTAAAAAAGCCAAGCATTTTTCTGCTTTATTCTTGTTTAAAAATTATTTGGTGGGACAGTTACATGTTTAAAACTTACGTATAATAACATAGTAATAGTAACATAATTATTACATTTGAAGTGCTTAAAAAACATTTATTAAAATTAGGGCTGTCAAAATTATCGCGTTAACGCCCGTTAATTAATTTTTTTAATTAATCACATTAAAATATTTGACGCAATTAACGCAGATGTCCCGCTCAGGCAGATTTAAATGACTGTACAACGAAAAGCTCACTTGTTGTTATGTAGTTTTGCCGCCCTCTGCTGGCGCTTGGGTGAATGACCATCTCGCATATTGCCTCAAACAGATTACAATGAGGCCGTTTATGGACATTAAGAGTGAAGAGAATGCCACCGGCCGCTTGGGGGCAGCGCCGTTCCATACTCATGTTATTTCTTCAAAACATGGGAGAATTAGTAGTTGTGAGACGTTTATGCTGTATTCACAATGCAATGCAAATTGCTATTTGTGCTCCACACATATTTCGGTAAGTTTTCTTTCTTTTAGTGGCAATTATGTGTCTCTTTTTGTATTTTGGGTAAGATATGTACAGATATATGTTATACAATAAAGGCGAGTGGACACAGGCGTTCTTTGGACCGCGCCGTTTATTGGCAACTCCTTCACAACAAACATACAGTGGGGAGAACAAGTATTTGAGTACAAGTATTTTGATACACTGCCAATGGGAAAACCCATCAAATACTTGCTCTCCCCAATGTAAGTATCGTTTAGTGAAAGCACAACAAAAATAATATTCCTATCTCTCCAAAAGCACTTCAGTCTATAGTAATGAGGCCCTATTCTGACACACAGTTAAACAACAATGCAAAATGAACTGGCATTCCATATCAAAATAGCTATGCAAAATACACGTAAAACTTTGGTCACTCTATTTTTATTATTGTTATTTTTATTCTTCTTATTATTATATTAACTCTACTTTTGATTGAAAATTTTACAAATTTTATTAAAACAAAAACATGAAGAAGGGTTTTAATATAAAATTACTATAACTTGTAACTATAACATTTATCGTTTAAGAACTACAAGTCTTTCTATCCGTGGATCACTTGAACAGAAAGAATGTTAATGCCATTTGTGGATTTATTGTGACAATAAACAAATACAGTACTTATGTACAGTATGTTGTATGTATATATCCGTCGTGTGTCTTATCTTTCCATTCCAACAATAATTTACAGAAAAATATGGCATATTTTAGAGATGGTTTGAATTGCGATAAATTGCGATTAATTACGATTAATTAATTTTTAAGCTGTAATTAACTCGATTAAAATTTTTAATCGTTTGACAGCCCTAATTAAAATACAAGTCTTTTGAAAATTAAAAACAAGTCTTATAAATATCTCTTTCCACTGCTAAATCTGAATAAATACCGTAATTTTCGGACTATAAGACGCTACTTTTTTCTTTTATTTTCAGTCCTGCAGCTTATAGTCCTGTGCATCTTGTTTTTTTATTTATTTGGGTTCATAGCTACCACCTCATTTGACAGCTGCATCACAAGACTGTCATATGACCATCATACTTATGACATGACACTATCATGGGCATTACTGAGTGATTATGACAGATGTCATGAAGTATCATCCGGCAAATTATGTCCCTAACTCCATTTATGTCCAGCTTGGATCTTTTACATCCATTCAAAAGTGAGATAATTTGCCGGATAACAGTAAATGTGCCATTCTGCACTTGTGATTATACTGTGCAATATCCAAAATTCCTCACTACTGTATTTTAATTTGCTTCCAATTCTGTACTTTATATTTGCACTGCTGCACTGCCACCTATTTTTTCCCTCTGTACTATGTACAGACTATTAGTGTGTTTTCGAATGTTTGCTGCTAATGTTATACATTAACGGCCACATCACGCCATCCTCTGAGCTACCTATATCTTTGCTGCTGTAACACCGATACTTTCCCCATGGTGGGATCAATAAAGGTCTTCTTATCTTAAATAACATCTGTTAAAAGCATTCATTAATTTACAGTGTCATGTTATAATTATGATTGTCAAATGATAGTCTTATGGCACCACTATAAAAGTGTTACCAAATACCATCATTAGCAATTAATGAAACAACTGGAACAGTAACTTGAAGAAATAATTAGCACAGAACATGAATTTTGATTGTTATTTACATCTGTAGCACTCCAAAGCATGCTACGAGGCATGTTGTATGACAACAGTTTTGACAGCAGGTGGCAACAGAGGTTGACCGTCTTCCCCAAGATAGCAGTGATGGCCAAATGAAGCTTCTTGAAGCAATGAACCTTTGCAGCCAATTGGTTCAAAGCTTCATGGTGGTTTATTTGGTCTTAAGACAGTATGATGCCACTATCAAATATAGGGATGGGAATTGATAAGATTTTTACGATTCCGATTCCATTATCGATATTGCTTAACGATTCAATTCTTTATCGATTCTCTTATCGATTCTAATTTGGGGAAAAAGAAGAACAAACGTTTTGATTGGCATCGAGTTTGTTTAATCAGAAGTCACAACCCTACAAACTCACAACGAGATCAAAAGAGGCCCAAAGCCTCAATGTTAACTGTGGCAATAAGTGGCAAATACACAAGAATGTGTAACATTTTACTGAAAGATTTATCTAATAGAAATAAAAAATATTGGTATATATTGGCAGATAGATTGTTGTTCTGCCTTTGGCAATATGTGTTAAAGCAGGGGTCCCCAAACTTTTTTCCTGTGAGGGCCACATAACTTTTCCCTTCTCTGATGAGGGGCCGTGGTCAGTTTGTAACAGAAAAAGTGTGACGATTACAGAAGTGCATAAATGTAAAAAAATATTGTTTTTCAGAAAGCCACAATCAAATAACCCTTTCTGGATTCTTCAAGGAATGAAAGTAAATAAAATAAAAATAATAATATAATATAATATAATATAATATAATATAATATAATATAATATAATATAATAATAATAATAATAATTAATAATAAAAACACTATTAATTAAATAGATAATAACCAAATAACCCTCTCTGAATTCTTCAAGGAAAAGGTCAGGAAATAAATAACACGATTGAGAAAAAAAAAAAAAAATTCAAAATGGCCAGACCAAATGTGGAGACGGGCCGTATTTGGGCCGCGGGCCGCAGGCCGCAGTTTAGGGACTGCTGGGTTAACGTGTATTATTTACCATTACATTGAAATGCATGCCTTTTAGTTTTTGTGGCGCTTACATGCTCAAGTGGGGGCGCCCTTGCACTTCCTCACGCGAAGAAGAACGCGCTCACGTGAAGAAGAGCGCGCTTACACCCGAAGAAGAAATTCCGCATCCAAGCGAGTGAGCGAGTTAGTGAGAGAGGGAAACACTTCTACAAGCCTACGTTCTTTGTTAATGTTAATATCTACAGAGGCAACGCCTGTATGTATTATCTTTTGTGTTGTTGTTGTTGTGTTTCCACTCGCGATCGGACACTTAAATCCAGTTGTGTAGTGGTTTGAACGATGTGCTAATGCTAGCGAAAGAATGCTAACCATTTGTTATTACTGTTATTAGCAGCTAATCATCGCTTATTTACGTTGATGCAAACCTGTTTGTTATTGGGGACGAAATTGATTTGTTTCATTTCTATTCTTAGTTTCACTCTTCAAGTGATGGTTGAATAAAGTCAGCAAATTATACCAACGCCTTCTGCATCGTCATTTGGGAGTTTAGCTAGCTGTATAGCCAGGACTGAGCTTTAGCCTCTCTGTGAGGACAGCGCAATCGTATTCCCTCCCGATGCAGTTATCTCCACCTTGCAATGACTGCAAGTCGCTTTGTTGTAATTTTTCCTCGTAAAGTGAAGACACACTTTCGAGCGTTTGAACCTACGTGCTGTCATTGTTATGTTTATGGCTGCAATGCTCGTGCTTACCCGTCGTAACCTTTCATTTTCACGCTCTTTCCTGGTGAAGTGTAGTCAAACTTTGGAGTGAGTGGTTCTTGGCGCCATGCTAGTTTGATGCGTCTGGACAACAAGACACGTCACGACGCAATACGCGTCTTTAGGAATCGTTAAAGGGATCGTTAAGGCTTTTTCATTGTGATGTCGAGGCCTCGAAACACTCGGAACCGGTTCCGAATTGGAATCGGATTTCGATTCCCATCCCTCATCAAATAAAGTTTAACCGGTAAATATTTTTTGGTGTAAATATCCCATAACACAGTGAGGACAGCTGCAGATTATTTTCCAGATAGCTATGAACAAATGCTATTTTCTTGCCAAATTTGAAGGGTGCGGCTTATAGTCAGGTGCACCTTATAGTGCAAAAATTACGGTACATTGAACACACAAAATAAATAAAACACTTTAAAAAACTTATCACGGCGGGTTCTGGTCCCCATTAACCGCAAAAAATGAGGGATCACTGTACTGCATTTTAAAAAATGTTTTTAAATTTTTCTCAAATTCTATCTACCGTTAATCATTTATCTTGCCTTAGATATTTTAGGCTAAGTACAAGAAATTGAAGTTAGTTTTATTTTTAATGCTTCATTTAAAAACTTTTAAACTTGCCTGTACAGTTAATGGCGTTTTTCTGATGGTAGCGGTATATAGAAAAAAAATATATATATAGAGGTCAACTAGTTTCACAGAATTGTGTTTGAGTTTAAACCTTCCACTGTTTCACAAAAAAGTAGAACTTTGCAGAAAATGCTCTTTTTTTTTTTTTCACTTCAATGTTATCAACCATAAATGTGTGTGTGTGTGGGGGAGGGGGTATGCTTGTTGGTTATCAACAAGTGCTTTATTTCTTCAATGACATATTATGTTAAGCTTCTTGCATTAGTCTGTAAGAGCTTTCAAGAGGGAGATAAATGGACGCTGGATTAAAGGGGAGCACCCACAATGAGGAGAAGGAGATAAAGTCGCAGAAAGGCAGGTGAGATCATCAATTAGGGGTGATTTAGGAGTGGAAGTCGAGGGAGAACATTGGTGAGATGGGGAGGGAATCAAGTGTTAGCATTGGGGAAGAGCGAGCTGTTCCCCTTCATGTGCATGCGAAGCAAGAGGTTGGAAGCATTGAGTTGTAGTGTTGTAATAATTCTTATGAAGAGGCTCAAGTGTTGGCAAGTCTCATCTCATCATTGATGCAGCAGGGCAGCTGGCACACACAATGCTCAACATTCAACTGGAGCCAATTTCATTGAAATCAAGCATCATTTTATCTCTGGACTTCAATTACAGTATGTGTAATAACAATTTGGGTGAAACAAAGCAAGGTAAAGATGAAAATGTTTTCTCAATACGAATAATTTACATCACAAGTCATGTTACTTAATATATTTTTGTCTTATTTTGAGGCCATATTTGATTGAGATAGTGATTTAAATATGAAAATGTATATTGTAGATCCCTGTGCATTCATATAAGGCATATATGTCTGTCAGTCTGCCTGAGAGAGAGTGAGAGTGAGAGTGAGAGAGAGGCCAGTACAGAATTAATATCACTGTACTTTGCTAAAATGTACTATACGTTCTGGATAACCATATCAGATTTTTACCACATATATATTATTCAGTTATTATTATTATTATTTTTTTGCACTTATTACAGTGTTATTAATCCTAATTTGGCCATTTGAATAAATATAGGCACAAAATGTCACCTTCTTCTCCTGTCGCATCAGCTCTGACCTGAAAAATAAATCACAAACTTCCCTGCACTACAAACAGAATGAAATATTACACAGTTCAAACTATGTGAAGCAACAACTTTAATGAGCCACTTGGGAAAAGGTTGGCTGACAACTATACAATGCAAGGAGAAAAGTAATTATACCTCCTGGACATTTTAAGCGAAGCTCATCACGAGTGTAGGAGACTGTATTGTAAATGTGTTTCAGTAAGAGAACACGTCCGGTATTAGCAGTGTAGATTCATAATCTATAAATAGAGTGTGAACTGTCAGCAAGCCAGCAGGTTTACAAGCAGCCCACAGACAACAAATAACTGTAATGCTGTATTCACAGACAATGATAGGAAGGAACAGTTTGAAGTTAAGAGAATTCACACAGATAAATAGATGAATGGATAGGTGAACGAACGGACACAGACAGTCAGATAGACAGATAGATAGTGTACATTAGAAGTGAAATGTTAAATATATTAATTGGATATGATCAAACAACCCCAAAGTGACATTTTGCAGGTTGTCCACTTTCATAAAAAGGCATGTTTATCTATGATGCATTAGGCCATGAACCATGACAGTTTGATACACAGTACGTCTTGCTGATGTGTGCACTTAGTTGTATATCTGCATGGTTGTAAACATCCTATATACCTATATAAAATGATTTAATGTGGTGCATTTATCCTGTTTGCCTTCAGCCTATACATCCCCATAGCCATGTTTCTCGATGCTGTTTATTGCAGCCTCGCTTGCTTCCTCCTCCTCTAATTACATGTTTAAATCTTTCCCCCATCTTTCTCTTCATCTGCCTGTGCTCCCCAACCTCCATTTTCTCCCGTTTCATTTCATCACTTTGTCTCTTTAAAGCTTTCTCTCCATCCTCTATACCTACATTTCATCCGCCTCTAATCTTTTTCTCGTTATTTCGCGCTTACCATAACATGCTGTAACTCTTTTACCTTTTAATAGGTATTTTTTTCCTCTTGCTTTGTTGTTGCAGCCTTTGAGCTGAAAAGGGACAACGCTCTTGACCCGAGACCAAATACTCTTTTTTTGTACTTATGCACACTATCTGTTGCTAAGACTTAATGAGCATGTGACTGTTTCATAACGTACACTGCTAAAGCTAATACAAGCTTTGCTGCATGTATTGATAGACAAAATGTAAAAGCTTGCATTCTATATATTCCTGAACACTCATCTGCAGAAGGGAGTCACTATGTAATGGGGGTATGCATTTGACTGAGCAATGTGGCTCACACTGAACTGACTTCTTCATCGCAGGATCAATTGCCACTCAGTGATGGTGTGGTTGTTCATCGCTATATGTGTCTGACTGGCGAGCACTTTAGCTCACCTGTTGCGCGAAGTCAGCAGGGATAGGCTCCATCAGTCTGCGACCCAGACCAGGATAGATAGTGTTGAAAATGGATGGATAAATAAACAATCTGGGTTATAGTTTCAATGAAAATTTATGTCAGAGATGTGATATCCAATTGTAACCTAAATTCATCTTAGATACTTTCTGATACACTCTAATAGCATTTAAATCCTGTCATGTGTGACAGGGTTCAGAGAACAAACGGACCCAAGTATGCAGAGCTCAGAGCAGGTTTTATTGACAGTGTCCCTGAGAGGGAGAAGGCTTGACTTTCGGCGAGGCCCGGAAGGTTGTTCGAGCGGTGAGGGGGCGAGCAAGGCGTAGGCCCAGGCAGGATGCGTCTAGATCCGGTCTTGTAGCAGGTTGCAGGTCATGGAGAAAAGGCAGAGAGGCATGGACGAGGAGCAGGCCAGAGGCAAAAATCCACAAGGTCAAAAAAGTGTATCAAAATCCGGGAAGACAAGGTATTTAGAAACGCTCGTAAGTTGTAGTGAGGGCTAACAAACTCGCAATGGAACAGAGGGCTGTGGGCAGGGGTGAAAGTGGGCCAGAAAGGTCAGGAACGCAGTTCCGCTATAAGATTCAGGGCTAGAACGCAGTTACGGTATAAGATTCCGGTACACGCTGCTTTGATTCCGAAAATATGACGGCAACTGTCAAAACGCTATGTAAAAAAATAAAAAAATAAATGCCAAGCTGCCACACATGTATTTCATCTCCAAGAAGAAAACAATCTACCAACATCAGACATCAGATTTCCATACACAAGTGTTAACAAAAAGCATAATAAAGTGCTTGTGTAGCGTAATCAGTTTCCAATATTTATTATTTTATCCCACGGACGGGATGAAGGTTTCCCCAGTTGCTGCAGTTATCTGAGTCTGACAATGATGAGTGACATCAATGTGCGAATGCACGCAGCAAAGCAAAACGCCTGGACTCATTTATCCATTCAATTGACTGGCATACTGACATGTGATCAGCAGAGATAGTTAGCTCTGAATGGTTCAAATGTGCATGTTTTCTGGAACAGCAAAAAAAAAAAAGGTTGTTGAATTGTTGCGACAAAAAAAAGGCAATGCAAAATAAAATGGATCAAATCTTTAAGAGCAACGAAAGAATTGAGGAGGTTTATTTATCTTATTTAGTTTTATTTGCTCTGATGGGGAGGTTAAGAACATCTTAGCTGTCAATGTGCACTTTGGACTTATATTTTTTCATTTATATTAGGCTACTTATCCATTTCCTTATGATTTAAAAAAGTCGGTGTTTGCATGATCTTTAAAATATATTCCATTTCACTCTGCATAATATAGCCTAGGTCATTTGTACTTATTTTTCTGAATGTATGTTACTTATATGTTTATTATTATTGAAAAAAAAAAAAAAAAAGTAAATGTTTACATTAACTTCAATTTTAATATACATCCTATGTTCTTAAGTAGATAAAATTGAGATTTGGCTTTTAATATGTGAGGAAATGAGGGAAAATAAAAATTAGGAGGTGGAAGTTATTGCTGTTTTTCTTAAATTTTATTTTGCAAACCATTGAAAAAAATACAATTTTGAATGAAAATCAGTTATTGTATGTGTTATAGAAATAACTGTGCTAAAACAGTTTTTGCGTTTCAGTAGTTTAAGAGGTTTGACCCCCCCAAAATGGAAAAAAAAACCCAAAACATTTCTGGCTCCGTGGCAATCTTCACGTCGGGGAGTTCCGGCAAGTTATTCTAGCCACTTTCACCCCTGGCTGTGGGTGTTTATGAAGGAAGGCTGTGGTAATGACCAGGTGTGCAGGACAGGTGTGTGGAATGAGTGCTGATGACTGGGAGAGAAAAAAAAAGGAAAAGGCGTACAGGCCTGCTTTGGGGCTTTAACAATGTGTTTCTATGCAAGCTAAACAATTACCTACTGTAGTTATGTACTGTTTATACAGTGGTATGAAAAAGTATCAACATTTTGGAATTTCTCACATTTCTGCATAAAATCACCATCAAATGTGATTTGATATTTGTCAAAATCACACAGATGACAAAACAGTGCTTTAACTGAAACCACCCATTATAGGTTTTCATATTTTAATAAGGATAGTATGCAAACAATGACAGAAGAAAAATAAGTAAGTGAAACATCACATTTAATATTTTGTGCACCCCCCCCCATCCCCCAGACGCTTCCTGTAGCTGCACATCAGTCTGGCACATCGATCAGGACTAATCTTGGCCCATTCTTCTCGACAAAGCTGTCTTTAGGTCATGCCACAGCATCTCAATGGGGTTCAAGTCTGGACTTTGACTTGGCCACTCCAGAATGTGGATTTTGTTATTCTGAAACCGTTCTGAAGTTGATTTACTTCTGTGTTTTGGATCATTGTCTTGTTGCAGCATCTATCCTCTTTTTTTCCCCACTGTATTTTTTTAATTGATTTTCCAACAAATAATTCACACCATCAAAAACAACAAACAAACAAACAAAAAAGACACCAGAACACAAAAAACCCAACAACAACAAAAAAGAAAACAGTTGTTCCTCAACCATTATTGAGCTCCAGCTTCACCTCTTTTTTTCCCTCCTCCTTCTTCCCCTTTTCTCCTCCAAAACACAGAATCACAGTTCACAATTTGATCCAGTGGACCTCATCGTAGTTCCTCTTTTTGACATAACTCATAAAAGGTGTCCACATGTCCTCAAAAGTCTGTTGTTTGCCCTTCAAAATGTATGTCATGCGTTCTAGAGGCATTACTGACAACATCTGATTCATCCACTGTTTGGTAGAAGGTCCAAAGCTCGATTTCCATACAAGTGCAATGCATTTCTTCGCCATTGTTAAAACAAGATTGATAATTGTCTGTTCATGTTTGGTAATCCATCCTCTTTATAGCTTTTTTGCTTCAATTGTCTGACAGACGGCCTCAGGTTTTCCTGCAAAACATCCTGATTAACTTTTGAATTCATTCTTCCATTAATACTGCAAATTGTCCAGGCCCTGAGGCAGCAAGCCAGCCCCAAATCATGATGCTCCTTCCGCCATGCTTCACGGTGGGATGAGGTGTTGATGTTGGATATATGTTCCATTTTTCCTCCACACATGACATTGTGTGTTACTCCCGAGTCCCAAACAATTCAACTTTGGTTTTGTCAGTCCACAAAATATTTTGCCAAAACTTCTGTGGATTGCCCAATTGCCTTTTTGCAAACATTAAACGAGCAGCAATGTTTTTTTTTAGACAGTAGTGGCTTCCTCCGTGGAGTCCTCCAATAAACACCATTCTTGGCCATAATTTTACATATATTTGATGTGTGCACAGAGATAATGGACTGTGCCAGTGATTTCTGTAAGTCTTTAGCTGACACTCTAGGGTTCTTTTTTAACCTCTCTGAATAATATGCGCTAAACTCTTGTCATCATCTTTGGTGAACGGCCACTCCTTGGGAGAGAAGTGTTACGGGTCCAGCGAGGTGTACCGCAGTAACAAAAATGTTTACCTGGTGACAGGTGGAAGTTGGAATGAATGAGACACGATGCGCTCTGGTTGCTGCTCAAACAACGTCTCTTTATCACTTTTCATACATCATCACATCACATACATAGTTTCAAAATACAATCCCTTTTGGTGCCTCTTCTCACATACACCACTTATATACAATATTAAACAACACAAATTAGCACTTGTCCAAAAATAGTTATTCAATTAACTTGTTTTGTAATTATAAAATTACATTTGGTCACAGTATAATACTGGTTAAATAATAGTTCACCTCTGTGCATTAGAATAGACATTGTCTAATACATGGCTGTATTTAATACAGGTCTTCTGATATGAACAAAGTTAAATGATAAGCATTCTTGGTTAACAAAACCACTAAGACACATAGAGCAATTTACTAAACAATATTATTCTTATTATATCTCTAACATCTCCAAAAATGAACAATATGTAGATTACAGTTGCTAACTAACGTTTCAAAATTAACTGCGTCACACACAATGGCGCCGATGTCCGGTCAACATACTGTATTGTGCTACCCGTAAGCTTATGGAGTTAGCGTCCGCTAGCCCATTACAGTTAGCGTCCGTTAGCCCTTAAAAGTTGTCAACCAAACTGAAAAACTTTACAACAAACATAAGGCGTCTTCAGGCATAGCTTTGAAACAGATATAGCTCAATTTTCCCAGCCGTTTACTAACCTGGTGACAGGTGGAAGTTGGAATGAATGAGACACGATGCGCTCTGGTTGCTGCTCAAACAACGTCTGAGCTAGTGTTGTATCGGTCGCGAACGATTCGTTCTTTTTGAACGAATTGTTTGGGTGAACGAGACCGAACTAATCACCATCTGCACTGATTCGTTCTATGAAGTTGGTGGCGCTTGTTCGCTGCGTGGGAGGGCGTTGAGCAAGCGGCAGCGTCTTCTGACATCGCACACGACCAATCAGACGCCAGCTTCATCGCGGGCAGGGGAGGGAGCGGAAACAGAATCAATGCGTCTGTCACTCATTTCCACGTGGGGCCAATAAGCAGCCAGCGTGCAGGCAGGGGGGAAAGACTGAGTTTTGTCATTTCCCGTTCAGTGATTCGGTCCTCCGGTTCCTGACCTAGCTTGCTGCTAACTTGACTTTCCAGTAATGACTATGCGGTGTACGAGTCATAAAATGAAAGGAAATGACTTTGTCACATATTTGTTAACGTGGAGCCTATCAAATGCTGCTCAAACAGACAAAAACACCACACAAATCTAGCGAGCATGGTTTAGTGTTCTACTTTTCTCAACAGACTCGGGACTGTACCTATGACTATATACTATCAAATTTACAGTAATTTAAAACACGCGTAGCTACGAGGCAAGCAAAAGCTGAGCTGTGGTCGCGTGACGGCAGTGAAGTGGGCAGAGAACTGTCACTATATGGAGCTTCATGGCAGCGATATTTACCTCATATGTGCACAGAAAAAAAAAAGAATATTTAGTATGATCACCATAATACTGATTTGCAATGAAACTGTGTATACATGTCAATTTTTTCCGAGTGTTTTATTTTTTTTTCGTGTCAGAGGGTGTCGGTTGGTTTGACAAATTATGTCAATCCGTCCATCATGTGCTACTCAAGCGCCCAAAAACAAAGCGCGCGGACACGGGAGATGTCGCAATATGTCTACATTTTTCTTAACAGACTAATGAGAGTAGAAAGGCGACATCATAAAAAGCAAACAATTATTTCTCGTCAGCATTTGACGATCTGAGATGCGGGGACGACAGGGGAGCTGACCGGATTATTTTATTTATTAATACCAGTGCAAAAATTCAAAACGATCATCTTAATAATAAAAAACAAAAATACAACAGAGCGAGAGGTAAATATGATGTGTTGGTCGTTCCATATTTAGAAATTAAACTTTCGATTTATTTTTATTTTCGTGACAGCAAGCATGCCGCGTTGGCTGGTAGCAGCACTGCAGCAGCATTGTATATGTGAGCAAAATCATGCTAAAGAAAGTCCGTGCGCCCCCGACCCCAAACCCCCACTTCTCCCTCTAAAGGAAAATGTTTAACCGTGTCCTAAATCGAAATGCAAGCACGAGCCATGACTTTGAGCCCATAGAACTAGGACAGACGACGCGGAAGTTCTCCCTCGCTTTTGCAGCAGCGGGAGGGAGACGAGGCTGTCTGTGAAAGCAGAATGATATCGCCTGTCACTCATTTCTGAAACTACAACGAGTGGTCAATGTGCAAGAGAGGGAGGGACCAAGCAATGTCACTTCCCGTTCAGTTATACTGCGAAGCGGTCTTTGGTGATTCGTTCGGCAACGTCACTTCCCGTTCACTAACCGAACGATTCATTTGGGCGGGGAGGGAGATGAGGGGGGCGAACGATTCGTTGAACGATTCGTTTGAACGAATCTTTTTACTGAACGAACCGGAATGGATTCGTTTACTCAAGTGAACGACAGATCCCGTCACTAGTCTGAGCGCGAGAGCGAGTCTGCCCCTCCTTTCTGCCTCCCGACCCGGAAGTGCTTCAACTAAGTCTGCCTCTTATTTTCATTAAAGAAAAATAATATTTAACATAAATATTGCCTTGACATTTGCACTTTTGACATCATTAGAAAAGTAAATTTAATAAAATTAAATTACGTTTTTTTTCTTTTTCTTTTAACTATACACAATGACACATTTCCCACATGCAAATGGGATCACCCTATATTAGGGGTGTCACAGAAGCAACAGTTACAAACTCTCTATTTGTAGACAACTTTTCTGACTGTCGACTGATAAACTTCCATACTTTTAGAGATGCTTTTGTATCCTTTCCCTGCTTTATACAAATCAACAATCCTTGATCGCAGGTCTTCAGACAGCTTGTTTGACCAAGCCATGATGCACATCAGACAATGCTTCTCATCAAGACAGTTCTTACCAGGTGTTTTTTTTTTTATATATAGTGTGCAGGGCAGATTTAAAACACTCATCAGTGATTGGGCACAAACC
Organism: Corythoichthys intestinalis; assembly: GCF_030265065.1. Taxonomy (NCBI): domain Eukaryota; kingdom Metazoa; phylum Chordata; class Actinopteri; order Syngnathiformes; family Syngnathidae; genus Corythoichthys; species Corythoichthys intestinalis. The sequence continues at coordinate 20,709,585 of NC_080410.1, forward strand.
TATTTTAAATTGTTTGGTAAAAATTGGTTTCAATTACTCTTTAAGTGTCCTTAGGCAGAGGTTTCACTTACTTATTTTTCCACCTTCTGTCATTTTTTTGCATGGTATCCTCATTAAAATATGAAGATCGATAGGCCAAAATGGTTTTAGTTGAAGAAGACACTGTTTTTTCATCTGTGTGATTTTGACAAAGATCATATCACATTTGATGGTGATCTTGTGCAGAAATGTGAGAAACTCCAAAAGGTTCAGACACTTTTTCATACAGCTGTATATGTATTGTAAATTACATTATATTCTTTATATCGTCATCTTCCCCCTTTTACGCTCCTCTTTTCTTTCCATTTAGTAATCTATTCATGCTTTAAGCCAGGCGGTGACCTAATTCAGCAGTGCAAAAGATTGTTTGATAGCACCCTTCTATCCATCACAACAAATGGCAAAACCACATACAAGGGTCTAACATTTTCAATTTCAAGTCTACACAGCGCCATGCTTGCGATTTTTTTTTTAAATTATTATTATTAACAAAGACACTTTTTTACACTATATATATATATATAGAAAGTTTTTTTTTTTGAGACATTGGCTTTTATGTTGTATGAAAAAATTAGGCCATTATGTTAGTGCATACAGAGAAGTGAGAAGCAACACAGCCCATCTACCATAAATCTTAGTGTCAAAAGGAAAACAAGACGGGATGGATCTGCAGCACACACACAAACACATAATTTGTCAGCATGTATCACTGGATTGTCTGAACCAGTGTGGGGCTTCACTTGACCCATGTTGTCATGCACTCATGTTTGGAGCCACAGGCGACCCAGTGAGGAGCATCTGGGGCCCGATGTCCATTTCATTATTATTATTATTATTATTATTATTAATATTATTATTATTATTATTATACATGCGTGCATCTACTTTTGAGTCATTTTTCAATAAAGCAAATCAATATGAAGTGGGTATAGTGTAATCATAATAGTGAGCATATTTGTATGTATTTATTGAAATAAATTATGTATTCATCTATTTATTTTTACCAGAGTACATTTAATTGATTACAGTGTCCAAACAATATTTTCAAGTGTGAATTAATTTTGTCTTGTTTTCAGTTTAGAATCGAGTCAATTAATTTTTGGAGTGTTTTGTGGGCATTCTGGCTCCCTCCCACTTTCTCAAAACAAAGATGGTAGGTTCAAGGGCATATCGCGTCAACTATTAGGCCGTTCACCACTAATAAACATACTTAAAAACGTATTTTTGGTCAAGAAACTAAACTGGCATACATGGATAAACCTGTAAAAAACTAATTGCCTCTCAAATGCCCCATTCAAGTCACCGAAGTTCATGCCTAACCCCATCCTCATGTCCTGGTGTGACATCAGAGCAGGAAAAGACAGAAAGTTCGCTGAACAGTTGGAATTATTTTGTTATGAGGGGAGCACATTGGCTGACGATGCTAGCACTCATAGCCTAACTGCATTTTTCAGTAAGGATGGGGCAAATCTTAACTTTAATCAGTAGAGACTTAGGTCTTTCAATAAAACTAGAATGGGTATCAGTTCATTTGTAAATAAATACTATAACTGCAAGCTAAACGTGGCCATTTTCTTTGATTTGTACATTATTTTTAGAGACCAATTTATTGAGTCTTTATCTCTGTTTCAAGCCACCTTCTCTTCTTCGTCTATGTACATTTTTGTTCACGAAAGAATGTATGTTTTCTTTGAGATACAATACAACATGACGGCTGAGTCTTGACCAGAGGACTCAGATCGTCTATTTTGTGACATGTGCATGCTCAGTGTGTGCACAGTTAAGGTGCTAACTGTTATGTAGCCTATTCTTTCCAAGAACAAGATATTAAAAGATAAAATAATTTTGGCATTGGCAATTGAAATCGAATCAAATTGGATGTTGTATTCTTTTGATTTCAAACCATGGTTGACCATCACACTGCACCCTCTCCTACTCAGAATTAGTGAATGAAAGTTAAATGAAGAGGAAATGAGAGGAAATATGAAGTGGAAAGATTGTTCTTCAAATCTTCCAATACACATGTAGTGATATTAGAGCGTTTTCTCTGAGCAAATCTTAATAATACATGAAAAGAAATTATACAGTCAGTTTAATGAGGTGAAGTTTCTATTAACTAGCTAAGCCTTCAAGGCTGGATTTAACTAAGCCATCAGAACAAAATGATTTCATTATTTTTAATCTATTTTGTCCTCATTCTAATCCAGTGAAGTCTCCTTGGGTCTCGTACCTTAACCTGACAGGGAACCATGTTATGATTGAAACCACTTGGACTACATACACCACATACACCAATCTTAGCATACAGGAGTTGTTACACAAGCTGTGTATCTACCTGTATACTGATGTAAATGTCCCATGCAAGGACAGAAGTAATTTCTGCTATTCTTACAGGTCTGGGGCGTAAATTTATTTCTGATGCACACGCCTGCTAAGGTCTAGCATTTAATCAGGCATCATTGCATTTTGTGTTTCTTGATCAGGAGACGTTTTAATGAACGCAGGATACATTATAATTGAACACTCTTTCATTGTTTTTTTTCCTCCGGATTTATCATGTTCCATAAAGTGATTATTTTGTCTTGATGTTATTTTAACATTAGCAGAGAGTCAACACACACTTTCTAGCAGAGGTGGGTAGAGTAACCAAAACTTTTACTCAAGTAAGCGTAGCTTTACTTCAGAATAATATTACTCAAGTAAAAGTAATCATCCATAAAATGTACTCAAGTACAAGTAATAAAGTATCCAGTGAAATGCATACTCAAGTAATGAGTAACATTTTGAGTAACTGCATTTTTATTTTTTATTTTTTTTAATTTTAAAAAATGTATTTTTTTTCCCTCAGCACAAACTTTTCGATATGAACTGTTGTTATAATGATACTGTGCAATAGCCCATTACATAACGACATTAAGCCAAAAAAATAAAGAAAATATCAATAAATTAAAAGAGAGAGAAAAAAACAGTAATGAAGCATCATTCATCCAAAGCGCATGAGTGCCCTGCCCTTAAGTGGAGAAAATAGTTGCTAGTTTGAATGTCTAATACTTTAGTTCCTTCATAGACTCTATTATAAAATTAAAACGATCATATCTCCGGTTTTCAATGGTCAATCGGTGCCAAATAAAAACTGGAAGAGTTTTAAATCCACGCTTTCAATTCATGTTGAGGGCAGCGCTCTATGTGAAATACTTCATTTGTTACGGTGCTTTAAAGACGCGTGATCGAACATGCTTGCGTGATCACAGAACGGCAAGCTTGCGTCTGATTGGTATAATGGAGTCACATGATTATTGTTGCGACATCTCATTGGTGAAATTAGTATCGCTACTCTTGGCAATACCATCGCTGGCAAAAAAAAAAAAAATCTAATATATAAATACCTTGAACAAAGAGAAAAAGTAAAAAGTATGGCTTAGTAAAACTACTCTTAGAAGTACATTTTTCTCAAAAAGTTACACAAGTAAATGTAACGGAGTACATGTAATGTGTTACTACCCACCTCTGCTTTCTAGTATATTGTAAAACTTGCAAAGTAAAAGCTTGGCAGCGAAAATAATACAGGGGCCTTAATGCTTTTTACCCCCTATTTATTTTTCTTTCCACCACCACACCACTGCAAAAAAAACCAACAACTATAGGCTATACACTGGAGGCTATGGAGTCCACCAATCGGAGCATTGCGCTGGCACACCAGTACACCAATAAGAGCCCCGCGTTGACGCATAAATTACTGTGCTGATGACAGCACCTTAAAGTGCATCATTGCCAAATTGAATGCATGGATATCCATCTTCCTATGTCTGAAATTTGACATTAAGATTCATGCAGTATATACGGTGGACCCTGCTGCAGAGTTGAGGTGGTAATCATCTGTAGGGGTGTGACAAAATATCGAAATGGTGATATATCGTGATACTTTGTATCCCAAAAGCTTATCGATATGCTCTTGCCACGAATCGAGATATTGTTTTAAAAAGGAGTCAATGTTTAGAAAAAAAAAAAAAAAAAAAGAACCAACAATTTGCTACCAAAATCTTCCACCACAATAGTGTCTCAGTTAACTCTAAGGCTGCCATTGATGGTGCTCAAAGCCCAATCCATTTATACTGTGTACGTTTGTTCATTCGAAACCAGAGCATTCACTCTCAGTCACTCATTCATTCTGTCTGATTTTCAGGGCATGCACAGGTTATTTGCTGTTCATTTAAGGGTATTTACAGGTCATTTCCTTTTGGGTTTGAGTCACTGCCTATTTATTTGTGTGATTCCCAGGTCACTTCCTGTTCTGTAACTCAAAATAAAAAGGAAGTGACCCATAAAATGCCCCAAAATCAACAGGAAGTAACTGAAAATCAACAGGTAAATGACTTTAAATGGCCCAAAATCACCTCATTGCCTGGGATTGGCTGCCACTGACAATCAATCCGTTCAATCCGTTTGAAGTGGGAGGGATGGCAGCGATATAAAGGAATTTTCATTCGCTGCCACCCTCTCAGTTCAAATGGATTGGACGTCTACTAGTGATATACTCATTCCAATTTACAGCAGAAGCTTGTTTTTCTGTTTATAGTTGTTTGTAGAATATCCTAGAATTATTTCCTGACCATTGTATTGATAATTGTTTATCGCCATATCGTCAGATCGTCGTTATCGTGAGCTTTGTATCGCAAATCGTATCGTATCGTGAGGTACCCAAAGGTTCCCGCTCCTAATCATCCGGCTATCATTTTCTATACTTCTTAACCGGTTAGGGTTGTAGTTAGAGCCTACCATTGTTGTCTTCAGGAGGAAAGGCATAATACATTCTATAGTTCTTGTTTTTTTTTGTGTGTTAAATCATGAAACCATGAAACAACAAAAAGTTTAAATCACAACACTGTTCATTGATTTGTTTAGTTTATATACACCAAATTATTCCTGTATTTGATTAATCGAGGCAGAACTGTTTGTGGCTAAACACCTTATTGTTTTGCCAGGAGCTGGAGTTGGATTACTGGTTTGTAGCAAAAAGGGCAAAAACAAAGAAAAGCAAAAACAAACAAAAAAACAAACAAACAAACGCATAACTGGTGAACTCATTTTATCAACATAGTTTGGCAGTAGTCACGTTGCCACTACTCTTTCCACACAGTGAGATTTCTCTGAAGACCAACATGTTCTAAACCCGTTAATTCTTTCATGAAAAAAAAAAAACACGTATATCTCTGTTCAATATGTACCCCCTGCATGTTTCTCATTTCATTTCATTTGCCTCTACCATGTTTTATGCCTTGAGGATTCCCTACGTCTGTTATCAAGGAGAAATTACGCTGGGGTCTTCAGCCTTGTTTCTTTGACAGAACTTGTAAAGGCAGTATGCCGCATATACAGTACTTTCAATAATGATAGATGCAAACACACTGTGTGGTGCTTTGATCCAGTGCACAGTGTCACCCACGGATGTTTTGATTGAGACTTGTAAAATGAGAAATTAAAACAACCCATGCACACAATGTACTGTGTGTGTGTGTGGGGGGGGGGGGGGGGGGGGGTTTAAGGTATGAAATAGAAATATAAACATAATCAATAAATCTATAACCTACAGTATAAGCAATGCATTCAATCCGAAAAGGGCATACATACGTTTTAAAATTTGGAAGTATTCCATCATACATTTCTGTAATGTGCTCTACAAGGACAAAAACAATATTTTAGTTTTACTTAAAATGTGTGTTATTTACAGAATATATTCTACAACTAATTGTTATCTGTTCTTGTTTGATTTCTAAAGGTTTTTTTTTTTCTCTGCAAACCTTGATGTTATACTAGTAATTGATAATGTATTACCCAGAAGAAGAACATCATACCGTACACAATATTCCCTTCTATTGGATTAAAACCAGATCAGGGAATGCAATTTTGAAAGCACCCCCTCAGAGAAGTAAATCCCGTCTGATTGGAGCTTTGCTTTATCCAATGTAAAGGCACTGCAAAGGAAATTCCATTAGCCACAACCAGGTCTGTGATTTAAGCACAGCCCCCTAGCCACTTGTCTGCTTTTGGATTTACTGATCCAGAAATATTTTGTAATGAACAATTTATCCCAAAATCCTTGATAGGTAGATAGAAAGAGAGAAAGAAAGAAAGAAATAGGGGGGGAAAGGGAACAAAAGTTTAGGTTATAATATCTATTGAATAATATATCATACTGAAATCAAGTACTGTAATTGTAATTTTGTGTTTAAGGTGAATTTATTGAAACCACACAGCAAAGGGAATATAAAGTGGATTACAGTTTTTCTCAATTGCTGTAGTACATCTCTCAGATCAGAATTAAAATTCTCAAAACAGTTTTTGCATTTCTCAAAACACGTCACACAAGTAGCAAAACAACATGGATTACCTGCAAAAGCCATTTTTTGTGCAAAATTCTTAGTCTATCGCTCAAAATTTAATTTCTCCGTCAATGAACATGTCAGTGCTGTCAGAATGACAAGTCTTTCTTTCATTGTATACAGACAAGACAGTCAAATTGCTTCGTCATGCTCTCAGCTGAACAGTTACTCTGGTGGAAGGCTCTGATGCTGTAGATGGTGTACATCAGTTTTGATGAACATCGTAAGTTACACCTTTGTGTGTGGGAGATTGATTGCAAGAGACTGGTCATGAATCAATCAGTGTACACTTTTACTGTTTTTACAATGTCTTGACAGACCATGTCATCGCAATATAGAGAGCAAAAGACAGCACTGAGTATCACAAAGAAACAAAACATAAAAGCAAAAACTAGAAATGTGAACATAAGACAATCGGCACAACTAAACTTCTCGTGCTGTCGGGATTTTTCCCCTTTCTTTCTACATATCTTGACGTTCCTCTATTTTGGGCCACAAATTTTCATCCATGTCACAACGGATGTCCTCTCTTGCTATACAGCATGGAGAGAATCTTCTTGAATGTTTTACTCAGCCTCTGCAGTTATCTGCTGTGATGTCACTCCATGCTGCATTCATGGCATCCAGGAGAGTCACCTGAGTGTGAGGCTGGCGGTCATACACCTGCCATCTCCATGTGGAGAAAATTATTCTATGGGTTTAAGGAATGAGAAGTATGGTGGTAGGAACTTCATTACCATTCATTTGTGGGTTGTAAACCATTCCGTGATTATGTTGGTGTGGTGGAAATTCACATTGTCTTAAACCAGACATGTCCAAAGTCCTGCACGGGGGCCAAATGCGGCCCGTGGTCAAATTTCATCCGGCACCCAGCTTCTGTCATAAAATCAATAACATCTGGCCCGCACACAATAAATTAATAAATTAATAAATTATAATAAATTAATAAATTGGTCGGCTGTACTGCCACCAGCATGTGAAGTAGCTTACACACTAAATGCTGCTCCTCATTTACCACTAAAAGGCAGCAGCACTCTAAGCAACATTACCCCGTGAGACCCTTAACTCCCAATTTTCTAAAATGGCGACAATCAACAAAAAAAAAACAAAAAAACAAAGTTGACTGTGACGCTCCACGCTTCAGGGACAGGTGGAAATTGGACTATTTCTTCACTAAAATACGCAACAACTGTGTCTGCCTCATTTGCAAAGAGACAGTCGCTGTTTTTAAAGAGTTCAATGTGAGGCGATATTACCAAACAAGACACGCTGCCATGTATGACAAGATTGCAGGGAAGATACGCAGTGAGAAATTGAAGCAACTTGAAGCTAGTTTAATTTCACAGAAGTAGTAATTCGCAAGAACCCGAGAGTCGAAAGAAAACGCCACAAAGGCTAGCTGCGAGATTGTAGAAATTATTCATTAAAAAAAAAAATAATAATAATAATAAAATCAAATGTGACACACAGAATGGCTTGCTAAAATTTACCTAAATATATTGTTCTACGTAAAAGATGTCAGCCAAGGTCGGCCCTCCCACATTTTTACCACACCAAATTTGGCCCCTTTTGCAAAAAGTTTGGACATCCCTGCTAAACTATTACAATTTTTTTGCTGGTTAAAATAAGTTACGTAAAAGAAGTAACGAAAAGGCTTAGAAAAAAAGCACACACATGTTGGCATTAGGGGTGTGACAAAGTATTGAAATGGTGATATATCGTGATACTTTGTATCCCAAAAGGTTATCGATATGCTCTTGCCAAGAATCGAGATATCGTTTTAAAAAGGTGTCAATGCTTAAAAAAAAAAAAAAAAAAAAAAAAAAAAGGAACCAACAAGTTGCTACCAAAATCTTCCACCATAATAGTGTCTCAGTTAACTCTAAGGCTACCATTGACGGTGCTCAAAGCCCAATCCATTTAGACTGGGAACGTTAGTTCATTCGAAACCAAAGCATTCACAGTCATTCTGTCAGATTTTCAAGGCATTTACAGGTTACTTGCTGTTCATTTTTTAGGGCATTTACAGGTCATTTCCTTTTGGGTTTGAGTCACTGCCTATTTATTTGTGTGATTCCCAGGTCACTTCCTGTTCTGTAACGCAAAATTAACGAGAAGTGACCCATAAAATGCACCAAAATCAACAGGAAATAACTGAAAATCAACAGGGAAATGACTTTAAATGCCCCAAAATTACCTCATTTTCCAGTATTTGCTGCCACTGACGGCCATAGACGTTCAATCCGTTTGAAGTGGGAGGGAGTTCAAATGGATTGGACGTCTACTAGTGACAAACTCATTCCAATTCACAGCAGAAGCTTGTTTTCTGTTATTTTGTTGTTGTTGTTGTTTGTAGAATATCCTAGAATGATTTCCTGACCAATGTATCGATAATCGTTGTATCGCCATATCGTCAAATCATTGTTATCGTGACCTTTGTATTGCAAATCATATCATATCGTGAGGTACCAAAACGTTCCCACTCCTAGTTGGCATATTCTGAAAACATGTTAATCCATTGTGAGTGTAAAGACTTATGCAATGAACAAATGACTAAATGTTGTGGGTGGTGCGACCATTCAATAGAGACCCATGATAATCCATTTCGACCATCATGACAGATGCAGCTGATAATGTAGGAAACAGCAGAGGATTGTACAAATCATTTGCATGGATGAACTAAAACATCTGCAACTTGTTCAAGAAATGAGAAACGGATTTTTTTATGTGAAACACAATGTTACAATGGATACAATGTTGTGAGGATTGAACAAGTTGTTTTGAGAATTTCAATTCTCAGCAGAGAAACTTTGTAAAGGAATTGAGAAAAACTGGAATATTTTTTTGATCCATTATATGGCACAGTGAATTTTATTTTTATTTTTTTAAGATAATTTAATGGCATTTAGATATTGTTTTTGTTTGTAGTTTCCTGTTTTGGCTGAGGGGGTGGCATTTTTTTCCTAGTAGAGGCCATTTCACCACCTCCCTTTTATGGTTGTCATCTTCATTCAAAACCTATTCACCCCTCCCCTTTCTCCTTAGAGGCCTTTGTCCAAGCATGTACTATTATTATTCCCCACATTTAGCACTAGCTTTGAGCAAAAACCTATCGTGTCCACTTGGATGCCATGACTGACTCTTGAAGTGCACCCCTTCCGCCTTTTATGACATAAGATAAGCTTAAGGATGTAAAAGCTTAACCCTTGAGTCACATCACCCGCCTTGCATAATGTCCATTCTTGTTCTGGAGACAAAGGTACGGTCATATGGATTTACTGTAGGTGATAGCTTGTTTGAGAAGGGAGGTTTAGGGCTCTGCTTCATTTAGTCATAGACCTCTGGGCCATTTCTCTATCACGCTTCATTGCACTCTTTCATCTTTGAGATGCATCCAGGAATTGGATATGTCACCATGCATGAGCAGCTACAAATATTGGTATCGGACATCAAAAAGCAGATGCAGAGCCAAGCAGACAGCAGCCATAGAGGGCCATTTATTTCTAAATTTAACAAGAAATCTACTTTTATATGTGTATATACTCTTTTTGAAGAAAATGACACATTTTCAAAGTTCAAGTTCAAAAGACCTTCAAAAGTAGTATACGACAACAAAATATGAATTATAGATCAAACCAGTGCAGGTAGCTTTTTACACACTGTCCTATTCCATAATTTAACTTTCCTCTCGTATCACACCTCACACATTCCTTCATATTTCTTGACATTTTGCAGCTACTCAGCAGAGGGGCATGACCTGTTAACTAAAGTAGGAAAAAATAGAATAGAATAGAATAGAATAGAATAGAATAGAATAGAATAGAATAGAATAGAATAGAATAGCCCTTTATTATTATACAGTTGTACAATGAAATTGTGGAGCATCTCTCTTTACAGTGCAGGACAAGTAAAAATCTCAAAAGTGACCTGCAAGTATGAAAGTATAAAATTTAAATAAATATAAAATGTGTATGAGGTAGTCCTATGTTTAGGCAGTGCAAATAATTGAAGTGAAGTAGCAGCAGTTGACATTGAAGGCATTGAATATTGCACGTTAATATTGAATGTAAATAAGTATTGCACATAGAATATGTGTGAATAGAAGTGAAGTAGTAGCAGTTTGACAGTTAAGGCATTGAATATTGCAAGTAAGTAAGTATTGCACTTAGAATATTGCATATATATATATATATATATATATATATATATATATATACACACAGTATATTAGGGCTGTCAAAATTATCTCGTTAACGGGAGGTAATTAATTTTTTTAATTAATCACGTTAAAATATTTGACGCATTTAAAGAATACCTCTGCTGGTGCTTGGGTGCGACTGATTTTATGGGTTTCAGCACCATGAACATTGTGTAATTATTGACATCAACAATAGCGAGCTACTAGTTTATTTTTTGTTTGAACATTTTACAGTTTTTATTCAAATGAAAACATTAAGAGGGGTTTTAATATAAAATTTCTATAACTTGTACTAACATTTATCTTTTAAGAACTACAAGTCTTTCTATCCATGGATCGCTTTAGCAGAATGTAAATAATGTTAATGCCATCTTGTTGATTTATTGTTATAATAAACAAATACAGTACTTATGTGCAGTATATAGAATGTATATATCCATCTCGTGTCTTATCTTTCCATTCCAACAATAATTTACAGAAAAATATGGCATATTTTATAGATGGTTTGAATTGCGATTACGATTAATTAATTTTTAAGTTGTGATTAACTCGATTAAAAATTTTAATCGTTTGACAGCCCTAATATATATAGGACAAGATTTTGGGAGCAGCATTTGTGACAAGAATGATGCGGTAGATGAGATAATAATGACAAATCAGGGGTTATTTTTTGTGTAGTGGAGTAATGGAAGTGATCCAGCTCCATGAAGTTGGCACTTAATCAAATGTAAATTTATATAATAATAATATCAATATATATGTGCTTTGTTTGTGCAGTAAAAAGTTTCATTTGTGCTGCTATAGTTTTAAAGATATTTACAAATAGGTCACACTGACGTCAGCAAACCCCCATTTAGATTAAAAATTGTGTCAATCCTTTATGCTTCGTTTATACTGGTTTGAGCTGTAAAAACTTTGGTTTGCGCTGCTACTGTTTTTGAGATATTGACATATCCATTAGTTTAATTTCAAGTGATGGCATCACTCCAAATCTTTTACAGCACAAACAAGCACAAACGTAACTAACACAAACGATTGACATCATTTTTATATAAATTTGAGTCTGATGGAGGGCCAACTTCACAGAGGTTACTAATCCTACTTGTTTAATATACCATTTATGTCAAAGTTATGCTTTTAAGCTGTTTTGTCATGCAACTGTTGGGAAGTGTGCAACAAAAATGGGAGGACAAACCAAACCCTCTCCATATCTACCACGTTTACTGCCCATTTATTTATTTCTGCTTTTCTGTTCTCATCTTCCTCATGTATTTATGCATGTGTCTTATTTTATTTATATCCTTATTACGCTGCTAGAGAGATGTGAATCAAGGTGAGCTGGTCAAAATTCTAATTTATGCACTCAGCAGTGCTAGGACCGCATACGCAACTGCGAGAGGGACTTTTAAGTGTGTCAAATAGGTATATTTAAGCTTGGCCAAGCTTAAAGAAGAGACGATTTGTCCAGCAGTGCCTACTTTCTGATGTGTAGTACAGCTGCTTTTAGCACACTTCTTCCTGTGGTGAGATTCTCAGAGGAGCCTCATCTGTCTGTAGCCGTGTTGGTTTCATCTGGAAGCACCGTGTGAAGTGAAGAGGAAAGAAGACTTTGCTCACAGCCTGAACCTGTCTACACAACACTCTATACTCTCTGGGGATATGGCCCGGACCACAGCAGTGTAGAAAGGAACAATAATATAACGGACAGATGGACTGAGAGAAGCACAGGGAGCGAGAGGAGAGATGCAGACAAACCGGGAGAAATTGAGGAACAGAAAGATCAAGAGTTGTCATGGGGGTAAGAGAAAAAATGCAGAAGGAGCATTACATGAATTCAAAGTGACAGGGAAGTGAAAATGCAGAGTCTGTTTAGGGAATAGGATTTTTATGTATAAAATGAAATGTAATTAGTAGTAAACACATACTACTTACATACAATAAAACAAGGCCAGACGTGATTAGTGTTGTGTATATCGTATTTTTGGCACTGCATATTTAGTTATTACTTGAGCAATTTTACTTTACAAATTCAGCATTTAAAGAATTATTGTCAAACTCTATAAGTTTTGAAAGGTTGGATTTTTGTTTAGTAAAAGGCATTCATACTCTTCCGGGCTGGAAGATTATGAGCTGTCCGAGGACACAATGTATTGGGAAAATTCCCTCAGTTTTTGGTAAGAGTCAGAAACACTTGAAATGTAAACAGAATATGGAAGAAGACAAGATTATCTGCAGAGACGCTTGGTAAATGATCTACTGCATACTACAATCCTCACTGTAGCAGACAGTTAATATGGTTATGGCTCACTCTGTCAGAATTTTCGATTCAAAGTTTCGTTCATTCATACGTTTTCTGTGCTGCTTATCCTCATTAGGGCCGCAGAAGGCTATCCCAGCTAACTATGAGCAGTAGGCGGGGGAATACCCTGAATTGGTTGCCAGCCAATCACGAGGCACATTCACTTTTATTGTGGGTAAATCAATAATGTGAAGTGTTTAAAAATTGCATTCAGCAAAAGGTACTCAACCAAAATATCAGAAATTATAAAAATATTTACTAGTATAGTATATACGTACAGTGTCGGCCAAAAGTATTGGCACCCCTGCAATTCTGTCAGATAATGCTCAATATTTCCCATAAAATGATTGCAATTACAAATGCTTTGGTAGTAATAGCTTCATTTATTTTGCTTGCAATAAAAAACACAAAAGAGAATGAAAAAAATAATAAATCATGATTATTTTACACAAAACTCCAAAAATGGGCAAAGTATTGGCACCCTCAGCCTAATACTTGGTAGCACAACCTTTAGACAAAATAGCTGCGAACCACTGCTCCAGGTCTCTGAGATTTGAAGGTTGCACTCTCCAGACTGCCATTTTCAGATATATCCACAGGTGTTCTGTGGGATTCAGGTCTTGAGTCTCTGCACTCATTGCTGGCCACCTTAGAAGTCTCCAGTTCTTTCTCTCAAACCATTTTCTAGAGCTTTTTGAAGTGTGGTTTTCTTCCTGCTGGAAGAGCCATGACCTCTGAGGGAGACCAGCTTTCTCACACTAGGCCTTACATTATGTTGCAAAATTTGTAGGTAGCTTCAGACTTCATAATGCCATGCACATGGTCAAGCAGTCTAGTGCCAGATGCAGCAAAGCAACCCCAAAACATCAGTGAGCCTCCTCCATGTTTGACTGTGGGTGCCGTGTTATTTTATTTAAAGGCCTCGTTTTTTTGTTTTTTTTTTCTTTCTGTAAACTCCATGTTGATACCTTTTCCCAAAAAGCTCTACTTTGTCTCATCCGACCAGAGAACATTCTTGCAAAACGTTTTTGGTTTTCTTAGGTAAGTTTTGGCAAACTCCAGCCTGGCTTTTTTATGTCTCTGGTTCAGAAGCGGGGTCTTCCTGAGTATCATACCATAGAGTCCCTTTTCATTCAGATGCCGACGGATAGTACGGGTTGACACTGTTGTACCCTCGGACTGCTGGACAGCTTGATATGTTTGGATGTTATTCGAGGTTCTTAATACACCATCCAAACAATGTTTCATTGAAATCTCTCATGAACGTTTTTTTTTTTTCGTCCACATCTAGGGAGGTTAGCCACAGTGCCATGGGCTTTACACATGGGCCATACTGCCTCAAAATTTTGCTTCTCAATTCCTCAGACAGTTCTCTGGTCTTCTTTCTTTTCTCCATGCTCAATGTGGTACACACAAGGACACAAGACAGAGGTTGAGTGAACTTTAATCCATTTTAACTGGCTGCAAGTGTGATTTAGTTATTGCCACCACCTGTTATGTGCCACAGGTAAGTAACCAGTGCTGTTAATTACACAAATTAGAGAAGCATAACGTAATTTTTCAAAGGGTGTCAATACTTTTGTCCGGCGCATTTTTGGAGTTTTGTATAAAATGATAATGATTGAATTTATTTTCCATTCTCTTTTGCAATTTTTCATTGCAAGCAAAATAATTGAAGATTTTACTACCAAAGCATTTGTAATTGCTATCATTTTCTGGGAGAAACTGAGCATTAGCTGACAGAATTGTGAGGTGCCAATACTTTTGGCCGGCACTGTATGTATGTGTATATATATATATATATATATATATACATATATATGTGTGTTTATTAGGGCTGTCAAGATTATTGCGTTAACGGGCGGTAATTAATTTTTTTCAATAATCACGTTAAAATATTTGACGCAATTAATGCACATGCCCCGCTCAAACATTAAAATGACAGCACAGTCAAATGTGTACTTATTGTGTTTTGGGGAGTTTTGTCACCCTCTGCTGGCACTTGGGTGCGACTGATTTTATAGGCTTCAGCACCCATGAGCATTGTGTAAGTAATTATTTGCATCCACAATGGCGGGCTACTAGTTTATTTTTTGATTGAAAATTTTACAAATTTTATTAAAACGAAAACATTAAGAGGGGTTTTAATATAAAATTTCTATAACTTGTAATAACATTTATCTTTTAAGACTACAAGTCTTTCTATCCATGGATTGCTTTAACAGATTGTTAATAATAGTAATGCCATCTTGTTGATTTATTGTTATAACAAACAAATACAGTACTTATGTACCGTATGTTGAATGTATATATCCATCTTGTGTCTCATCTTTCCATTCCAACAATAATTTACAGAAAAATATGGCATATTTTATAGATGGTTTGAATTGCGATTAATTGTGTTTAATTACGATTAATTTTTAAGCTGTAATTAACTCGATTAAAAATGTTAATCCTTCGACACTCCAAATATATATACACAGTGATGCCTTGCTACTTCACGTTTCAAACTTCTCGCCCTCAGTCCATCGGGGATTTTGTATTCAATGTCACTTACAACTACAACTCAAGTCAGAAATCTTGGCGTAATTACTGACTACAATTTGACAGCCATCTAAAGTTTGTCACTAAATTTGCTTATTACCACCTAAACTGCAGCTTGTACAGAATGCTGCTCACAGAGTCCTCACAAATACAAGGAAACTGGACCACATTACACCTGTTTTGAAACCGTTACACTGGCTCCCAGTGAGTCAGAGGATAGACTATAAAATATTACTGCTCGTCTACAAAACACTTAATCATCTTGGACCAAAATACATGTTTGATTTGTTGGATCCCTGTGAAGCATCTAGACCCCTAAGGTCGCCTGGAACTGGTCTCCTGTAGGTTCCAAGCAGCGTTGTGCATGAACGCGTTCAATGAACGATCGTTCATGAACACATTCATATTTTGGGCGAACGTGAATTGAACGCATCATATTTCTGTCTCATGAACGTTACTGTGAACGCGCTCATTCTAGCAGTTGTGAGCGGTGCTCATAACTTCGTTCATGAGTTCATCACATTTAGAGCTTTACCGACAAAACTGCATACAAAGCCATAGGCTAAAAACGCACAATAAAAAAATTAACCTTAATAGCGGAAAATTATCCAACCTGGCAACTCAAGCTGCCTGTCACGGCCGTATTGTTTAAGCAAATACGTCATCACAACAACGGCAGCATGGACACAGAAGCTGGCAGCTCTCAAAACCCGGCCCGCTCAGAGCAACTTTCTACACAGTACCAGCATTTAAAAGAGTTTTACGAAAAAGTCAGTAACGACCCGGATGGCAAAAATATAACGTTTACTTGTAAACTTTGTCCACCTGGATTGAAGAAGACCATCCGTACGTCGGTAACGTCTTTAGCCAACCTTAAACGGCACATCGAAATAAAGTATGCGACAAGCCTTGCTAGGTATCTGCGACTGCGAGCATGTGCGATTAAGAAAGAGACGGCAACGGTTGGCCAGAGCAGTACCTCTGTCACCCAAATACCGCTAACAGCATACCAGAGTGGCCCCGTCTTCTGTCTCTCCCAGCCGCAGCTAGACAACCTAGTTCTGCAGTATATTGTGGGAGACCTACAGCCTTTGAGTAAAGTGGAAAGGCCAGCTTTCATAAACCTAATTAAAGGGTTGCAGCCATCCCGAAAAGTGCCGACCAGAAAAAAAGTCCAGATACTGCTAAACAGGAAATTTAAAGAAAACATATATGGAAAACATAAGGATTTGAAATTGAATATGAAGATTAATCTGACACATAGTTTTAATGTTAAAAAGGATACATGAATTGCTGTCTGTGGTTCTGTATGGACACTGCCAATAATAGCTTGTAACAATTTTTGGCGAACAAAAAGAACTGAACTACAAAAGTTCATTTTTTGGAACCATGAACTTTAGTTCAAAATTTTGAATTATGAACTATGAACTGAACAGTTCATTTTAAAATTTGTGAACTGCAATTTGAACTAGTTCATGTAGAAAATGAACTTTCCCAACACTGGTTCCAAGAACAAGAATCAAGCAGGGGGAAGCAGCATTTCGTTATTATGCCATACATCTTTTCAACAAGTTACCTGAATGTCTGAAGTGTGCTCAAATTGTTAGCTCCTTTAAATCAGGGCTAAAAATGCTTTTGTTCATTAAAACATATTCATAAGTGCCTATATATTTCAAAATTGCAAGCTACTTGCTTTTTATTCATTTTCTGCCTTACTCCAATTTCTGATATCAGTTATTATTAGTTATCATGATTTAATGTGATTTTTATGTATAAGTTTATTTCCTGTTTTAAATGTCTTTAACTTTTTTTTATTTAATGTGATTTTTACGAATCATTTTATCTCTGGTAGTGGATCTTCATTTGTTTTTAAAGTACTTTGAATTGCCTTGTGTTGAATTGCTTTGCCTTGCCTTGCCGTGCCTTCAATTAAAAAAATAATAATTAATACAGTATTTTATAGAGATGTTCCGATCCAAACATGTACGTCCTCTCACTCTCCCCCCTGCTGCTTTTCTTGTTCAGCAAGCGGGTGGAGTTTGCTTGTTAAATTTAACGATGAGTGATAATGGTGCTGCTTTGATCATGCCAGAGAAGCTTGGTAGGGCTATCTTCAAAGCCACAGATCTGTCAATTATTATTAGCTTGTAGTGGTAGTGTGCTGTGGCAGTGAGTGTAAGTTACGACAGGTTGGTCTCAGCAGCGTGAGTGGATTTGAGTGGACTCAGGAAATTCAGTATTTAATGAAAACGAGCATTTTGCTTTGTTATTCTTGTTTAAAAACAATTCAGTAGGACAGGAACATGTTTTAAACTTCTTTTTTTACTTTGGGGGAAAAAAGTGGAAAAACGTCTTATATGTATCTCTTTCCAATGCTAATTCTGAATAAATATATTGAATTCACTAGGGTTGTTCCGATCATGTTTTTTTGCTCCCGTTCCGATCCCGATCGTTTTAGTTTGAGTATCTGCCGATCCCGATATTTCCCGATCCAATTGCTTTTTTTTTTTTTGCTCCCGATTCAATTCCAATCATTCCTGATAATTTTTCCCGATCATATACATTTTGGCAATGCATTAAGAAAAAAATGACTAAAACTCGGACGAATATATACATTCAACATACAGTACATAAGTACTGTATTTGTTTATTGTGACAATAAATCCTCAAGATGGCATTTACATTATTAACATTCTTTCGGTGAGAGGGATCCACGGATAGAAGGACTTGTGACTTTGTATATTGTGACTAAATATTGCAATCTAGTGTATTTGTTGAGCTTTAGGTAAATGATACTGCAGCCATTCAACGCAAATGCATGATGGGAAGTGGAACCATGACTGTGCGTAGTGCTACCAATTGATATATCCTCTCTGCATTGGGAAATAAAATAAGGTGTTAAGACAAAAATCAATTGCTACCTTGCTTCCCCACATTGCTTCCCATGATATTTCTAATAGTAGGGAGAAAGATTGTAAGGCTATAATCTATTAAAAAAAGGCTCCAAATGCTGCCAAAATTCACCCTACTCATTTTATGCTGCCTTTTATTCCTCTATATAGGTAAAACGGCGCCATTATAGATTGAGCGCGACAATGCGTGAGTGGGTTGTGCAACGCATGCATTAATTGCGTTAAATATTTTAACGTGATACATCTTCAAAAAAATTAACTACCGCCGTTATTGGGATAAATTTGATAACCCTACCTTAAGCCTACACTAAAGATTCTGGATGAGTGTAACATACTATGTCTGTAACATTAAATACAATTAGAAAACAATTTAATTAAAATATATATATATATATATATATATATATATATATATATATATATATATATATATATATATATATATATTGAAAAAAGGCATGGCCAATATTTTTTTGCCGATTCCGATACTTTGAAAATGATGTGATCGGACATCTCTAGAATTCACCAAAAAAATGGGGCGGTCCCTATTAACAGAGAAACATGAAGGATCACTGTTTATAACAAAACAATTGATCATTTCCTTACCTTCTTTTGTGAATATCCACATGGGGAATCGCATCCAAAGATTTTATGTTTTCATGATTTTGAAGATAAATAAGAAATGGGAAACTTTAAGGAGATACAGTTTTAATATTCAAATCCTTTGCCGAATATATTAGGCATGTCATAAAAATTAAACTTTAAGATTACCTACCACTGGTGAATACATTACCAAATGGGTTGCACTATACAAGTAAGTGCTCTTACTGAAGAGCAATTTGAGAGGCAAAAAGAAGTGACTCTTTCTGATGATTTGAGCCAAATTAGCTGGCTCGGTGCAAAAAAGGGATGGCATACTTGTCACAAAGCCATCTCTCTCTGTTAGAAGTGGAATTATTCTATCATATTTTATCAGTATCCAAATTACAAATATGCTTTGGTGAAAACACTCATTCAAATATCTCTAAAAGCCTTCTGCTTTGTGAAGCAGTTTTCGTAGTTCCACTGAATAAAGCAAATGAAAGTCAATCGCTAGAGTGTCAAACCAGATGGCAGAGAATAAAATTAATAGCAGACACCCAGAGCTGTCCTGCCCAAAGCATCAGTGGGTGTGGACATCAATCGTAAATAGTGTATCAAGCTCATTTTATCAAGCTTGATTTGTTACTCTTTAAAACAAAAAGTCATTAGGAAATAACTGTGGTGGATGCTAAGAGTCAGTTGTTAAATGTATTTACTTTGCCAGGTTTTTGGCTTTGGTTTGTTTTATTACTTCAATGCCGTGAATCCTGTGTCTTAATTTGTGTTTTGTTCATTTTCAAATCAATGCACCAAGATGCTGGCAGTGTTGACGCCTGGGGAAATGTCAGTGTGCCGTGAGCCGTATTTAAACACCCACAAAGAAACTCTGAATCATCTCCAAAGAGCCTTATGGAAAAAAAAAAAAAATTTGAAAAGCAAGTTTCATTAATTAGAGCATCGAGTCGAATCCAGCATAACAAGTGAAATTACAGTACGACTTGATCTTGTGATTTTGATGGAAAGATGCAAATTTGCTGTTTTAGTCACACACGTCTCCCTTTGTTTTTGCATTGCAATTTGACAAGCAAATCCAATTTGATACTCAGGTGACATAACTCAAGGTGAATGCATCATAGTTTACGCAACTAACGACGAGATGGTTACTATAAATACAATTCACATTTGGGCTGATAGCAGCCCTGCTCTCGCAGACGTGTTGATAGAGAATACAATATATGGACACATTCCAATTTCAACACCTGTCACAGTCAATTTCCGAGGGACTTCATTACTATGCAGGAAGGAGAATGTCATCATTGTGGCTAATGAAGTTGAAAGCAAGCTCCGATTTGATGTAAATGCCAAAAATATTCAATACTATTGGCAGCACTCTTAATTGGCAATGCTAATTATACAGTATGTGTGACAATCAATGAAAAGAAAAAATGTGTGAAAAAAGTTTGTGATGAAAAGGCCAACTTTCAATAATGATGCCCACTGTTCACAGTATTAGGAACACACGTCCAGTCTAATTAGATTTACTAGGCTCTCTGGTAAAAATAGATTTTTTGCGTCTTTGAGACCATCACATTAATTTCTGTGTACAAATCCATACATGGGGTAATTCCTCTGCTAAACTCACTCCAATTCATTTAGGATTAGGGTTTGTTTAATTTTTTAAAAAAGATAACCAGCGGTAGTAACGTGAAATGTGAAGGAATGGAAGACAAGACTTTGTTTTATGGCTGTAACAATCACAGAGGCATAAAACTAGATAGAGGTGATTGTGACTAAAGAGTGATGGCCGATGTGGGCTGACAACCAATTAAGTTGCCAAGTACAACAGTCTGACAGCTAGAAGTGCAAGTAGTCGTTAGTCGAACACTAAGCACTGACTGTTGTCACAAGGCCTATAAATGCTTTTATATATACAAAAAAAGGTTGTTGAATAGAGGGTGGAAATGTGCCAGTGAGCTACTTTGGTGCACCATCTGTTCATCTTATCCAAGATTTTTACCACTTTGGCTGCAGTGACCTGCTTAGAATACTAGCTTGCTAGCTAATGGAATAAAATTCATTTGTGCGCAGAGGCTATTTTTTCCAAAAACTTGAGATGTTTTGACTAGTTTTGCAGATTCTACAGCTCTGAAGAAAAACTAACCTGTATTGATTTTGTATCATTTCAATACTTGTTAGAAATGAATTGATGTCATGAGTGTTAGGCTACCATACCTTGAAGTGACCAAAATCAGATTATATTGCCATTAACTGAATCAAACGAGGACTGTGTGATTAGCTGGCAACCCAGGGTGCCCTGCCTCCTGACTAGGCATGTGCCAGTATGAGATTCTTACGGTATGATAACCTCAACCAAAATTATCACGGTTTCACGGTATCACGGTATTGCAATTACGGCTTTAAATATGTTACTTTGAGATATCTGGGAGAAAAAAAAAATTCCATTGAACAGATTTTTTTTTTTTCAAAACATATTAGCGAATTGGAACATAAGTATAATGTTAATTTTTTTTTTTTTTTAAATAACATTCTACATAAAAATAAATAATAATAAACCCACAGCTACAACTCAACATTATTATTATCAGTACAAAAATAATTGAATTATTTTATTTATGTTTAGATCATACACACACTCTCTTCCCCAACACAAACAGTTGTCAAAGAGAAAAAAAAAACACCACATGTTTGACCACCACTAGACACACTGAACAGGCTGGAGTTAACTCTCGTAGCTGGTGGGCAATGTTCATGATAATGTTTACTAACCTTTAATTTTGTATAAATGCAAACTCATATTGAAGGTACAGTGATCCCTCGCTACTTCTCGCTTAAAACCTCAGTCCATCGCAGATTTCTTTTAATTAAAAAAAAAAAAAAATACAGATGAGCATTCCTGAGCGGATTGCGTAGTCTTACCATCCCTCCCACTCCCTGCTCTTTGTTGGTCAGGCAGTGCGCTGGAGTTGCTTATTAAAGTTAATGATGATTGACAGACATTTAATGTTTGATCTTGCCACAGACGCCTGGAAGCTGAAGCCTCAAAGCGCCGCATGTGTCAATCATCATTTAAGTTGTTAAACAGTTGCTGGGGCAACTCATTGTGTGTAAGTGAGCAGCTTGAGCGGATTTGAGTGGACTCGCAATGAAGCATTTAATAAAGACAAGCATTTTTAATTTTTATCCTTGTTTAAAAATAATTCGGTGGGACAGTAATATTTTTCAAACTTATAATTATTCCATTTGAAGTGCTTAAAAAAATTAAAAACATTTATATATATATATATATATATATATATATATATATATATATATATATATATATATATTTTTTTTTTTTTTTTTTTTTTAATTTAATTATACTTTGGGGAAAAAAAGTGAAAAAACATGTCTCCAATGCTAAATCTGAATAAATTCATTG
Source organism: Corythoichthys intestinalis (assembly GCF_030265065.1). Lineage (NCBI taxonomy): Eukaryota > Metazoa > Chordata > Actinopteri > Syngnathiformes > Syngnathidae > Corythoichthys > Corythoichthys intestinalis. The sequence goes on from NC_080410.1 coordinate 20,731,978, forward strand.
AACACACACACACACACAAAACTTTTTTTTTTTTTTTTTTTTTTTTTTTTTGGGGTGGGGTGCAACTTTGCGGTTTTTCACTTATCATGGCGGGTTTTGGTCCCCATTAACCACGAAAAACGAGGGATCTCTGTATTGCCTCCTAAGCAGCCACCCTCTGCAAACATGTTTTACATATTGGTTAGCCTTCCTCCTCTAAACCGCGGCCATCTGTAACTTTTCCATAGCCGAAGTATTCCCATACTAGCGATGTCGTTTTTGTCGATGGGGGGGGCTTCAGGAGTTTCACCTCCTCCAGCCATCGTGTAGCACAATTGACTCACTGACACTGAGCAACAACCGGTGTGGGAGGGTTGAGCCTTGCAGCTGTAAGTGAGGGATTTCTCCTTGCAATTTTTGGACATTAAAAATAGCTAATACCGTAGAGACGGTATGACAGAAAATTTTGTGCGGGTTTGAAACTGTGATGTTTTCATACGATGATATACCTTGAAACCGGTAATCGGCACATGTCTACTCCTGACTATTGTCAACTGGGTATGCGCCATTGTATCATTATATCTCTAGTATATGATGATGAATGAATGAATGAATGAATGAATGAATTAATTAATTGAATGACATTCTTTGAATAAGATCTGTCACATATCACCTGATATTTTAAATTTTGATGTACAATACGTCACATTTGTTTGTGATTTTAAATTTTAAATGAACTGATGCAAAACTGATGTCAGTTTGAATTGCTCAGGTAAAATAGCTTGAATTCGGCATGGACGGATGAGTGCAATGCAGGGGACAATGAAGTGTTAGAGCTAATAGCTACAGCATTTGAGGTGATGAAAGAATTCAAAGGCAAAGTGAGCGATCCTCCCGGGGCAGCTGGCTTGACTTCCATCTTTCCGACTGGAGGCTGAACAAACTAAATTAGATTTAAGGAGCCAAAATACAGGTACTCCAATCAGCGAAACGCTCAGGGATCTTTAACATGTATGTTTTGCAATGAGCTGAATAACGTGCTGGGATAAACCAAGCTGTCAGCTTCTTGAACTGCGGCTGCTTATGACGTATTACGTTATTGTTCTTCAGCGCATGCGTGTCACATTTGCTCATTCCATGGTGTGACTTGATCTTCTGAGCATGCATTTAAATTTAGGACCACTATTGACAGAAAATTAAAGGAAGGTTCTGAAAGGCCACACAAAATGATCGGTGAAAAATCTGATTTCTGCAATAAGACCTACGATGTAATCGTAGTCTATTTCTCCGGTGTTTTCATTGCCCTATATTACTAATTATGTAATCACATCCTCAAACCATGATCGCATGCGGTACTTCCTGCCTTCCCAGTGTGGACCTTCTGATTTTATATAGGGCACCAAATTAGATCATGCCTCAAATAAACCTCACACAATTAAAAATGGTGTACTCTGTTGAAATACGTATTTTAATGCGCTAAATGGAGAATAGTGTTATAATTAAAAATAACAATTTGACAAAAGATGTTCAATTGACAAAAGGAACATCTAATGATTGAATTAAAAAAAAAACTTCTGCAGATAACATCTAAATGTTCTAAACTTCTTTTATTTCTGGTGTACTGACCACAATAATGTTTCTAGGTAAGTCGTGGAGTTTGCCTATACCCTAATGAATTGTGATGTCCACCCAAAACAAAACAGTATAAAATAGATACATGACCTGATTTTTTAAGGACTTGTGTTCCGCTCACATGATCTAATGAGCTCTGACTTAAGTAGTATAATTGTTGTCTTCGTTACAGTGCTGCATGTGGATTAAATTTTAATGGAATCATCCACTTCTTATTATTTGTTGTAAGCATTTCTTGCAATAGTTAGTAGATTACAAAGGAAGATGGGCACCTCCAGGGAGAGTGGACTGGAATAGACATGAAGGAGTTCATCCTCTGTTGCATCAGGATTTGGAGCACAAAGAGGAAAAAAGTGGTCTGTTCCACAGAGTGAAAGACAGAGGGGTATTTGATGTGATGATAAAGGAAATTAAGAGGCCAGCAAAAGAAGAATGTTGGATGAAAGTGATGGAACATGAAAGTATGTAAGATAAAGCATTCTACATGTAGAAGCTTTAATTGAGGAAACAATATAGGACGGAAAGTGCGAAAATTGTGTGATGTATGCTATATGAAATACAGTATGCTTCCACTAGCCGTTGAACCAGCTAGTGGGCAATTTATATCATGATGCAACAGGCTGCTAATCCTCTACTTATGTAAACACTTGACTGCTATTGAAATGAAATGCAGATGGTTTACACTGCTTGTGTTTCGCCTGGAAACAAAGAATGACTGAGGGGAGACAATGTGCTCTCATTTTTGGAATGATTATTGCCACTGAGTCCATTGCTCTGTGGCCTGAGGTGCAATTGGCAGGAGAACGTGTAGATGCCAAACAAAGCTGAAATGACCTCATTGCGTTAGACGGAAGCATGAAGGGGAGGGGTTGAGTTAGTATGGATGCAGTAAAAGATTGGCATAAACAATCGTGGTGATGAAACCATCCAGTACAAATAGGGAGAAAGGCAGATCTATACATTGGTATTTCCTATATCCTCTTAGATGAGTGTAAGGTTATTGCATTCTTCTATATGATGTACTTACTGCACGCATAGAGCAGAAAATATTGAAAAACAAATTCTGAGGCTCAGGCATTTGTCACATGCGAAATCAATGCTGAACATTGTCCATTTCTTTTCCATCAAAGCAAAATATATTTAAGAACGCTGTACTGAGAACGGAATGTGGGCTATGTTGTTTATGAGTGTTTCTCACAGTCAAAATTTTATAGTTCAAATCTGTGGGTTGCGTGTTCTGCTTATGCATATTTGAGCTTTCTCCTGGTACCACATTCTGAAAACATGCAGTTTAGTTTATTGAAAAAATAAACAATTACTAATAGTGTTTGCAGGATGTCACTTTGAATGGTATTTTTGTCTAAATGTGCCCTGCAACTGACAAAGATTCCGAATTTGCACCGCATAAGTAAGTTGGGATACAATCTAGCTCACCTGTGACCTTGAAAAAGAGGAACAATAGAAAATTTAGGGAGGGAAGATTCATATAAGATCCTGTGTATATCCAATGCATAATGCCAATGTCTTTTTATGCCGATTCTCTTTGTTTTAATGTGTAAAATCAGTGTAATAGCTGCCAATTGTCAGTTAACCCTTTAACACCGAACGTTGCTCTCATTTGAAAGTATGGAAGTTGACGTCCACACCTGTTTTTATTTGAAGTCAATCAACCAAGTAAAACGGGAGATAATGTCTTTTGAGTTTTAGTTTTATTGCATTTATAAATATGCATTAAAACGCTGCACGGGCCATGTGTTTACATATTTCCATCATTTCTGGTCCTTTTTCAAAACTGAAAGCAGCACAAAAGACTACATATCCCAAGAGTCGTTGTGATGTCAAGAAGGACGAACCTAATGTGAACATTTTTAATAAATTGCTGAGCGAGGCCAACCAAGGAAAAGGAGGCATGCGAAGCAAGCAACGGCCGGTTGGATTGAGTGAGCGACTTTGAAACGTACAGAATGAATCGAAAACTAAATTTAGCGCAAGCTAATGCATTATTTTATTAACTCAAGGAAGAGGATGAGCCGTATTTGTCGTTGTTTTCCTTGGATGAGTCGGTGTTTTGGCGAGTAGAAGTGACAGCAGCGCGCTAACGGCGGAAGAGTAGGCTCTGTGACGTAGCTCCGTGACCTATTCAAGAACAAACTTTATTGAGTGCGCAAAAAAAAGAAAACAAAAAAAAAACTGAACTACTTGTCAATATTCCTGAAAATACTTTTTTTCAATGTTATATATAGCCTACTGTGTTTTTTTCTTCACTATGAATCTTTTCAATTTTTATATAGATGTGTGTTCGAGAAGCTTGATTACATGTACATATATTCTTTTGATAAGGTGATGGGTACAATACCTAACTCCACAAAGAGATATCCTCCAAACCCTTTTGTGTTAGATGATATATATATATTTTTTCCTCACTATTTTGCACTGTAGAGAGGGGAGAACAAGTATTTGATACACTACTAATGGGTTTTCCCATTGGCAGTGTATCAAATACTTGTTCTCCACACTCTATATAACCTGTTTTGACCATAGTATGTGCAAAGGCCAAAAACTCCTATGACCATACCTGCTGTTTGTGTTGAATTGTCAAACTATTAAATCTTATATTTTTTTCTATTGAATGTTTATCCTAACAAGTTGAATAAAAATTATCAAGCTACAAAATGGTTGGTCGAGCATGTTTGGTTGTCAATAGGGCCATCAACATTACAAATTTTGAAAAAAGATTTAAAAAAAATTTTTTTGTCTTTTTGGGTCCAAAATGTTGATTATAATTGGTCAGTGAAGAAAACAACAGTTTGGACATGAAGTTCAAGGTGTCCTGAAAAAAGGGACCCAACCTGGCCATTGTGAACAATTTTTTCTTTAAAATATAAAGGCAACATCAAAGGCATGCAAATTCGGACAAAATAGGCTTAGGTGTTAAAGGGTTAAACTCATTGGCTGCCATTGATACCGACAGACGTCCAACCCATTCGTAGTGGACAAACAAATGTTAATTTGCTGTCACCCTCCAGTTCAAACGGATTGGACATCTACAAGTGATGCACTCATTTCAACAGAATGAAAAGAACCACATGACTGTTAGCTTTGTGTTAGTTTCAGGGCTCCGGAGTGGCTAGTCAATTCAGCCGAATTCGCATGCCAGTAAAAAACAACATATGCACACATGAAAATCATCGATGACCCATGCAAACGAATAGTGTTGGCTATGTTTTCTGGATAAAAGTATTTAAACTTATTATTGCATGTCAATAATTGCATTATGAACAGCAACATTTGTAATCCAGAACTTTTAAAGAGGAAGAGGCTGGAGTGATATGACGTTGTTGTTTTTTTCACCGCTGATTTTTTATGTCGTAGCCAGCAGCAAGTAACCAGTTTATATTGTTCCTCGTTTTTCATAGGGAATTTGTGGAAACTTTCCTTTGCCCATTTCTTTTTTCTGTTTCCACAGCCTCTAAATGCACATTTCACCATGTTGCCGTTAGTTTGGCGGACTGTTGCTGCATTCGAGAAAGTTGGGAAGTCGGAGTTTTCAACCTCTGATCTGGAAAAATATCAGTGGAACGCCTCCACTATTTGATCGCTTACGAGAAGACAGGTTTGCTGGAGGTCAAAATGTCTTGTGATGGTCAAAATAAAAAAAACAACTTGTCGCGATCAGCCATCTTTGCTGTTTACTTTAGCTTGGAACACTTTGAGGTCGCAACTTGTACCCTCCGAGCGGGATAAGTCCGACTTCCCATCTTCCTTGAATGCAGCGTGAGCACGAGTGGCCGAAGCACTCCTCTCTGTTGTAGTCTTTTTCGCATCTAAAAAAATTAGTCCTGCAGAATGAAATGAATTACGGCAGTTTTTTTTATTTTTGGGGGGGAAATTGTTTTGGCCGCATGGGTGTTTTGGAACACTGGTCTGCATTTTAAATTTATTTGACTATGTTGGATCTGTTCGTAGATCTGTATTGTTTTTTATTGCCATGCTATTAACTCGTGCTGCCTAGCCACTCCAGAGCCATGAAACTAACAAATAACTTACAAACTGCACAAAATTTGTTAAAATCAACTCCACCAACTAATTAATCCCCCGCTAACTTGAAGGTTAAGCCTAATGTCAAAAATTCTGAACTTCCACTTTAATTTAATTTTGGATGGTGATCATAATCTTTCTACACTTCTGGCTGGAAGGGATTACTTCCTGAATTTCATTGATTATTTCAACATCATAGGAAGTTGCACATAGATAAAGTGACACAGAGACAGCCCTTCTCACAGAGACAATACAATTTTACTGAAAATCCTTTAAAAATGAACTCATGAAATATAGGTATATCCTGAATATTAATTTATTTATTTTTTGTAATCTTGTTTCCTCAGAAGTGAAGTCCACAGAAAGCATGAAGACCAGCTGTGACTACCTTCACTGCAGCCCAACAAGATATGACATAACCCGGGTGACCTGCTAATCAACCATGATAGCCCTAAAGCTGTGACTGGCATTATAAACCCTGTCTTCTATACCCAACACAGATCCTCCTCCTCCTCTTCCTCCTCTATCACAGTCCTTCCTAGGCACCTTTGCTACTCTCTTTTCTTGAACAAACACACCCTCCATTGTGCCTGTCACTGCATTTCTCTTCTTGATTAGAATAACATCCCGTTTTTCATCTTCATCATGCAGAGTCTTTCCATCACTCCGGGTTTCATTGTTATTCTCTCCTCCCTCCTAATTGCCACCCGCTTTCCAAGCGTGGTCAATGGGGACTGCTGGCTTATTGAAGGGGACAAGGGTTATGTGTGGCTGGCTATCTGCAGTCAGAACCAGCCACCGTATGAGACCATTCCTCAGCACATCAACAACACTGTCCATGATTTGAGACTCAATGAGAACAAGCTGAAAGCAGTGCACTTAAACTCCATGTACCGCTTTACCAACCTCACAGACCTCAACCTCACCAAGAATGAAATTACCTACATTGAAGATGGTGCATTTTCGGGACAAGCAAACCTTCAGGTGATCAGAAAAAATACATAAGAACAGCATAAGTCAATCTTAATGTGTTTGGCCACATTTTCATATTTGTACATAATTTTGTATTTCTTAGGTTCTTCAACTGGGCTACAACAAGCTAACCAATCTAACTGAGGGTATGATGAGAGGGCTCGGTCGCATGCAGTGCCTATTCCTCCAACACAATCTCATTGAGGTTGTTGCCAGCAATGCATTCTGGGAGTGCCCCAGTCTTAGCAGCATTGATCTGTCATCCAATAAACTTGCCCGCATCGATCCGTCAACGTTCACTGTTCTAAATCACCTAATGGTTTGTGAACTGGCAGCAAATCCATTCCATTGTGGCTGTGATCTTTACAGCTTCCTCACCTGGCTGGAATCCTTCAACAATGTCACCCACACTTATGATCGTCTCCAGTGTGAGACGCCTCGGGAGATGTTGGGTTTTCCACTACTAAGCCCCACTGCTGCCGGTCACGCTGGTCGAAACGCCAAAAATATCTTGTCCTCCCACTGCAGAGATGGAGTGATGATTCCTGGAATAACCTCTCTCCCACCAGACCTGGATGGTCCGTCTGGAATTGGTCCAGAGATGTTTGGTGGTGTGGGACCTTACCATCAGCCCAACACCTCCACATCCATAGAGAGCAGCTTCATTCCCAGCATCAAGCTCCATCAGGTCTCTTTGTCCTCAGCTTCTCTCCTTGTCCAGATTCCGAGGCCGTTCAGCAAAATGTATATATTAACACAATATAACCAAACTTTTGTGTCAGATGTTATGAATCTGAAGAACAAAAAGGAAATGATCACCCTCAACAAGCTCAAACCACACACCAATTACACTTTCTGTGTGGCATCTGTCCGTAACTCCCAACGATATAACCACACGTGCCTCCAATTTTCCACTCGTTCTCAAAATCAAAACAACATACTACCCACGCCATCAACCACAACACACTATATAATGACCATTGTGGGTTGTCTATTTGGCATGCTTATTGTTTTGGGCTTTGTCTATTACTGTTTACGTAAGAAACGCATGCATGATGAGAAGAAGAAGTCCATCTGTGTGAAGAAAACAATTCTGGAAATGCGTTATGGACCGGAGGTGGCTGCAGCAGTTGCAAAGGATCCAGCAGCCGCCCACAAGCTTCAGGAACACTCCAGAGAACACCACCAATATCACCACCACCATGGAGGCAAGCTTCCTATGTCTACATCCTCTAGCTCTGGAATGCTTCATTCAGCAAACACTAGTTCCTCCAGACTTTCCTCTATTCCACAAGTGGAAAAAATGGCCACTGCCTTCTCAGAGGCCATGACAAGCAAAGGAAACTATATGGATATCAGAAGTGGAGGGGCAGGGATTGAGAGGCTCACTGGAGATGGAGGACATGTAGGTAGGAGGGGGGAAGACTTAAGGGATGATGATGGAACAGATGTTGGAGATGATTCAGATGATGATGGACATGGTTCTGCATCAGAGATCTCAACTATCGCCATGGAGGTGGACAAAGTCAACCAGATCATAAACAACTGCATTGACGCACTGAAACTGGATGCAGCAGCTGTTGCAACTTCGGGCTCCACCCCAAATCCTACACCATCCTCCAATCCTACCTCCCCACCCCCAAACAGCACCTCTGCTCTTACCCGGGGCTTAATAACACTTTCTCAAGGGATGAACGAATCTTGCCAAGTCAACAAAATTCCACCTCCGCCACCCCTCCCTGCTTTGAATACTCCGCTTTCTGAGCGCCCAGGGATCAGTGGTGGTGGATTCGTTGTTACTCCTCCCTACAGACCACCTCCACCGGCCAATGCTGTACGCCCCATTCAGCGGCAAATGAGTGCTGATGCAGCTGTGGTGATTGTAAATGCTGTCAAGAAACAGAGCAGTACTGCCTCATGTGGTTCTGTGGGTCGGGAAAGAGAACATGGAGGGGCCCGCGTCTATAGCCTCGATGTTTCAGAGCCAAGAAGTCCAGATGCCTGCAATCAGCAACAGCAGTACCAAGACCGTGCAAGTCCTGTGGGCTGTGGGGAACCCCTGGAAAGACTGCCGTTAGTGGGAAGTATGAGCTGCACTGGAGGGGGTGGTGGTGGTTGCGACAGTGGTGGTGTTGGTGCCCAACATCAAGAAAACCAAAATCCACACCATTACCATCAGCAGCAACAGCAGCAGTTGGAGGTGCAGCAGGACTACCACTGCTCAGAACACCGCCACTCCGTCCCAGCTCTTTACTATGACGGCTCCCATCAGGGGTCCCCAGCTCAGAGGGTTTCCTTCCTAAAGCCACTGTCACGCTCCCGAAAAGATGCAGCATCTTACTCCCAGCTATCTCCAGCTCGCCACCATTCCAGTTACTCTGGCTACTCCTCCAGCCCAGAGTACTCCTCAGAAAGCACATTGAGGATCTGGGAGCGCTTCCGCCCCTACCGTAAAGGCCAGCGTGACGAGGCCTGTTATGTAACAGCTGGTAATGCCCTCCGAAAAAAGGTGCAATTTGCTAAAGGTGAGGACCTGCATGACATCCTTGATTACTGGAAGGGTGTGTCAGCACAGCAAAAGCTTTGACTGGGGGACCAGTGTTAAGCATTTTGAGGAAAAGAATTTTGTTTACTTCTGGTTCTACAGTGCCCTTTCAGGGCTAGAGAAACTTCTTAAAGGGAAGAAATGTGTTGGACACAGTTTTGCCTTGTATTTTTTTGGCATGCTCAGTGTTAGAGTACTGTGTTTAAAGCACAGACTGTGAAACTGTGCCTGGGATACCTGGGATATAACTCACTATGGTCTTTTTTTTCACACTTCATTGTAGCACTGTTTCTGGATTATTTTAACAACTGTTCAGTCTAATAATATTTCTGCGGTCACACTTTGTGATCTTTTAGACTGTACCTACTGAGTGCCATGGTTTTCCAAGAGAGGTAATTCTGGTATAATTTTGATCTGAAGGAAGGTTGCTCTCACAACCATCAAAATTTCTGTCTGAGTCAAATTCCAGCTAGCCTCCTCCATCTTTTAATACCATAAGGAATAGACACTGTATATTAACATTATAACAGCAGCATCCACTCGTGAAGAAGTAAAATAAATGGCAATGTGAATTGGAGACTGCAGCAAAATGTCCTAATTTATAAATGTTACGCTTTAATGAATGATCTATAAAGATCTTTTATTAGGTTTTGGTGAGAACTGATGTGAAGGAAGGCCGGATGAGGCAATTTGAAGGAAATATGATTTAAGCAAATTCCACGTAACAGGAACACTTTAAAAAGATCAAAATACATTCCACACCCTTTGATATTTTAATTGAATAAATAACAAAGTGATAAAATCCCTCTCCAATTTACTGCCAACATTTCTTTTTTGTTGTGGTTAATATTTGCCATCTCATGACAGGCATGTTTGCCTGCACCTGAACACTCACAAGTAGTAATTTTGTGTGTGTGGGTGTGTGCGTGTGTGCGGCATGCTCGATGTAAGTAGGTGTCAGTATACCTTGTCAGATTTTATCATCTATGCCCAAATTGATTTTATTGAATACTTGTGAATGCCATCCTATAAATGACTGGGTTTGTATAATTCCTTCACATTGGAAAGCTGGATGAATGCAAAAACAACACTAGCATTGCCACTTTATTTTCCAGACATACGTGTATGCCATGAAAATTTTTTCTCAAGCCTAGTACCTCTTTCTATAACAGCCAGGATCATGTTTATACTTATTTTCCTTCACTCCAACTTTTCCATTGCAACAATCAGAATGGAAGTTCCAATCTGCCTACTTAAACTGCTGTGAAACATTAACATGCTTTGACTATTTTTCCTACCCTTAAATGTGAAAACTTAAGTGATCCTTGCCTCACATTTGTATTTAGGGCTATACTGAAAACAAATGTTCCAGAGGCATTTCTAAATTCAGGTCTCACTAGACATTAAATCAATGTGCGATATTCATTGCACACAACTACTCACTGTCCTGCTACCACGTGTTGATTGTATATAGGAGTTGAAAGGGCGTATGCTTGAGATAGCTTTAACCGTGAGCTTATGTTAGCATAAAGTATAAAAGTATAGCTGTTCTTGATTTTCTGTGTACCTCCATTTGGTTCTTAGCTATCCACTTTTTTTTTTTTTTTTTTCATTTTACGGCTTCTTTCTTTAGCCTGTTCTCACAGGAATAGTAGTAGTACAAGTACAAGTAAAGATTGACATTTGACTTTTTATTGCTTCTTTTATTTGGTAAAATAAATAGATTAACCGTCAATTATTATTATAAATACAATACATTCCAATTTACAGTCTCCAATGTTTGACTAAGCAGGAGAAAATTTTGTTGGTGGTAACTAATATTTTGCATAATAACAACATATACCGTATTTTTCGGACTACCAGTCGCACCTGAGTATAAGTCGCACCAGCCATAAAATGCCCAATGAAGAGGAAAAAATATATATAAGTTGCACCAGAGTATAAGTCGCATTTTTGGGGGACATTTACTTAAAATCCAACACAAAGAACAGATATGTCATCTTGAAAGGCAATTTAATATATAAATACAATAGTGAACAACATGCTTAAATAAGTGTAGAGTGCATGAAAAACGAAATGCGAATATTCTGTCCTCACCAGGACGCTACGGCTCGGTCCTGGCTATACAGCGAGCTAAACTCCCAAATGACGATGCAGGACGTCCGTATAATTTGCTGAATCAATTTCGTCCTCGATACCAAACAGCGTACATACGTAAATAAATGATAATTAGGTGCTATTACAGCAATGACACAAACAGTTAGCATGCGTTCGCTAGCATTAGCACATCGCTCAAACAACCACACAACTGGCTCTAAGTGTCCGATCGCGTGTGGAAAAAACACAACAACAACAGAAAAGATGATACATACAGGCATTGCCTCTGTAGAGATATTTTAGAAGCATAAGCAATGAACCTGTAGGTTCGCAGCTGTGTTTCTCTCTCGCTAACTTACCCACTCACTCAAAGCTGCGTGGCTGTCAGTCTTCTTCTGGCGTGTGAGCGCTCTTTTTCGCGTAAACAAGTGCGAGTGCGCCCCCACATGGGCGTGAAAGCGCCAAAAACTAAAAGCATGCATTTCAATATATAAAAGTCAATAATAATAATAATAATAAAATAATTTTATTTATACAATTGAACACACATTGCCAAAGGCAGAACGCGAACGTGGCTATAGCTATTAAGAATTATTCAGATAACTAAAGCATAAAGAACATGCTAACAAGTTTACCAAACCATCAGTGTCACTCCAAAACACCAAAATAACATGTGAAATGATATCATAATGTGTTAATAATTTCACACATAAGTCGCTCCTGAGTATAAGTCGCACCCCCAGCCAAACAATGAAAGAAACTGCGACTTATAGTCCGAAAAACATGGTAATGATTTTCTGTAATATTTTCATGATATCATATCGCTGTTTTTGCACCACTTGCCGATTGAAGACATGCAGGTACAGCTAGGGTGAAAGTTTGGATTTTGTGTTATGCTGCACACCTTCTTCAAGAAATTATGGAAAATGTTCACTTTCTGATCTTCAACCATGTAAAAATGTATCCCAACTTCTGTGATTCAAAGCCAATTGTTCACCCTTCGGTGTGCTGGACTGCCAAAACAACTAGAGAAGAGAACTTTCAGTGCTGTTATACCAACCAGAATAACTTAATCACTCTCGTCAGGATTGAGATTTATTTGAACTGCCATTAATCACATTTCCAATTGCTGATGTTATGTCGACTTTTCTGTTTTAATCAAAATGTGAAATTCTTATATTGATGGATTGGATATGAGAGTTAAAGTGTTCTTCTGCTCAATGATTTCCAAATTCAAATATTAGACTGATAGGTTTTCATATTTAATGATGTTGAAAGCTTGTGATCTGTATCTGTAAACCAGTGCTTTTGCTCAAATGAAGCCTATTTTTGATCAGAAAAGAAATTATAGTGTTTTTCATCAGTGAAATACTTGCAAAAGCATGGCACATGAAAGCATTGATGTCAAAAATACATAACATGTTCATAAGTATCCTGTTAAGCTCCAAATGTATTTTTTTTTTTGCGCTAATTTGTTCATGCTCTCTAATATTTAAAGGAAATTCAATTACTGAAAATAAGCCATTAATGTGGTATATACTAAATTAAAGGGACTAATTACTGAGGTACAAATATGACAATTATAAAATTATACTGCAAATATAAGTTTCGCTTTATTTTGAAATAACTGGGGGGGGGGCATCAAAAGCAAACAACAGGCAGCTTGAGAATACACAGTTTTGGAGACTGGTAGTTAAAATTGTAAGTAACCAGAAAATAATTTGGTAAATGGTGCTACACTCGTCTAGCGCCTTTCCAACTTTAGGGCCATCAAAGCGCTTTACACTGTATCCTCACCTACCTACTGGTGACACAGCTCCGGGAGCAATGTGGGGTTCAGTATCTTGTGGCGGGAGAATCAAACGCACAACCTCTGAGTTGGGGAACGACTACACTACCACTGTTTGATTAAATTGTCTATAATCAGCAAGTCATACATAGTTTTAAAAAGTGAAATACAGTGGATCTTTGAAGGGTTTTCTTTTATTTTCACTTTATACTATCCACACTCCTCAGCAGCAAGTAGTTCAGAATGACTCACACTTACTAAACCAACAGCAGTAATTTATTGAAAGAAAAATCTAAAGAGCAAGATCTTTGGAAAGAGCAAAGCAATATGAGGATGTCTTCAGCCCAATGCAGCAATATAAAGAGTTAATACGTATTAATGTGGTATTCAGACATGGCCCACACTAACCCAGTTGAATTCTGAAGAGAAACAACACCATGTTTAAATTAGAATGCACACATAGCACAAAGACTTGGTGGCTAATGGTGCTTTAAATGAATAAAAAGCAGCCCCAGCTTTAAAGCCTTAAAGAACACTTTACAGTGCTTTTTCTTGGAGGCAGATATTAATTAGGCCTGACGGGAAATCATTTCATTTTTCATCCCTTTGTTGACTATTTATTGAACTATATATTGAGTGTGTCTAGTTTAATGCATTTCAGTCAAAAGCATCTATTTTTTGTTGTTGCTGAAGTTTTACTTCTGAGTCCAGACAAATGGCTTTACTAATTTCTTGGTCACTCTTCACACTAGACAGTGAAAACGCTTCCCACGCGTCATCCCAATCTGCCAAACACTTCATGGCAGATAAGAAAACAAAGTATTGAAATGAACGGCCTTCATTAGTACTGCATGTCTTGTGTGAAAAATAATTCATGTGAATGTCAGACATTGTCAAAGTCACAAATGTGTTTTTACTGTGACGTTAAAATAGTGGATTTTTTTGAGCAGAAGAGCATTTACTGTAAATTGATAATGACCAGCCCCTGACAAATGTATTTTTCACTCTTGAAAAAATATATTGCTTTACTCGTTCATGACACAAAAATAAACATGTGTTTAGAGTTTGGTTTCCAAAGGAGGACATAAGGACTTGAAAAATCTGTGAAATATGTTAATTTTGTATACATAAAAAAAAAACATGTAAAAATACTCTATAGATGTTTTATACTAAGCCTGAGCTCTTGTTTGTGTGTTTATTTTTAATTTTTTTTAAAGAAAAATGTATTTCTGATCTGCAACGATTTTTTTTTTTTTTTGTGAGGGTGCTTGGACTTTGAAAACATGCAGTGATATATGTTATTTCAGATTAAGAGTAAATAAAGCTTATTTATTATGCTGCACAGAAGAAAGTTGTATATTTGCATGATTCTATGTACTCGTGGGAGACAAAAAATATATATTGTTGTGTAAAATGAGTGACCGTTCAATGAAACAAAAACAAATAGGGGCTGTACGTATAAGCGTTTCTTTGGTTTTGTTTTTGGCTATTTTACTTGTTGCTCTCTGGAATTGTTAATATTTACGTTGCTACTTTAATTATTTTTTTTCTTAAGCAGAAATGTATGAAACCGACCCGGTTTGTTGACAAACTGTCCTGCGAAACCGCAAATTTGTAATTCTTAAAATTTGATCTTTGGCTTAAGGGGTTGCACGCATGTTTTTTTTATTTTATTATGTTTATAAAACAGATTATGGACAGCTTCAAAGGTCATATTTTTTTCATATAAGTATGTTAATTTACAGAGTGGCACAGTGGATGAATGGGTAGCAGGATGCCTCATAGTTCTGAGCTCAAGGGATCAATCCCAGTCATTGGAACACTCCAAATTCTTCGTGGGTGTGCTTCTGAGCGTGGAAGTTTGTGTGTTCTGCCATTATTTGGCAACCATTCAGGGGTGTACACAGCCTCCAGCAGAAGGTCAGCCGGGATAGGCTCCAGCACCCCTACAACCTTAGGATCAGTGGTACGGAAGATGGATGAAAGAATATCAATTTACTAATACAATAAGTTTTCTGCATCAAAAACATAATGTTCTAATACTCACAATTTAATCTGAAACCATTAGCATCAGCTGCTTCTGCATCCATCTACTCACTTTGGGCTACAACACAAGTTTACGGTCCTCATCAGCTACAGTAATGTTAAATGGCCACTTGGAGGAAATCACAAATGTTATTTGTCTATTTATTGAATATAATTATTTGTATTATTTTCTCCCCGGTACTAAATATTGCCTTCAATCCACACCGAAGCAAACTTAAAGTCTATTAAACCAATGTAAATAAAAACAAAAACCATATAGAGATGATAGGGACTGGAAATAAAGGGAATTACATTTTATGTATTGTAGAGTGACTCGTGATTATTAATTTTTAACAAATGGGTGTAAAATAACGTGTTGGATATACAGTAAATAAGAATCTATGAAATGTTATCCTTCACAAAACTATGAAAAGTGAGAGCTAATAATTGCATATTGATTCATGGGAAGGGAACCATATGCACTCCTGAAATTCCAAATTCAATCAAATTATTTGTGGGTAAATCATTTCCTCATTGTATTTGAGCTCGCTGGCTTGTCTCGTTGAACAATGCTGACCTTTGAACTATCCAATGACCCCCCCACCCCCTTTTTTTTTATTTTTTTGTAATATTTTAGCGACAGATTAACTCTTCTTCAGTATGATTTAAACAGAGCAACAACAAAAAAGATTGTGAATTATAAAGTTCGATGGAGCTCACTGCTATTTTTTTCATTGTGTGTGTGTCTGTAGAATAGCAGCAGACAAAAATAGACCTCTCACTGGTGAGCTATTTTTAGAACACGCTTGCAGGCAATTTGGTCCTTGGGGAGGCTACCTGGTTCCTGCGGGCACCCTTTTGGTGACCTCTGCTTTGAAAAATCTGAAACATGAATGAAAATGAAAATACATTACTTGTAAACTCGTCAACCCTTGTACAGTGAGGAAAATAAGTATTTGAACACCCTGCAATTTTGCAATTTCGTCCACTTAGAAATGATGGGCGGGTTTGAAATTTTCATTGTAGGTGCTTGTCCACTGTGAGAGACAGTATAAAGAAAAAAATTTCATAAATAACAGTGTATGATTTTTTTAACTATTTGTATTATACTGCTGAAATTAAGTATTTGAACAGCTGTCTATTAGCTAGTATTGTGAGCTTCAAAGACCTGTTAGTTGCCTTTAAAAGTTCAGATGAATAAGTGAAGTGGAGGTAGACTTTTTGAGTATGACTTTTTGACCTGTTTAAGGCGGTTAGCTGCATATAAACACGTGTCCACACATGTCAGGACTCCAATTACTAACATGGTCAAGACCAAAGAGCTGTCCAAAGAAACCAGAGAGAGAATTGGAGACCTCTAAAATGCTTGAAAGTGTTACAGGGCAAATGCCAAGCAGCTTGATGATATAAGATCCACTTTTTGAGCAATTATTAGAAAATGGAAGAAGCCAAACATGACTGTCAATCTCCCTTGGACTGGGGCTCCATGCTAGATTTACCATGTAGGGTCTCGGTGATCCTAAGAATGGTGAGGAATCAGCCAAGAACTACACAGGAGGAGCTGGCCAATGACCCGAAAGGAGAAGGTCCACCATTTCCAAGGTTACTGTTGGTAATACACTAAGACGTCCCCTGCATAAAACCTGCACATGTCCTGGCCCATTTTAAGTTTGCCAGTGATCATTTGGATGATCCAGAGGAGTCATGGGAGAAAGTCATGTTGAACGTTTTGGTCTTAACTCCACTCATAGTGTTTGGAGGAAGAATGGTGTTATGGTAAATGGTGTTATACTTATATAGCGCTTTTCCACCTTTCAAGGCGCTCAAAGTGCTTTACACTACATCGCCATCTACCTACTGGTGACACAGCACCAGGAGCAATGTGGGGTTCAGTATCTTGCTCAAGGATACTTAGGCGAGTTCATCAGGGCAGAAAATTTAACCCACAACCTCTGGGTCAGGGGGCAACTACTCTACCACTGAGCCACGTCATCCCCGAAGATGAAGAAGAATGATTAGGACCATCCCAAGAACACCATCCCCACTGTGAAGCATGGGGATGGTAGCATCATGCTTTGGGGGTGTTTTTCTGCACATAGGACTGGACAACTGCGCTGTATTAAACGAGAGGATGACCAGGGCCATGTATTGTGAGATTTTGGGGAATAACCTCCTCCCCTCAGTTAGAGGATTGAAAATGGGTCTTGAATGGGTCTTTCAACATGACAATGACCAGAAGCAGACAACCTGAATTACCAAGAAGTAGCTTTATAAAAAGCATACCAAAGTTCTGGAAGGGCCTAGCCAGTCTCCAGATCCAAACCCAATAGAAAATCTTTGGAGCAAGCTCAAACTCCATGTTTCTCAGTGACAGCCCAGAAACCTCATTGATCTAGAGAATATCTGTTTCGAGCAGGGGTGCAAAATCCCTGCTGTAGTCAGTTCAAACCTGGTGAAAGGTTACAGGAAAGGTTTGACCTGTTTAATTGTAATCAAAGGCCACTGTACCAAATATTGATATGATTTTCTCAGTTGTTCAAATACTTATTTGAAGTGTATAATAGAAATACTGTAAATTGTTTTTTTTTTTTTTAAATCATACACTATGATTTCTAGATTTTTTTTTAGATTGTATCTCACAGTGGACTAGCACCTACCATGAACATTTCAAACACCCCATCATTTCTAAGTGGGAGAACTTGCAAAATCGCAGGGTGTTCAAATACTTATTTTCCTCACTGTAAGACTTACTTTCTCTTAAAAAAAAAAAAAATAATAATAATAATAAAATAAAATGAAATAGAAACATGGCGCCATCATAGTCATTGGATACTGAAATTCGTCGAAAACACATTACCAATAATGCATTGAGGAAAAAAGGAAATATCTAAGACTTTTTTTTTTTTTTTTTTGCACTCGATTGCACTTGATTATCAAATATGAATTTGGAGTCAGGGAAAATTTAACCTGTAATATTTTACAACTTATTCCATAGAGATGATGTGTTCATTAATGAAATAGTGTCTTATTAAAATGCCCCTGTCAGTTTTATACATACAATATAAATTGGCCTTTATGTCCTCACCTTGTTTGGAATGGGGAAATGCCTCTATTGGCTACTTGACTTGTCAATGTGGCCATTTTGCGTCTGGCATCCAATTTGTAGAGTCATCTTTTAATTGGAGGAGACTGTACAATAATCATACGAGCCAGGCATTTATTAATACTGGGACCCATTTTAAAAGTCAGAAATGATATTTCTTTTACCTCCCGAATTGTGCAATTTATTTAAATGTCCCGCTGGAGTAAGTGCAGACATCGGTGCCCAACAATTCAGATTAATTCTGCTTGTTATGATCCCAGATTCCATTTGATGGGATATGGGATATTTATCTTAAACTCAACCCGATTGTGATGAATTGCATTGTAAAGCTATACTGTGACTGAAATCTCATAAACTTTTTAAATTATGTTATCAGAGTAAAAAATGGCATATCCTTCAGTCTTATTGTTGATGCTCAAATGGATCGATTATATCATTACTTCCTTTTTTCCCCCCTGTGGAATGAGTCATTCCAGCATTGTGTCATGTCTTCTTTACAAAAGAATATAAGTAGTGAAGGGCCAAAGTCCATGTTATTCAGCCATAATTTATTAGAAAACTAAGGACATGTTATAATTTGTGTTTTTAATTTCCAAACATGCATAGTATAGCTGTTATACAGTAAGGGAACCATAAGAATAAAATACTATACTTTGGCAATTTATTGGGCTGTTTTGGGTTCGGGATTAGCTGCGTTTGTTGGCAAGTAAGAATAAGTGCATAGTAGGTGAAGTTTTATCACCATCTGTGTGATCTGTCAAGTGGCCCAATTTATTTTGAATAGCGGCATTGAACAAGGCTTTAGCACATTTTGTTTTGTTTTGTTTTGTTTTTTTAATCAAAAAAATCAAATTATTTGATATAAGGGTCTTTCAACTTCATATTTTTTACTATTAATATATTTAATTCAATGCATTATCTATGAGTCGCACAAAAGACAAAAGGTTGTTGGTTGTACAGTACATGTGCAAAATGTGCATTTTGCTTTAATATATTTGTTGCTTATAAATGACATGTTCCCTTTGCAATTTCTGTACAAAAGATCTATTTCTATATTTGCAATAAATTTGTAATTAAAATCAATCTTTGGAGTTTTTGCCTTAAAGAAAGCTTCCCTTAATACTGTAGTGACAATGTATGAGCCGCCTCACATTTGACATCATTCATTAATTAATGCCTGGAAATATCTTTTATGCATGAATTCAATTAAAATTCATCGCATAGTTGCTGTTGCTGCTGCTGCAGCATAGTGACAGAAGCTTTACATAGGTACATTATATCACAGTGACTCAATATAATAGGACTGACAACATAATTAATAGTGGTGCAGTAGTATCTTTTTTTAAAGAGCTGCGCAAGCTTAGTCGTTTTTGCAAGATTTAGTTCTGGCACATAGAGTAATCTGGTTTGTCTCCATGTTATGGGTGATTTCTCATTATTACAATTTAACCGTATGATTCTAAAGTTCTTTTAACACTACAATGACAGTTAAGAATGCTAATTAGTATGATACGTGACGACTAGCCTTGAACACTTCGCACCCACACTTCCCTATATGCACTGTCAAATGAGGATTTCATTAAAGGGAACCACGGACAAAAAGACATGTAGTTCTTAAAAGATAAATGGTAGTATTAGTTACACTAATTTGATATTAAAACCTCTCTTCATGTTTTTGTTTTAATAAAATTTGTAAGGATGATCATCGACCTGGACAGTGCTTTTACGTGACGAAAATAAGGTAAGACGTCATTATACGCCATTAGACGTTTCAGTAGAGGTAAACTGCATCAACATTTTCGTGTGCTGTTATGTACGGGCTGCCAGCAAACTGCTGTGTTTCACTGTATACCCTAATGATATGTAAAGCACACGACAACCCTGGATGCTAACCAGCTCCATAAAAATATTGGAATATGTTGGCTCACACAATAGTTTACCGTAAAGATCTGCAAACATTTTTTGACATCACTCTCCTGCTCCGTCACTAGAGGAGAGCGCTCTCACTAGCGAACTTGACACAGGTATATAACGCTACTCATCTCAGCCTGTCTTTCCTGTTCTTTTTGCTTTTGCTGCTTGTTTTGTGAAATATCGACAGGGCTGTCCTTCTCATTAATATTCCGCTCGGGTTCAAACTGGAAGGACAGAAATAACGACATGTTTACAGTATGTAGTTAAAGAGTGGAAGTCCGGCAGCGTACCTATGTGACGTCACCGTCCTTTGATGTCAACAACAACGGCGAGCTACTAGTTCATTTTTGGGTTTAAAATTTTACAAATTGTATCAAAACGAAAACATTAAGAAGGGTTTTAATATCAAATTATTATAACTCATACTAACATTTATCTTTTAAGAATGACATGTCTTTCTATCCATGGTACCCTTTAATTGCTTGGTGGTTGACATACAGTGGCATGCTTATGAGACATATTGAAATTAATGGTCCTGATTTACGTATGGCATCAGAATCTAGACCAGCTAGGTTCTGCGCCAAGAAAATGGGCATTTTAAACCAGGCTTGGGTAATTTCATGGAAAGGCGCTTTGATGAACACAAACACTGGTGACTCCTTCACACCAATAAGCAGGTTTCTTGAAAATTAACAGCAGAGGAGCAAAGGAACAGGTTTGTTATAAAGGAACCTGTGTTTTAAATGACCTATTATATCTTGAAACCTCTAGGTTCCATGCGTGTTCGTTTTTGTAAAAGGACTCCAATAACAATGACATGTACAAAGTCAACAATTTATTGCCCTAGGTTCCTGACAGAGGAGTCTATACAGTATGCTGGGTCTGAGAGCTACCTGTCCTATCCCTACACAGATCAGTGTCAACTGACCAAGACTATCTGACTTGCAAGTGCTATTATCATTGTTAGAAGCTGAGGACAGACTTAAGTTCTTGTGATTGGTTGACTGTCCATGGAATTCCTGGCCAGTTTTGCCAGATAGGGAGAATGTTGTTCGAGGTTTCTGTTGTCGGCTTGGCCCGATTGCTGGGCACCCCCGCATTATCCTCCGACCTGATGAACGGTGCCCTTTGCTCTCATCTTCTCCTCAGGCACGCTCAAAGAATGTCGAATGTCCTCCAGATGGCATGTTGTCTGTTGCTGCTTTTGCTCTTCTGGTATCAATCAAGCCCCCTGTTGAAAGCAGCAGTATCAACTTTTTTATAGCTGATGCATTTTATTGTTTTGTTACTTTTAAATGTTAATACCACTTATTAAATATTACTTCCCTTTAGTTATTACAATGTTTTGTAACAATTATGAGTGAAAGTAATTGAATTTTGCTTGCAAAGGTCTTTATTCACGTTTAATGAATAAAACACTTCAAGGTCTACATCAAATGTCAGCTCGCCTGCGTATCTGCCTGCCTGCACCTCGTGAGCACATGTGAATGATCAGCAATCTACCTTACAATGAAACTGTAAAATTAAAAATTAAAATAAAAATAGAAAAAGAAACTTTAAAATGTAGTCAGCGTGTCTGAAAGGACACATTCAATTTCCATAAAAGTTACTGCACTGACTGTATTTTCCTGCTGCTATTTTGCAATGATTTAAAGGGTGCAGAGTTCTGGCATACTATAACATTCATAGAAAATGTCCCTTTCAAACAAAATCCTGCTTAATTCTTGCGAGAGCAGGCTTCCTGATGCTATGCAATTGAATTATTCATGCACCAAGGGCTTCAACTACTTGTAAAGTGACAGATTGGTGGATTTCCTTCACCAACACACATGCACGTACACACAGCTGGCTATTTTGGCTCTCAGTAAAAACCTTTCCATGGTCTAGAGTCTAGACACAATTTCACTATCACAGTTAGGAATTCAAAGAAAGATATGATGAGTCATTAAAGCGACAGATCTACCTAAGTCACAGTTCCGCTGAGAGTTGGATGTTTAAGTTTAATGTTAGAAAACGCTTTGTTCAGTGTACAATTTTAATTTGTAGGCTGACAGAACAAGAGGGGATGCATGAGGTGGTGACAGCCTTGGATCTTGCTCTGTGACCTTTTTTTTGTGTGGTGCTCCGACTAACAAAAGAGACAAAAAGGGTGATACCCTGCTCGAGTCCCTAGTGAATGGGTTTTAACGCATGGGGCTTGGCTGAGTAAAAGAGTTTAGTGTTGAGGCTATAATTTACTTTTTACACTGTAAATATAGTAGTTAATTTTTATATAGAGGTTTGGAGTGGCCATCTTCCTTACATACAGGCAAATGATAGATAGTGTCTCATTCCTTGGGCTAACAAGACCCTCATCTTGCAAAACTCTCACTATTTTCAAATGAAAGTGCTGTTTCTTTAAGGCCTGCCAGGGCTGGAAGGATGATGCTGTCTGCATGCCCCACTTTCGCAACCTGACAGAGGAGGAGTGATTAAAGATGAATGCATCATCATGACAGCAGGTTCTCGACATTACCATCCAATTATGGCGAACTCTGCTTGGTGATCAAAATGTTAGCCCATCAGTCTGTGTGTACATCCCTTAAATGAAACTTCGACCTGTATTCAGCTTTCTCCCTCCTTTCCCTTTCATCTCTCCTCAAGCTGTTTCATCCGTCACTCACTTCCCCACCATCTTTTTGACCCAACTACCTCCTCTCGCCCACGACTGTTTTCCATTGTCTCAAAACTCCCTGGTGAGAGTTACACAAGACAAAGCAATGCAGAAAAAAAAACATGAATATTTGTAAATATCCAGAACAGTGCAGCAGCCACGTTAAGATATTTTATCGCTTGAGGATTAGAGGACCGGATTAACCCTTAACTGTCCCTTTTTCATTTAAACTAACAGTTAATCCTGTCTGCTATCTCTTTGAGCCCTTTCATGCCGAGATGTCTTTTTCTATAAGGCACAATCAAACAACATAGTGTACACTTCTAACAAGGCAATTTAACCCTACAAAATTCAGTACAAACTGGAAGTTGTGTTTTTTACTCCTGAGGTAGGTTATCCTGGAACATGTAATTGAAGTTAAATATGATTATTGATGAGGTCAGTAATGTTCCAAAAGTGTTACACATTTGAAATAAAAACAAACTACTAATTTTCACCAATGGTCTAGACTAGG
Source organism: Corythoichthys intestinalis (assembly GCF_030265065.1). Classification (NCBI taxonomy): domain Eukaryota; kingdom Metazoa; phylum Chordata; class Actinopteri; order Syngnathiformes; family Syngnathidae; genus Corythoichthys; species Corythoichthys intestinalis. The sequence goes on from NC_080410.1 coordinate 20,755,239, forward strand.
TGTCAGCAACCCAAACTGTTGAAAAAGCCATATTGGACAAAAAAAATACAAATATGTCTGGAGCTGCAAAAAATTAAAAGCCTTATAATAAAGGCAACGCAAACTGTGTGTATATGTATTAGCTATATTAGCCTACTATCAAAATGATTAGGTTGGCTACAAATACATAATGAGCCTTCACGATTAAATGTTTATTTTCCCTGAAGTGCATCCTATAGAGAATGACGACCATGTGACTACTCTGTTGTACAATGCCGCCTCAAGTTTAACTTCATGACAATATAAATGAATTAGAAGAATGTTTGTCCTCCTACAGAATGCATATTAAAACAAAATATATATTTCCCTCTCCCATCTTGTTCTATTTTCAAATATTTTTTAAAAGGCACCAGGGAGCCACTAGGGCAGCGCTAAAGAGTCGCATCGGCTCTAGAGCTGCGGGTTGCAGACCCCCAGTCTAGACTATCAAGCAGTGATCAGGTGTGATTGCTTCAACTACGAAAGGAAATACAGGTATATTAGGTCAAATATTTAAATTGATGAGAACAACAATATTTCATATATCACCAATCCCTGACTCACCACGGAGCTGCAGTTTCTGGGACTGACCCTGTTCCCTTTCATGTTCCTCTCATTAGCACCCTCTCCTCATTTACCCTTCCTTCAATCGCGGCTATCCCTGACATCATCACCAAATCCAAATCCACTACCTGTCACCTTGATCCTTTTCCCACTGCCCTCATCAAAACTTGTCTTCCCTCAATAGCCCCCCTCATCACTACTATCATTCACTCTTCACTTACAGTACAGTCCCTCCATCCCTCAAAACTGCTTCCATCACACCCATTCTAAAGAAACCAACCTGGATCCCACCAATTTCAATAACCTCCGCCCAATCTCCAACCTACCTTTCATTTCCAAAATTCTTGAAAAAAAACATTGCATCATAACTCCATAACCACCTAATTACCAATGACATTTACGAGCACTTTCAATCCGGTTTCCGCCCCCTCCATAGCACCGAAACAGCCTTACTTAGAATTACAAACGACCTCCTCATAGCATCCGACTCCGGTTTTTATCAATTCTCATTCTCCTTGACCTCACTGCCGCCTTTGACACAATTTCCCATACAATCCTTCTCGACCGACTCTCCTCCATTGGTATCACCCACACATCCCTTTCCTGGTTCTTTTCCTACCTGTCCAATCACACACAATTCGTCAAACTTGGCCCCCATAAATCCAATTCCCTCCCTGTCTCCGCTGGCGTGCCCCAGGGCTCTGTCCTGGGGCCGCTCCTCTTCATCATCTACATTCTACCCCTCGGTTCCATCTTCCGCAAACACAACATTCACTTTCACTGTTACGCGGATGACACCCAGCTCTACATATCCTCAAAACCAACCGCCTCCCTCCCACCTTCCTCCCTCACCATCTGTGTGATTTTGACAAAGATCAGATCACATTTGATGGTGATTTTATGCAGAAATGTGAGAAATACCAAAAGTGTCAGATACTTTTTCATACCACTGTATTTACTGTAAATGAAGGATTTAAAAGCATTGAAAAGAAACCCGATAAAGCAAAATATTTTTCCCTAAGCCTGTCATTTTTATGAACAAGTAGGATGCTGAACATTAAAATAAAAACGTATTTAAATGTACTGGCTCAAAGGAAGGTGTTGCATCACTTGCTTTGCTGTGGTAGGCGTTGTTCTACCATATCTGGAAAAAAAAACAATGTACTGTAAAGCCACACTCTTGTGAGGATTTAAAAGCTTTCCATGGCACGTGCAATTACTCTGAATATTATGTGTCATCCTTGCTCTGGCATTAAAAGCATGTCACCCGGTGAGGCTTTAAAACGATTAACTCTCATTTGAATGTCCCTTCATGCTGACTCCCCACCCTCTTTTACCATTTAAACATCCCCTATGCCGTAATCCACGCGTTAGTTCATTGCACCTTGCATGAGTCTGTCATTCTGATGATAAAGTGAGATTTTCTACATTCTTAATTTGTGTAAAATGTTCTCAGAAAGCTGTTTTCCCCCTGGTCTACCATATGTGATGTTTTTACATTTCACTATTTAAAAGTGGTGAACCTTTTACACTTGTACAACATGGCAACCAGATAAGGTGGCTCAGGCATTTAGTTCCTTGGTGGAGAGTTTCCAAGTACATTTTACAAGGGGAGTGATGCAGGATGTACAGTGCCTTGCAAAAGTATTCGGCCCCCTTGAATCTTGCAACCTTTCGCCACATTTCAGGCTTCAAACATAAAGATATGAAATTTAATTTTTTTGTCAAGAATCAGCAACAAGTGGGACACAATCGTGAAGTGGAACAACATTTATTGGATAATTTAAACTTTTTTAACAAATAAAAAACTGAAAAGTGGGGTGTGCAATATTATTCGGCCCCTTTACTTTCAGTGCAGCAAACTCACTCCAGAAGTTCAGTGAGGATCTCTGAATGATCCAATGTTGTCCTAAATGACCGATGATGATAAATAGAATCCACCTGTGTGTAATCAAGTCTCCGTATAAATGCACCTGCTCTGTGATAGTCTCAGGGTTCTGTTTAAAGTGCAGAGAGCATTATGAAAACCAAGGAACACACCAGCCAGGTCCGAGATACTGTTGTGGAGAAGTTTAAAGCCGGATTTGGATACAAAAAGATTTCCCAAGCTTTAAACATCTCAAGGAGCACTGTGCAAGCCATCATATTGAAATGGAAGGAGCATCAGACCACTGCAAATCTACCAAGACCCGGCCGTCCTTCCAAACTTTCTTCTCAAACAAGGAGAAAACTGATCAGAGATGCAGCCAAGAGGCCCATGATCACTCTGGATGAACTGCAGAGATCTACAGCTGAGGTGGGAGAGTCTGTCCATAGGACAACAATCAGTACATTGCACAAATCTGGCCTTTATGGAAGAGTGGCAAGAAGAAAGCCATTTCTCAAAGATATCCATAAAAAGTCTCGTTTAAAGTTTGCCACAAGCCACCTGGGAGACACACCAAACATGTGGAAGAAGGTGCTCTGGTCAGATGAAACCAAAATTGAACATTTTGGCCACAATGCAAAACGATATGTTTGGCGTAAAAGCAACACAGCTCATCACCCTGAACACACCATCCTCACTGTCAAACATGGTGGTGGCAGCATCATGGTTTGGGCCTGCTTTTCTTCAGCAGCGACAGGGAAGATGGTTAAAATTGACGGGAAGATGGATGCAGCCAAATACAGGAACATTCTGGAAGAAAACCTGTTGGTATCTGCACAAGACCTGAGACTGGGACGGAGATTTATCTTCCAACAGGACAATGATCCAAAACATAAAGCCAAATCTACAATGAAATGGTTAAAAAATAAACGTATCCAGGTGTTAGAATGGCCAAGTCAAAGTCCAGACCTGAATCCAATCGAGAATATGTGGAAAGAGCTGAAGACTGCTGTTCACAAACACTCTCCATCCAACCTCACTGAGCTCGAGCTGTTTTGCAAGGAAGAATGGGCAAGAATGTCAGTCTCTCGATGTGCAAAACTGATAGAAACATACCCCAAGCGACTTGCAGCTGTAATTGGAGCAAAAGGTGGCACTACAAAGTATTAACGCAAGGGGGCCGAATAATATTGCACGCCCCACTTTTCAGTTTTTTATTTGTTAAAAAAGTTTAAATTATCCAATAAATTTTGTTCCACTGCACGATTGTGTCCCACTTGTTGTTGATTCTTGACAAAAAATTAAAATTTTATATCTTTATGTTTGAAGCCTGAAATGTGGCGAAAGGTTGCAAGGTTCAAGGGGGCCGAATACTTTTGCAAGGCACTGTAAGTAAGAAACGTCTTCTAGCTGGCCTGGGAATTTTCCCGAGATCCAACCTGAAGAGCTAGACGAAGTGGCTTGAGAAAGAAGAGTTTGTTCTTCCTTGTCCAGAATGTTGCCACCGCGACTTAGCCCTACATAAACATAAAACAATGGATGGATTGATGATTTTAACCAAGGCACAGGTTAATTTAAAATCCCCCCCCCCCCCCCTTTGTGCAAACAATGGTTCTAACAAATTGATCAGGTGCCACAGGGTTAATTGTTAGTCCTCAGAGCTTCTATCGTACATACATTGTAATACCTTATGACACCATTATTAGGTTTTTGTTAGTGTGTTTGCTTTACTTGTCACATTTTGATAAAGAACAGAACTGTCCACTCTAGAACTGATTTTCAGATTTTTTAACCACTTGGTCTTGGCGCAACATTCCAGTTTCTATTGCTGTTCATTGACAAAGCCACTTGAAATAATGTTTGAAAAACACATGATTATAATGAGTTAACTGCAGAGTTCAGCTGTAGCACATAGTACAATCTCTTACAATAAGTTGCCAATGTGACACATGACACAAATCACATTTTTGCTGCAACCTTTCAGGCTCATTAAAACCTGTTGGAAACACGCTTTTCATTTTTAATGTAGAATGAGCATTCAGGATTCTGTCAGATGTTTTATTCATGATGCTTAAATATGAATGGTAGGTGATGAATTTTGAATGTGTTTTTTGACACATTTGTTCCATAGCCTCACTGAATGCAGTCATAATGTGTCTCTTGCTTACTGCTGCATGTGTGTGTTTTATTGCATCATTTCCAGCAAAATTGTCTCCATCTAATTTGTGACCTTACTAGTACTACGGCACTCCCAGCCATATACAGCTCCTGGTTATAATCACAGTGATCCTGGGTGTGACAGTGCCAATACAGGCAGAGTATTCGAGTAACATCCGGCACATGGAGCACAAATCACACATCTCCAAACATGTACAATATCTGGGATGCGGGGCGGTTAACTCGAGCGTAGTGATGTCAAACCCTTTGAACAAGTCTGATGCCTCTGAGCATTAACATGCCCAGGAGCTTTACTCAAACCTCTCTGCATGTTTAGCCAGTAGCAGCTGTTCTTGTCATAACTCTGCACATAATGGCCATTAGCGCAGACATAATTGTACCAGTAAACCAGTTCAACCACACCACAATCTTAACATTGATCCTTGAGACCAATAAAGCTGCAAATCGATACATGACACATGCATCAACATTAAAATAACTACCACACTGACTGCAGCACAATTCTAATTACACAAATCACAGACGCGATTTGTGCAGATATTCACCAGAGTGCTTTTCATATCAGCCCCCTAGGCAACCTGTCAGTCATAATAACACACATCAAAACTAATTCCAGCCGTGAGACTGAAGTAATCATCTGATGATTAGTCACTTTGCCACAAGGAGAGCAGTGAGCGATTAAAATAGTAAACAGCAAACCTTGAAATCGCTGAGAACACAGAGTAAGGTCGTTTCAGTTGCCTCTGTATGTTGTTTAATTTTTTTTAGAAAAAGATAATTGCTCCTTTTCCAATGGAAATATTGTAATGTAAGTTGAATGAGAAGTGCATCTACTCTTATGAAATCATGACTCACACACCCATTCACACATTTTGCATGTAATGTACACAACCATGGAAGTAACAATAAAAATATAATAATTGTAAAAATTCATTCAATGAAAAAAAACACCTTTTCATGATGAAATAGGGGATTTTTTCCCTATATTTTGTTGCCAGGTTTTAAGATGATGATCATGAATTATCCTTTGCAATTTTCACCAGGATGTTGGAACTACATTGACCGCATGAACACAAACTTTTGTACATCCATTTTAGTGGCGGGGGGAAAAAATAAAAAGACTTTTCTTTGCAGGTTACCTGCAGCATTGCTAGATTTTAATGAAGCCCCTCTGTTAATAAAATGTCAGTATCTAAGTACCATTTTACATACAGTATATCTACAGGTTACGAATGAGTTACGTTCCCACGCTGGCAATGTAACCCACATTTCTATGAAAGTCGGATTTAACCCATTGAGTACCCCAAACTACCCCCTAAATCTCAAAATAACTATCCAAAAACACGAATGATACGACATTGTGCTGTCCACACCAAAATGTTGGAGCTAAGTCCTACATAGAAAGTGATCTGAGCTCCGAAATGACGTTGTCAGACATCCGTGTGGTTTGCTGTCTTTATTCAGCTGCTCATGACATCAACAATAAAGTCAATAAAAATTAAATTAGATCAGTTTAATCTTCAATAACAGCAATTCAAATTTGTGTTTATAACTAGCTACTGATACAGCAATAAGAATCCACACAAACAATTAGGATGCATCAGGTAGCGTCCACACATCATCAAAAACAATCACATCAACTCGCCCCAAGTATTCAACCACAATTGGAAACGCACAAAATGGTGTTGTATACAGGTGTTGCCTTTGTGCAGGGGCGGACTGGGACTAAAAAGCAGCCCTGGACTTTGACTCAGCCCAGCCCACAAGAATCGCTGTACGAAGGAAAAAAACAGACCCTCTAGGGGGTCCGGGGTCATGCCCCCCAGGAGAATTTTTTTTTTTTTTTTTTTTTTTTACATTTTATTGTAAAATGCATCAATTTCGTGCACTTTGAGAGAAAAATGAAGCGGCTATGAAGAACTACACATTGCATTGTTATACATTTTAACTTGAATACTCACTTAGAAATTAACAGTACAGTCCAGGTCTCAATGTAGAACCAGAAAAGGCAGGAGACTGCCTGAAGCACAAAGAAAACATGGTATGATTTATGATAAATCACAATGAAAAGAGGCTGTAATTATACATTTTAACTTGAATACTCACTGAGAAATGAACAGAACACTCTCAGGATCTCTATGTAGAACCAGAAGAAGGCAGAAGACTATATTTCTTCTGAATTAATATTGCTGCTGCGTGTGCATACGTTGTTTTACAGCTAAAATATTTTTTCTTAGGAGAGGGATAGTAGGACTAGCATGATTGCAAACGGGGACATGGACTAGCTGGCACTTACCCTTTAATTTCCATTTATTTAATTTAAAATGTAGCTACCTGGTGGATAACAATTGCCAATATACCTAGCAAGTAACCCTCTTCATCCCTACTTACAGTACTTGCCCTGCGCTTTTCTGGGGAACTTCCACCAGTTCATTATTACCCTCTCCCTCGTCTGTTATCTCTCCCTGCACCGGCTGCATGTGAGAGCGGCTGCCGCTCCCCCTCTCACCATCGCCAGGGGCTGGGCTGTTGCTAGCCGGCGTGGCCGTTGCAGCCAGACTGCTGCTTGTGAACATGTGTGTCGATTGTGACATTTTGATGCTTCGCTCTCGAGTTTCTTCAGTATTTTCTCTCTAACTTTCACCGCGCCACTCTTCTCTTTTCTTTTTTTGCCACCACCACCCATATTGTTTATCCACGCTCGTCGCTATTTTGCTTCCACAAGGAGTAAGGCTTTACCAAAGTAGGCTACTCTGTGCTTTCTTCATTCTTCTCCTATCAGATTGGCGGTTAACAGCCAGGCACATTGCTGCCACCTGTTGGATTGGATGCGAACTGTAGATAATCATAGAGGATAGGGGGGATAAAAACAGTGATGTATGTATGGTGGCCGCCGGCCATCCAGAGCACCGGCCGTTCTGTGATCCTCCAAAAGCTACAGATTATCAGTCCGCCCCTGCCTCTGTGGATGCTTCACAAGCAACAAACGTTTACGCAGGATTGCAGTTCTTTTCCCTGTACCACTCAGCTGCGCTACGTCTTCGTGGGAGCAAATGGCTCTTCCTCGTGTGTTTGCGTATGCTCTTTTTGTGTGTGCAAATACATTTTTTATGTGTGTACATGCGCTCATCTTTGTGTGCGCACATACATTCTTCTTCGTGTGTATATGCCCTCTTACTCACGTGCGGAAGTATCACCAGCTCTACACTTCCTGCGCCGAAATAAAAGCGTGCATCACAAAACAAAAGTCAATATTGTGAAAAAAAAAAAAAAAACGACTGGAGACTCCGGCGTCGTAAAGATGAAATCACGTAAGTCAGGTACTTCGTAACTCGGGGGCTACCTATACTGTATATCCCATTGGTATAGCTTGGGTGGTTCTTGTTTGATATGCAGGCACGTAGGATTTGTTGCGAAAGACTACTTGACACAACATGGCATTGTAGATTGGCCGTTATATCTGTGACATTGCAATGCAATTTAAGTTTGAGTAAAACTAGTCAATGACTGTTAACCAGTCTCTCATGAAAAGAACCCTACATACTGCTCCACACTTCAGTAGCATTGCATTGCCCAATGTACACCGGAATGTCTTTTTATCTCTACATAACCACATCCAAGATTTGCAGTGTCAAATGTGGTTGTGTTAGTGTACACAGTTTATTGTGTATGACGCAATATGGAAACCAATTCCCTCCAGAGCAGACTGATAATTCAAGTGTGACAAGCTTTGAGAATGGTGCTGTGGGTTGTTGATTTCACTTCTCCGAGCTTTAGTGATGCATCCAGGGAATACGAATGTACAAGACAAATCATTGTGATATTGTAGTGCACTGCAGGACTGTGCTGAATGTTTTATTTTATTTTATATGATATGTGTTGTGTCCATGGATGAATAATTTTATTTTTGCAACATCCAATTTATTGCATTCCTGCCCCTCGGTGTGTTCGCTCTCCTTCCCAATCGCCTCTTGTACCCGTGTGGCTGAGTCATGCAGCCAAAGCGGACACTGCCGAGAATAACATATTAGTCTGGCAATTATTTCTCACCCCCACTCTCTCAACTCCATATTCATTTTTCAAGTTCATTTTTACAAAAGATACTGAGAAAAGATAAACCAAGAAATACGTGTTGTACATTTGCATGTGTATGCAGTCACAGGAGAATATGATACATTCTCATTATATAATTTTCACACTTACTTTAAATGTATCCTTTAGCAAGATACTGAATCCCCAGTTGCTCCTGGTGCTGTGTCAGCAATGTACCAATGAATCCTTAACTTTGCCTCCATAGCTGCAATTAGGACTATCTTTAGTCTGATTCTAGTTTTAAAGGCTTAGAATAATAATAATAATGATGTAGATGTTTGCCCTAACTCTGCATATTTTAGGGAATAGAACTTAATTGGTAAAGATGTAAGTGTATTGGATGATTAACATTTTGTGTATGTGCTAATCTGATTAATACAGGTCACACCTTATTCTTGCAATTACAATTAATAATAAAAAATTAAAATTAAATTAAAATAAAATAAAAATTACAATTTTTAAGAAATTACATTAAAAGTGCATGCCGCTAATTGAACTTTAGAGATGTTTTGTTCCATTTGGCTCATTTGACAATATACTATTCACTCTATTTCATCAAAATCTACATAAACAGGTTATGATGTCCATCCATCCATCCATCCATCCATCCATCCATTTTGAAGACCGCTTATCCATGTCAGGTTTGCGGGGTGCTAGAGCCAGCCAACTTCAGGCGAAAGGCAGACTACAACATAAACTGGCCGCAGGTCATGCTAGTTGACTGAATATATTAACTGTATAAAGGTCATACAACAGGCTACGACCTTCCTGTTTGGAATTTGCAAGTTCTCTCCATGCCTATAGGGGTTTATCACAGGTACTCAGTTTTCCTCCCACTCACCAGAGATGTGCATATTAGGTTAAATCTAACAACCAGTCTGTCGTGTACCCTGCCTCCTTCCCATAATCAGCTGGGATAGACGATCCTCGTGAGTATAAGCGGTAGCCTAAAGATAATAATGAAGGCTTGCACACTTCACTGAGATAATCTTTGTCAGTCTGTGGCTCTGAAACAGTGAGGCATTGAATCAGCTTTATTAGAGGAGAAAATGTATCCGTTAGTCACATTTGCGTGTTTGTTTTTCTCATCTGAATGCGCTGTCATACTCAAAACAATCATTTTATGCTTGATATTTCTTATAATTGAGTTTTTATGTGAGTGCCAAAATAATGACTCACTCAATTATGTTGTGATGTGGGAGGTGAATATTTCCTTGAGGAAATGATTGTAACCTTCTTTCTTATTACTTTTTAAACAAGGAGAGATCCGGTTTCATATTAATTAGCTTTCACTCTGTATCGTCACTTACTGAAAATATGATGTTAGTGTTCGGAGCAAAGCAACAGGGACTAATGGGTCTCGGGAATGCAAACAGCTGGGTCATTGATCTTTTCGAGTAAAATCACTGGCAGAATGTTGACAGCAGGAGGGCAACATACAGTCTCTTCCACATGTTCCAAAACCAGTTCAACATGTATTTCTAACTGATAAAATCTGCTTCTGATACCCAACTTACTGTATCAGGTAGTGTTATTCGAAATAAAAAACAATTTTAAGGAAGCAAAATTATTGAAATATATTGCAAATAGACCAAAGTGACCAACTAATTAATTGCAAATTTGTTGCTTACAATAAATGAGGGATAAACTGCTACACACTGAAATTGCAGCATGGATTTTGGACTACCACACTGGCTGGCACTAGTATGTCAGACTGGATGGCTGTAACTCTGGTACAGTAATAAGCAATACTGGAATGCCTCAGGGTATGGTGTTGGTGCCATTCCTCTTCACACTCTACGCCTCTGACTTCCGTTTCAATTCTGGTTCCTGCCATCTCCAAAGGTTCTCGGATGACTCCTCTATTGTTGGATGTATAACAGATGTTGATGAGGATGAGTACAGGGAACTGATTGATAACTTTATTATATGGTGCAGCGGCAACAATTTGAGACTCAACATCAGCAAGACCAGGGAGCTGGTGGTGGACTATAGGAGAAAAAGGAGGTCAACTGCCCCAGTCGTCATCCAGGGGGAGGTGGTGCAGAGGGTGGACTCATACAAGTACCTTAGGGTCCACATTAATAATAAACTGGATTGGTCTCACAACACTGACACCCTTTTCAGGAAGGGACAGAGCAGGCTGTTCTTCCCGAGGAGACTAAGATCATCACGTCAACGCCAGAACTTTGTTTTTGGCTGTAGTGTGTTGAGGGAGCGGTATTAAGGGCAGTGAGGTGGGCAAAATAAAATGGTGAGGAACACCCACTCAGCGGTGGGGCTTGAGTTGGGAAGTATGGAGATTGTGGCTGACAGGATGATGATGATCAAATTCAAATACATCTTGGATAACCCTCTCACCCTCTCCATGATGAGCTGTGGCAGATACGCAGCTCTTTCAGTAAGCGTCTTATACCACCTAGATGCAGAACTGAGCAATATAGACCCTACCCACATGACGTCACAACTCCGCCCTCCTGACTGGTGCCGCCCAATTGTCCGTCAACACATCGTGTTTACCTGTTACGGCTATGTACATTCCTCCTATTTACGGCGTGTTTTTCTGCTCATGAACATTAATAATCAAAATGGTGAAGCCGTGTGTGGCGGTCGGTTGCAATAACAGAGAAGATAGACGGAGAGACTTGAAGTTCTACCGGATTCCGAGAGACCCGGAGAGGAGAGAGCGAGATGGGCTGCTGCAATTCGACGAGAAAACTGGGCTCCAAACGATTACCACAGATTATGTAGTAGTCATTCTATATCTGGTAAGATGCATTTAATATATATTTAGAGGGTTTTGGGCTGACAACCACAATTAAGATCATTGCTAGGCTAATCGCCGATAACATACATGCATGTATGTAATGAGAGTGCTATCGCTAAACCATATAAACATTAAAAGCCTTAGCTCCATTGACAAATAACATGAAATACATTAGACTTGACAGTGGATGTTAGCAAGAACAAAAGATTTTGAATTGAAAATTTCGTAACTCACCTTTCCAAGCACAAGATAGATTCTTGCCGAATTTTCGTGGACGAGGACCTGTTTCACCCAACCAGCAACGAAGTATTTATAAGCCTCCAAGCTCTTAAAGTTTTTCAAACTTTCGTGGGAATAGGCTGATTTTGTGTGGACAAGATAGTTGTAAATATCAAGGTAGCTAGCAGATGTCAGGCAAAGACGGCGCAGACAGCGGGTCGAAAAACATCGATTTAGGCATCAAATATGGATCTGGCGAATGGATAAACTGAAGCTTTTCCACATAACGCCTTTTATGCAACGCATCCAGTGAGTTTACGGCATCTGAAAGCACCGGGTCTTCCATGAAATGCATTATAAATTGCTCGATCAATTGAGACCATTGATAATACAGACACAAAATGACGTACAAGGGGGCGGAACAATACAGCGATCACGTGATTTTGCGACGTCGGTGGGTAGGGTCTATAGGCGTTCCTTTGTGCCCACTGCCATCAAACTTTACAACAGTAGAGGTCTGTGCTCACAATTAAGATTAAATGTACATGTACAAGCATAAAGACAATGACAGGTACTCTTTTGTATGTTTCTGACATAGTGCCGATCTGCTGTCATGTTAGATTCTACTTGTAACTTATTTAGTCGTAGGTAATTTGTATATACCATTTATATAGTTATTATAATTTGTCTATATGTTATACATTTGATTTTACACTGTCTGAGCTGCTGCAATTCCTGAATTTCCCTAATGAGGGATCAATAAAGTTATATCTTAAATGTTGTAAGCGTTAATACACACAAAACACCTACTTTCTCCTCTTTAGCAGCTCACAGCCAAATTTTACAGTGTTGAAGTCTGGAGATCGCTGTGGTCAGTCGATAAAAACTCCCTTAACTTCTTAATCCTGATAAACTCATTGTTTGACCTTTGTTTCTGAGAAACTGAACAATGTGATTTGGTTATTTTAATCGTTAGACTTATCATTGTGATCACACCAATCATGGTAACAACCTGTTCACACACCTGTTCCAGTACTTGCGAAATTGAAAAATGGCTACATTCAAACAAAAATTACCGTACTGGCCCGAATATAAGACGGCCCTGATTATAAGACGACCCTCTCTTTTTGAAGACTCAAGTTTGAAAAAACACTTTTTGAACACCAAATTAAATTTTTTTTACAGAAAATAATTACAGTACATCTTAAACAAATGATTATAACAATATATTTGAGAGAAAAAGCATATTATTTTGCCTAATTCAAATCTTAACATCTGAACATTTAAATATGTAAACTAAAGTGCAATCACATTCGTAAATGAATGGCTTCTGCTTTTTGAAATGTAAATAACCAATCTATTGTGATAAAAACTACAAAATTGCAATAACTGCATTAACCATCAAAGTGAAGTCTAACTGTAACTGTTGTCTTGAAACAAATCTGAATAAGGAAAAACATTGCAATAAAATAATGCAAACAGCTTAAACTAAAAAGAGTAGCTGAGATCTGTCATGACAGAACATCGCTTCAATGATATCTGGCGCCATCTAGCGTCGTGACTTGGGAGAGTAGCTGAGATCCGTCATGACAGAACATCGCTTCAATGATATCTGGAGCCATCTAGCGTCGTGAATGGGTATAATGTCTAGACCGCGAATATAAGACGACGCCCTCTTTTTCAATGTTAATTCAATGCAAAAAACACTGTCTTATATTCGAGCCAATACGGTATGTCTTCCAATTATGCATGAGCTCCTCATGTAAGTACCAGAAAATGACTTTTACCTTATTTTCATAAATTTTGATGTTCTAAGGCACTAGTGTCAAACCAATTCCATAAAGGGCAAAGGGGATTGTGGATTCCGTTTCAACCAATGAGGAGGACACCTTTTCACCTATTTGAGCCCCTACAAGTGTAATGAGCCGATTGCAGTCAGATGCTGCTTGTTTCAGCAGAAAATTCATTGGTAAAACTGTCTGCGCTGCATTGGTTGGAACAAAACCCAGGACCCTCTTGGCCCTTTGTGAAATTGGTTGGACGCCCCTGTTATAATGAATAAGTAATTTACTCATTTAGTAAATTTCAATTTTGCAATACAAAGCAACAATCCAAATTTTAATCATCTGTTCTATCGACTGAATTTCACAGCAACTTTATTTCACACTTACTATTTGAATCACGTAACCTGGAACAATTTTGACCAAATCAGTTGCTGCATGTGCCATCGTGACTAACCTTTACCTCGCTCCCCCAAGTCCAGAGATATGACCTCCCCAGGAGGTCTTTCCACCGCCAGGCCTGTCATGCTCCACTTGGAGCTCATCACGCTATGAACCCCCAGCTGACAGCTCGACACAGCCTACGACCTTGTTGACTACTTAGTGCTGCATGAAGGTATTCAGACAAACAGCCACTAAAATGTCTCCTTTACTTCAGTTATCCAAAAACTTGAATTACATTGCAAATTTACTACATATATACGATTAATCTACGTCAGCTGTGGGAGATCAACTAGAAATATAAAAACTAGAGATGTCCCGATCGATCGGGTCCGATCACGTAATTTTCAAAGTATCGGAATCGGCAAAAAAATATCGGGCATGCTGTTTTTTAATATACAGTATATATATATTTTTTAATAAATCATTTTCTAATTGTATTTAACGTTACAGACATAATATTTTACACTCATCCAGAGTCTTTAGTTTAGGCTTAAGGTAGGGATATCAAATTTATCCCGATAATGGCGGTAATTAGTTTTTTTTTTTTAAATGTATCACATTAAAATATTTAACGCAAGTAATGCATGCGTTGCACGACCCACTCACGCATTGTCGCACTCAATCTTTAATAGCGCCGTCTTACCTATATAGAGAGATAAAATGCAGCGTAAAATGAGTAGAGTGAATTTTGGCATCCTTTGGAGCCTTTTTTTAATTGGCTAAAGCCTTACAATCCCTCTCCCTACGATCAGAAATATCATGGGAAGCAATTTGGGGAAGCAAGGTAGCACTTGATCTTTATTCTTAACACCTTATGTTATTTCCCAACGCAGAGAAGATATATCAATTGGTAGCACTACGCACAGTCATGGTTCCACTTCCCATCATGCATTTGGGCGGGGCTACAGTATCATTTACTGAAAGCTCAACAAATACACTAGATGGCACTATTTAGTTACAATATACAAAGTCACAAGTCTTTCTATCCGTGGATCCCTCTCACAGAAAAAATGTTAATAATGTAAATGCCATCTTGAGGATTTATTGTCATAATAAACACATACAGTACTTATGTACTGTATGTTGAATGTATATATTCGTCCAGGTTTTATTCATTTTTTTCTTAATGCATTGCCAAAATGTATATGATCGGGAAAAATTATTGGGAATGATTGCAATTGAATCGGGAGCAAAAAAAAAAAAGCAATCGGATCGAGAAATATCGGGATCGGCAGATACTCAAACTAAAACGATCGGGATCGGATCGGGAGCAAAAAAACATGATCGGAACAACCCTAATAAAAACGGCAAGTGATAAGTACTTAAAATATTAGGACACGAGAAAATGTGCATTAATCTATGTGTATTTAATGCAATTTAATGCAAAATATTGCCAATTCAGATCAAATTGGCGGAAGTTCTAATATAAAGTCACAAGGCACCTTTCACCCTACTCTGCTGCTAGATCATATATAATGTATGTCCATAGGTTGTAGCAGTAAAAATATAGAACATCAAAATTTCAGGGAGGCATAACCTCTCCGAATACCCCTATAAATGTGTAATGCGTTATAGTCCTCCATCGGGGCCTCTGGTGCTTGTATGTGTGTTTATGTGCTGGTGTGGGCAGGGGTGCGTGGGTATGTGTGTGTACCTATCTGTAATTACTTCATTTCTGCAAAAACACCAATTGGAAAGGGTAGCAGAGAAGCAGAGAAATGAAAATTCAGTTGACTCCAAAACCCCTGATTTTTATAGTTATTCATAATCTTTTAGTTCCATCTCCTTTGCACATTAATTAAAAAGGAGCATTTATATTTGCAAACTACAGTAATTTAACATTTGCACTCACGTGACCGCTATTTCTTCGATCAAAGTCCAACAATCAAATTTTATTTTTGATGGATTTAGCTTAGAAAAAGCATTATGTCACTCAGAATCCTCATGCTTGCGTGAGAATGTTATGTAGGGACCGGATCTTAGCTGTCACTGGAATTTATACCTTTCCTGGGGGCGAATCTGGGGTCACAGGTGACTTTTCTGGTATTAATACTCACACTACGCATGCGTGAATACATAGAGCCATACATTCAATCATTCAGTGCTTTCAGCACCGCCTCTGGCATTCAGCAAAGAAGAAATATAAATGGAAGTACAGTGATCCCTCTTTTGCGGTTAATGGGGACCAGAAGTTGCCGCGATAAGTGAAAAACTGCGAAGTAGCGTACATCACCCCACACCCAATTTTTTTATTTTATTTATTTATTTATTTATTTGTGTGTGTGTGTGTGTGTTAAATGTATTTTTTTCAGATTTAGCATTGGAAAGAGATACATATGAGACATGTTTTTTCCACTTTTTTTCACCATAGTATAATTCTTAAAAATGTGTATAAGATGATCTGCTCGGAGCTTCTCACTTACACACAATGAGTTGCCACAGCAACTGTTTAACAAGTTAAATGAATATTGATGCATGCGGCGCTTCAGAAGTTCGTGACTCTAGCAAGATCAGACACATTCATCTGTCAGTCATTATTAACTTTAATAAACAACTCCAGTGCACATGCACGACGATGCCTGACGAACAATGAACAGGGAGAGGCAGGGAGCGAGACAAAGACTGCGCAATCGGTTCGAGACAGCTCATCCGTATTTTTTTTTTTTTTTTTTTAATTGAAAAAAAAATCCGCGATGAAATAAGGGCGCAAAATTTGAAGTGCAAAGTAGCGAGGGATCACTGTGGATGGATGGATGGATGGATGGATGGATGGATGGATGGATGGATGGATGGATGGATGGATGGATGGATGGATGGATGGATGGATGGATGGATGGATGGATGGATGGATGGATGGATGGATGGATGGATGGATGGATGGATGGATGGATGGATGGATGGATGGATGGATGGATGGATGGATGGATGGATGGATGGATGGATGGATGGAGAAAGAGGCAGGTAATTGTGGATAGAAGGGGACATGATAGTAATAGAAGGCACTGAGGAGAGTTGTTGATGGTAGAGTGGTTGGATGATGGAAATATAGATTGAGAGGTAACTGGTGTATAGAGAATTGGTGGGTGAAATAATTCTTGATAGAGGCAATAAATTGCGATTGCATATGATTGTGCATTGGGGGCTGGATAGAGGAATGGATTGCTGGTGGATGATTTGAAAGTAGAATGGATGGGTAATGATGGTTGATACTAGATGAAGAATCGATGGTTGATGAATGAATGGACAAATGAGCAAAGGCTTGATAGCGGTAGGGTTGCAAATCACATTCCTTGTATAAGAAAGGCCACTTTTTCATTGATGCTTCTCATCTGGCTACTTAATATCGGTAACATGCGTTAAAGAAACATGAGCAAGGTGTGCAATGCAAGGAAGGTCACATGAGCATAGTAGTTCTAGTGAAATATTAACACCACTTGAAAAATCTCTGCATCTTCTCTGCATCTATATCATTTCTGGAGGCAATTTAGCACATGAGTGATTCACAATAAGAGGCGGTCAGAGGATGTAGAGCATGGAGGGATAATTTGAAAGCTTCACAACCTTATTCCCACATTTTATTGGATAAAATGTTACAAGACAGAAAGCATAAATATCTATAGTTATTAATTCATTAAGGTCAAAATGTATTTGGAAGTAAGTGGTAAGTATGATAGACAATTGAGATGAGTACATGTGATTATCTGATTCAGTAGGTAAAAGCGACAAGGTTATGTCATTCCATACCTTCTTTTGGGAAAAAAAAAATGCTTGTGGATGAAGACGGATGATTAGATTGTCCCTTGTGAAACTGGGTGAATATTCCCGACATCATTAAAAAGCATACAATTATTTCTTTATTTAGATTCTAGGTTTATGGAACATTTATGAACTCACACAGCCTAACATATTCAGGAACACACACACTGGGCATAGAGGTTCAGCTATAGACTCCCTGGAGCATGTCTGTGTTGTAACGAATGCGTTGCGACAGAAAACCTGATTCACAACAGCACCCGAGGGTGCCTGGCATCTGCATCGAGCACATAGGGCCGACTTTACGGAGCAACGAACCTCCTTTTCAGAACGCGAAATAGCACCCAAGCACAGTCATCCTGCAACTGTCAGCGTTTGAATTCTTCAAATCATCTTCACGCTTCGATTCATCGTTGGAAGCCGGGCCAAATTGTCACCATGGGTTATGTTCTCAGAGGTCTGAGTGCAAGCGCTCTACAATCAGTTATAATATTAGGCCACTGGCTCTTGGATAATACTAAACAGTCCAAGTATTAAATTAACATGAGTTCCGTGTTATGTCTGTGTTGAAGTGTCCCTTGACAGTGTCAGATTACAGTATCAGTACTACTAGTAGATGTTGGGCCAATCCTATTAGTGATATGTGTCAAAAATGTCAACTGTAATAGGATAAACTCCACAACTGCTTTAGCAGTCCCACATCTGTAACAGAGCTCATGTACATATGCACATGCAGACACACAACTGTTGTGCTATATTTCAAATCTCTGTTATGTGGTGTGACACGGACTCACACCTTGTCCACTTGCGACAAATATTCTGTTGCCGAAGCACCCCAGAGGCGGTTCTTTGTTATGCTCTACTTCAAATGGATGCAGAGTCCATTTGTGGTGGAGGTCGCATCAATCTGAGAAGCACAGTCAGGCACACGACTGACATAAAATCGAGGTCTTCAAAATAAAACACTGTGCAGACTTCTGAACATATAACGCCTTTCTACATTATAGTGACAACCAGAGACACTAGGCCAGAAATCAATGGATATGAGGACTTTCATCAGACTGCTGTTGGCCACAGTTATTGACTACACACAAATAAGTGAGTTCAAATCATGACCCCGAAAATGTCCCTACATTACAACAGTGATAAGAAAAAAAAGGGATGTGACTAAAAGTGAACTTGCTGTGAGCAATGCAAAATACAAAATTTGCATTGTAGCTCAGATATTATTTGGATTACTTCAAGCGGTGTTTACTTCTGTGTGATGTTTCTCAGTGTGCTTGACTGCTGATTCTAGTTATCATCTAAGCTGTAATTTTTCCAGTATACAAATCTGTATAAATTGAAAATACACATTATACACATAAACATGACAAGAGTTGCAAAATTTTGCTCAGTTTAAACCTCGCACTACGTAACTGGGGGGGGGGGAGCAAAAACCGGAAAACACACACATTTAATGTCTGCGTCTTAGGTACACACCAACTGATACACTGGAAAAATTGGAGCCACTGTTGTTCACACATTGAAGCTATATTTAGGTATCCACTAATGTATTCTCTTTAGACTGCCCAAGTTCTCGTTCACTTTGTTTTTCTTCATGGTTTTCACTGCTCTAGAGGAGATCTGCATAGAGGAATGGGCCAAAATACCAGCAACAGTGTGTGAAAAGCTTGTAAAGAGTTACAGAAAACGTTTGGCCTCCGTTATTGCCAACAAAGGGTAGATAACAAAGTATTGAGATGAACTTTTGGTATTGACCAAATACTTATTTTCCACCATGATTTGAGAATAAATTCTTTAAAAATAAAAAAATGTGATTTTTTGGATTTTTTTTCAACATTCTGTCTCTCATGGTTGAGGTTTACCCATGTTGACAATTACAGGCCCCTCTAATATTTTCAAGTGGGAGAACTTGCACAATTTGTGGTTGACTAAATACTTATTTGCCCCACTGTATATTCTAGAGATGTATATGCATTGATCTTTGATTTTTATTTATTTATTTTTTTGTTTAAGACCTGATTAAGTACACCATATTATTTTGGATTAATTGTTGCATGTAGGTTCTGATTTAGCCTGTAGACGACATGCACGCTTTTTGGTTATGCTTTTCTAATCGCTGGGATGATGAGACATTTAGGGACCAAACTGGGCGGTAATTTTTCATTTTTATTCAAGGAAGAAGCAGATAATAAACTGACACAAAAGAATGAAAACTAAAAGGGAAAATGTAGAGTTTTTTTTAGCCCTTCACTGAATGTATTACAACAAATGACTCTCCACGCTTGCTATTTGTGCACCTGTGCAGTTCACATGAAATTGGAACCATAGTGTTAGCATTATTGTAAAACACTACAAAAAAAAAACATGATATTTGTATGGCTGGTGGAGCATAGTGGAAACTGGCTTTGTATCAATAAAGTTTAATGCTAAAGACTATACAATACAATATGCTTTTTTGAATAGCTCTTACATCTGCAAGACCATTTAGCTTTGATTAATCTTTATTTAAATGAAGCAGAGCTATTTGCCGGACAGTCTGCTCATTAAATATAGTGGCAGAATTAGTCGCTTCACTTGCTTTGTAGAAACCTTTCAGCAGTTACCTGAAGAGAGCAGATATTAACTTAAATTTTAATATGTTTGGTCTATTAGAGAATATTTTTTTCCATTTACAGTAGAATTTCACTGTTAATGCTAGGTAATTTCACATATAAAATAAATTTCACAGTGATAATATAAAGTGGATTCATATGTTACAGGTTCAAATGGTTGTCAACATAAAATTATTGACTAATGATATTGGGGGGGGGGGGGGGGGGTATAATTTTTACTTTAATTGTAATATCAGACCAAAAGAATGTACTAGCCACATTGTAAAACTACAACGGGAGTTGAAATCAGGATATATCCGTTTATTACATTAAAATATTTAACCATATCAATCTATTTAAAGTGTACATTAAAATCTACAAAAAAGTGCCAACACACGTTTATTTGAATATCGCAACCAAGCACACGTGATATATGCAAACCATTTCACAGGAACCAGATTAAAATAATGCTCTGGGCATGAATTGTGGCATATTTCATATCATTATCATGCTGCTTCAGCACTTCTAATAAAAGTATAGCTAGCTGGTAAAAGTCAGCTCTAAATTTTATTACTCGGTGGTGGGTGCTCACCTCTCCTTGGTCTCATGGTGAAAATGAATAAATCACTGACTGTGTGTGTGCAAGTGTGCATGTGTAAGACTATGCATTCGTGCGTACATGTGTTTTGGAGAACATTAATCTAGTTTACAATCTATTTGTGGGGTCTACCTACTTAGAAATGTTGATTATTAAACAACTCAGTGTAGATCTTTTTATCAACAGGATTGAATTGTTGGAGTGGCGAAAATAGCAGTCTGCTACAAGCAAAATTAAATATTAATCTTTTGAACAATTTTTTTGACAGTCATGAAAAAAAAACAATTTTCTCCTACCTGCTGATTCCACTTTTTAAAAAGTAATGTTAAAAAATGAGCACATCTCAGCTTTTAAGGTGAATAAGAGATGACAGCTAAGGTAAAATATAAAAAAAAATAAAAAATAAAAAAAACACCATTGATCAGTTCAAGGCTTAAATGCACTGAATTTGCACCCAGATTAGGTGACATTCCAACACGACAGATTGCTTAAATCAAGACTTTTGTTTATTTGTCAGAGTTATAGTTGTATACCAGCTATTATGGACATTGTTTCTCATCAAACTTGTCAAAGAACTTTGCAGTAGATAGTTTTCCTGTGACGTCAAGCATTTCTGGACAAGGCCGCGGAAGCTATGCTACAGCGCCAATATTTATTTATTAATTTTTTTGCTTATTGACCGTCTGATTAGATACAGTACACATTTCATAGTCAACCTTTTTAAAATTATAAATCCTTTGGAAGGAATGACTAAGGCTAGGTTCATACTGCAGGTCTTAATGCACAATTCATATGTTTTTTTTTTTTTTTTTTTTTTTTTTTTTTGCGTGCCCGCTCAGACTGCCTTTGTCCATTGAGCCCATTCAAGTATTACGCATGCGCACTAATTCGCAGTCCGACACGCACTGAGCAAACTGACCCGCATGCGCACAAGCATCAAAACAAACACCTACGCACTGTGTGTGCATGACGCACACACATAGGCCTTATGTGTGTGCGTCAGTTTGCCCCAACCCGGCCATATAAGAAATACTGAAATATTGCTTATTTGGCACACAGTAAGAAACTGAGCCTTATCAGGCTTATCCTTTTCTTCATTGTATTTTTTTAGTAATGCGTCTCCTGCGTAATAAAAGCAGAGTTCAAACTAGGCGCTAACGCTAACGAAAAGCTACATCGCTGCCATCTTGTGTGCTGCTGTCGCTCTTTGCTGACGTAATTGATGCATGAATTCCGATTTGGGAGACTTGACAGTTCAGACCGCCACCACATTCTGAAAAAATGTAGCCCAGATCGGATTGAAACAAATACTAAAGTGACCCAGATCGGATTTGAATTCTTCCACTTCTATGCGACTTGTCCCGTTCAGACCATCAAGTTAATGCCTCACTCAAGTCAGAAAAACACAACAAAATCGGATTCGTGCATTAAGACCTGCAGTATGAACCTAGCCTAATCTCTTTCCCTCATTTACTATAGAGTAACTATTTCCGGCAGGAATTGATCCATGGTTACATGTACAACTCACCTACTGGTCAGAATGCTACTGTAGCTAACATTCACCATGTAAATTACTACAAAAAATAGGGTTAATTTCAGGCAAAGTCAAGTCTGTTTGAACTCAAATGAGCCAAGCTGAAAAACTGTTGAGGGTTATTAAGTGAAACTGAATTGTTTTTATTTCCACATTTCTTCACAGAATTAAAACTGTGAGACATGTTTGACATTGCAACTATTACATGTTTGAAATGTTATAATTGAATAGAAAATTCTTCTCGCTGAGCTGATAGCCAACCAATGAAAATGTGCTGCCCTTCCTAAATTGTACTTGTACACCCTTTTTTGCATACCATTCACATCCAGGATGTGTCGCAGGAAGGTAAGCCATTAGTGCATAGCATTGGCCTCCTCCCTATCAGAAGCAGAGCAAAGAAGTG
Organism: Corythoichthys intestinalis; assembly: GCF_030265065.1. Classification (NCBI taxonomy): domain Eukaryota; kingdom Metazoa; phylum Chordata; class Actinopteri; order Syngnathiformes; family Syngnathidae; genus Corythoichthys; species Corythoichthys intestinalis. The sequence continues at coordinate 20,778,054 of NC_080410.1, forward strand.
TTCAGTAGGTGAGCAGATAGAATAGAAAAAAGATGAATGGAAAACCAACGATTTCAATATAACTGCACTTAGGCGATGAAGACCTCCGTCACGTCTTAAATGTTTGTCAATTACAAAGTCAAGGCCTCCTAACAGCTCAAAGGAAGTTACTTTAAGATTCAACATTTATTTGTATTTTATTGTCATCTAAACCAGTGTTTTTCAATCTTTTTTGACTCAAGGCACATTTTTACATTGGAAAAAATCTCGCGGCACGACACAAACTAAAAATGTTCCAAAATTATTTTCTTCACAATATATTTACCTATAAAATAATTTCTCAATATGTATACTTACTCAGTGTGAAACTTGAGCCTGTTTAGATGAACACAGAGTCGATATCCTTATTCTTCAACCGCTCTCAGTCTCTATTTTATTATTATTATTGTTATTATTATAATTTTTTTTTCAGAAAGGGGGACTTGAGCAATATCTTTAACCACATTAGGGCCGAGCATCTCGCAGACAATGGCTTTGCAGGCAGGTAGTATTAAATGTCTCTGTCACGGTGTGGGACTTTTTGGATTTAGCAACAAGGTAACTGGCTTTGAGGGCTTTCTCATTTACCTTTGTAGCTTTTATCAAAAAGTTGCCCGTTTCTCTGTGTTTTTACGAAGGCAAACAAAATGGTCCATCGACTTGTTTTGAAGCGACAGGTGTTTCGTTTGGAGATGACGTTTTAAACTTGCTTCGCACCATGGCGCTGTTTTTGGATTGCTGCTCGTGTCGCGTTCAAGAACTGCTCGGATTTTTAGCCATTAGCTACCTTGCTGTTGTCAACAGTGTGTTGGAATAAAACACAGGGGGATGATTGACGGTCGTCACATATGGATATAATAGAAAGGACACTTTGAAGTACATCGACACATGATGAGTCTAACCAAATGATGTGCAGTCGACGTGCTGGGGTCCACATTGTCGTGGACAGCAAGGTCGTTCATGGCTAAAAATCCGAGCAGTTTTTGAACGCGACACGAGCAATACTCCACTCATCTGCACACGACCGAGAATTTTCTACCTACTCTTTCCTTCCTTCTACTGCAACTCCGCCCAAAGACGTGAAAAAACAATATTTTAACAGCTTCGAATGGGGAAATAGAAAGGAGAGGAGTCAGTGATTACTTTCCCACTTTATTGAGGCAACAATGGAAAATAATAAACAAAATAACAGCGACATCCACAACATGCGACCGCGAACTTGGCTCTCACGCCGTTCTCTCTGTCCTGAGACTCCCTTCCTCCTTGCTTGCTTCCCACTATGTCACCACGCTGCAGTCTGATGGCCCCTTCAAGGGCCCGTACACAGTTACGGACATTACAAATTTATATATTATATATATAAATGCGACATTAAATAATTTCTCGCGGCACACCTGACGGCCGCGGAACACTGGTTAAAAAACACTGATTTAAACGTAGCTGTTGTCAAATGAAGCACAAAATTCAGACAGTGACAAAAATGTAAGACAGAATTAACTGTAATTTGTGATCAGTCAACTGTTCGACTATGCAAGTTTCAATACATTAACCAACTTGAATTAAACAGGTCAGTCTACTCGTTGCTGTAAAAAAAAAAATAGTCAATGTTAATAAGATTTGTTTAAGCACAAAGAATCACTGACTGTGAATCACAAAATACAACTCAGAAATGTTATTTTCTGACCTTTTGCTTAAGAGAATTGTATTTTTGTGAACTACACATTACTATGTAAATTTGCGGGTGTACATGCATGACTGCATGTGAGCACAGAAGCATTTATTAATTGCAAGGATGTGTGCAGTATGCCAAATTTTTTTATTAAAATATAATCTTTCAATATTTGATTTCATGTGCTGAGGCTTCATGAAACAGTGGGGTAAAGGGAAGTGCCTTAAATATTTGATCAAATGCAGGTAACTCATACTAGCTTGAAGATCACGTCGGGTGACAGATCGCTTCCCAGATATCTCAATGTAAACCAAAACTTCGAGCCCTATTCAAGGCTTAGATCTTAAAATAAAAAGCAATTTGGCAAAATAAAAATATTTGAGGACTTCACATCAGGGAAACTAGCTAGACACTGACTAATAAAAAGTGGAAGCTAAATCATGTTCTGAAATGGACAAAAAAAAGTCCAAAGCTGCAAATTTTCCCAGTGGACCTACTGTAACCCATTAAAGTCACACATTTTCCAGCTATAATCCAGCATCTCCGAAAGTGTAAGCAATTTTAAGATAGCATTAGTGAAAAATCTAACATTAGCCACGCCTGCTGTTTTAATAGCATTACTTGATGGATATATTAAGATTATGTATTATATTTTAATGGAGTGGTTTTATAAGCACAGGCTCATCCCAGAACCAGCCTGGTGCACTGTGCAATGGTGCAAGCATTTTATCAATCCTTTAAAATGTGTGAATGTGAGACGCATTTTACTCTGGGCCTTAGCAATTTTGCAATGTCTCATTCTAACTTTGATTTATAAACCCCAGTTTTGATTAGGTTTGTATGCTTTTAAAACATATATACAAATAGAATTTTTTTTTTCTTTTGAAAATCATTTTCAGCCTATATTGAATTGATTACATTCCATTCTGATCCACCTTTGCATTACATCACAAGTGTTGTTGAGTATTTGGAACGGATGATTTCTAGTTCCAATTTTGCCCATGGGAAGTGTAAAGAATCTTTTGCAAGTATTACTAAATGTAAAGAAATATGTGCTCCTGAAAGAGAGCATATTGAACTTTTCAACTATTTTAGCTGTGTTAATTATTATACAATCTTTGACAAAACTTGTTATTTCATGTCAGATAAACACCCGAAGTGTTTATCAAAAGCACATTTAAATGAGGCCTGAGAGGTAACATTCTGGGCAGTTTTTATATTGAAATTGCACAACAAATATTTGATTGAATGTTATATTTGAGTTTATTCTCTGATGTTTTATTTCTATTTACCAGAATTTGCTAGATGCAACTTTATGGTTGAAATTTTTCTTCTCATCTTCAAACCTAAAGGGAATTCTTTGAGGGTCAATTTGGAAAGCTTTCCAAAGATTATGAACCTTGCTAGTTTCCATACACTCACTTACTCACCCATATTAGAGCACCCACTGAAGTCTATTGTTTAACAGCACACAAAGCCTGGCTGAGAGAGTGTTGACAGAAGGTGCACTGCAGCGTCTCTATCAGTGCCACACCACTGATTAACACTTCTTCCTCATGATTCTTATCTGTGGAGCAGACGCAAGGTCTCCATCTGGCTCCTCAATAGCTTCTGAGCACATACTGTACTTATTACTTATTTATAATTCATTCATATGGTTGGAGTCAGTTTAAAATAAGTAGATGGTGCTTAGGAGTCTCCAATATATAGTTGTTTCTATTATTGTTTTGTTTATCAAAAGACATGGACTCTGGAACCTCTCAGACAGTAAGATGGTAATTTAGTGTGTGATCACTGTGAATCTTGCACTTAGTAAGAACTAGACAATTGTGTAATGTAAACTGTATTCCCTCCTTTAGACAAATACGCATTTAGTCATCTAACCTGAATGGAACTTCATTGCCTGGGTATCTTTTTCATCATCACCATGCTTTTTATCCATTATATGCTCATTGGAACCACGCTTTGCAAACAGGCACAAACGACATTGTAAATACTGTATGTTCTCAATGCAACTATAGCTAATATGTGAAGGACATGCTCCCCTTTTATCCTTTTAGCTTGCAATCAGTGGCAGATATGAAACCCACAAAGAGACATGCATCATGATTTCACTGTCAGAGTTTACTTCCCAGAGGGCTTTATTGTCCCCTCAGCCTTCTGCCTCACGACTTTTATGCTGTATATAAAGACTAATGAGTTGGAAGAGGAAAATGTACAGTGGTGACCAGCTCAATCCATCCCCATGGATGAAAGCATAGAGCGTGACCGCCTTTGCTTTAAACAAGTCCTGTTTTTTCATTTAGAATCCAAAATATCTTCACTGAAAAGATAATCAAGCAATGTGTGTTTTGTAGTTGTTCCTGAAAAATGCAAAACAACATAATTAGATTCAAACATACTTAGCCAGTACTGTAGCGAAATTAGAGGCGAGGAGTGATTATACAAAAATCTAAAGCCTTCCTCCTGTTAGCACAGACCTGAAGGTGAATTTACATTCCAGTGAACTAATATCTACCTTGTATAAAGCAGAAGGCCATACAAGTGCAGCTATGCAGCCGGTAATTATGAACTTATGCAGAACTAACTAGACTTTAATTGGAGCAGACAAACTGCTCATATGAAATGCTGTGATATTGTCAGTGGATGGATATGGCCTAAAAGGCAATGAGTGTTGCTGATTTGGTCAGTACAATTCAAGGACGCGCATTAAACCATCAAGCTAATAGTACATATTTTCTATAGGCATGATTCAGTAAATGCAGAGTGAAGTTGTAATGACACCTTTTGCAAGGAAGGACATATCCTGTATTTTCAATACAAGGGACTTCATGGATTTAAATGAGCCACTCAGTTATCAGATACACTCTGATAATACTACATTAAAAACAACCGTGCCGCCCTACCCACACCAATAGTTTATACACTAATGGCCAAAAGTATTGCCACCCCTGCAATTCTGTCAGATAATGGTCAATTTCTCCCAGAAAATGATTGCAATTACAAACGCGTTGGTAGTACTATCTTCATTTATTTTGCTTGTAATAAAAAAACACAAAAGAGAATGGAAAAAAATCAAATCATTATCATTTTACACAAAACTCCAAAATGGACCGGACAAAAGTATACGAAGCTTCTGTAATTTGTGTAATTAACAGCACCTGTTACTTACCTGTGGCACATAACAGGTGGTGGCAATAACTAAATCACACATGCAGCCAGTTAAAATGGATTAAAGTTGACTCAACCTCTGTCCTGTGTCGTTGTGTGTACCACATTGAGCATGGAGAAAAAAAAATGAGACCAAAGAACTGTCTGAGGACTTGAGAAGCAAAATTGTGAGGAAGCAAGGGCAATCTCAAGGCTACAAGTCCATCTCCAAAGACCTGAAAGTTCCTGTAGCCACTGTGCGCAGCGTCATCAATAAGTGTACAGCCCATGGCACCGTGGCTAACCTCCCTAGATGTGGACAGACAATAAAAATTGACAAGAGATTTCAACGAAAGATTGTGCAGATGGTGGATAACGAACCTCGACTAACATACAAACAAGTTCAAGCTGTCCTGCAGTCTGAGCGTAAAACAGTTTCAACCTGTATTATCCGTCGGCGTCTGAATGAAAAGGGACTCTATGGTAGGATACCCAGGAAGACCCCACTCTAACCCAGAGATGTAAAAAAGCCAGGCTAGGGTTTGCCAAAACTTACCTGAGCATGCCAAAAACGTTTTCGGGAAAATGTTCTCTGGTCAGATGAGACAAAAGTAAAGCTTTTTGGCATCAACATAGAGTTTACAGGGAAAAAGACAAGGCCTTCAAAGAAAAGAACACGGTCCCTACAGTCAAACAGGGCGGGTTGGACGCTTTCACAGACTTGTCACGTGTTGCCCACTGGCGCTCTCTGTGCGGGGAGGGCTGCTGGCGCGATTTTATAAACCGGACATATACGTCATTTTTGGTCGGCATCAGCTGTCACAGCGTTGGTCAAATCATGTTTTGTTCCGGGGGGAGCGTTCCCAACGTCGTAACTCCAGCCAATTTAAGCTCATCAAGACTGTAAGTGGTGGCAAGTGGTAAAATGGGGCCTAAAAAAATCCAGCACCACCAGTGCCGGTCCGCGACCATTAAAGCCCGACCCGGCCTGAGCCCGGTCAATGAACTTGATTTGCTGGCCCGAGCACGAAAAAAACCCAAAATTTTATCTTTTATTTGTAGGCTCCAGCCCGAAAAAAAACAATGAAGTTTTATAATTTATTTGTAGGCTCAAGCCCGAACCCCCAAACCCCCGAAATTTTATGTTTTATTTGTGAGGACTTAGGATAAGGATGAAAAGGATGGGATGTGCCAGTCAGACCTGGACAGCACTGCTTGCTGCTTGGGAAAATTGACATTTTCTTAATGTTTAAAAAGTCTGCATATTTTTATGATCATTATAAATGTGTTTAAACAATGAAATAACGCTGGGAAAGTTTGTTAAATACAAGGAGCTGTGGTTTTGCAGACACAAAGGGGAAGATTAAAAAGGATCACATTTGTGACAACGTCTATGCGTAACAGACTGTCTTTGGTAATGAATTCTCAGTTGGCAGAAAAATGTTTTCTCGATGTTTAAATAGTCAACATATTTTTATGATCATTTTAGTCTGTTAAATATAAATAAACAGATGCGGTTTTGCGGACACACAGAGGGGAAGATTCAAAAGGGGGCATGGCACGCTCTGACTCTGCACTTATATGGTTTGCAATGACCATACAGCGCCTTCACTTTTTTATCCAAATTATTTATTTATAACAAGTATTTATTAGTTTAACATCCATAAATCGTTTGAGTATACATATATAAATATATATTTATTTTTAAAAGTTAGCGAGTGACAACTCCGGCACTGCCCGACCCGAACGTTTTTGGACATTTTAATTTCGTTATGTTTTCAGTTTAATTTAGCTATTTCCGCTTGCTATGTTTGTAATTGTTTGTATACTGCATTGCGTTTTACGGCAAAGAGGGAGGAAGTGACGATTGGCCCGCTATGATATTTACCTTTATCAGCCATCGTGCTGTGACCCTGGAATTTAACGCTTGCTTTCATGCAACGTACACCGCTTCCCGGGTAACAACAGTCTGAGTGGACCAATCACAGTTCATTTCTGTCACGTCATCTGCGTCGACGTGACGCAAGGGCTTAAAAAATTCAATAGGACCGCGTCAGGCTACGGCGCAGGGTCATAAATCGGGTCTTCCTTGCATAACTTGGCCTTTAAGGAAGTCCATGAACATAGGGACGCCAAAATCAAGAGGTGGAGGATCCTGTTCCTGCATGTTCCGACACAAATTAACCCCTGGGCTGAGGGTGCCAATACTTTTGTCTGGCCCATTTTTGGAGGTTTGTGTAAAATGATAATGATTATTTGGTTTTTTTAATTCTCTTTAGTGCTTAGTACAAAATAAATGAAAATATTACTACCAAAGCATTTGTAATTGCAATAATTTTCTGGGAGAAATTGAGCATTATCTGACAGATTTGCAGGGGTGCCAATACTTTTGGCCAGCAGTGTAAATCGTGCGCTAATACACCTATAGTAAAATCATAAATACTAAATAAAATAATACCGTACTCAAATTAAATAATTAAAAGGCTCATTCTAAGCTCATACAATACTAAAATGTAATGGTGATCCGCATGTACAGTACCTCAGACATGAGCTAATTAAACTAAAACAACATTCAGTACAATTCAGTTAGCAATTACTGTATAATGGCAATAAATTGATTTAACGGCTCTGGGGCGTATCGACATACATTTAATTTTATTGTTATTACCAACAGTAAATGAAAACAGAATTGTAGGTTTTTATCCCTCTGTTTCCCCATATACTTTTTTGCAGGCTGTCCCACTTTTGCCAGATGCACAATTGAATGGCTGGTGAATGACATACTCTGGATTGAAATGTGTGTGTACTACGTATCTGATAATGGTCCACATGATTTTTAGATATGTCAAGAATCTGAAGATGAATATACAACAACATCGTCACATGCCATGTACACACTAAGACTGTTGTGTTGACCAAAATGTTTATGGCTTAAAGCGTTTGCACAAAAAGTTATTAATACAAGACAGGATAGGGGTTTGAGGGATTTATGTCTCTGCAACATTCACTCGTCTGTGTCTTTCACTTTGACAAATCACAAATGACCTCCCACCCACCAAATGGCTGGAGCAGATGAGCAGAGTGAAGTGGACATGCTCAAATACAAACAACACAAGCATTGAGCTTGTAAATAAATGCTGCTCTATTGTTTTGAAAGCATGGAAGTACAGAAAATGCATGCTTGGATGCTGGAGTTATTTGGAAATTTTTGCCTCAGTCTCAGCCGTAGAGTCAAGCTTGAATGCGTAGACTGATTAGTCTTGCAAAATTACATGAAACAGGCATTTCTCAGAGCAAAATTTACTAATTTGGTGTGCTAATGTTTGAGGCGAACTAATGCATCACTTTGAAAAAGACATGCTTCATAAGAAACCCATCTTTACAGAGCGAATTGTACTAATCCTGCAAACTTTAGTTATAAAAAGGTGAATACAATATGACATTTTCACAAAAATATCATGTACAATGGACCGCTAATGTCAAACACAATTCCTTCCAACCCTATTCCGAGATGGTTTTCTACTTTTGATTTGTTTGTTTTTTTACTTTTTTTTTTTTTTTACACTTTGTAGATGTACTCAGGTGTAAAAATGTTTCTTAGGTGGATTTTCATGCAAGTGCAAAGCTTGTCGCCTGTGTTTTCAGAATTTAGCAGACTATGTTGGGCAGGGGTGAAAGTGGCTAGAATTTCTTGCCGAAACTCCCTGACATGAGCCAGGTAATTTAATAATAAGACCTCCTAAAACCACAGAAATGCCAATAAAACTGCTTTTGGCAGTTCTACCCATAACACAACAGGCTTTACGCATGCATTAAGCTACTGCATTACACTTACTGTAACAAGGTATCCACGAGAAACTGATTTGCATTCAAAATTTATTTTTTTTCCATGATATGCAAAATAACAGTTACCAAAAACATCATACAGAAACTCTGACCTCCATCTCCTCATTTTTATTTTCCCTCATGTCCTCACATCTACAGTAAATGCAAAACCTTAATTTTAACTCCTTTAAGAACATAGAATGAACAGTATATTAAAGGGTATTACAACACCTGGGGAAATGCTAATATTCCATCATTTATCCATAAACGCATGCCTTTTGGATTCATATAATGCCACTTCGTGTAATTACACACATCGCAACACCAAGAAAATGATAGAAATTTGGATCGATTGTCAAGCTAAACCGACCGGTGCCCGAGATCCTGGAAATCTAGCATATTGTGTGTGTGACATCACAACAAGGAAACAACCGGCTCAGTGCTTAGTAGACTACTGAATGGCGACGATGATGGCGGACAATTTTGTTTCTAGTTGCAGCGACGAATCCGACGTAACGAACGTTCTTCTAATGGTGACGAGGAGAGTTATGAACCTTTCTTTGGTGTTTTGGGTTATCAATTTGAGCCCAAACGAAAGCAAATGCAGCCTAATGGAGGAAGTCGGCGTGATGTCACGATGACATTACCTCGCTTGGCAACGTGTCGCCATTTTGTGAAGGGGGAACGCACAGCTAAACATTCCATAGACAAACGTCTGAAATTAATATATTTCAGGTGTGTTTTGCGTCTTTTTTGCTAAAAACGTCTTAAACGTGGCTTACTATTATCACGAGTCACTGCCGACAGACGCGAGGAGGCGATGCAATTTAAAATTAGCGTTTATTGGCTTACAAAGCTGCCGATACAAAGTCGCAGCTGATAGCTGGATAAACAAAGGAATGGCCTGCAGTGGAGTTCGGAAACATCTACAACTACCTCATAAAGTCACCCAGTAAGTTGACCTTTATCATTTACGTGGAATATGTACTGTGTGGAACTGAGAAAATTGGTAGTATATACGAAGTAATTATTTCTGCTGTAACCGGTAATTTGCCTCCAAGCGTTATTTAGCCGTGAGCACGTCACGGCAAAATAACCAATTCCCACCGGGCCAATGATATACTGATTGACTAATCAGAGCAGTTCACGGCAAAAGAAAAATAACGCTTTTCGAGTTGCCGGTTCCGGTAATAATAACCACTGCCTAGTCTATTGAATCCTAGCTGCTAATAGGGGCAAAAATTAAAGTTTACTCACCAGTAATAAAATGTCGGCTGCAAACGTAAATGTGCTTGGATTTAGGTTCCCACAGGCGAAAATAGCCCACGGAACCGTCTTCTTTTACTGTTCCTCGATTAATTGCTCTCAGCCATTTGTTTCTCCTTTTCTTCTCACGTGGAAAAATGAAGGACTTCAAATGCAGCTCCGAACTCTTCCTTGTGTGACAACCCGCAACACAGCAACTTTTAGTCATTTCGACGGAAAAAAGACCGCAAATAAAATGAAAGTTTAACGCGTTTGTATTACAATGCACGACAGAGCAACTGCTTGTGACTCGTCTTTTGCCCCATTGTCAATATGGCAACGCTTTGTTGTGGCTGGTGACGTCATTAAATGCCCGGATGTCCGACTTCCTCTATGAAAGGATCATTGAGGGGAGCAATCACACTGATGAAACACCGGCAACAGATCGTGTGGGAAACACCGAATGGTTTGTTTTGCATTTCTTTTTGTGAAGCTGATACATGGTGACCCCAAAATAAAGTAATGTATAGAATAATTATCATTTATTGTGCTATCATAGGTTTTAGCTCTGCCAACAGACACAAATATGAATGGGATTAGAGGATTTGTTCTATATAATTTACAAGCGATAATTTATACATGTGTCCAGTACTAAATCCAATGCGTGATATGTTTTTTTTTATTATAAAAGAGTACTCACTCTGGCCATTTCGAGCTTGGCTGCTCCGCTCCTTTGGTTAGCCTGGGGTGGTGGGGTGGTCTCATCAGAGCCAGTCATCGTCCTCTTTCTTGATATCTCGGGACATTTAGGTGGCTGTGCGTGTATGATGGGCACCGCATCTGCTTTCAGCAGCAATTTCTTAGCAAAACCTGATTTCATTTGTCCATAGTTCGAATAGCTTTCAGGTGTAAAATGCGCACCACACAAAACCATGCCGGAGGCTGGGTCTGCAAAATTAGCCCTCTTAGCACGGACGAACTTCACTCATTGTCTGCGTAGTCCAGCTTTTTTTGTCGCGTTTGGGAACTCATGGGTACTACATTGCGACAAATGGCTATTTGTACACCACAAAACATGACAGGTTTGAACCATTTTAGCGATTTTTTTGATAAAACACGAACACAACTCTTTCGTCGATGAACAACGATGGCACCTGCATCGACCTTTTGTTTCCTTGTTGTGACGTCTCCGCCCCATTCAGCTGTTTCCGGAATACTTTCGGAAATGTCCGTAATTTTTTATCTATTTTCGATAATTGCTCATGAATGTGATTTATTTATTTTTTTGTTGACTTTATTAATATATGTTATCTTGCCACATAACGGTTCTATTGATATCTCACAGCCCCTTAGTATTATAATACCCTTTAAAACTGAAGATAACTATTGACTTATATATTATTATAAACAAAAAAACATACATTAACAAAAATAAGTACAAATGACTTACATTTTGCACAGTGAAATAGAATATATTTTTAGGCTAATGCAACCATCGACTTTTTTATTTATATTCATTCATTCATTCATTCATTCATTCCATTTTATCCATTTCAACCATCGACTTTTTTTATTTATATATTATTAGGAAATATAAATAAGTAGCCTAATATACTGTAAGTAAATGGACAAAAAATATGTCTAAAGTGCACATTAGCTACGTTACCAAATGTATCACATTTTTGACAAGCATTTCTGGACCTCATTGCAGTAAAGAAATTTGTTTAAAAACATTGTGTTCAATCTCACTTTAGTTATATTTGTTTTATCACGAGAACTGCATGTAATGTTTAATGAATCATTCATGATAGAAATTAGAGAACATATACAGTGGGGCAAATAAGTATTTAGTCAACCACCAATTGTGCAAGTTCTCCCCCTTGAAAAGATTAGAGAGACCTGTAATTGTCAACATGGGTAAACCTCAACCATGAGAGACAGAATGTGAAAAAAAAAAAAAAAACAACAGAAAATCACATTGTTTTATTTTTAAAGAATTTATATCCAAATTAGAGTGGAAAATAAGTATTTGGTCACCTACAAACAAGCAAGGTTTCTGGTCGTCAAAGAGGTCTAACTGCTTCTAACGAGGTCTAACGAGGTCTAACAAGGCTCCACTCATTACCTGTATTAATGGCACCTGTTTTAACTCATTATCGGTATAAAAGAGACCTGTCCACAATCTCAGTCAGTCACAATCCAAACTCCACTATGGCCAAGACCACCACGAAGCACACCAGAGACAAAATTGTAGACCTGCACCAGGCTGGGAAGACTAAATCTGCCATAGGTAAAACGCTTGGTCTAAAGAAATCAACTGTGGGAGCAATTATTAGAAAATGGAAGACATACAAGACCACTGATAATCTCCCTCGATATGGGACTCCATGCAAGATCTCACCCCATGGCGTCAAAATGATAACAAGAACGGTGAGCAAAAATCCCAGAACCACACGGGGGGGCCTTGTGAATGACATACAGAGAGCTGGGATCACAGTAACAAAGGCTACTATCAGTAACACAATGCGCCGCCAGGGACTCAAAACCTGCATTGCCAGACGTGGCCCCCTGCTGAAGCCAGTACACCTCCAGGCCCGTCTGCGGTTCGCTAGAGAGCATTGATCCAGAAGAGAGAATGAGAATGAGAGAATGATCCAGAAGAGGAATGGGAGAATGTCTCACAGTCAGATGAAACCAAAATAGAACTTTTTGGTAGAAACACAGGTTCTCGTGTTTGGAGGAGAAAGAATACTGAATTGCATCTGAAGAACACCATACCCACTGTGAAGCATGGGGGTGGAAACATCCTACTTTGGAGCTGTTTTTCTGCAAAGGGACCAAGACGACTGATGTGTGTAAAGGAAAGAATGAATAGGGCCATGTATCGAAAAATTTTGAGGGAAAATCTCCTTCCATCAGCAAGGGCATTGAAGATGAGACGTGGCTGGGTCTTTCAGCATGACAATGATCCCAAACACACAGCCAGGGCAACAAAGAAGTGGCATCGTAAGAAGCATTTCAAGGTCCTGGAGTGGCCTAGCCAGTCTCCAGAGCTCAACCCCATAGAAATGAGGTGATCTGCATGGAGGAATGGGCCAAAATACCAGCAACAGTGTGTGAAAAGCTTGTGAAGAGTTACAGAAAACGTTTGACCTCTGGTATTGCCAACAAAGGGTACATAACAAAGTATTGAGATGAAGTTTTGGTATTGACCAAATACTTATTTCCACCATGATTTGCAAATAAATTCTTTAAGAATCTAACAATGTGATTTTCTGTTTTTTTTTTTTTTCCCACATTCTGTCTCTCATGGCTGAGGTTTACCCATGGTGACAATTATAGGCCTGTCTAATATTTTCAAGTGGGTGCACTTGCACAATTAGAGGTTGACTAAATACTTATTTGCCCCACTGTATATAATTTTTAAAAAATTGTTTTAAACATTTTTTTACATATGTTTATGGACCACATAAAGCTTTCAAATTAAAAAAAAAAAAAAAAAAAAATCACAATTTTCTGGTCATTATTTCTGGGGTCAGGCATTATAACATGGAAGATGTTCTGAACCTTCCCATCAGAGCAAATAAAATAAAATAAGCCTCTTCAATTCTTTCCTTTCTCTTAAAGATCTGATTAATTTTTCGTTGCATTGCCCTTTTTTATCGCATTAGCTCAACAAGCTTGTACTTTTTTGTTGTTGTTGTCCCAGAAACATGTGGAGAATTGGAGTCCACACGGGGGGTTGTCTGCGCGCATGTGCACATCGATGCAAGTCAACTGTCTCGTTGGACTCAGATATACACACTGGGAGAACTCCGTGGAATAAATAAATAATAAATATCTGTGGAAACGGATGATGCCACACAAGCACTTAGGCTTGTTGTTAACACTTGTGTATGTAAATCTGACGTTAGTAGATTGTTTTCTTCTTGGGATGCGAGTGTGGCAGCCTGGCAGCTTTTTTTTTTTTTTTAATATTTTTTTTTTAACATGAATGTTTAACAGTTGCCGGCTTATTTTTGGGATCCAAGCACCATTCCGCCCCCAACTTCAATATCGGAACAGCGTTCCAGACCACTTAGGATAGGTGCACTGGTGAAAAGTGGATGTGTCCTTTTCGGCCCTTCCAGTGCAAGGGCTAAAACACCCTTTCACTTTGTGTGCTTTATGTTGCTTTATTTGCACCAGGCACCAACATTAGGCCCATGTTCCCTTACACATTAAAGCAAGGAAAATCTATTACTGACGCTGAAACCTAAATAGCTCCCAGTAGGCACTGCAGCACCTTTCATGACAGAAGCCCTCCCACTGGTGTATGAATGGGTGACTGTGAGCCAATGTAAAGCACTTTGGGCACTGCAACAGTGTAGAAAAAAACATTATGTAAGTTGTCCATTTACCCTTATCTCAATATGAACATGAACAGATTCCAGTCATTAATTTCATAATAATTCTTACATTAAATTACATAATATAACAGGCTAAGATGGAGTTGTCACATTTGTTCTCTGTATGCCGCTCTCCCCTCAATTACCTTCCTGCTAAATTATTAAATCCTGTCTTGGTGAGAATGCAAGATGACAATGTCACCCTTTGAGAACAGCATGTGCGGTCTACTAAGTATGTTAACCTTTAGTACGCAATTGACTGTGCACAATTACGTATCGTTAGTGTGCATATCTAATTTTCTCAAACTCAAATAAGATAATCGTGGCGAGAAGGTTGGAATAATTGACTAGTGAGGGGCATAGTGGATGCAAAAATGCAAAGAACATTTTTTCTCCTCAATGCCATCTACATTGCCTTTGCAAAGACTTCCTCGAGTGGTGCCCTTTACCTCCAATTCCCCTCAACACAGGAGAGCTCCGCTGAGACTAAAGGAACATCCGCGTGAAAGCTTCATGATCCAACTCAAGAGACCAGACCAGACTTGGCCTATCTTGACTTTTTACTCATAAATGATGCATATGATTGAGATGGAAGAGCCGGCTTCCTTAAGGTTACATGAACATGCACACCTTACACTTTTGTGCATCTTAAATGTGACAGGACATGTGTCATGCAATGGACTGGTATTTATGTAAATGAGGCCTTTGCTTCATCCAAATAGGCATAAGCGTGAAGATGGTTTCAATAGTGTAGAATTTCTTATGTTGCTCATATACACACACGCACATATATATACACCTAAATTATGCAGGTAAATACACACTGATTCATTAAGGGCACAAGACCTGATATAATGCAACAGCACTATCTTCCGTCTCCCCACAAAACTGCACAACTGCAGCACACTGAATCCCAGTGACAGAATGTTTCTTCGCTTCTCTCCTTTAACTGATGGTAACCTGCTGTTTCATGGCAATCTATACTCATTTGTCTTCTCCAGTGAATGTGTATAGAACTCTTAACGCAATCTACGCTTTGTTCTTTCATTTATTCATCACCCTAACAATGATCATCCCTCACAAACGCATAATGGTCTTGCTCATCCTCTTATCTTTTTCATTCACACTCCTCTTATCGCATGATGTTTTCTCTCCATTACCTTCGCTGCTGTCTCTCTGGGTGTCCCTCTCCACTCATGCTGTTCCTCCTTCTCTCTCTGTTTGTGTCTGACGTCATGGCAACCGCAGTATATGAGCATTAAATTTTTTTTTTTTTTTTTTATCATTCTATGTCAATGTATCAAAAATGACAGGACAGCTGGACGGACAAGGAATAAAGAGTAAAAGTCACAAATCGAGCCACACCCACACAATATGACATTCAGGGTGCATGCTCTATCGAGGCTCTGCAAGCCGTGGGCAAGGTCGGCTTTGGGCTGCAGCATTTTTATTGATGTGACTCACTGTGGCATGGTGCAGTAAAATGAGTGTTCAAGCATGGAGAGGGGGTTAAAATAGCCAAACCGCCATTGCGAAAGAGTCAAGAGTGCTGAGGTGGAAGCAGAAAAGGGTAAGAGGGGAACAAAGATCAAAGATATACGGTACTCTGACATGCTTGTATATTATTATTCATACAATGGGTTCATCTGCACAGTCATGTGTTTCAATACATGACCAGTATAAACTAGCCTGCTTGCTTTGAAAAAGGTCAACATGTTTCTCTACTAATGCTTATGGCCATAGTTTGCAAGAGTGCTGAACTGCAATGCATCATGAAAAGCCAGTGTGTATTTGCGTGTGTGTAGGGGTGTGTGTGTGTGTGTGTGTGTGTGTTTGGTAGTGGTGGTGGTTTGCCCTTCCACAATATGAGCAAAATATGTCACTTATACCCCACTGCAATGTGCGACCAAAATTGTTTGATTAAAATGTCTTATTATTATTATCATTAAAAATGAATTTAAGATTTTCACCTCTTGCAAGGCAATACACCATTGCATGATTTCTATCTTATATTCTATTACACTGATTTTGTCCTCCGCAGAAGAAAAAAAAAATTAAGCATTACTCGTGTGATGGTGATGATAGGAAGGACGCCTATAACGTGACTTTTTTCTCTCTCTCTATGGCTAAACTGTAACCAACGAGTCTGAGCATTAGAGTCATCTCGTGGAATAAAATAGTATTGCATCCTGCTTAACAGCAAAACTGGTGATAGTATATGACATACTATGTAGTTGGTAATAGCACTAAAACTGACAAAATACCAACTCTGAAATGTGAAGTAAAATAGTTAAACATTCCACAAATGTTTTTTCACCCCACCGTCAATTATATGATACCCGTTTTGATAACTTGGCAGAATGACAAAAACTTATGACAACAATATAGCCTCTCTTTTTAATGAATTCATGTGCAGTAGTATACACATACTGAGAATACTAATTAAGAAAAATAAATAAAAAGCTAAACTGTTGGCCCTCTGTTTATTGTTGTTTTAAATTTAGATTGAAATGTTAAGGCCTGAAAATTGTGGCTTCTGAGATGCCATTTAAAAAAAAAAATAATAATAATAACCCATTCGCAATCACCCTGGAGCAACATCATCAACAGTATTCTGAAGTAAAGCCATGCAGGCCCAGCAGGCCATTGACGTCAAGGCTGAACTGGAAAAGCGAAAAGGAGGGAAATTTGTTTGGTTCACATCCCACTTTAGAAAGACCCAAGATCAAGATCAAGATGAATCTACATGTCAGTTCTACCTCTCTATTTTTTAGGTATTTATTTGTTATAGGCCTAACTGGTGCGATTTATGGGGGCTGATCAGACATACTGTATTCATTTCATATGACTGCAATCCTACGTGATTACTGGAGATGTTTGACTCTTTTATCAATCAAACACAGCCCTACAGTCTCATGACTATTTACTTATTATAACTGGTGCGATTTATGGGGGCTGATCAGTCATACTGCATTCATTTCATATGACTGCAATCCAGTGTGATTACTGGAGATGTTTGACTCTTTTATCAATCAAACACAGCCCTGCAGTCTCATGACTCCATGCAATCTTAGCGCAAAATCACACAGAAGCCAAGTTTTCATATATTAAAAGAGCTTTGTCATGCACTGACACCTGTATCCGCATTAACAAGTTCAAAATGAATTACGACCACACGGCTTGCTTCCTACACGTCTCATCCGCACAGAGACATTAAAAGCACAAAATTACACTCTACTGGTTAACTCTGAACCTACGGGCAACAATAAGTTTGCAGTTAATGAATGTCATTATTCAGTATGCCTCCCTAGAATAGTATACATAGTTTTATTGTGATCTGCAAACAAATAACAGCGAAGTAGTAATTTCAGAAAGTGTCTTCCCTAAAACAGGAACAAAACAAGCACATTTTTGGAGTCCTCCCTCCAGGCGGTCTAAAAGAAAAATCGGCATTTCAGATAAGAGTAACTGTATGGCATTTGAAAGATACAAGAAGCTGTCAAGTAAATCAGTGTTTGCAAAAGAATGTGAATGCTATTTCAATGAAAATTATCATTTGATTTTTATTTAATCGTATATATGTGAGTTGTGACAAAACTTGTCAGTACAGTTTATCGCTACCAACCTCTGGTTATTATAGTCAGAACAGTAGACGTCATCTTGGTTCGCCATTTCTATCGCTGGATCGGTTTATTTTTCTGTTTAGAAGTTAAAAAGTCAACAGTTGTACATTGAGCTGGACTGAAAGAAAATGAATGAATTTAATTATGCTACGTCACCTCTTGCTGCGCGGAAGAATACTGTCACCGAGACCTGTCTGTTCCGGGATGTGGAACTACTTCCTCGAAATGGCTGTGGTGAAACAAGCGTTGAAAGGTGCAAGGATACAGCGGAGCAACACGTCGCTAGCAGGTGCATGAAAGCTCATCCAGTTTTCAAGTCCCAAGAGAGGCGCGTCATGTCGCGGCAATCGGTGTTTTCATCTTTTCGTTCAGTTTGAACAACAAGGCTGCTGCCAACCACGCGCCTGCTTTCACACTTGACGGATGTCACGGTAAGTTTGGCTAGCTTGCTAATGTCTGACACGTAATTGCTAGCCAGATGCTAATGCTAGGTAACAGCTGACAACAGAATGAACACATTGTCTTGATCTTTAAAATGCATGCTACCACCTGGACTATTTCTTAATTTCTTCTTCGGTGCTTCATAACGAGTGCCGGATATATCTATGGGCTTTAAAGTGGCATGATATAAAAAGTAATGCTATATTTAGCAAGCGCGACACTGTTTTGACGTCATCCTGGGACCAGAGTCGTTTGACGTCATCTAATGATGCCATTGGTCATGACATGTCCATTTGGTTTCTCTTTCTGACACTTGGTGTATAGCTTTTCTTCGGTCTTCATGTACAATTAATTGGCACTTGAAAAGCTTACATTACTACGTATGTAACAGTATTCGAGCTACGCTTCATCCTTATTGATACCACGAATCAATTGTTTTGAAATTTCAGTGAGTGCTACCTGTGCATTATGATGATGAAGTAGATTCTTATTTAAATTGTGTTTCATTATTCCGCTCACGCTAAACACCATTACCATGTGTGGGTGGCCATATCCACTACTAGATGAAAGCATGAGTCACCAGTGTTGTGCTTACCGTGTATGCAACATGCATGCGGAATTATAGAAGCACAGTCAAAGTCACATCCTATGCACACAGAGCCATCTTGCTAAATGCTGTTTTCCCAGAGCAAATAAAGGTGGGGGCACAATCTCAATATAGTTTGATGAGACTTATGTGAAGTCACCTTTGGATTTTTTGGAAAACCTGTCTGCTAAAATTGCAGTTGAATCAGGGACAGTGGAGATATTCAATGGAAAATAAAAATCATACATTAAAAAATCATGCATTGACCACCTACTGCTTTGTTGTTGTCAAAAATGTGGAAATGTCCAAATCTGCTTCGGAAATCAAATTTGCCAATATGTTAACTGCACGTTAACTGCACATATTAAAGTTTGTTTTACCTACCAATTTATTTTCATTGATGTTGTCTTCTGTTTTACAATACAGGACCTTTTTAAATAGTGTTTTAAAATTGTTAGTGGGCATACTGTAAACACAATTTAACCAAAGTTAAGATTTCAAAATGTCAATGATGAAATCATAATTAGATGGTGATGTGCCACGCAGATGCTCTAAACCTGTCAAGTGCAGTGAAACCCCCCACTTATTGCTACTGATGTGGTCACATAACAGCACACCTTGGCAATCCGCCTTGTGAATACATTTGTATTTTAACGTGATTCAGATTTTGTTTGTTCTTAGTTTCTTCACTGTTTCCAAATATTATGACTTAAAATCAAAGCACAAATGGGCTATCTTCAATGTTTACTTTTAGTTTTACACATTAATATTTTAGACAAACTTTTCTATTTGGGATACATATGTGCAACAGTTTTTCAGAGTACTTCTGTCACACTGGATTTCTTGGCAGGTGATTAAAGGGTATGTCGGGGCGTAGCTCTCAAATCCCAGTACTTCTGAGTTACATATCCCCAGAAGCTGCTTGGCCATCCTCCCATGCTTAAATTGATTTCTCATCTCTTTTAAGTCCTAAATCCTCCTTAGGATGTAGCTGAATGAATCATTTCTGCTGCAGCCTCTTGCATGTCATTCTTGATGCGCTGGTTTGTGTGTGGTTGCATGTTTGTCAGTGAGGCATCGTACGTTTGTAGTTAGTTGGTTAACTACATACGTCTGTATCACTATGACGGAGGTGTATTTACAAAGCTTCCAATGAAGTTTAAAATAAACCTTTAAAAATTAGTATTTGTTATTTCTGCTTTAGAAAAAATGCTAAATGATTATTATAATTCTGCAGAGAGTCAGTGGGGGAAAGTGATGTGTAAGTCAAAGTTGAATTCACAATCAGTTCCCAAGTTGAACAGAGCCTGCTTTGTCATTTGTTGATGATTGCAAATCCTGCCAAAGGGCTGCTAATGTGGAAAACAGAATGTGAAGAAAAGTTGAAGCAAGTAATTATTCTCTTGTGAGAACACTAGTCATGTGATCATGAGAGGAGGTGTCCTCTTTTTCTTCCTCACAGCTTCTGTTATTCAAACAAGTTAGTTTCCTCAATATTCCCAGAGTCCTTCACATTTGAACAAGCAGCTAATTGAACAAAAATTTGTATGCTGTTTTGTGTTAGGCAGGTCCTGGAACTACTGCTCCACCTGACTTGAGTGACTTCAGTCTTCGGATAGAGAAGACCTCACTCTTAACGGGCAAATCCATGTCAGGTATTTATTTTTTTATTCGCTTTCCAAACCACATCTATTTAGATAGCCTGTTTCTTTTTCACCCATGTCTTTTGCAGCTGTTTTTATTATTGAGTGTCTATATTTCAGGCACGTACACTCCGGCCCCTGGTGGGCCCTTCTCAGCTCTCACTCCAAGCATGTGGCCCCAGGATATTTTAGCAAAGTACCATCAAGTAAGCACATGAGTTCTTTTTTGCACAATGCTTTTGATTGGTGATTCTTAAAACCTGTGCAGTGACACACTAATGTACCGTGGGAAGTTATTTGCTACAACATAATGTTCAACTATTTATTTGTAGAAACTGACTGAACAATTAATTGCTCCTTTACTAGATGGGAGAAAGAACATATAGTTAACCATTGTGTCTAGAGGTGGGAATCTTTGAGCGCTTAACAATTCGATTATGATTCAGAGGCTCTGATTCGATAATAAATCGATTATTGATGTCTCCCCGATTTTATTTCAGCATCAAGTTAACGGTTAAAAACAGTAAATAAAATACTGAAGTCCCCATTCTGCATCATAGCTTTAAACTACATTCAATTAATTTAATGATGTGAATCAACCGTTAAAGTTGTTAAAATTGCTCCCATTATTCCATAATTTCCCTTCTGTCTACCGTATTTTTTCGGACTATAAGTCACAGTTTTTCCTCATAGTTTGGCTGGGGGTGCGACTTATACTCAGGAGTGACTCATGTGTGAACGTATTAACACATTATTATATAATTTCACATGTTATTTTGGTGTTTTGGAGTGACACTGATGGTTTGGTAAACTTGTTCGCATGTTCTTTATGCTTTAGTTATCTGAATAACTCATAATAGCTGTGTTACGTTTACGTACTGGACACGTTTGCATTTTGTTGTTCATGCATCGTGTAACATTAACATACTGTACACTTATTCAGCATGTTGTTCTATATTGTATTTTAAATTGATTTTCAAGATGACATATCTGTTCTATGTGTTGGATTTTATCAAGTAAATTTCCGCCAAAATGCGACTTATACTCCGGTGCGACATATATACTTTTTTCCCTCTTCGTTGGGCATTTTATGGCTGGTGCGACTTATACTCAGGTGCGACTTATAGTCCGAAAAATACGGTACTTTCGACATGTCAAAGTTTTAAAACTGTTTCATCATTTAAACATAGGTTCTAGTTAAGATTTTGCCAATTTAGGAGTATTTTAGTTCAAAAGTAAATTAGATTCGCTACAACAGAGCCATCCAGAGAAGTCGAATGCTTTAAGATTGCAGCTGTTTACTAACGCGGCAACTACTAAACGGCAAGTATGTCATTTCGCATCTAGTTCTCTTTACATGTTCTAACACCGCCATCGTCTGTCAATTTGCATCTAGTTCTACATATATGTGATATCTACCGTAGCAGTATGTGGCTGTATGTTTGTAGCAATTTAGCAACTGGCCGTTGTTTGAAGCAGCTGTCGGCCGCAGTCAGGTATTATTGTTTTTTTTTAATCTAACAGCATGAGTTGAACATGATATTTACTTTCGGTCCGTTCCTCATTGCGTCCCGAAGACTGTGTTTTAGTTCAGCTTTACCTGGTATTGATCAATAATCGGAATTTAGATGTTTGTGAATCGTTCTCGAATCTTCCACGGCCGAATCGCAAATAATCTAAGAATCAGAAATTTCGCACGCCTCTAATTGTGTCCCACTTTTCATAATCTTGGTTTTGTCACGGCGTGACATGAGATTTATCTCGTAAAATGTGTGCCTATGCTCAATAAATGATGGGAAACACTGGATTAAGTAACAAACATCCCAGTCTATGAGACA
Source organism: Corythoichthys intestinalis (assembly GCF_030265065.1). NCBI lineage: Eukaryota > Metazoa > Chordata > Actinopteri > Syngnathiformes > Syngnathidae > Corythoichthys > Corythoichthys intestinalis. Next base: position 20,800,480 of record NC_080410.1, read on the forward strand.
TCCTGTCACATTTTCCTTCCAGCCAAATTTAATTGATGTTTTACCCTCTACAGAAAGACAACTTGGAACAGAATGAACTCAAGTATGATGAGTTTGGCTTCAGAGTGGATGTAGAAGGTAATGTTTGACTCGCATAGATAGGCTAATTTCTTTGCTTGGGAAGTTACTCTGATGCTAAATGGGAAACATTTTGTGGAAAGGAAAGTTGGGTTAACAGTATTTGCTGTGACCTCTGTACAGTTTGGGGAAGACTTTTCGAGTGGACGACTTCGATATATCCTTTTAGCAATTAAAATTTCCTTACATTGTTTCTGTCTCATACAGAAACTGATGAACCAAGTCCATGGCTGGGCACTGAAGGCTCACCACAACGTGAAAACCCTCAGCAAAGGTTGCGGTGGCAAGCCCATTTGGAGTTCACGCATAATCACACAGTAGGTGATCTTACATGGGAGCTAATTGCACCAGTCCTTACACGATCTGAACGTTTGCGGGGTCTCGTACTGGGCGGCATTCCTCATAGCATGAGGCCACAGGTAATTGGCTTGTGCTAGATTTCCCTGTAAAAATGATCAGCATGTGGAAATTACTTCCAAATGATAACACATATGTTTTTCTCTAAGCTATGGATGCGTCTGTCTGGAGCACTTCAAAAGAAGAGGACCTCTGAGATCTCTTACAAAGAAATAATCAAGAACAGCTCAAATGATGACACCTCCAATGCTAAACAGGTCAGATCCCCAAAAAATGTGCACATTATACCATCTAAATCTAATTTTAAATTTGATGACAAAGTTGAATGTAGCATATAAAATTATGATTAATAACTAAAGTTGTTTCCACTATTTTTTAAAAATTATTTCCCTTAGATAGAGAAGGACTTATTGCGGACAATGCCTACTAATGTGTGCTTCAGTAACCTAACAAGTGTTGGGGTTCCACGGCTGCGGCGGGTACTTCGTGCTTTGGCCTGGCTTTACCCTGATATTGGGTACTGTCAGGGAACTGGCATGGTAAATGCTTATCTCCAAATCTATTCCAGATTTACTCCTTTCTCTATCTATGCAGATTAGTGAATTTCTCTCCAATTCAGGTTGTTTCCTGTCTGTTGCTCTTTATGGAGGAGGAGGATGTGCTGTGGATGATGTGTGCCCTGATTGAAGACCTCCTCCCTCCATCGTACTTCTCTTCCACACTTTTGGGTGTCCAAACAGACCAAAGAGTGCTTCGCCAGCTCATTGTTCAGTACTTGCCAGCCCTTGACCGCCTTTTGCAGGAGCATGACATTGGTAAATGTTGTTTAGCTGAAATGAAGGAACTAGGCAAAGAGCTAGAGGTGGGAATCTTGGGGCACCTAACAATTCGATTACGATTCAAAGGCTACGATTCGATTATATATCCATTATTGATCCCCAGCTTTTAACTGCTTTTAATGTTTCGTACCTGAGTTACAAAAATTGTACAAATATCACCTCAGGCTTAAATAAACTACTATTTCAGTATCAAGTTAACAGTTGAAAACAGTATATAAAATACTCGAGTCCCCATTCTGTATCAGCATCTTTAAACTACATTCAATTAATTTAATGTTGTGAATCAACAGTTAAAGTTGTTAAAAATGCTTCCATTATTCCATGATTTCCCTTATGTCTTTCGATATGTGAAAGTTTTAGAACTGTTTCAACATTTAAAGATAGATTCAAGTCAAGATTTTGCAGATTTAGGAGTATTTTAGATAAAAAGTTAATTAGGTTCGCTCGGAAGGTAGACTACAACAGCCTTTCAAAGAAGTCTACTGCTTTAAGATGGCGGCTGTTTACTAACGCCGGCAAGTCCATCATTTCGCATCTTGTTCTCTATACATGTGCTGTTAACGCCGCTGAGTGCATCATTTCGCATCTAGTTCTATATACAGTGGGGAGAACAAGTATTTGATTCAATGCCGATTTTGCTTGTTTTCCCACTTGCAAGCCATGTAGAGGTCTGTAATTTGTATCATAAGTTCTCTTCAACTGTGAGGGACGGAATCTAAGCCAAATAAACAGAAAATCACATTGTATGATTTTTAAATAATAAATTTGCATTTAATTGCATGAAATAAGTATTTGGTACATCACAAAAATCGAACTTAATATTTGGTACAGAAACCTTTGTTTGCTATTACAGATACCAAACGTTTCCTGTAGTCCTTGACAAGGTTTGCACACACTGCAGCAGGGATTTTGGCCCACTCCTCCATGCAGATCTTCTCCAGAGCCTTCAGGTTTCGGGGTTGCTGCCGGGCAACACGGACTTTCAGCTCCCTCCATAGATTTTCTATTGGGTTCAGATCTGGTGACTGGCTAGGTCACTCCAGGACCTTAAGATGCTTCTTACGGAGCCACTCTTTAGTTGCCTTGGCTGTGTGCTTTGGGTCGTTGTCATGCTGGAAGACCCAGCCACGACCCATCTTCAGGGCTCTCACTGAAGGAAGGAGGTTGTCAGCCAAGATCTGGCGATACATAGCCCCATCCATCCTCCCCTCAATACGGTACCCTTGGCAGAGAAGCAGCCCCAAAAAATGTTTCCTCCTCCATGTTTCACAGTTGGGATGGTGTTCTTGGGGTTGTACTCATCCTTCTTTTTCCTCCATACACGACGAGCCGAGTTTAGACCAAAAATTTCAATTTTGGTCTCATCCGAACACATTACCTTCTCCCATTGCTCCTCTGGATCATCCAGATGGTCAGTGGCAAACTTCAGACGTGTCTGGACATGCACTGGCTTCAGCAGCGGGACCTTGCGTGCGCTGTAGGATTTTAATCCATGACGGCGTAATGTGTTTCCGATGGTTTTCTTCGAGACTGTGGTTCCAGCTCTCTTCACGTCATTGACCAGGTCCTGCTGTGTAGTTCTGGGCTGATCCCTCACCTTCCTCATGATCAGTGATGCCCCACAAGGTGAGATCTTGCATGGAGCCCCAGAACGAGGCAGATTAACCGTCAACTTGAACTTCTTCCATTTTCTAATAATCGCTCCAACAGTAGCCCATCCCAGCCTTGTGCAGGTCAAAATTTTATCCCTGATGTCCTTACACAGCTCTTTGGTCTTGGCTGTTGTGGAGAGGTTGGAGTTTGTTTGTTTGAGCATGTGAACAGGTGTCTTTTATACAGGTAACAAGTTCAAACAGGTGCAGTCACTTCCGGTAATGAGTGGAGAACAGGAGGGGTTCTTAAAAAAGAACTAAGAGCCGAAATATTTACTAGTTGGTAATGTATCAAATACTTATTTCATGCAGTTAAATACAAATGTATTATTTAAAAATTATACTATGAGATTTTCTGGATTTTTGTATTAGATTCTGTCCGTCACAGTTGAAGAGAACTTATGATACAAATTACAGACCTCTACATGGCTTGCAAGTGGGAAAACCAGCAAAATCGGCAGTGTATCAAATACTTGTTCTCCCCACTGTACGTGTGATAACTAACATAGTATTATGTAGATGTAGTTTTTTCCAAAGCTGTTTGGGCGTGGTTTGAAGCGGCTGTCAGCTGCAGTCGGGTATTTTTTATTTTTTTGTCTAGAGGCATAAGTTGTCGGTCCGTTCCTCATTGTCGAAGACCGCGCTGACTGTGATTTAGTTCCACTTTATTTGGCATATTTCAATAATCAGCATTTGGATCTTTATGAATCGTTCTCGAATCTTCCACGACCGAATCTCGAATAATCTAAGAATCAGAAATTTTGCACGCCTCTACAGAGCATTACTTTAAAAAAAAAAAAAAAAAGTAAAACCTACTGGACTGTCTCAGGAAATTAGAATACACAATATTCTAATTTTTTGAGACAGTCCTGTGTATATATACAGGACTGTCTCAGGAAATTAGAATACACAATATTCTAATTTCCTGAGACAGTCCTGTGTATATATACAGGACTGTCTCAGGAAATTAGAATACACAATATTCTAATTTCCTGAGACAGTCAGGAAATTAGAATATTGTGTATTCTAATTTCCTGAGACAGTCCTGTATATATACACAGGACTGTCTCAAAAAATTAGAATATTGTGTATTCTAATTTTCTGAGACAGTCCAGTAGAGGTACATATTGAAAGTGTACTAAATGTGGTCATTTCCTCCCTGTTCATTTAGAACTGTCGCTGATTACATTACACTGGTTCCTGACATCCTTTGCTAGTGTGGTGGACATCCGATTGCTGCTCAGGATATGGGACCTACTTTTCTACCAGGGGTCCATAGTGCTATTTCAAATCACACTGGGCATGCTCAAGATAAAGGTGTTTACTGAGATTTGATATATTGCCATCTTTATTACTCTTAATCCTTACAAATGGATCTCTGCTATGTTTTAGGAGGAGGAGCTTATATCGTCGGGGAATTCTGCGTCCATTTTTAACACTCTGTCTGACTTGCCAAGCCAGTTGAGAGATGGGCCTGCAGTTCTTGGGGAAGCTATGAGGCTAGCAGGAAATCTGTCCCAGGACACACTCGACGCACACCGGCACAAGCACCTTGCCTACATCCTAAATGAACAGGCCCAGCTCAACAGTGGAAACACACCGCTCAATTCTAATTTCAACAAGGTTAGCCATTTAAGACTAGACTTCATTTGCATGAAGTGGAACCTCGACAAGAAAATTTGAGATACAGCAGTATTTTAAATGGTGACATACTTTATAACATACTTGGTGTTTGTGCCTGTGCAGGTGGTGAGGAGACAGTCTTTGCGTAGAAAGTCCACTCTTACCTCTCTGCTATTTGGGGAAGATGAGGCCGAAGCTCTCAAGTCCAAAAATATCAAGCAGACTGAGCTGGTTGCAGCCCTTAGAGAGGCCATAACACGCACTTCAGAGCATTTCCACTGCCTTGACCCACGTCACTCCAGCGCTGTGAGTTCACAACACTGCATTGCTGAATCACTGTTGTTTGACTTTCCTCTTGCAGAGTATCAAGTCACTAAAGCAGACTTGTAGGCACAATCATGTCACAATCAATTTCACTCATCTTGCCACTGTAGGAGCTGACACCTGACTACTCCATGGAGAGCCACCAGCAGGACCATGAAAATTTCCTAGTGGTGTCCCGAAACCGACGGAGACGAGCGAAGGCGTTGTTGGATTTTGAGCGGCATGATGATGATGAGTTGGGCTTCAGGAAGAATGACATCATCACTGTAAGATATTGCACACTAATGCATATATAACATTATTAACTATAAACAAAATAGTGGACTGAGACAATTTGTGTTTATGGTACTCTCAGATCGTCTCACAGAGGGACGAACACTGCTGGGTTGGAGAGCTCAATGGCCTTCGAGGTGTGCATGTGTTTTCAGATGTATTTCCTGTTGTACTATGAGTCATCCTCTGTTGTAATTTTGTGTTGATCTCAATAGGCTGGTTCCCTGCAAAGTTTGTGGCAATCCTTGATGAAAGAAGTAAAGAGGTATAAAATTGTTTTTTCCCAAGATTTTTAATAATGCAATAGACCAGATTTTTATCTTTTATGACTTGTCGCTTTAATGTTCTGTATCTACAGTACTCGTTAGCAGGTGATGACTCTGTAACAGAAGCTGTGACTGATCTTGCCAGAGGGACTCTATGTCCAGCCCTGAAGGCCATTTTTCTGCATGGGCTCAAGAAACCTTCCATTTTGGGTGGGCCTTGTCACCCGTGGTTATTTATAGAAGAGGTATATTGTCAATGCCCTCCAATGCCAAATGTCATGTCACAACATCATTTTCTTTAGAACCGTTTCGATTTTAGTTAATCCCACCATCCCCTTTTAGGCAGCCAGCAGAGAGGTGGAGAGGGACTTTAACTCGGTCTACTCCAGACTGGTGTTGTGTAAAACCTACAGGTAAACGCATCCATTTTCTTTTTACCCAGACATTTTAACAGGAAATGACATCATTGAAGTTTGTGTGATGCAATCAAGTTCATCTTATTTGGAAATTGGAAGCAGTGGTGTAGTGTATATTGCAGATTAAATTTAAGGTGATATACATATACTTTTTAAAAATTCAGGTTAGATGAAGATGGGAAGGTTCTAACGCCAGAAGAGCTCCTTTACCGAGTGAGTAGGCATTCAATATACAGTAACGTATAGTAAGTTGATTATTGTTTTTGAAGAGGTCTGCTCTATCCTTTGTGGGAAACATATTTGCTGAAGTTAACAGAGCACTTCGGACTTTTAAGGAGAGTTTGTTGTCTGAGGACCCTCTTTGTTTTTTCCAGGCAGTGCAGTCAGTAAACATGAGCCATGACGTGGCTCACGTTCAGATGGATGTCAAGTTCAGGTCTCTTGTTTGCGTTGGTCTCAAGTGAGTACACGTGACCAGTACTGGAATTAAGGGATTGTTTCTATTTAGAGAGTAAAAAAAATAAGCCAAAATCAACATTAGAATATTAATGTACATGGTTTTCCTAACAGTGAGCAGGTGTTGCACCTATGGCTCGAGGTGCTGTGTTCTAGCATGGCGGCTGTAGAGAAATGGTATCATCCATGGTCATTTCTTCGCAGTCCTGGATGGGTTCAGATCAAATGTGAACTCAGGTAAGATTTTGACTATCTGGGATCTCTAGATATTAAACCTACATCGGCTGATAATTGTTCTTTTTCAATGTTGTGGGAGACGCTCTGCGAAAAATAATCTGATATGCATAATATCCATAAAAAGAAATTGTCCCTCTTTCCTCAGGGTCCTTTCAAAATTTGCCTTTAGTCTCTCTCAAGATTGTGAATTACCTGAGCAGAAAGAGGTAAGCTTAAAAAGTTACCACTGCATTAAGCAGCAAAGAACTAGTGTGGGATCTAATTGTTTATTTTGATTACTTTTTTTTTACTTTTGCTTTAGATTGTGTGATCGTGTTGCTTACTATGTCCATTCTATTTTAGGAAAAGGAGCAGAGGCCACTTAAAGAGGGTGTGCAGGACATGCTGGTGAAACATCATCTCTTCAGTTGGGACATTGATGGCTAGCAAACACTAAACAAAACTGCATTCCAACTGCTGTTTGTATCTAAGTATGTGTGTCTTAGAAGTTTATTTTTGTCTAATTCTTGAACACATTATGGACTGTATTATGCCCAATGGTAACCCATTTCAATTTCACCTAGCCCCCAATTTACCATAAACGGTCACGAGGTTACGTGACCTCAAATGTGCGTGCATTAAAATGCATCCTGTTTTTGTTTAATGTGATTTTGGAGGACATTTTGTGGATGTTTTACTATGAAGGTCAAACCAACTGAACCCGAAGTACAAAATAATCTGTATCCACTGGACTGCAGCACTTTTTCCAGACAGCCCCCTAAAAGTTTATCGTTGGCGCAAGAAGGAGACTTCAAAGACATTCTCTTTTGATGTCCAGCTATTGTTCTTCTGTGCTAAAACACTTGACTTTTCCATTTAACTCTCAACACTGAAACCAAAACAGAACATTCCTCAAAGTGGTTATGAATTATTTTTTGAGAAAGAATCACTTTGCTAAATGATTAAATACTAACCTTGCACATGCCAAGTATAGCCTTTACAAACTGTTATGTTGAAGTGGACGTGTATGAATGTGCACTACCAGAACAGTGTAGTGTTGAAGCAAAACAATTTTGTCCTGCAATGCAAATAAATGTTACCTCATTAGGTTTTTGGGGTGGATGTTAAAAAAAAAACAAAAAAAAACGTTTTGGAATACTATTACTTAGCACCACAGAATTAAAAATGTTGTGCAGCTCAGTACAACCAGTTTATTTATATTTAGTTGAATAAATGTCACACGTTAACGGTAGCAAGCTGTAACACAATAGGTACTAGAGATTACAATTAGCACGGCATGTTTTACAATCATGAGTGCCTGCTGGGGTGACAAGAATTGTGTTTGTAGGGTGGAGCCATGATGCAGCACATCAGTGGAAAAAGCGCAAGAAATACGTTTTACAAGTTAAGAACATCAAATATTGAAGGGTACAATTTTGCATATATGCCAAATAAATAGACAATTATAAAATATCAGCTTGTATTAGATCCCCCAGATTCAGGATAAACAGGATGTTCTCTGCTACATTCAGTTATATACCAAAATCTTCAATCAGGGTGTGGCCAACAACTCATTTACATAATATATAAATAGTACACGAAATGTTCTTCGAAATGCAAATTCATATGGAATGCATGGGAGAGTAATTTTTAGCTGCTTGTATTTTTTGGACACTTGATGGGGTTTTTACCTCCCTCCTCTTCATGAAGCCACTTAAAAAAAACTATAAATGATTGTGACAAGCTACTCCACTCTCCTGTCATGTAAACTATTCTCAACAGTGATGGCAGATTCAATTACATAAAATCCAAGCTGGGCGCTTTTATGAGTATAGCTCTTCAAATTCCCTTTACAATAAAATCCTGGTATAAAAGGCAATGAGGGGCAAGAGTGTTTCACCCTAAAATAGCTGGAATGGAGTGATAGATAGGGAGGTAAGCAGAGGGTATCAGTTTAGCATCCTCCCGTTCCTGATGTGGAGGCTGCTGTCGCAGAAATGTTCTGGCCTTTTCCTTTGTGTCGCTGACCACCTCTTCTTCTTCCACCTCCTCCAGTCTTTGGCTGCAGGGAAAAGATGCCAAATGGAAGGAAAGCTTTGTTGAGCAAAAACTGATAATGCAGTTGTGTTTACTGATCATTCATGTTTTGCATTTTGGGCTTCATCTGAGGGGATCAATATTTCATTCATGCTGTATGTCATGCACGTATAACATATTTGACGATCAACTGACTTAATCTCCCACTCAGGATCACCACTGTCATGATGACCCATTTTACCTTGTTCTCCTTGTTGCCCTCCTTTAACTGAGGGTCCTCCTCCCCCTCTCCCTTATGAGCCAGCCACGCAAGCGAAGGAGAGGGGAAAGTATGACACATGATGTATGATACATTATTAATTGATGAATGAGATGTTTCACGAATAGAATAAGGGCACAGAAGAATTGACAAGTTAGAAAAGGAGTTCGCAGTGTACCGATAAGTTGATAATTGAAAGAAATTTAAGCACAGTCCCCTTTGGAATATTAATTTTTGTGGTCTATCTCACCTGTGTCACGCTTGTGCCTGTTGAGTGTGCTATCGTTATGCCCTCATCACTGGTTGTCGTGGTTCCGTCCTCTTTTCGGACTAGGATCTTTTTCGTGGATTGCATTTTTATCTGTGGAGGTTTGGAGTTTGACGGCAAATTATTGGTGGACTGAAGAAGCTGAAAAGAATGCGATAGGAAAGGTTTTTTTTTTTAATGGTGAAGGTGTGGATTATCTTCCTTGGTGGTAAGGACATTTGATTTTCTTGAAGCAATTTTTACAACTCAATGAGATTTTTTTACCGTACCTTTGTGATGGTCCCTACAGCCTTGGTGCGTCCCTCCCTGAACACCAGCCTCTGGTCACAGTGAAGATACTCAGGTGTCTTAATGAAGCGGAAGTGGACAGAGGCCTTGTCCCCTGTCCGTAAGCAGTCTCTATTCATGGACAATATGGTAGCAGTCTGCCTTATACTACCACAATGGACTGTGTGGAGATTAAAGCAAAACCGAAGGTAATCAACCTCTTTCAATAAAGTAGATTGCCTATATTACATGTGTAAGAACAGAAAAATCACAAAAAAATTGATTTATGTCAAACTGTCAGTTACCCACCCATAGCCTGGTATCGGGGTGATATCGTAGTTGGGTGATGTAGAACAAGAATCTCTGCCTCAAACTCCCAAGTGGCTTGTGGGTTCAACCTTGGGGACACCATAACCATGCCTTTCCTTATGGATGAACGCTTGATCTATATCAAACAGGAATATGGTGTAATGCTGTGAAAACATTCCCGATGTACAGTATTTGACTTCGCCTCAGTGATTACTATTACATGCTAGGTGATAAGGGTAGGCTACAAGGGTGTGTGTGGCCACTAGGTTGGTAGTGTTCTCCAACTTACCTTTTTGAGTGCAAAGGATGCAGTCTGACCACCTCGGACTTCCTTAACAGGCATTCTCTTGCGGTGGATTGACTTGACAGCAATGGATATGAAACTGCCCAAAGGGTCTGGCCCCAGTAACATGGAATCGTTCAGACGTATTAATCCACGTAAAGTAGTTCCTGATACGACTGTTCCAACTCCCTAACACACAATAAGAGTGGAGTCAGTTTTCTAGTACAAGTGGTGTACTGTGCCATAACCACATTTTCATAATTGGTTCAAAATGATTTGCATAAAACAATGAAAATGTGCTATTTCACAAGATACAATTAACGTGCATTAGTTGATGATATAACTACATTCAGAAACAGATTTTGCAATCTATGAGTTATTTGTGGGAAAATCAGAATTTCACTATTGGTGACATTTTTTCTTGTGGTGTGTGCCGAGTATTTTTTCCAAATTGATTAATTAATATGTGCCTTGACTCAATTGCAATTTTTCGACTGTCCCCCTTGAGGGTTAAAGCCCAGCAGTAAGAAACGAAAGTGTCAATTGGCATAGACACGCACTGGTACAGAGTAGGTGTCGTCAATCTGAAACTCAGCTGGCTGGTCATCTCTGTAGCACGTCCGTGATGAGAGCAGGTTGAGGAACATCTTGAGCAAATCCATGTTCTCTCCAGTCACATTTGAAATTTGAAAAATGGGACACATCCTACCGGAGGCACACAGTTAGTTACTGAAGGGAATTTGACTCTCACACTCACTCTGAATATGCCTTGCGACAGATTTTTGTACCTTTCAGAGCTAAAGTTGGATGCAGTGACTATGACATCATCCTTGTTCTGCACCAGGACAGGGATTTTTCTGCAGCCAGGGGACTTCAATAACCTCTGAAGCAGCTTTAACGTCTCTGTTGGGATCAACAAACACAAGAATGTCAGTTTTTACTCACCTTTCTTTATCCTAGACTTCTAGCAAGAGAATAATGACCAGGTTATTTTGCCCCAAGTACAGTAATAATCACTACCATTGGTAGATTCTACTAAACAGTGCCATGCAAAAGTATTTTCTACCCTTCTAATTTCCGGTGGGGTCGGTTCAGATTTTAATCCCGCAAAGACAACTCTTATACACTGTGTAAATGAAGTACGGCTGGCTGGCCAATAAATGGAAGGAAGGCTCTCAACATTTTGTCACTCACACAATAGCTGCTTTTTATGATGGCAGATAGTCTTTGAAACTCCGGTAAACACATTTGCAGAAAAGTGAGCAAGAAATGGCAAGCCACTCAACTGACCTTGCAGAATATTGGCTGGACACATGTCAATTTTTGTCACCACAACAAACACGGGCACATTGAGGGCTAAAGCCAGACCCAGATGCTCTTTGGTCATACCCACAATTCCTGCATTACTGCCAACCTGGAAAGAATGACGACGAAGATTAGGGTAAGCTTGCAATATTATAAAGCACTCTCAGACACCACTTCTCACCATAAGCATGCAAAAATCTGGTAGGTGTCCAGTCATTCCAAACACAGTTGTCTTGAGGTATTTCTCATGGCCAGCCAGATCAATGAAGGTGATCACTTTGGAGGACTTCTCGCAGATTTTGGTCCAATCCAGACTTCCTCCATGGCTATCTGGTTTGTTCACTACCTAAAAAGATATAGATTGGGCAATCTGAATTTTAATGCCAATTGAACAATATCCATTTGCGGTCAAAATCTTACACATCAAAAGCATCAATTGTAGTTCTAGACAAGGTTTGCTTCGCTCAACATGTCACAACTGACAACACTAATACCTCAAATCTATCCAGACGAGCACAGAGTTTGAAAAATTTCCATGTTCCTGCAAATGTTGCATGAATTTCATAACATGCATATAATTTTTAATTCTTCTCACTTTACAATTAAAAAGAAATGTTCCATTTGCAGGCTCTTTACAAGCACACGTGAATGCAACCGGTGGTGCTATAACCCAATGTAAGATAGGAATGAAGAATGGTGCACTGCATGAAGTGGCACTTCATCATAAAATGGGACTGAATGAATGTAATTCAAATCTGAATACAAATCTTTTCCTCCATGTAGGAAATTAGCGTTTCATGTACAAAACCATACATCTCACCTGACCCTCTTGGTCAAATCCGAGGATATCATTGCCCACACTGCTTGTCCTGCCGCTTTCCATTTCATGCTTATGTCTGAAGAGTTTCTGGCGAGCAAAACCTCTGCCGTTATCAAGTTCTCCATGTGTTAAGACTCCAAGAAGAGTACTCTTGCCAGCATCCACATTCCCTACCACTGCCACCCTAGGAGCAAAAAATGAAATGTCTCATAAATCTGACAAAACATTTTACATACAAAGCAGATCTGTTTCAGCCACTCACCGGACCTCCAGGAAGTCCAGCTCCCCGACACAACGACGTATCAAATAGTCACGTACCAAACCCTCTGCCTCAGTCCGTTCTCTGAGAGGAATCAGATCAGAGTCCAGCTGTGCACACATGGATCGCACAGTGGCCTCGGAAGCCTCCATGTCTTTTTCGTTGAGACCCCAATCACCACCATCTTCAACAAAGATAAGAGGAAAAAATATATTATGATATAAAATTGATTAATGTTATAGATTTATACAAAAGTCTATAAATTGACATTCAACATAAAATGTGTATCAACTGAGTGTTACCTGAACCAATCCCAACCACGTAGATGGTCTCTCCAGACCCCTCTTCCATCCTTTCCCTTAGCTGGCTAAGTAAGGAGTCATACTGCTCTCCATTTGGACTGACAAGGGCCAGCTTTTCATGTGATTAAGAGCAAACAAGAAAAATATGTGACCGATGTGGAGGTTTTAAGACAACTCTTTTTAACAAAAAATAGCAATTCATTTTTCTGAAGTACTAATTGTCAGGGGAAAAGGTGAATTTTCATGGGTTCGTGCACTCACAAATACAGCTGTCTCACTTCCCATGAAATATAAGCCAACATTTAACAGAGCCTTGTGTAATAATTTAATACAGCATAATAACTGCTAAAATTAAAACATCAAACCTTTGAATTCACTTTGAAAGCACTTTTACTGTTTAGCGATTTGAACAAAAGAATGGCTTCAATGTCAGGAGTCGATTCCTAAGTGATGCAACCATGTGCAAGGCTGCCACTGATATTTTGTGTTGAGTAATTTGACAGTTTCAGTCAATGGGATATTACAGCCACTCTCTTAACTTTACATCACTCAATATGCTGAACTCGTTTGACAAGAACAAATTCCTCAAAAAAATAAACAGGCATGTTTGTTTTGTGTGTTCCAATACAAGAGGTGATTTACGCTAAAATAACAGCAACATTTTGCCACGCTTCAATGTTTTCCAAACTGGTTTGAATATTAAAAAGTTGCAAAAGAAGTCTTTAAAAACCACACACACACAGCCAAACGTGGCAAAAGGTTGCAAACTGTACGTTTGCCTGAGGTGAGTTCCCAAATTACATGTTTACTGTACTCGTTTCATCAGCATGTGTTTATGCACTAACCTAGTCTTGTGTTGTTTGTTATTATTATCCACGTCACTTTCTGCCAGCTTCTGTGAAAACTTTAGATGACAGCATTTTGCAGGTAAAAGAAAATTATGTTAATTCTGTACTCTGCATTCATTTTACATGTAACGTGAGCTTTATGAACGTGATCATCAGCACAGCGCTGCAGCTTCCCTGCTAGCTATAGCCAATGCCGGCTATTTATCGCTATGCAAGCAAAGCGGAAAAAAAACGTTTTGTACCACGTTGTTCACGATACGTATACATGCCCTTAACATTAAACATAATGTACGGAAAAGCATATGCTTAGACATACATTTAATCCGAAATCTCATTCATTCTCGCATTAGCAGAGTGCTAACTAGGGCCTAGCTTCACCTTGCTAGTGAAGTCAATCCTTCGGTCCTCGGGCTCGCCGTTGACCACGTCCCCGTCCTCGTAAAACTCGTCCCCGGGGTCCTCCACGCATCCTCCCCGGTCAGGTGCGAATATACTAGCAGGGAGTAAAGCATCAGCAAGCGCAGAGCTCGACTCATGCGCCGACGCTGCCATAGATGCCATTTCTATACGCGAGTCGTGTTCTTGTTGATTTGGGTCAAGCTGTCCAGAATGATGTGATGACGGTTTGGTGTTAACGTCGTCCCACGGGAATTTACAGGACCGATAATCTTAATTTGGCAAACATTGCAAATGGAAAGACCGGGCTTGTTCTTTGTAAACTGACAGTTTGCTTTTCAACATAGCACGTCACCGCCCTGTTGATAATAATGAGGGAGGTGTGGGTGAATATGTTGCATGCTCGCCAATAGTCTCTCTAAACCTCTTGAATATGCGAGCAGAGGACCAATGCCGTGAAGGGGGGTCGAGCGTGTTTCCATAGCCTCCTCCTCTCATGGTTCCGACAGTTGTCAGTGTGCAATATGTGTGCAACCCCGGGCGTCATACGTGGACAAACCTGCCATTCAAAGTCTATTATTAAACACAAGGGCTAACCAGCAAATGATCATCATCAGCGTCAGTCACTTTATAACCATCAGGTGCTCTATTACAATCGACGTAAGCACACTGTGACGATGCGTAATCAGGCAGGTCCTCCAAGTGCTTCACCTTAATTTTTCTCTTCATCTCCAAACACTTTAGATCATCCGTCCAACTTTATTCAAATACACATCACACTTCATTCTCGAAACTATTGTTTTAATGTATGATCTGGAGGAAAAACTCGTGTAATTCATGAGGATCAGCATCAGGCATTTTTGAATATCAAATATCAGGAGTGATTCGATTTTGTTTTGCTCCTTCCCCAATGACAATAAATTCAGATTCTAGCAACCCTCTCGCATTCTTTATTAACTCATTGGCTGCCTTTGACAGTGATAGCTGTCCAAACCAATTCAAGGGGGGTGGGGGGTTGAGGCACCAAATTAATGTTTTTTATTCCATGCCATCCATTTTAAATGGTGATGAACCACTGTAATTTAAATTCACAGCGAAAGAACGTCTATCACTGTCATTGGCGATAAAACTTAATGCGTTTTTGCTTTTATCTGGCGACTGGTCATATCTTTCTGGTTAACTTTCTGTCCTTCACATCAAATTTCCTCTCAGCCCAGAGTAGGGGTCAGCAACCCACGGCTCCAGAGCCACATGTGGCTCTTTAGCGCTGCCGTAGTGGCTCCCCTGGGCTTTTTCAAAAATGTTTGAAAATGGAAAAAGATGGTGGAGGGAAATATATTTTTAGTTTTAATATGGTTTCTGTGGTAGTACAAACATGACACAAACATTCTTCTAATGCATTAATATTGTGATGAAGTTAAACTTGAGGTGGCATCATAAAACAGTAATCACGTGGTGCGTCATTCTCTATAGGATGCAATGCAGGGAAAATAAACATTACCTTATTTTCTGCACTTTAAGGCGCATCTGAGTAAAAGGTGCACCTTCAATGAATGGCCTATTTTAAAACTGTTTTCACGTATAGGGTGCACCGAATTAGAGCCTAGTTCGGGCCTAATAAAATCCAGTCTGACCCGACACGGCCCGCTGGTATTGAGGCCCGGCCCGGCCCGAGCCCGATCAATTAACTAGATTTGCAGGCCCGAGCCCGAAAAACCCGATTTTTTTTTTTTTAAATTTGTTGGAGTTACACGAAAAAAAAACAAAAACAGCAGCAGCAATTTATTTTCATTTCTTCGAGTTGGCAGAAAAAAAACGCAAGTTTTCTTAATGTTTAAATAGTTTACATACTGTATTTTTATGATCATTATAAAAGCATTTACACAACGAAATAACGCTGGGAAAGTTTAATATTTTTAAAAAAAATGTGGTTTTGCAGACACACAGAGGAGAAGATTCAAAAGGATCACATTTGTGTTGCTTTTGTGTGCATAAATAAAAGTGTCTTTCGTAACGATTTCACAGTTGTCAGAAAAAAAAAAGCAAGTTTACTCAATATTTAAATAGTCTACATATTTTTATGAGAATTATAAAAGCATTTACACAACGAAATAACGCTGGGAAAGTTTGTTAAATATATTTCTGCGTGTGTGGGATATTGTTCTCACATGGACGCACCTCTATGACAAGGAGAGGGAACAGCAGCAAAAAATATAAAACTACAAATGCTTTAAAATAAGATTATTTATTGTAATGACAACAATACCAAAAATAAATTATAAAGAAATAAAAATGAAATAAAAGCTTTTAAACTGCGGGCTGGCCTTGACTGCAGTCTGCAACTTGCGGCCTCATGTCCTGCTCTTTATTCCTGTGAAATAAGGGAAATAATTAGACCAGCTCGGACTAAAAATGGCGATTTGAACAGCAGGATATTATGGCTTACTTACAGTGTTTATAGTTTTTGGTTGTCGTCGTGCAGGAATAAGATTGCGTCCACTGTGGCAGGTTTCAGTAACGTTCTCCGCTGATCTATTGTGCGGCCTGCAGCGCTGAAAACTCTCACTGCTGCTGCTTCGTTACCTCGGCCGTGCGCAAGCGCTACAGCGGGAGGACAAGGAGAAAAAGCGGGCGGCGCCTCAGTGTTCATGTGCGTGCGTGCACAAGCAAAAGTGCAATACAGAGAGCCTGCTCTTCATTTTTTAAATATAATTTATTAGTCTGGCACGGCGGCCCGACCCAACCCGACCCGAACGTGAATGCTTAACATTTTGGGCCGGTCGGGTCGGGTTCGGGCACAAGATCTAACCTCTACACCAAATTAGAAGGCGCAGTAGTAGTAGTAGTAATAGTAGTAGTGGTTGGCATTGCATAATGCATCCATAAGATGGTCTGAGCTAAATGTAATGTCATGCCATGATTTACCAATACCAATCCATACTGTATATAAGGCACATCGGATTATAACGCACACTGTCGGCTTTTGAGAAAATTGAAGGCTTTCAGGTGCGCCTTATAGTGTGGAAAATGCGGTAATCATGAAAGCTCATTATGTATTTGCAGCCAACTTAGTCATTGTGATAGTAGGCTAATATAGCTAATATACAGTATATACACACAGCATGTGTTGCCTTCATTGTAAGGCATATGTATATAAGGCTTTTTTTTTTTTTGGCTCCAGACATTTTTTTTTTTTTTTTTTTTTTGCAATATGGCTTTTTCAACATTTTGGTTTGCTGACCCCTGGCCTAGAGTGATACCGTATGACCTGACCATTTTAAAATGAAAGAAACCTTACCTTAATAAAACCTTAATTAATAAAATAAAACCATTTACAAAAAGTGTACTTGCTGGCACTGGTGAACTCTGCCAGGACTACCGCAGGACTAGAAATGATACTCTCACATTTTAACTTGAGCAAAACGCCTTTTTTTATACCACACAAAATGTTCATGTCCATTAAAAAAACAAAAAGTGTCAAAGGTAGGTTTTATCATATTCGACAATACTCAATTGGCACAACATACTGTTCTGTTAGCTTGTGTTACAAAGGTCCCATTGTTCTTAGACCCTGTGACTTATTTTCCTGATGAAGATTAACATCTGCAAATATATAGTATGCATAGTTCACAATCAAGGAAAAAGTCAATACTGTGCAGTTAAACTTTTGTGCCATTCTTTTTTATTTTTTCAAAACTAACAGAATATTTGACAATCATTCATTTAATTAATCCAATTGGTCTTTTTGGTTAGTGGATTTAAGTCTATCCCAGCTGGCTTTGGCCAAGAAGCTAAGTACACCCTGGAATGGTGATGAATGGTGATCGGTCCATCGCAGGGCACAAACTGTATTGACAACTGTTCTCTCATATTCACATGTGTACAATTTATAATACGGCCTTCATCCATTGATGTTTTTGATTGGGGATGTGTCAGATTTTACCCATACCATGCATTATGAGAACATGCGAATTTCACAACAGGAATAGAGCCTAGATTCAACCCTTGGGTTTGACCCCCCTCGCCCTATAACCTAAACTGTAGACCTCTTAATCCACTGGCCAGGGGGAAATTATATTTTATATTAGGTAATCTCAATTTCTTAATATCATTAGGTTGTAACGAGGCAAATTATTGGCTTTTTTTTTTAGCTAAACTATGGCAAAGTTTCTTATTACTGTATGAATTTGATAACAATTGTGTACAACTCTTTGACCATCATCAATAAGAGGGTATCTTCAACATATTAAACTTATCTTTGTAGTGCAAAATAAAAATGTGACATTTATCAACAAGGAAAATTGTTCTGGTTATCTACAATGAAAACAACTAAGGAAAGCGGTGCCAACTATGATAACCTTTAGAACAAAATAAAAATCCATCAGGGCATCTATGATTTTTTTTTTTCTTCCATAAAGTAGTAATATAAATCAATGCCTTAAGTGGCTAATATTCTTACTGAGGTATATCTGCTGTGCCTTTCCAAAACAATAAAACAATGCTTCACATTGTTATTGAACTGCATCAATCTCAGCACACACTGGGTTAGACTGGAGTCACAACCCACTGCAAGATAGGCTGACTGTCATCTGATCCTGTTACAGGCCAAATACAGTTGGTGGGCTTTGCCACATTCAGCTGAGCTAAATATTTCAGTTGTCTCCTTGGTGACAAATTCATTTCTATTCTGGCCCGTCAGCTTGGAGACTCAATAGAATTACATACATTGTGACAGTATCATGTAATGTCAAGCAGTAATTAGCCTCAGTGCACTCGGTCCGCAGTTGCTTGTTAAAACTGTTATTAGTGGTTTCTAACCTTACTGTGAGCTCATTGGTCAGTGTCATCCAAAGCTTGAAGAGCTCTGGCTGCCTGGACTGTCACTGAAATGGAGCTACCTCCCACTCTCCATAAAACCTCATGAGGCTGCAGGGGTGAGGCCCTGCACTCATTACTTCTGCTTCTCAGTTGCTCGTCATCGTTGACCACATCTGAAGTCACAATGGCCGTAAGTAAAAGTCTCATTAGCTGGTAATAGAAGTCTTATTTTTTAGTTCATAACTAGTGAGTATGTATTGTTTTTGTTGTTGTTTTTTTAATGGCACAATAATTGACATGCGTAACAGGTACAGCACCAAGATACTTTAATTACTGGTCATTTCTATTCTGATCTTCTTTTTTCTTTTGGATAATGTATGTCCATCTTGTGTTACCTTTTTTGGCCAAACTATTCTTTGCAGTGCCTCCATGGATGTCTGCCAACTAATGACTGAATTCTCAGCTGCTTCTCAGTCAGCACTTAAACTTTGTGTGTTCCTCTTGCAATTGTCAGATTGCACTGCCACGTCAATGCTTGTTTGACCACTCTATCCATGTTTATTGAAAATTTAAAATGAATTTTAAAATAATAATAATAAAAAAAAGATCTTTTTAGACTCATGAACTAAGTTCAGCCTATAAATGTCTGCTTTTTTTATGGCTACTGCGCCAACCATGCGTCTGTCGTTCACTAGCTGAAAAAGCAGGCTTCCAATAAACTAAATAGTAAAGTTCAGTAATGCAGAGTCAGAACTGGACATTGGCTGTTTCCAGACATGACCCTTGCCTCACAAAGATCTAAATTTCTACTACTGATGTGCCAAATCTGTCACCACCGTGGGTCATCCTGAAGAAATGTGCTCCCTAGCTGTATTGCTGCTTAAATGATATTCAATGCAAGAGCTGTGTAAAAAACATGCCTTTACAATATAATCCATTTTAACTAACAAGCAAGAGAGAACTTTAGATAAATGTCCCCAGTGTTCATTGCACATTACATAGTCAATTAGCCAATTTGTAGTGTGTTAGTTTCCTCAAACTGTATTACAGTTCATAGGGGAACTTCATTACTAAACTTGCTTAGATGAATACCTATGTCACATATGCCAATGCCAATTGGGCACCATATTCTTTGTGAAGATCTGTTTTGTATCTGTTTAGTTTGCGCCTTGAAATTTACGATGAGACTATAGGGCCCATCGCCATTTGTTACGCACGCCCACTTCTCAGTTTGGACTAGTGTACGGAAAGAATGTTGCACACATACTTTTATACTCAGCCTGCTTTTCCTATCTTGGCTTTCCTTAAAATCAGTATACAGTTTTTCATTTTCCAATATCCTTCTAATCTGTAGCAAAGTTAAACTCAGTCTATCTGATTGAATCAAGCTTTTTAAACTTCAAATGGTTTTTGGTTGATAATCCTAAATTTAAATTACTTCCCTGATGTGAATGTACACTGCAATGCAATGTTGTAAATGAAAATATTCAAATCACTGCTGTATTTGTTTGTGCCTTCCTGTTACTATTGTCATATAATGCATCATTTTTAGAGTGATTTAAGGTCCTGCACTCATGTAGCACATTGTTGATAAGATTTATCCTAATCTTGACCCCACTGTTACTCCATACTGCCACATGCACAGGATCCTTTTTGCTACACTCAGCCTTTTCCACCTCGAAACATATCCTGGGACATTCTTACACCGTATACTGTAATATAATTACTTCCATAACGTTTTTAGCCTCTGCCAAGATGTGGTGTAGAAAGAAAAATGGGGTGGGGCAGGGCTTCATAGAACCTAGAGCTGTTCCTTGCGTAGTAGTTTCACAAAAGATCAGGAAATTTATAATTAAGGGTTGGACAGGATCGTTGACGTCACTTATTATGGACCTTATAGCAGATTGTGTACATTTATTTCATCATATGCTCAAATCTGTCTTGTTTCTACTGCACAGGGGATGGTTATAAGGAACATGTCATTCAAGGTTGGGCAGACCATGACAATTGTTGGAAAGCCTCTACCTGATGCTACTAAGTAAGTACTGACTTGTCATTTAAAGTGTGCCTTCAGGAAGTGATATAACTGTATATTAGTAAATGGACAAAGACAGCTTTGATTAAAGCTAAGGAGCTTCAGCACAGTTCACTGAGGTATCTCAATATTCTCTTTCTATATTTACATACTTGTGGCTGTGTTTTGCAGTTTTGCACTTAACGTTGGCCCAAACGAGAAGGACATTACCATGCACATCAACCCACGTTTCAACGCGCATGGAGATGAGAATGCAGTGGTCTGCAACTCTTACCAGGAAGGCAAATGGTGCGAGGAGCACCGAGAGGGAGGTTTTCCATTCCACCAAGGGGAGGAGTTTAAGGTGTGTAACCCCAGCCTTTAGATCTAATAGAAGTGGATGTAGGGCAATAGATCATTGCAGTTCATTACTTGCCAAACATTAAGGTTAACCTTAGTATATTATAGAGAACACTAGAGTGACCAATAAGGATTTAATGAAGGAAAATGATGAGTTAAAGTCTCGCAATTTACTATAGTTGTTAATGAAGGTGTTTATTTTTCCAACTATTGAAGTGTTCTATTAACTTTGAGCTGATGGTACCACTAAACTCCAAACAAGATAAACAAATTTTGTGCTTTCCATAGTAATATTCTCCTCTCCTTTCATAGATCACCATTTTGTTCACGCCCACGGAATTCCAGGTCACCCTTTCGGATGGCTCTCAAATCCATTTTCCCAACCGCATGGGCGCAGAAAAATACTCTTTCATCAGCTTCAATGGAGATGTTCGTGTCACCAGTTTTGAGATTAAATAAACCACAGTAAGAGTAGAATAATTCCTTAAAATTGGTGTTTGCGCCAGTGCTCATTTTACCCCTTAATTTGCTCAGACACATAGTTTTCTTTCTTACCAAATTTACCCAGCATTATAACTGATTTAGTTAGCACCTATTCAGTAATTTAGCTTCTTACATATCCAGACACTTCAGACATTGAGATGAATTGATATTCTGGACAGCAATAGTCACAATTTAGAAATGTATAAATGAATTATATAATTGACTCAAATGTAAACGTATCCAAAAAATGTTCTTTTTTTTTTTTTTTTTACATAGTTATAATGACAATCATGAAAGTTTACATTAACAAACATTCCAACTTGTGTCGATGCTTGCATTCAATAAGTATTAAAGCTGGGTGAAAACAAGGACTTTGGTGATTTTGTCCATTAACCGTTGTAAATTATGTAATGACCAAATCTATCCGCTAGATGTCAATATTGTTGCAAAAAAGGATTTGTTTTGACCGGTTATGATGAGCATTTAAATGAAAGCTAATTCATTGTCGTGAATAGAACTAATTCTATCTGGAGTTATATATTTTTCCCCCTGATACTTTCTCCCTGCATATACATTGCAATTGAAGTTCCGATGCTCATATGTAAGTGTAAGTTTCAAGATGCTTGACTATGCTTAATGTGGCTTTTTAAGATCATGATTATTTGGGGGAGTTTACAAAAACGGAAGATATCTCTATTCCATCCAACTATGTCCGATTTGAGTTCTAGACTGCGTGCAAGACATGTGCAAATGTTATTTTAATTTAACCTGATGTAACATTAGGCAATAACACTGATTTTAGAGTGGAAGGAGGCAGGAACCATCTGAGCATGTCAACAGGTTGCTAGGCTTTGAGCTATAATAAGTCAACCATCAGACCACTTTTTAGTACTGGAAATTTTATGTACACTTACTGTATTAAATAAAACCCTCAACTGCTTCACTAAAGAATGCACAATACCGTAAGTAGTGTTAATAAATGTTCATTCTTTTTGTAGTGGTTGTAAAACATTCAGACTGAAAAGTTTATATGTATATTTAGCACATCAATCAAAATGCATATTTACAATAAAATGCAATAAATCTATTGGATTTTTTGTGTGGATGTGCAATGATGCCCAGGTCCTAACTTGATTGACAGGATGTGTGTTTTTTTAATGTCCAAACACACTCCAATGTCAACACAATAAAGGTAGGATGTGAAAGATTGCGCTGTTCAAAGAAAAGCACACACCTTCTCAAAACATTACCCTGCGTAGTGTCACCTCATGGGTGTGTGAGTAAACGTAAAATGTGTGGACTAAAAATGATTCACCTCAGCTTACATAAAACCTATATTTAGCACCCTCATGACTTCAAATTTCAGCACCAAAGCTATCAGCCACATTGAGATGTGCGTGGGCCCATCATGGGCTCACTGCAGTGCTGCATCCACATCCTTGCTTTCTCTGCAAGGGTACTTTCGGATTAGTACCATATTAACACATACTGTATACATAATGTAGCCTGTTTGGTTGTAGGGCTGGTAAAATGTTAAATTGCGGAATATTTAATTAAGGACTAAAAGTATGTACAATTGTTCAATTGTTCCTCAAGTGGTTAGCATTTCTGCATAAATGTGAAGAGGCTTGGTATTCGACTCGTGCTTCCTCTTGATATCATCGAGATATAATCTGATAGAGGAATGCTGGCTACTGACAATACAATTCTGTGGTCAGCCCAAGGATCAGCTCTGAGGGATCAAGGTCAAAAGATCGGACTTTCAACTCTCACTCATGCTTCATGATATCCAGAAGGAGGCAATATTGACATCTGAATCCTTGTTTAACTACTGTGAGGTTTAACTTAACTGCCTTTTTCAAAGTAATTAGTTGATCAAGATTGATCGAGGCACGGATGTTAAATAAAGTTTTAGCAAAGCCACACCAGTTAAATAGCTTAAATCAGAGTCAATCATTTACTGTATATCAGCCAAGTATGTTGTAAACACAAGGAATTCATCTCCCAGTTACAACCATACCATAATTGCTAGGGAGAACTTACAGGTCACTGAAAGTGTTCCAAAAGTTGAATAACGTAGACATTCACTCATACTATACAAAATCACTGGCTAAGTAACGTTCACTGTTTGAGACTGATATTTTGTCTGTTAAGATACCACCAACTAAAACACATTTTAGCGGGGTGGTAAAGGTTTCTATTAGGATGGTGACGTGAAATTACTCTGAGTGTCATATCTGTTCTCAAGAACTTTCATCCTTGAGAGTCTGCTGTCATTGACCCAACCTGACACTGTATGTGTGCGAGCATATGTGTGTTGGGGGAGGTATAAGTATGCTGAACAACACAGGTGACCTTTTTTCTTGAAGCAAGCTTGTTCATATATTAATTGCCTGTCTTTAATGGAATTCTTTGCACTAAGATATGAAAAAAATCGAGACCAATTTGATGTCAACCTCATGTAAACGTCCCTTGTGTATTCTTTTAAAGAGCTCATCCATCTTTTAGAAGATGTGTAAATATAAAAGCTGAAACACAACAAAAGTTAATGCACTGATAATCCTTTTGTGTGACAAAGACATTATATGATATCATACATTACTTATGGTCAGGGGCGCCGTATAAGGGTGAAAAGTGAGACTGATTCTAAGGGCCCATGCCCTGATGGGGGCCCACAAAGAAAATTAAAATATTAGGTAATCATTTGCAAATTTAAATATTAGTCAATATCATTTTAATAGGAATAAAACAAAGGGTTTTGTTTTCTTGTTTTGTTTTTGGCAAAAAGTAAACACCCAGAGAGCATATTTATGCCAGGCCCCTCCCCCAAAATTGTCATTAAATGGTTTAGTCAGCTCTTCCTTCGATCAGACTGGGAGCATAGCGGTAGGCATTTACTTTTACACCACTCAATGACTCAAAGTGCGCGGAGCGCAGTACTACAGAAATGTTTTTAAAACTAAATCGGGTTTTCAAAATAGGGAAGGAAAGAAAAGCAAAACAGGAGAGGGGTAGAAAAGGCTAACTGGATGTGACAAAGTACTTCACAAAGGAAGGTTGGTGTCTTGTGTCAGTGTAGTGCTGAAAATTAACCTGTTATCTTAGCTTCGAACCGAGGTCCCAGCTCACTCCGTAAGAAATACGGGATTTTCCCGGCCTCAATGTACACCATGCACCTATTCAAAAACATGAATTCCAAATAATGACGGCATTTTTTGGTTTTTTTTTATTTAAAAAAATCGGCTTAAATCCACTTTGTCAAGAATTTATTGAATTTAGTCAGTCATCAATTGAATTTAGTTTGTTAACAAGGGACCTCGCTTCGGAGCTGTAGCCTATAGTGGAGATCGCAAATTTCCAGATGAGGTGAAGCCTACTCCATATTGAAACACTGTAATTGTTTGCTAGCTAGTGTTTGCTCAACTTTTAGCTTACATTTAATCTGTATAGCAGGCAAATCCTTAGCATTCTCTTCATACTAAAACAGTTGTATACTGTATACTGTAATGTATACTGTAGTGTAGTTAAGTTCAAACAAAACATTTATTCTAAGTCATTCATTAGGGTATTTGCTTTGAGAATATTTCTAATAAAAATATATTTAGATTGTAAAAGATGGCCTTCAGTATATTTCTTATAGATGATATCAGTCTATTCCAGACATGCCCAAAGTCCGGCCCGGGGGCCAAATGCAGCCGAAATGAGGCGATATTAGCAAACAAGACATGCTGACGTGTACGACAAGATTACAGGGAAGATACGTAGCGAGAAATTGAAGCAATTTGAAGCTAGTTTAATTTCACTGCAGCAGTATTTCTCAAGAGACCGAGAGTCGAAAGAGAACGCCACAAAGGCTAGTTGCGAGATTGTTGAAATTATTAATTAATAAAAATGATAAAGCAAATGTGACCCACAGAATGGCTTGCTAAAATTTACTTAAATATGTTGTTCTACGTAAAGGACGTCAGCCAAGGTCGGCCCCCCACATTTTTACCACACCAAATCTGGCCCCCTTTGCAAAAAGTTTGGACACCCCTGGTCTATTCATTATTGCTCTATGCGCTGTATGTTTACTTAAATATATTTTCATCTTAAATTAATGCAGAAAATGTACAAATTAGTGTGTCAAGATTCACCAGAATGCAGGAAATTACATAGTTGATACCCTAAATGTGTGTGTGTCCCCGGCACTGGTGGTGGGGCTCAAAATGATATCTTTTCATTGGGCCCAAAATCCCTGGCAGCGCCCCTGCTTAAGTTCGAACTGCATAAGGAGGAGGCATACTTTGCTTTGTACTTGTACAACTTCAGTGGCACACATTTGAAGACATTCCATTGTGCTATAAATGCAGAAACAAAAGACTGATTTAAAGTTAGAGGTCTTGCCTACTTGCATGCATGTTTTTCTCCAGGAAAAAAAGAAAATGGTCTTTGTCTGTCTTCCCTTTGCAGTCATGTGATTGCAGAGACGTCTTGTTCCAGCTGGCTGAGTCCATGTTTAGTCAGAATCTGTCTGTGTCATCTACTCTGCACAATTGATAGACAAATCACAGCGACAGATTGCTGTCACATCTATGTTACCTCACTATGTCCATGTTTTTTTTTAGGAAGGGGGTGGCTGATCTAATGTCCCATATCACCTACCAAACCTTTCACACCCACCAATGAACTAATCTCTTCCTTCATCTGCTCTGTCACCTCCTGCCACCATTTCTTATCTTGTTCTTCATCTAGTCTCTGAAGAAATGTTCCTCATAATCTGTAATTTTTCTTTTTACAGCCAAGTTTATTATTACTTCCTCCCTCAGGCTCCAGTCTTCCTGCATGCATCTTATTCCAATTTCACCTTGCTGTTCAATGTGCATCGTGTGCACATGGGGCTTATATGGGGCAGCCTGAGCAGTGTATGCATGCTTTCAGTTTTAAATCCGTGTTTTTTTTTTTTTGTAATATGGGTACCCAGAATGTCATGTAATGTTTAATCTAAATGCGTCACAAATAATCTGGTGTTGTCTTGTGCTCATCAGCGGCGGGCCAGGCATTTTGGCAGCTTGGCCTTCAGTGCCTTGACTGTTCACCATTGCATAAAACCACCCAAAAAACTGAGATTACTCTACTCTATTCAAACAAAACACACTGTTGTCAAATAAACTCCACTTCCTACTTTCCCTTAACGTCTACCTCAATGTTTGGATCGATACGAGTCGGCCGCATAATAGAATCAAGCTCTAATGGGAGGCACCAACTTGCTTCATATTTAAAAAAAAAAAAAAAATCCCCTGATGGGGCTTTTATGGCTAGGTAAGAACGGACCAGACTGTGAAATGAGACTAGTCAGAGATGTATGAGCACAATTTGTGTGTCTGTATTTGTGTGGTAGGAGAGGAGGCATTTAGCAAATAAACTTGACAGTGAGTCAAATGGGTTTAAATTTTTCTTTTTCTCTCTCATTGTCCAGTTGATGGATGTGTGTTGAGCTTGCAGGGGGTGCAAAAGTGTAAAAACTAGGAATTTGACTCGACAAAAATGTCGGCCTTCAGATAGGATTCAATTGTTACCATTTCTGTCTATCATGAAGCATCTTTATGTAACGTGTTGTGGACATAACACAACTAATCTAATTATTTATGGAAATTAAAGTAGGCTAAAATCCCAAAGTGTGCTTAGTATTTATACTTTTTCCATTATATGTCAGTCCACTATACAAAGACGGCTGTTGTACGGTAAAACTTTAAGAAAATAATGGCCATTAACTTTGACGGGATAAAATTACAATAGTCTTAATATGCACCTGCTTCTGACTTGTGTGTTTTCTTTATACTTCATGTTCAAGGATCTTGCAAGCATCTTTTGTAATTCAGCTGTTCACAACATTGACTGTGACCCGTAACCCTGTAACAGAAAGGTTAATCCATTGAGGGGAGGAAAAAAGCAGGAAGTCCAACAAAGGGAAACAAAGTGGAAATTAGATAAAAGGTGACACCCAAGGGTAAACAAACAAAAAGTAAAGACCTGAAGGCTGCACGGTTCCGTGAGCTGAAAGTGTAAAAATAAGAACCAGATGAATTGGTTGTAATCTTTAAAAGAGGATTTTTTCTTTTTTAAAATAATAATAATGAGTATTCAGATACAAACCCATCTGCTGCTGATGTGATTGATAACACCTGGATGGCTGATCTGTGCATCATGGTCAATACCGTTACCTGCATTGCTGAAAATCATTTAAACGAAAAGGTAAGTGACTGAAAAAAATCTACTCGGGCTTACAGTCTGTATGGGCAGTAGTACAACTACTGCAATGATGTTTTCTTGCTCTTTTCCTTTATCTGACCCACATATTAATTAGTAACTTCTTCAAATATGTCCTACGACCCTAGCAAAAATGTGACATGTTCCTTCCCTGCAAAAAGAGCTCATTCAAAGATATTTTTGAAAACAAAATATATTATCAATGAAACTTTTTGTTTTTGTTACCCATTAAGAATCACATCCATCCTGCGCAAAAAAAAAAAAAAAACGCTCTCTACAATTTCTGACACTAATGCACCCTAATGTTTCCAAAGACAAGTTGCAATGGTAAATCAGCGAGATATCAATTCTTAATAATAATGGGATATGGTAGCTTAATTGTCATTAAAATATGCAAGTCACCTAACTTTGCCTCTCCAGTATGTTGTGCCGGCTAATTGCCTGACCCAGGCATTGTATTCTTCCTAAGTGCCAAGCCAGACAAAGCACATAGTCAGCAAACTCCTTTTTTTTCTTCCAGCTGTGCTCCCTAAACTTCAATTATTCACAACTTATGAATAACGCACTTCACCTCAAGCTGGCAAGTGGGGGTATTTTTGCACATGATGCTGTAAATTAGTTATTGCCTCACAAAGGCAAAACATACAATTTTCATGCCACCACCCCTTCTCCACGCTCACGGTGAAAGTGCCACGTTTGTTGTCAATATATTGTATGTGTCAAGATTGACTAGCGCCAATTTACGGTGTATGCTTAAAGCCTGAGGGGGCACTTAGTGGGAAGTGACTTGGCATGTGAAGTCATGTGCCCATGTTTAATTGATCTAAAATCCCTGCAACCTCACATGTTTGAACCCTTTAATGTACCAATGCCTGTAAGTGTTGTGCTTACTACTAATTCCTCTTTTTATTTATTTATTTATTTATTGAAAATCTTAAATCTCCTTATCATTTTTTTAAAATTACTGTTATTTGACCGCATTATAAACACGAGCCTTGCTGTAAAACTTCAAGGTTCATCTCAAACTAGATTGTCAGATTCCTTTTAGTCGGCCATTCAGCAGAATGAACGCCTGTTTGCACAGTGACTTGGCAGAAAATCAAATGAGCATATGCGGTTGTAGCAGCTGAATATACAGTGGGGCAAATAAGTATTTAGTCAACCACTAATTGTGCAAGTTCTCCCTTTTGAAAATATTAGAGAGGCCTGTAATTGTCAACATGGGTAAACCTCAGCCATGAGAGACAGAATGTGGAAAAAAAAAAAAAACAGAAAATCACACTTTTTGATTTTTAAAGAATTTATTTGCAAATCATGGTGGAAAATAAGTATTTGGTCAATACCAAAAGTTCATCTCAGTACTTTGTTATGTACCCTTTGTTGACAATAACGGAGGCCAAATGTTTTCTGTAACTCTCCTCACAAGCGTTTCACACACTGTTGCTGGTATTTTGGTCCATTCCTCCATGCAGATCTCCTCTAGAGCACTGATGTTTTGGGGCTGTCGTTGGGCAACACGGACTTTCAACTCCCTCCACAGATTTTCTATGGGGTTGAGATCTGGAGACTGGGTAGGCCACTTCTGGACCTTGAAATGCTTCTTACGAAGTCACTCCTTTGTTGCCCTGGCTGTGTGTTTGGGATCACTGTCATGCGGAAAGACCCAGCCACGTCTCATCTTCAATGCCCTTGCTGATGGAAGGAGATTTTCACTCAAAATTTCTCGATACATGGCCCCATTCATTCTTTCCTTGACACAGATCAGTCGTCCTGGTCCCTTTGCAGAAAAACAGCCCCAAAGCATGACGTTTCCTCCCCCATGCTTCACAGTGGGTGTGGTGTTCTTCGGATGCAATTCAGTATTCTTTCTCCTCCAAACACGAGAACCTGTGTTTTTACCAAAAAGTTCTATTTTGGTTCCATCTGACCATAACACATTCTCCCAGTCCTCTTCAGGATTATACAAATGCTCTCTAGCGAACCGCGGACGGGTCTGGATGTGTGCAGTGCAGGATTTGAGTCCCTGGCGGCGCATTGTGTTACTGATAGTAGACTTTGTTACTGTGGTCCCAGGTCTCTGTAGGTCATTCACTAGGTCCCCCCTGTGTGGTTCTGGGATTTTTGCTCACCGTTCTTGTTATCATTTTGACGCCACGGGGTGAGATCTTGCATGGAGCCCCAGATCGAGGGAGATTATCAGTGGTCTTGTATGTCTTCCATTTTCTAATAATTGCTCCCACAGTTGATTTCTTTACACCAAGCGTTTTACCTATTGCAGATTCAGTCTTCCCAGCCTGGTGCAGGTCTACAATTTTGTCTCTGGTGTCCTTCGACAGCTCTTTGGTCTTGGCCATAATGGAGTTTGGAGTGTGACTGACTGAGGTTGTGTACAGGTGTATTTTATACCGATAATGAGATAAAACAGGTGCCATTAATACAGGTAACGAGTGGAGCCTCGTTAGACCTCGTTAGAAGAAGTTATACCTCTTTGACATCTTGCTTGTTTGTAGGTAACCAAATACTTATTTTTCACTCAAATTTTGGAAATAAATTCTTTAAAAATCAAACAATGAGTTTTCTGTTTTTTCTTTTTCCACATTCTGTTTCTCATGGTTGAGGTTTACCCATGTTGAGAATTACAGGCCTCTCTAATCTTTTTAAGTAGAAGAACTTGCACAATTGGTGGTTGACTAAATACTTATTTGCCCCACTGTACAGTATTAACAATTGTGCAGCACATATGAAGATACAGTATTCAAGGCACGACTATGAAAGGTCTATTCAGTGGATTAGAGGATGTTTGAAGGTGAATGGAAATACCAATTGATACAATAAATTCAAATGAGCCGAGCTGAAATGAAACAATTGTAGCCCAATTTTAGCCCGACATGCACGCCGTGTTGAAACGTTGACTGTGTTGGCTGACCTCTTCACTTTGGAGGTTCCAATCACCTAAGTCTCAGTAATTAGCTCCACATTTGCTCCTTTACTTGCTACCCTAAGCACTTTATCAGCCATACAGTTAAATTAGTCAAGAACTGTCATTGCACTGACCCATTCTCCTAATATAAACTCCTTGGCATTTCTGCATTTTCAGTGGGAAAAGCTGGCAGTTAGGCCTCTTGGTCAAAACACATGGGAGTTCTAGTGCCGTCATTGGTACAGAAACACAATCATTCAATGCCAACCATGTCATTTCAAATACATTTGACATTTATTGCTGTCAATGGCAGTGAATAAGTTAACCTTGGATGCATGTTTCGGGAGTGTTGGAGGAAGCCATAGTACCTTGCAGTGGCGTGGGGGATGGGGTGCTGAAGGTGCAGCACCTACTGGTGTTGGGGAGAAAAAAGTGTTTTGGCAGAGTCTTTTTTTTGTGTGTTTTAACAATAAATAAATAATACACAATGAAACAAAATCAATAAATAAAACATATTGAAATAGCGTATTTAACTTTGGGGATTTAATCTATATGTTGAAAAAGGTTTTTTGTTTGTCACGGGTCACGTTGATTAAGGCGCTATTGGAACGGAAAAGTAAACTGTTGAAAGACACTTGGTACAAAATCAAATTAGTGATTTTATTCTTTACCAAAGCAGCGATACTTTCTAAAATTCAATTCTAGGTCGAAAATGAAGATGATTGTCCTTTGGCGTCTTCATATAGGTAAAACCTGCTTGCATTGTAGTCATATTATTGTTTGTTGTTGCTGTTGAGCTGCCGCCGTGCAGAGTGATGCTTTTGTGTGTTATTGTGCTGTTTAGCTGCGGGGACTTTCATTATAATACGCGCTTTCGATTCCAATACAAAAACTCCAACCCACACTTTAGGTGAACTAGAATGCTGTCTTTGTAGTAGCCTAGTAGTAGTATGTAAACGATCGATTATGTGTGTGTACTGGCATTGTTCTATGGAGAAAACATGCGAGCATGACAAATTTGGACCGACACGCTCGTTTTTGGATGGGACAAACTAAAAAAAAGATCTTTAGCACCGCCTGCTTTGAGTGACTTCCAGCGCACCTGTGCCTGGAGAAAATTCATTCATGCCTTAATTCAAACGCCATGCAGGGAGGCAAGAGCCGAGGATTGAATCCTGAACCTCAGGACTGTGAGGCAGATGTGATAAGCACAAGGCAAATCTCCCTCCACGTTTCTACTGTATTTTGGCAACTAATTGTAACTTGGAACATTACACAATCAGTCTTCTTCCAATAAATACGAGTTTACTTACATCTGCATCACTTTCATTGTACAGACATATTTGAAATATATTGGTTGAACTGTATGCACCCAATGCCAGTTCAGACACATATTATACAGAACTTTGGAGGCTGTGCTGTGTGCTCATAATCCTTCTCCAAAGTATCTTCTTGTCATGTGTCAAAATATCTGCACCCTCCCTCATCAGAACCACCCCGTAGTACGTTCTTTGCACCCAGCAAACCCACCTACGGTGCTTAGAGGCGAGTGCGTTCACGCTGCAATGGTGCGTCCGCTTGTCCGATTGCATGAACGTGTTAAACACTCAACCTGATTATATGCAGCGCTTTGCGTTTGCGTGCCTCCAATTATAAAAGCTAGTGTGAGCTGCTGGTGCTTTTAACTCTCTCAGTGTCACTGATGATGTGGCTTTTTTCACCCTTCTGCTGTGAATTTAAGTGATTTAATCATTAGTAAACGCATAGGTGGAGTTTGACTTTTGTGGCAGCAATAAAATTAACTTACAAGATATATGCTCTGTTAGTAGCTTAGCCCATGCTCGTAAATACAGGCATCCCAGTTATATGTGCATGTGTGTGTGAGTACCCGCATTTTTCTGTGGAGAAGTAGACACCGATTTTCCATGTTCCACAGAGATGTCCAATTTAATGCCAAGTTTTTCCAGTCACTCACATTCTTGAATAGACCCTACCCACCAACGTCACAAAATCACATGATCGCTGTATTGTTCCGCCCCCTTGTCCGTCATTTTGTGTCTGTATTATCAATGGTCTCAATTGATCGAGCAACTTATAATGCATTTCATGGAAGACCCGGTGCTTTCGGATGCCGTAAACTCAATTGATGCGTTGCATAAAAGGCGTTATGTGGAAAAGCTTCAGTTTATCCATTCGCCAGATCCATATTTGATGCTTAAATCGATGTTTTTCGACCCGCTGTCTCCGCCGTATTTGCCTGACATCTGCTAGTTACCCTGATATGTACAACTATCTTGTCCACACAAAATCAGCCCATTCTCACGAAAGTTTGAAAAACTTTAAGAGCTTGGAGGCTTATAAATACTTTGTTGCTGGTTGGGTGAAACAGGTCCTCGTCCACGAAAATTCGGCAGGAATCTATCTTGTGCTTGGAAAGGTGAGTTACGAAATTTTCAATTCAAAATCTTTTGTTCTTGCTAACATCCACTGTCAAGTCTAATGTATTTCATGTCATTTGTCAATGGAGTTAGGGCCTTATTGTTTATATGGTTTAGCGATAGCACTCTCACTACATACATACGTGTATGTTGTCGGCGATTAGCCTAGCAATGATCTTAATTGTGGTTGTCAGCCCAAAACCCTCTAAATATATATTAAATGCATCTTACCAGATATAAAATGACTACTACATAATCTGTGGTAATCGTTTGGAGCCCAGTTTTCTCGTCGAATTGCAGCAGCACATCTCGCTCTCTCCTCTCCGGGTCTCTCGGAATCCGGTAGAACTTCAAGTCTCTCCGTCTATCTTCTCTGTTATTGCAACCGACCGCCACACACGCCTTCACCATTTTGATTTTTAATGTTAACGAGCAGAAAAACACGCCGTAAATAGGAGGAATGTACGTAGCCGTAACAGGTAAACACGATGTGTTGACGGACAATTGGGCGGTACCAGTCAGGAGGACGGAGTTGTGACGTCACGTGGGTAGGGTCTATATGGTACCCTGGTTGTGGCTCTGTTGTACAATTAGGGTCTTTAGTGGACAAACTGAAACTCCGCTCTCCATTTTGGCAGTGCTCTCCAGTGTTTCATGGTCCACATCTTCAATCCTTGGTTGTCGCTTAGTGGTTGTTGTCGCTTTTGAAAGCTTAGGTTAGCAAAAAAAAAAAAACTACGTATATCCATCTTGTTTTTTGTCCTCAGGTGGTTTTGGCAAAGCAAAGCAAATTACCGTGTCTAGGGTGCTAGTCACATGATCTGTTCAAAAATTAATTTTGACTCATAACAAAAATATTTTTATGTTCATTTCATTCATTTTGGTTGTTTTATTGGTTTAGAACACTGGTGTCAAACTGACTTTATAAAGGGCCAGGTGGGTGTAGGTTTCCTTTCCAACCAATGAAGAAGACACCTTTTGACCAATCTGATCTCTTACATGGGTAATCAGTTAAACTTTTTCAGGTGCTGCTTGTTTCAACAGAAAATTCATTGGTTAAACTGTTTGATCGGTATCGGTTAGAACAAAATCCAGCACCCACTTGGCCCTTTGTGGAATTGGTTTAACACCTATGCTTTAAAACAGACATGTCCAAAGTCCGGCCCGGGGGCCAAATGCGGCCCGTGGTCAAATTTCATCCGGCCCCCAGCCTCTGTCATAAAATCAATAACGTCTGGCCCGCACACAAACTTGATAAATTGGTCAGCAGTACTGCTACCGGCATATGAAGTAGCTTACACACTAAATGCTGCTACTCACTAAAAGGCAGCAGCACTCTAAGCAACATTACCCCATGTGACCCTTTACTCCCAATTTTCTAAAATGGCGACAATCAACAAAAAAAAAGAAAGTTGACTGCGACGGCCGACGCTTCAAGGATAGGTGGAAATTGGAGTATTTCTTCACTAAAATACGCAACAACTGTGTCCGCCTCATTTGCAAAGAGACAGTCGCTGTTTTTGAAGAGTTCAATGTGAGGCGATATTAGCAAACAAGACACGCTGACATGTACGACAAGATTACAGGGAAGATACGTAGCGAGAAATTGAAGCAATTTGAAGCTAGTTTAATTTCACTGCAGCAGTATTTCGCAAGAGACCGAGAGTCGAAAGAGAACGCCACAAAGGCTAGTTGTGAGATTGTTGAAATTATTAATTAATAAAAATGATAAAGCAAATGTGACCCACAGAATGGCTTGCTAAAATTTACTTAAATATATTGCTCTACATAAAGGACGTCAGCCAAGGTCGGCCCCCCACATTTTTACCACACCAAATCTGGCCCCCTTTGCAAAAAGTTTGGACACCCCTGCTTTAGAACTTTTATAGACAACATTTTACCGGCAAAGTCCTAATTTTAAATTCATGTATTGGAAAGTCAATTACATCTAATGACAATTTCGACCACCAGGGGGGGCTATGACCCCCCGCCCTACCCTTAATCGCCGTTTCCATTTGAATTGGAAGGGTGGCCCAACCCTCCCTCTTCAAATTAGTTTGGACGTCTGACGCCGTCAATGGTAGCCAATGAGTTAAAGATTATAAAACGACTGGTTAAATATGCCAGTGTGCTACGTTGTCTCGTACAAATTGACTGTTGAGATTGTCCTTTAGTGGAGTTTAGGAATGCGCTCAGTCTAATCCATCAGGTGCATCACCATTCTCTCTCTCCCTCTCGCTCTGTCAGACATACACACACACGCACACGCTCTCAGTATCGTCACTGAGAAAAGGTTTTGCCGGCGCGCTGTACCAGACAAACTATACTAACAAATGCGTGGGAACTATTTCGTTCGCCTTCGCTTGTTCCACGAGGACGAGGAAATAACACGTGATGAAGTGAAGTCTGATCGGATTTTCTTTCTCCCCTTTTGCACCAAGTTGAAAATTTGTGAGGAAACGCCTCTTGGAAAATGTGCTAGAGGGGTTCCTAAATTGGCGCTTTCAAACCCATTTGCCAACTAAAGGATTTTTTACCCCAATTAACTCACGCAAGGTCCGACAGCTGTTTTTTTCTCTTCCTGTTGCAGCGTGATCGACCAACGTGACTGAGGGTGGAAAATAAAAGTGAGCCCAAAATTTCTCAGTGCGCGCAGCTTCTGTTGAAACTCCAAATATTGATTAACTTTTGACATTTGCAGTCTCAGAATGGCGCACCCCTCCCTTTCATACAACCTGGTCAGGTGGGAGACATTATTGGACATGTGAGTCCAAATAGCAGGACCGGTGCGCACCAGACGGAGCCACAGAGGGCTGCACCGCGCAAAAAAATCTCAACATTTTCCACAGTCGGGCTTCGGCGCGTGTGCACGGCAGCATTTCGGCGACGTTCCTGGAGAAAAATGACTTTACACGGACTGATCATGGCCAGAGGATACTGATTCTTTATGGTGTTCTCGGAGCAAGAAGCCCTTGGCTGGATCGTCCAGTAATTCCTGGACATCCTCTTCGCTTTTAATGACAGTCAAGGTAAGTTTGACCTGTCAAATTCTGTCTATTCCTAATGGTGACTATTGTCATATTTTAATGTATTTGTTCTTAAGTAACATCTGGATGCATATGTTTTGAAAGAATGGGAAATGTTGCCTGTCCATGAGACCTACGTGGCCATGCTTGGAAGGAATAGCATGAAAATGCATTAATTTATCTTTGTTATTTATTTTTAGTTTATTTGAATGTGTAGCTAATCTGTGTGGTTGATGGTGCTGTCCATGGTTCTGGATTGCTTCTTTCGCTTGTTCACTGGTGCACACCAGTTAGGTTTATTTATTTGATTTTTCCCTTTCCTTTTTAACTTCTTGGTTATTTAATGTATAACACTAAGTCATTTTACATTGATAATCAACACTTCAACCTGTATGTTTCTTATATATATATATATATTAAATATTTTAAAGGGTATAAACATCTGACAAATAGGCAGACTGCCATTAGTTCTCACCCTCTCCATTTCCACTTTACCTACTCATGGACTGTGCAATATAGAGCTTCATTTGAATGGTGTGCCACAAGTTAATGAGATCCAATGTGAGACAATTGTCAAAATTTCAGTAGACCCTGCTGGAGAAATAACAATTTAGACTTTTTTTTTAGTGCGGTAGTATAGTTGGCATGGAGTAAATCTATGCTTCAGCTTATTATAATATATTCATTGTTATTTTATTATTCTTTTTTTAATCATACAACATTAGTGTACACTAGACTATAGATGTACCTTATTATATGGCTTGGAGTGAATGAGCTGCTAAAACAGTCACTTCAGGGTGATGTGACGTATTTAGTATAGTCTGACTGTTGCACTATACCAGTGAGTTAATTCCTGCATGAGTGCATTAGAGTGACTCTGAATAAGGCTGCCATCATTTGCCATCATCGAGTCTTCAAGTAATATGATTGGATTGCACACATAAACAAATATAATGCTGAAGAAGGACAGGCTTTCACTCTGGCATCTCTCCCTGGATGAATTTTATGCTTCATGCTGCAGAATTGCTGCAAGTCCCGAGGTTCCGCCTAAAAGGCTTTATAGTAATAAAATGCCCTTAAGCTCTGTGGCCAATCAGGGGCAATTATTTCCCAATGAACTTTGAAACCCTTGGGACGACCTATCAACACACTTGAACATTCATGTTTTGCCAACTTTTCTTTCTGTCAGCTAAGGTGTCTCAACAAAGAGATCATATCACGTAGTAAGCTTATGTCATTCGTTGATTGACATCTAAATTCAAATTGTTGAGAAGACCTGAAGCGTCCATTCTAATACATAGCATTGCAAAGAGAACCAGCCATGCTTGTTGACAATATTTCTGACAGCGCGACATGAAGACTCATCTATGAACAACCAAAGGAGCGATCAACACATTATCTCCGACATGCGGTTAACATAAATGTTATTTTCCTTGAGTCACAAGCTCTCATAGTAACAACTAGGATATTTACAAATAATGTGCTGCTGCAAAACCAGAAAATTTGCTGTGAAATCATCATTTTAAAAAACAATGATGACGAGGCAAACAAACACATGCACCCACTCACGCATACAACATCCTTTAAACAATTATCATCCATTTTCTCTTCCTTCAAGGTTGAAAACAATTTGTTCGGTTCATCGTTTTGCTTTGATTTAGATTTGAGTTCGCAATAAGAGATAATGGATATTTACCGCATATTACCCAGTATTAAGGTGTCACCATAACGAATTATTCATATGTTCATTTCCACACAAGAGAAAAAAACAAAGTAAATCCCTGTTACATTTAAGATTATTGAAGCATTCAAACCTACAGTGGTATGAAAAGTAGCTGAACCTTTTGGAATTTCTCACATTTCTGCATAAATTCACCATTAAAAATGAGCTGATCTTTGTCAAAATCTCACAGATGAAAAAACAGCGTCTGCTTGAACTAAAACCACCCAAACATTTATAGGTTTTCATATTTCAATGAGGATAGTTTGCAAACAATGACAGAAGGGGGAAAGAATAAGTAAGTGAACCCTCTGCCTAAAGTTACTTAAACAGCAACTGAAACCAATTTTTACCAAACAATTTAAGTGAGGTGTGTGTGCCCAATCACTGATGAGTGGTCGCCCTGCCCACTATAAAACACACACCTGGTAAGAATTGTCTTGATGAGAAGCATTGTCTGATGTGCATCATGGTTTGGTCAAAAAAGCTGCGATCAAGGATTGTTGATTTGTCTAAAGCTGGGAAAGGATACAAAACTCATCTCTAAAAGTCTGGATGTTCTGGATCAATTGACAGTCAGAGAAGATGTCTACAAATGGAGAGAGTTTGGCACTGTTGCTTCTCTCCCAAGGAGTGGCCGTCCATCAAAGATGATGCCAAGAGTTCAGCGCAGAATACTCAAAGAGGTAAAAAAAAAAAAAAGAACTCTAGAGTGTCTGCGAAAGACTTGCAGAAATATCTCTGTGCACACATCAACTATATGTAAAACTATGGCCAAGAATGGTGTTCATGGGAGGACTCCACGGAGGAAGCCACTGCTGTCTAAATAAAAACATTGTTGCTCGTTTAATGTTAGCAAAAAGGCTCTTGGACATTCTATAGTTTTGGCAAAATATTTTGTGGACTGATGAAACTAAAGTTGAATTATTTGGGAGTAACACACAATGTCATGTGTGGAGCGAAAATGGAACAGCTCACCAACATCAACACCTCATCCCCACCGTGAAGCATGGTGGAGGAAGCATCATGATTTGGGGCTGTTTCAGCCCTCAGGCCCTGGAAAACTTGCAATCATTAATGAAAGAATGAATTTAAAAGTTTATCAGGATTGTTTGCAGGAAAACCTGAGGCCGTCTGTCAGAAAGTTGATGCTGAAATGAGGATGGATGCAGCAACAAGACAATGATCCAAAACACAGAAGTAAATCAACTTTAGAATGGTTTCAGGAGAAAGAAAATACACATTCTGGAGTGGCCAGTCAAATCCAAATTTGAGCCCTATTGAGATGCTGTGGCATGACCTAAAGACAGTGATTCATGCCAGACATCCCAGGAATCAGTCTGAACTACAGCAGTTTTTTTTTTTTTTTTAAGAGAAGAATGGGCCAAGATTAGTCCTGATCGATGTGCCAGACTGATCTGCAGCTACAGGAAGCGACTGGTTTGCAGTTATTCCTGCCAAAGGGGTGGGGGTGGGGCACAAAATATTAAATGTGATGGTTCATTTACCTATTTTACCCCCTTCTGTCATTGTTTGCATACTATCCTCATTAAAATACGAAAACCTATCAATGTTTGGGTGGTTTTAGTTAAAGCAGACTCTGCTTTTTCATCTGTATGATTTTGACAAAGTTCAGATCACATTTGATGGTGATTTTATGCAGAAATGAAAGAAATTCCAAAAGGTTCAGGTACTTTTTCATACCACTGTAATCTAACTGACAAATGTGTATTGCAAAGGTTTGAGTCAGATATTTCAACATCCCTCCATATCAATGGAAAATCAAAGTTTCTATGATATGAAAAGTGTAAAGTCATACTGGAGTTGTAATGTCTTGTGTACATTTTTTCTTAAAATCTCTCCTTATTTTCTTATTTCATCGCTAGTATCTTTTTATAATTCTTCCTATCCCAGCTGACTTTGAATGAGGGACAGGATATCCCCAAGACTGGTTGCAAGTCAATCACTGGTAACAAATAAACAAACAAATTAAACTCACATTTACAATTTAGGGCAATTTTAATCAGCCCACTTATTTCAAATGTGTGAAGAAGAACAAGTACATGGAGAAAATATCTGCAGAGAACTTGCAAAAGTTGAACAGGAAGACCCCTCTTTTGAAAGAAGTACCGCAAAAAAAAAAAAAAAAAAAAAAACATACCCAGAATTTACTATTTGGCACTTGCTCACATAAACTCTTAGGCCATTGGTGATATGTTGTATGAGGTCTTGTATGTTTTTTATGCTAATGCAACGGTCAGTTTTGCATACATTTTGATCGTATTTTTATTTAAATTTATAGACAGTTTGAGAATTGTATGTATTCATGGGCATTTGCTTTTAGAGGTTCGATTGAACATCTGAAATGTTCCCATGAGCAGTGTCTTGTATGAATTTGCACGGAAACATGCACACACAGACGTCGTGTTTGAGTTAGTGGGGGTGGGTGTAGGCAGAGCAGTGACTCTCAACAACCTGAAAGTAACCAGACATGATTTGAATAGGCAGAAATTAGATGGGTTAATAAGCAAAACGAGACGCAATTCTGCAAAGATAAGAAAAAATGTATAACAAATGTAAGAAAGATGGACAAGAGAGACCTGGAGTTACAAGCAAAGGGGAGGCTTCAAGTGCATCAGAGCGACACGGGGTGAAGATGAGAGAGGGATCAAGTGAAGAGTCAGGGGAGATGGAGGCTAAGCGTACAGTTGGAGGGGATAAAAACAAAAAAGAGGAGAAGAAAGGGACCGTGAGTCAGATGCTATTGGGGGCTGCTGAGAATGCTGGCATTATCCAGTGGGGTGAAACAATGGCTGTACAACTGTGTGCTGAGGGCAGCCACATACTGTGCCTGGAGAGCTTCCCACTAAGGGCCAAAATGGAGAAGGAAAAAAAAAAAGTGAGAGAGAGAAGGGATGAGAGAGCGCAAGCACGTGAGAGATGGAGAACAGGAAAATGAGAGCGATAGAGTCGATATTGTACAGTAAGGAACAAAAAATATGGAAATTTGGCAGGTAGAGGCCCGAACACCAGCAGCACTAGAAAGACATAGATGACTCAGAAGCAGAAGCACAATAGAAATCTATATATTTGACCGAATACAGGAAACATAATTTAATTATTATGAATAAACAATGTTCAGTTTCTTGCAAATTGTCCAACAAATCTATGGATAACTATCTCAACTGCACTCATTTTGTAAAGATTTATAGAAAGACAAGACTGCACATGGAAACTGTGCTTCGTATGGACAGTACCATTTAAGCCAAAAATTCGTAATAGCTAGCTACACATTTGATCCCTGTAATGATAAGATAAATGTCTCTTAATTTCCACATACCACAGAGAAGAGCACCACATTTGAAAAGTTAAAAGAAAAATGGCTAAAAGAGGTTTCAAAATCTTTAAAACACTAAGCCACTGTGTCATATCTCAGGCCCCAGTCAAATGTCAATGAAATCCCACTAGACCTGGAAAAATTGAGGCTACTTTGTCATAACATAATTGCAGCACATGTTTGACACAGTATGTCATCTAGTAAGCTGCAATATATCCAATAGATTGTCAGAGCAGTACAAAGTCCTAGGCCAATACTAAATTTTATGTCTGCGTTAATTAAAAAAAAAAAAAATCCCTATCCTCGCTCTTATTTTTCTACGTGATGTGTAGGCAGAATATAAGGCACACTAAATTGCACACACCAGTATAAAATGCTAAAGGAAATGTCAAGTATTTTCAGTTTGTTGGCATAGTTAGTCAGGTAACTGCACAGTGCAATAATCAGTGACGCAAACAAAGGAATAGTGGGCGAGTTATGACTCATGCCGAAGGTGAAGTGTGTCACAAGATGCCAATTTAGCCATCTCCAAAAAAAAAACAGAAAAACTGAAATGGTGAAAAACAGTTCAGTGTTAAATCACAATTGACTTCTACAAAGTAGGGGTGTAAGATATATGTAAAATCTGAATTGACGCGGCGACTGGCTTAGAAACAATCCAATCAAATCGATTGAAATGCAAAACACAGTCATCATTTTTTATTTTAATTAAGTGGAATGATATTCCCTCAAATTTCTGAAATGTTTCAGCAGCAAAATTGTTGATGGTGTCAAAATTTCTTTTGTATATTTTTTGTTGCTCTAGGTCAGGGGTCCCCAAACTACGGCCCGCGGGCCGGATACGGCCCACCTCCACATTTGGTCCGGCCCCTGGAACTTTTTTTTTTTTTTCCAATAGTGTTATTTATTTCCTGGCTTTTTTCTGTGAAGAACCCAGAGAGGGTTATTTGGTTATTATCTATTTAATTAATAGTGTTATTATATTATATTATATTATATTATATTATATTATATTATATTATATATTTTGGGCTGTCAAACGATTAAAATTTTTAATCGAGTTAATCACAGCTTAAAAATTAATTAATCGTAATTAATCGCAATTCAAACCGTCTATAAAATATGCCATATTTTTCTGTAAATTATTGTTGGAATGGCAAGATATGACACAAGACGGATATATACATTCAACATACTGTACATAAGTACTGTATTTGTTTATTATAACAATAAATCAACAAGATGGCATTAACATTGTCAACATTATGTTAAAGCGATCCATGGATAGAAAGACTTGTAGTTCTTAAAAGATAAATGTTAGTACAAGTTATAGAAATTTTATATTAAAACCCCTCTTAATAT
This sequence comes from Corythoichthys intestinalis, assembly GCF_030265065.1. Lineage (NCBI taxonomy): Eukaryota > Metazoa > Chordata > Actinopteri > Syngnathiformes > Syngnathidae > Corythoichthys > Corythoichthys intestinalis. The sequence continues at coordinate 20,843,099 of NC_080410.1, forward strand.
TTTCGTTTTAATAAAATGTGTAAACTATTCAAACAAAAAATAAACTAGTAGCTCACCATTGTTGATGTCAATAATTACACAATGCTCATGGTGCTGAAACCCATAAAATCAGTCGCACCCAAGTGCCAGCAGAAGGTGACAAAACACCAAAAAACACAAGTAACAAATGGACATGACACTGTGCTGTCATTTTAATCTGTTTGAGCGGGGCATGTGCGATAAATGTGTCAAATATTTTAACGTGATTAATTAAAAAAGCCCTAATTATATTATATTATATTATATTATATTATATTATATTATATTATATTATATTATATTATATTATATTATATTATATTATATAATTATTATTATTTTTATTTTATTTACTTTTGTTCCTTGAAGAATCCAGAAAGGGATTTTTGATTCTGGCTTTCTGAAAAACAATAATTTTTTACATTTAGGCACTCCTGCAATCGTCACACTTTTTCTGTTACAAACCCCTCATCAGAGAAGGGAAATGTTATATGGCCCTCACAGGAAAAAGTTTGGGGACCCCTGCTCTAGGTGAAAGTTAACTGATTATGTTAAATGTCTACATAATACTGAAAACTCAATATTGCATCGTCATCAAAATTGATTTACAGCGCTACTACATATAGTAGTTGTTGATCTTTGCGTATTTCAGCAATTATCTTCCATCATGCTTAATGTATTGCCTTTAGACGGTTTTGAGTGAATAAAGATGAGCAGTAAATTATATTATTTTGAGATTTTTTTTCCTTTTAACACATCCTGCAAAAGTGAGTCACATATGCCTCCCAGCACACCAGGCTGTTGACTCATGCACAATCACCCACAGGCCCTGCTATCGTGTCATAGTGAATATGACCACAAGTGCGTGTCACCACCGGGATAGTGGTTCAAGCATGCGTGCTTGTGACAGATTGCATCCAGAGGACTATTAATGTGGTAGCTCAAAGAAAAAGATACAACGGTTGGTAAAATAATACCAACACCTTGTGAAAATAAAGTTGCTTAGTTGCTGCTAGACAAAATCTCAAGGTCATTGGCATTGCATCATTTCTAATTCTGAGACTGTTGAAGGAGACGGTTGGACGCTCCCTAGTAAAGCAAATATCAAATGATGAAATAAACTGCTTGACTGTTTCCTAAAGATCACAAGCTACCTCATTTTTTCTCATAGTTTAGGCTGGTCAAGTAATAAACACAGGTGGTCCAAATTCAGTGAAGTTTAAATAACCCTTGGGAAAGTCTTTAATTCTTTTGTATCCGTGTGATGTACAGTTGTTTGTGCTCCACCAATCAAAATGTGCCTTCTTAGTTCTAATTGGACTTGCTTAACTGACAAGCAGCTGTTATTGTTGTGGGTAACATGAGAGGGTTGGTTTCATCAGAAGACTTCTATTCCTCTTCTTGCTTCCAGCTTGCTTGTTTCTACCAGTCTGCACTGGCAGTTTTAATATAATCATTATATCATGCTTACTTCACTCTGGAGAGAGTGGTTGTTGTTACAGATGAAGCCATTGCATTTCTTTTCCACCAGTATGTCTTCCTACTATTAGTGTTAATGTCACATCTATTGCTCTATTGTCCTTTTATAACAGACAGGCAATTGTGAAAATAAAACCTACATCCTCAGCTAGAAGAGAACAGTGTTTAAAATTTGTGCACTTATTTGCAAGCAGAGTTTCGTGTTTGTGTTGTTCTTATAGTTTGAAGTTAATCCACGTACATCCACCAGAGTGTAACAATGGTTACAAACCCACGCAGGCACACATTTCAACCTAATCTCCAATGACAAGCTGCAGTGTGTGGCCCATCACACGACACCCCATTGAAAGATGCAGTACAGCATGTGTCGGGATTTGTGATAGATCATGTCAGGGATTTGCATGAACCAGTGATTGATATGCATAAATGCAGTAGACTATAAATAAACTCTTGGATTAATTTATAAATTGGTATAAATGGCTAATGTGGTAACATCCATACCAAATTTGTGCAAAATTGACACATGAGTAGTAATAGTAGAACTCATATTTATTTAATTGTGCCTATAAGACAGAATAAAGCGAGTACACTGCACTACCCTCCTCACACAATCCCATCACGGTTGAGTCAGGGACATGGCAGCCACAGTAATAGGGTGGTAGGTGGATCCCACACTTTTCTTTTTGGTGTGGCTCCCATGGTGGGGCCTCTTCTTCGCCAGGGCAGCCGGTGGTGGTGGGGGATTCTGGGGTGGGGGTTTTGGGTTTCGGTCCTGCGACGCCCTGCGGTGGCTTCTCTGCACTCTCCACATCCTTTCCCTTCTCTTTTCTATATGGGTATCCTACTTGGGCCCTGGCGTGAATGGCCGGCCAAGTGCCGGTGGGTTGGCAGGGTGGGGATCCTGTCCTGCCACGGGCCTAGAGGGCTGTGGGTGGCTGATGGGCAGGTGCGGGGGTCGGTGGCGTGTTCCCTCATCCCTTCCCTAAAGGCCGGTTAATCGGGGCGCGAATGGTCCAGGGGACCACCCCTGGTCCCGGGGGGATGGCGGAGCTGTGGGAGGAGGAATGGGCCGCGCTGGCTCACCCCCCAGATTGGTGCCGTTGCCTTGAGGCGGGCCTCGTGCAGCATTTCCACTTGTCTGCAGGATTATCATACGTCTGATAGGATTCACGCATGACTGGGTGCAATTATACACACTCAAGTATAAAAACTGTTGGTGCCAGGATTAGTGATCAGGCAGCATAGAATAGAATATCAACATATCCACACTTACAAGTGATTTACATAATACTGGGTTCTGCACCTCACATTGCTGATTTGAACGCTCCACCCCGCCTAATCACATCTCCTTTTTCACTCACCCCACCACCTCTTTCTCTTCCGTCATCAGGCCCATCACATGGCATCCACGGGAAATAAATTTAGCTAAAGATAGCACCACGAAATTCATAGGTAGTGTAGGTGTTGAATGTATTTCTTGTTGCTGTTTGTTCTTCTCTTTTTTCTGTCTCTCCTCTTCTATTTTTCTTCCTGACCCCCCCCCAAGTCCTTCCTGCTGGCTGATTTCTCCTAATAAATGAAACACAATGAATAATCACTTCTTTTCAGACCATAAGAATACTCAGATTGTCAAAGCAGCTGAACAGGACAGGTTTAAAAAAAAAAAAAAAAAAAAAAAAAAGATAGAATAAAGACAGTCAATGCAGTGTCTGCATGTATTTTCTAGAAAGCAGCAACTGGTGTGCCACTGGTGTCACTGATTGTATGTACTGTATTTTTCGCACTATAAGTCAAAGTTTTTTTTTGTTTTTTTTTTAGTTTGGCAGACGGTGCGTCTTATACTCTGGAGCAACTTATGTGTGATTATTTACGGTCGGATCGGGCCGACTTCTCTCACGCTAACTTTAAAAAAATATATATATATATATACAATATATTCATATATTTATGCCAAACGATGTATGGATGTTAAATAAAATAAATAATTTGGATAAAACAGAGAAGGTACTGTGCATGCCTGCGCTCTCTTTTCAATCTTCCCCGCCGCGAGCATCCTGGTACTTCTTTTTCGATATGGAGCAGCTATAGGGGTGAAAAACAAACTAAAGACAGAGGAATTGAAAAGCAAAAAACTGTGGTAGGAGTGGGATATGGAAAGGATTCAAATTGATTGTTGAACATACGGAAAACCTGTGTCGGCTTCGCTGAATGTAAATGAATGTGGCGCTTTGGTCTCATATGAGAAATATATGTAACAAACTTTTCCAGCGTTATTTCGTTGTGTAAATGCATTTATAATGATCATAAAAATGTGTAGACTATTTAAACATTGAGAAAACTTGCGCTTTTTTTCTGCCCACTCGATGAGATTAAAATAAATGTCAAATCCACTATCCGCCTGTTAGAACAGACACGCAAATAGAAAAGATATAAATGTTTATTGAATATCTATCTTAAAGTCTTGTTTAACTTGGAGAATTCGTTACAAAAGACAGGCTTTTATCATCAGAAACGTGATCACCAGTGTTGTTAATAACGGCGTTACAATATAACGGCGTTACTAACGGCGTTATTTTTTTCAGTAGTGGGTAATCTAATTAATTACTTTTCTCATCTTGGCAACGCCGTTACCGTTACTGAGGACGGAAAGGCATGCGTTACTATGCGTTACTATATTGGTCGAAAAGTCTGAGGGAGACGGACTCACCGAGACGACAGAGCAGAGCAGGCAAGAAAGTTGTGACGCCGAGCAAACGCGATGCTAGGTAGCTCCAATAATACATGTTGTAGCCGATAGCCGCCAAACTACGCCCGCATGTTATAGTAGATATGGTAGACATGGTAGATAACACTTGTACTGTATATAGATATAACTAGATGCAAAATGACAGACATGGCACTAAATGCGTTAGTAGATAGCCGCCATCTTAAAGCAGTAGGCTTTTTAGGAGCGCTCTGTTGTAGAGAACCTTCCTAGCGAACCTAAGTAACTTTTTATCTAAAATACGTCTAAATCGGCAAAATCTTGACTTGAATCTATCTTTAAATGATGAAACGGTTTTAAAACTTTAATATGTCAAAAGTAGAGAGAAGGGAACTAATGCAATAATGGGAGCAATTTTAACAACTTTTAACAGTTGATTCAGGGTAAAGGATTGGGCTCGGGCCAATTGTACCAAAAACCTCCATAAAAAACTTCACATAGTGTGGCCAATGTTGTGTTTTTTTTTTGTTTTTTTTGTTTTTTTTTTTGAAGGGAAAAAAAAAGTAATTATCACCAATTACTTTGCCAAGTAACTAATTACTCTTACATTCAGGTAATTGAGTTACTAACGCAATTACTTTTTGGGAGAAGTAATTTGTAACTATAATTAATTACTTTTTTTCAGTAAGATTAACAACACTGGTGATCACACAAAAAGCAACCACGCATCGAATCCCCGTATTTCCACCTTATCCTGATTCCTCACAAATAAAACATAAAATTTTTGGGGTTTTTTTTCGGGCTCGTGCCTACAAATAAAGCATAAAATTTCGGGGGGTTTTTCGGACTCGGGCAGGCAAATCAAGTTAATTGATCGGGCTCGGGCCGCAACGGGCTTTAATAGACCCTACCCACCGACGTCACAAAATCATGTGCTCGCTGTATGGTTCCGCCCACTTGTCCGTCGTTTTGTGTCTGTATTATCAATGGTCTCAATTGATCGAGCAATTTATAATGCATTTCATGGAAGACCCGGTGCTTTCGGATGCCGTAAACTCACTTGATGCGTTGCATAAAAGGCGTTATGTGGAAAAGCTTCAGTTTATCCATTCGCCAGATCCATATTTGATGCCTAAATCGATGTTTTTCGACCCGCTGTCTCCGCCGTATTTGCCTGACATCTGCTAGCTACCCTGAACTGTACAACTATCTTGTCCACACAAAATCAGCCTATTCTCACGAAAGTTTGAAAAACTTTAAGAGCTTGGAGGCTTATAAATACTTCGTTGCTGGTTAGGTGAAACAGGTCCTCGTCCACGAAAATTTGGCAGGAATCTATCTTGTGCTTGGAAAGGTGAGTTACGAAATTTTCAATTCAAAATCTTTTGTTATTGCTAACATCCACTGTCAAGTCTAATGTATTTCATGTCGTTTGTCAATGGAGTTAGGGCTTTTAATGTTTATATGGTTTAGCGATAGCACCCTCACTACATACATACGTGTATGTTGTCGGCGATTAGCCTAGCAATGATCTTAATTGTGGTTGTCAGCCCAAAACCCTCTAAATATATATTAAATGCATCTTACCAGATATAAAATGACTACTACATAATCTGTGGTAATCGTTTGGAGCCCAGTTTTCTCGTCGAATTGCAGCAGCCCATCTCACTCTCTTCTCTCCGGGTCTCTCGGAATCCGGTAGAACTTCAAGTCTCTCCGTCTTCTCCGTCTATCTTCTCTGTTATTGCAACCGACCGCCACACACGCCTTCACCATTTTGATTATTAATGTTAACGAGCAGAAAAACACGTCGTAAATAGGAGGAATGTACGTAGCCGTAACAGGGAAACATGATGTGTTGACGGACAATTGGGCGGCACCAGTCAGGAGGAAGGAGTTGTGACGTCACGTGGGTAGGGTCTATACCCACGGGCCGGTCGAGTGGGGCTAGATTTTTTAGGCCCGATCTATCTAAATTCTAGCGTCATGTAATGTTATCATACCGTACACCTATTCAGCCTGTTGTTCTGTATTGTATTTTAAATTGCATTCGTTGCGCATTTTTGACTGGTGCGACTTATACTCAGGTGCGACGTATAGTCCGAAAAATACGGTAGTTGTTTTCAACATGAGGAAACAAAGTTGATGATGTAGTGATACACTTACCTAGCTTTGGTGCAGTCTGCATGAGTTCAAGTTTTCGCTCAACAATGGTGTGAATGTAAGTGAATGGTTGTCTGTTGCAGTAAGATACCTTGTGACTGAATGCAAAGGAGTTCAGGGACTAGTCTGTCTTTCACCCAAAGCCATCTGGTTTCCAGCTTCATGTGATCCTAAACAAGATAGGTGGTGGAGAAAATGGATGGATGAAGGGATAGAGGTAGCTTTTGTATGTCCCCTTCACACAGCCACCATGCTGTGTCTGTAATGCTTCTAATACTATTCCAGAAAAGATAACGCTGTCACATGTTCAACTCCTGGTTCTCCTCCACATTAATCAACGTGCCCTTGAGAAAAATACCCAACCCCCAGTTTCATAAATGTGGATTTCCCCCATTCATCTTACTTAATTATCTACCTCTTTGATCAAATTTGGTTCAGGAAGAGAAAGCAATTGTGGATATGTTCAATTCCGATCAAAATCCCCCCCAAGCAACTTGCTGCTTGGGAAATGATCAACTTCCACCTTGGAGCACCAAGATATCGGACTTTGAAATGACTGTCCCAAATCTAAATAAATAATATGGTGTAAAAACTGAAATGTACTACTCATGCAAAACATGATTGAGGAAGATGAGAGAGGGAACTTGTTGTGCAATCACTTTCATTCACTCCCTCTGGTGAATCTTCCTTTTATTTTCTGCTGTATTTTATATGCATCCCTGCACATGTTAAGGATTTTCCCATCACATTATCATCATCTAACATGCTCAAGGAAACATCAGCTGTGCTTGAAAGACAAACTAGTACGAGTTAACTAGTGGCAGTGACCCAATCTTTGATCAATAGTGGGTCCTTGACTTTTTATTTTTATTTGAAGAGGTCTTCAGGCCCTGAGACAAGCCCTTGAAGAAAAGTACCTGCAGACTTAGATTGATTCAATGCAATTACTATCCAGCCAGTAGCGGGAAAAAAATGTGCCTTATAGGTTTTTGTGCCTGTAAACATAAGGCAGTGCAATGGTCAGGTTTTCTCTCCTAGTTAATTTTTAAATACAGCAGTTGTGCCTTCAATCAGTTGTGTGTTTTGACTCCCATCTTAAGTCTGGTACTTCTCATGATGTCTCGCCAATTTATAGTTATCCCTTACGTCCTTCCTTTAAGGTCTTTGATTTTAATTGAACCAAAAAGTAGTAGTGTTTAATGTTAGCGTTCTACTAGGATGATACAAAGTGTTCCATTGACCCAGAACAAGAAGGATATAACTTTATCGGTACAGAGTCCTAGTTGTTGCATTAGATTCCCATTTCCTTCTCGCTGTGACTTTGTGACATACACGGATATGCGTGTGGGCTTTTGGCACGCCTTTCCCGCAGCAGTTTTGTTACCTGTCACTGCAGACACCAGCGATAAAGGCAGACCCCAAGCCTGCTCTACCATCACTAAGTCATTTTGACGGACAACACATCCCATCGTTCAACCCCTATCTGCTCACTGCTTAGTGATGGGAGCAAATGGCCTCCTCTAACGACAAATTGTGACCTTTTCCAAGACAGAGTGGTCCAAGTATAGCCTTAGAATGTTCATGAACGGATCATTTAGCATTTGTGTGGAGTGTATAAATTGACTTTGAATTGATGTTTTGTGTTTTTTTTCTTCCTCAGAACAAACGAATATTATAAAAATCAGTGTTGCTTTGTTAGTAAAATCTTATTTCTTTCTTGTTGAACTAAACCTTTGGATATCAGTGGGCCTGCTTTAATAATTGGCATCCATTAGTTGCAGAAGCTATGCCTGGAATGCTAGCTAATCACAGTAGCAATCATAACATGCAGGAAGACAGCCAAATGGTGTCATCTGGTCACTCTATTCTAATATATGATGTTGGAGAGCTGTTCCATTTTTCCTCCACACATGATGTTGTGTGTTGCTCTCAAACAGTTCAACTTTGGTTTCATTAGTCCACAAAATATTTTGCCAAAACTTCTGTGGAGTGTCCAAGTGCCATTTTGTGAACATTAAATGATCAACAATGTTTTTTAGACAGCACTGGCTTGCTCTGTGGAGTCCTCCCATGAACACCATTTTTTGCCATGGTTTTACATATAATTGATGTGTGCACAGAGATATTGGACTGTGCCAGTGATTTCTGTAAGTCTTTAGTAGACACTCTAGGGTTCTTTTTTTACCTCTCTGCGTATTCTGTGCTGAACTCTTGATGCCATCTTTGGTGGACGGCCACGCGTTGGGAGAGAAGCAACAGTGCCAAACTGTCTCCATTTGTAGACAACTTCTCTGACTGTCGATTGATGAACATCCAGACTTTTAGAGATGGTTTTGTATCCTTTCAGGCTTTATACAAATCAACAATTCTTGATCGCAGGTCTTCAGACAGCTCTTTTGACCGAGTCATAATGATGTTTTTTTTTTTCATTTGTGTGATTTTGACAAGGATTTTATGCAGATATGTGAGAAATTCCAAAAGGTTCAGATACCTTTTAGTACCCCTGTAGCTCTTGCGTGTTTTGTATGTTGTACAGTTTTTAATGACTAATTAAAAACTTTCAGCAACTAAAAATACTGCTCTGGCAGTAAATTGATGGACTTTTTTCTACAATACTATGCAAAATAACAGTCATAGATAATCTACTTTAACTATGTTGAAAAGTCAAAATAGGCACTAGTTGATGAATTCGATTGGTCATTGGATAGCAACGATGTTATTCCTTAAATAAATTTGGCGAAGTGAAATGTGAATAAATAGCAATATATTGAAGCAATATTGATTGATTTTTTGGCTCGTATTCTTTTTCCTTGTCCTTTTATGTTTGTTTAGCCATTTGATGTGAGGCAATTTTTTTTTGGACTCAGACATAGTAGTCATAATAACAGTAAAACATTGGCCAATTATGGGGAAAAAGACATTTGTTCTTAAAAATAACAAATATGAGGCCAACAGTGCTGTATCTCTGTACAGGAAGCTGTCAGGAATATGAAGTTAGGAAACTAAAATAATTCCTAAAAGAACAACGCTTAATTAGCACATTTCTCAAAGTAAAATTTTAGATACACTACTCTGAATTGAAATATACTAGCACAATGTTTTTAACATAACAAAAACATGACAAAGGCTAGATTCAGAAACGAATATTTTGCTTCTTTAGGATTAATTGAGCATGCTTTCTATTCATTGCTGACTTTATGTCCATGTCCTGATTTTGATTTAAATTAAAGCCACTTTGAATTGCATTGCAAGTTCGCCGGTGACAATATAGACGTTTTTGCGATGTGTGCAAGGCTCTTCTCTCACCCTCATCACTCTCATCGTAATAATAATGGCACTCAGTGCCCATCACTCCTAATGAAATCTTACCTGGATATCTCATTTGTTCACCTGCTGCTGCTGTTGCTCTGTGGTTTCAGGAAGAAAAGTGATGTTTTCTATAAACGTGAGTCTGTCAGAAAGACTGAATTGTGCATTTAGTGAAAGGTTTGCTCAGTCAAAGATACCAAGATGATGGAGCATCATATGATATCATTCAAACCCTTGATTCGTCATCTCTTTCTGCCTCTTGGCAAAACCAGATTATTCTTTGGGGCCAACTTCCTTTCATGCTGGATTGTGACACACATAGACTTTAACGCACAAACACACTTCACACACACACATAAATACAGGTCCACAGTTCACACAAAGCTGGGAGCTGCAGGGGTGTAAATGTCAGCGCTCACTCTGTCTATTTGTTGATAGATTTGATTGATCGTGGTATACCGACTGTGCGTGTGTGCACAATTTTATATATGGCTTTGTGAGGACATGGGTTTTATACAGTGAGAACCTTTTGGTAAATTGAAAACACCAACCTCAGAATATATACAAGAATTACAGCACATAAGGATGTGCATCTTTGTATGCATGTTATTCATTTAAATTTCATCATGTGCTTCCTGTCAAAATGGTTTTGCAAGCATTTAGTGATTAACAACTTGTCAAATCCCACGCGCAGGCAAGTTTGAAATGAAACCATATCCTCCTCCCTGTGACATTATAAACCTGCTCCTTCTTCCAAAGTGTTACAATACATTAGTCAAGGATCCTTATGATGTGACGTTGAAGTTCTGGAATTACGAGTAATTGCTTTAGTCATACAGCATGACATCAACCATCAGCTGAAGAAGACATTGATGTCATTTTTGAGAAAAAACCTGATAGGATTGAGTCATTTACAGCACATGCTGTATATATTTTGACATTTTAAAACTACCGGAAACACTGGGATGCATTCGTTATAGCACCAGTAGAAACCCTTAGACATATACATTAGTTGTTACAGTGTATCACAAAAGTGAGTACACCCCTCGCATTTCTGCAGATATTTAAGTATATCTTTTCATGGGACAACACTGACAAAATGACACTTTGATACAATGAAAAGTAGTCTGTGTGCAGCTTATAGAGTTAATTTATTTTCCCCTCAAAATAACTCAAAATATAGCCATTAATACCTAAACCCCTGGCAACAAAAGTGAGTACACCCCTTTGAAAAACACGTACATCCCTAAATGTCCAAATTGAGTACTGCTTGTTATTTTCAGTCGAAAATGTCATGTGACTCGTTACAGCAGTGCTGTCAGCATTGCTGCAGAGATTGAACAGGTGGGGGGTCAGCCTGTTAGTGCTCAGACCATACGCCGCACTCTCTATCAAATTGATGTGCATGGCTGTCACCCTAGGAGGAAGCCTCTTCTGAAGACGGTACACAAGAAAGCCCGCAAACAGTTTGCTGAAGACATGTTAATAAAGCACATGGGTTACTGGAGCCATGTCCTATGGTCTGATGAGACGGGCGGGTTTTCTTGTGTACCGTTTTCAGAAGAGGGTCTTCCTGGGGTGACAGCCATGCACACCAATTTGATGTAGAGTGCAGCAAATGGTCTCAGCACTAACAGGCTGACACCCCACCTCTTCAATCTCTGCAGCAACTCCTGTAACGAGTCACATGACATTATGGACAGAAAATGACCAGCAGTACTCAATTTGGACATTTAGGGATGTACATTTTCTCAAAGGGGTGTACTCACTTTTGTTGCCAGGGGTTTAGATATTAATGGCTATATTTTGAGTTATTTTGAGGGGAAAATAAACTAACGCTATTATATAAGCTGCACACAGACTACTTTTCATTGTATCAAAGTGTTATTTTGTCAGTGTTGTCCCATGAAAAAATATACTTAAATATCTGCAAGAAATGCGAGGGGTGTACTCACGTTTGTGATACACTGAATATTAGGGGTGTAATGGTACACAAAAATTTCGGTTCGGTATGTGCCTCGGTTTTGAGGTCACGGTTCGGTTCATTTTCGGTACAGTAAGAAAACAAAATGCAAAATATAAATGTGCTAGTTGTTTATTACACACCTTTGTGCTTTCAAAAAGAGGAACATTAGCCTATATAAAGCTAGAAGAATATGTAGAATTCTGCTCAAAAAGTAGCAGGTATTTAAAGATAATCCAACAACAATTTGCCTTTCAGACCCCGCGTATTGGTCAGCTTTCTTTCTGAAAGAAAGAAGAAAAAAGAAGTCCTGTGCTAAAGATGACAAAGACAATGACAAAGATTTTAACATGTATTTTACAAATGGAATGCCTCAATGAATCATTTTTTTCCCTTATGAACGGTTTTCAAAAGCTTTATTGGTGGATTTTCTTAAGGTAAAGCGCCACACAGAAATTGATAAATTTAATTGTGTAAGCAGGATCTGTGTGTTATTCTTATTATTTAATTACAGGTGTTTTAGCTCATTTCAATTTATTTTATTTAAATGGGCTATTATTTATTTTATTATGTGTTTATATTATACAAATGTGATGTAGTATTCATTTATATTGTATATTTTATGTTGTATAACTTTAGTTCTTATGTGAATACTGGACTGTCTCAGAAAATTAGAATACACAATATTCTAATTTTCTGAGACAGTTCTGTACATTAATCCACCATTTAAAGCAGGGGTGTCCAAACTTTTTGCAAAGGGGACCAGATTTGGCGTGGTAAAAATGTGGGGGGCCGACCTTGGCTGACGTCCTTTACATAGAACAATATACAGGACTGTCTCAGAAAATTAGAATATTGTGTATTCTAATTTTCTGAGACAGTCCAGTATTAGTTCCTACTTGTTTTGATGTGGTAGGAGGGTTTTGTATTGAACACGGGGCCGTGTTGGTTATTATTATAGTAGAGAAGACAGCAGAAAATCAACACAGACAAGTCTACTGTGCCCCGATCTACCACTCAAGAGATCTGATGGACTCAAAAAGTGGGTTACGATTGCATATTAGTTTGAAAATCGACCGGATCCACCGTACTTTTACACGAGTGACTTCCGGTCTGCTACTGGTAGTAGTATTGACGCAGGAAGGTTGCATCTTGCGTCAAATAATAAACTCTGCCGTTCTTTTCACGTGCGTCGTGTTGAGCCGCTTCTTGGACGCGTCTAACACGTGGCCGCACTGTGACTGGTGTGCATTGGCTGATTGACTTTAACGCCCGCGTTTCACTGCGTTCTCGCGGCGGCCACGTTGTCGCGCCGTTGACATTTCTGGGTTATACTGTCCTCTCGTGTTGGTCCTCATTATAGTAGAGAAAAATGAGTAAATATAATCTATACAAAGAAACTGTAACCTGATCGACTCACAGCCTCGAAAAGTAAGGGTTACATTACGTCAGAAACTCGTTCGATATGCCTCCGTTCCGAACCAAGCACCACGTACCGAAACAGTTCAATACAAATACATGTACCGTTACACCCTTACTGAATATGTGAAAGAATATCTTTTTTTGGTGTGTGTGGTTGCAAGCGATTGCGTAGTACTTTATTATTTTAGTCTGGTAGTAATAATTACTTCAAAACTTTAGAGATTTTTTATGCAGTCCAGCCGTTTTTAAGTCTGCAATGAATAGAGTTGATGATTTATACTCCAGCCACCCATAACATCATTACCACTAGCACAATATTTAATTTGTAATACAAGAACTTTGTCAAATGTTTCCTTTACAACGACAATAACGCCCAGTTTTGATTGACACTATTTCGGGAAGTATAGAACAAACAATATGATTTGTGCATAATTGTGGCAGTAGTTTGCTTCGGTGTAGAATTAATCAATGTGGCTGCGTTTGTTCAGAGACTATGAATCGCACGGTAGTCAAACTTGTTGGGATGGTGCATTTTGCGGGATACATTTTGCAGGGTATATGTGACCCTTCAGGTGCAAATTGTTTCAGTGCTTTTCAGATGGGCGCGGTGGTCTTATTTATTCATAGGCATCTTGGCTGTAAAGATTATTTGTGTGTGGCCATAATGCTAAGGCAGAGTGGGCAGGACTGAGCGCACAGCCAGGGGTAGGTGCGCTAGTGAATTTTGTTATTGTGCTTTGGAAGCCTGGGAAAGATGAATGGTGTTTCTATTTTTTTCAAGGGTGAAAACTGATTTGACTGGGTGTAGTTCACTCAAAAGCTGAACTCATCTAAGCAGAAATCAGCTTTCTTTCAGCCCTAAAAATTATATGCAAAAGAGACATCTAATGGATAGTGTTAGTGTCTTTCTGTTTTGTTTTTGTGTCACTCCATTCATCTACAGTACCTCTCTCTTGCTGCATCTTTGTAAGATATATCTGACTCCCAAATGCCGCACATGTATTCTGAGGAGCCAAGTGGCGGGAGCTGACAGACTTATGGCACAGTCGTCATGGCTGATGGTGATGGCCGTGTTTGGCTGCGCAACTTACTGCCACCCTGAATCATCAGCCCTTGTTGATCATAAAGCTGTAATCACAAACACACGACAACAGAAAAGTCACAGTATACACATAGGCATTAAAGTAAATGCACTTTAAACAAAGATGCACAGGCACTTTAGAGATACAACTATATTCATGGGGATTATAGAAGAACACAGCGACAATTTTACCGAAGTGTTTTAAAAAGAAACTACCACACAATCAAGGATGGAAATGCTACATTTTAATAGCATATTGCTTTATGATGAAGTTTTGAGGTAGCTCTTCATTTTTTTAGGTGAATTGAGATTTTTTTCCACCTCCTATTTTGGGTTAAAACTAATAGATATTACTAGCGTTATAACATTCAACGTTCATACATACTATATTGCAGAATTAATAGCCTAATATGGCTTAAATTGAAAATATTCATCCAAATATGGTCCTTGTAATTTCATCACAAAACGGTATGAAAGGGTAAGTAGAATGTGGGTGAACTAGATCTACAATATCTTGACCTAACACTTTAAGCTTAAACCTAAATGAATGTTGACCTTTCAAAGGAGTCATATCAAATAAAAAAAGAGCATTTAAATATTCTTCTGATAGATGGATGATGATACTAAATTAACGTTTATCAACATTTTGTGACATTTTTTAAAGTGATGCGCCGTGAGATTTGTTTCTTTTCTTTTCTTTTCTTTTTTTTTTTTTTTTTGTAAATGTGGAATAGAGTATGTGCCTTGGTGGCTCAATAAAAGTTAGGAAACAGTGGAAATTATGCTTGTCAGCTTTGGTGCTTTTAACTCTCCAGTTGCTTTAATGCAGTACTTCTCAAATAGTGGGGCGGGCCCCCCCAGGGGGGCGCAGAGCGATGCTGGGGGTGGCGCATGTGACCTTGGGGAACATACTTTTTATGTCGTACTAGAAGAAAGTGTAATTGCACATCTACTCAGTGGGCAGCAGTGCCGCTCTCATTTTCAGCGTGTGTGCAGTACTTTTGAACCAAAAAAGAGCACACAGCAAAGAGCACTGAAGATATGAAAAGCTAAGACAAGGAAATATGACGAAGCATATGTAGCATTTAGCTTTTAGCTTTGTCTTTTAGTACAGTGGGAGACGAGGAAAGACCGGTCCGTCTACTTTGTCTAAAAATGTTCGCAGCGGACAGCAGGAATTATTTTTTTCAGCGAGTGCCAAATATTGCCAGCAATCCTCTCGCTTTGTCAGTGTTACATCAGTAAACCAGCGAGCACGGTTAGCATCATATAAGGTGGCATACCAAGTTGCTCAGTGCAATATAACCCCACACCATAGCAAAGGAGCTGATACTGCCTGCAGCAAAAATAAAAACTGTCCCTCTGCCCACTGCCATGTCGTTTTTGTTCTATTAATTTTTGTTTTTTCGGTCTAATTGTTTGACATATTGTCTTCATGCTTGATGTTGCTAATCAATTCGAATTTTTTATTATTATTTATTGATTTCATTAAACGGTCAAAAAAATGTATCGAGTGTATTTTTACAGAATTATGTTATTTATTTATTTTTTTTAACACTTTATTGAAAGTTGATCTATATTTTAATATTAAAAATAACACAATGTTATGCAGAGTTGTACTTATCATAATAAGAATTTTATATACAAATGATACTACAGTTGGGGGGGCGGAACGTTTATGTCTTTCTGGGGGGGGCATAACAGAAAATAATTGAGAAGCACTGCTTTAATGCAATGTCAATAATAGTATGCTCTCAGTTTTGAATGGGATTCTGAGAATGTGAGAAAAATGAAGTTGAAATTAAGTAAGCAAAACATTAAAACACTTTTTTGTAAAACAGAAAAAAAACAATGTTAAAAATTAGGTTGCTAGTGTTGTTCCTTTAGGGCATTGGTGACATATAGCTTAAAGGGTACCACGGATAGAAAGACATGTAATTCTTAAAAGATAAATGTTAGTATGAGTTATTCTAATTTGATATTAAAGCCCCTCTTAATGTCAACATCTGATAAATCTGAGAAGGAGCAGGATGCTCATTGAGCTGGACAGCGCTTTTACGTGACAAAAATAAGGTGAGACTTTATCAGACACCATTAGATGTCTTAGTAGAGGCAAACTGCATCAACATTTTTGTGTGCTGTGATGCAAAAAAAAAAAAAAAAAATCAAACTGCTGTGTTTCACTGTATACCCTAATAATATGTAAAGCAAACGGCAGCTCTGGATGCTAACTATCGCCATAATAATATTGGAATAAGTTGGATCATACAATAGTTTACGTGAAAATCTGCAAACATTTCTTGACATCACATCCTGCTCCGTCACTAGAGCAGGAGAGTGCTGTCACTAGCGAAGTTGACACATGAACGCTACTCGTCTCATCCCGTCTTTCCTGTTCATTTTGCTGTCCTTCTCATTAATATTCCGCTCGGGTTCAAATTGGAAGGGCAGAACCGAAGACATGTTTATCTACCGTATTTTTCAGACTATAAGTCGCACCTGAGTATGTCGCACCAGGCATAAAATGCCCAGCGAAGAGGAAAAAAACATATATAAGTCGCACCGGAGTATAAGTCGCATTTTTTTGGGGGGGGGGTTTACTTGACTAAAATCCAAAACACAGAACAGATACTGTATGTCATCTTGAAAGGCAATTAAAAATTAAAATACAATAGAGAACAACTTGCGGAAAAGGTATACAATATGATAATGTTACATGATGCATGAACAACAAAATGCGAACTTGGCCGCTATGTTAACGTAAAATAGTTATTAAGAGTTATTCAGATAACTATAGCATAAAGAACATGCTAACACGTTTACCAAACCATCAGTCACTCCAAAAACACCAAAATAACATGTTAAATGATATAATAATGTGTTAATAATTTCACACATAAGTCACTCCAGAGTATGAGTCGCACCCTCAGTCAAACTATGAAAAAAACTGCGACTTATAGTCCGAAAAATACGGGTAGTTAAAGAAGTGGAAGTCCGGCAGTGTACCCATGTGACGTCACCGCCCATTGACGTAAAAAAAAATGTTATTAAAATTGTTTTATTCGTTTTAATCATTTTAATAAACAAATTTTATTAAAATGAAAACATTAAGAAGTATTTTAACATCAAATTGGTATAACTCCAGACTCAAAACACACCTGTTCACTCTTTCTTACCCACCATGATCCCAAGCTCTGTTATATCTTTACTTCTCTTTATTGTGCTTTTAAATCTTTTTTTTTTTTTTAATGATTGTTTTGCTCGTACTGTGATTTTATCACTTTTGTGAAGCGTCTTTGTATGGCTTGAAAAGCGCTCTAGAAATAAAATATATTATTATTATTATTATTATTATTATTATTATAACTATTATAACATTTTTAAGAACTACATGTCTTTCTATCCGTGGTTCCCTTTAAAGTAAGTGGAGGTCTACTACATACAACATAAACCAACAAATGCCGTCTTTCCACAGAAGGACCCTTATAAGATTCCTACTAGTCTGGATACACAATTTCAATACATTTAATTGGACAGAGACACACACACGCACACTCAAAGCTTCACAAGTTCATGGTTATTGATCACAAGCCTGGTCTAATAATTAATTTGTATGCCAACTTCCCTCACTCTCACACGCCTCATTTACCCAACAACCCTTTGTCTTAAGAATTCTATTAAACTGGCCCCTGCTCTGGCAAGATGAGATGAAGAGAAAGTTGACAGGCGAGAGTCTTTGGGATTCCTCTCATGGAAGAGTTGAGCTGCATATTAAGTGTTTTTCGGATGGCTCGGCTACATGGAGCATGGAACATGTCGATATGTCTACACATACTCAGGTATGGAGCCAGCCATGTGGGGGAAAAAAAGACTACCTCACTGAAATCCAAAAAAGCAAGACAATGATTGACAGTGACATCTCATCCTTAGTCTCTCTTGAGAGTTCAAAGTTTATACTCACAGAATCCATGTGGATTAAATTACCCAACAGAATTTGATCCGATGCCAATGGTCAAATCAAGCAATTCAAATGATAATTTCTTCATTTAATCCCTTAACAAATTGAACATTAGTTGCGGATGTTAAGGGTTTCGCATGGTACTAAAAGGCAGATTTTTAGTTTAAGAGCATTTTTGGTTACAATAAATTATGAATAGTCTAGATACTATATACTATATAATAGTATGAGAATAAATAATTAACCCAACTTGTTGCTAATAAAGATTCTTAAGTATTTTATGAATATCATCAATAGACGATTTGTCTAGAACACAGGTGTCAAACCGGTCCTCAAAGGGCCGCACTGGGTGCTGGATTTCATTCCAACCAAACAAGATGAATACCTTTTCACCAATCTGGTGTTTTACAAGCGTAATCAGTTGATTGCAGTCAGGTGCTGCTTATTTTAGCAGAAACCTCATTGGTTGAACTGTCTGTGTTAGATCTGTTGGAACAAAGACCAGGACCCACTGTGGCCCTTTGTGGAATCGGTTTGACACCACTGGTCTAGAATGTAAACTTAGGCTCAGGTCTCCAGACTGCTCCTAAATGAGGGCATTTCACCCCTTAAAATTTTACACAACGCAAGTAATTTTTTTCATCTACTTGCACCTGTGCAAGTAGGAATTTTGTAGATTAAATAAATAAATAAATACACATGATTATTCTTGAATATTTCTGTGGCTGACAAACTTTTACTCCACACTTAAGCCTAATTGTTGGCGGCAATGTGCAAATAAATTGCTAAAGCATTGCATTTATCAGTATCATAGTAAAAATGAAATTATTGAGGGGGTTCCTCCAGCTTATGGAAAGTTATATTCAAGACTTAGCTAAAAATCACAGCCAATCAATCGTATGACATCCAACAACTGGAGCCACATAGACAACATAAAGTATTAGGAAGTGATATTACTTGATTCATCTGTTTCATTCTTACTACAAAATGAACATTTCTTGTAATAGACCTGCAAAGTCAAGATTCTTTGTTGAATTTCATTATTTTGACAGCGCCATTGTTCAGTTGCGCTTGCGTGACATCTCGCAAAAACTTACAAGAGCCGTGCCATATGGCTCTTAGAACTCCTACATGGGATGATTTTTTTAAGTATTAATATTTAACATGAAAAACGGTCGCATTTTGCGACTAAAATTAGAGCCAGTACGTATACGTACGCCAGTATTTTTTTTCCATCTACTCGCACATGCGCGACCAGTAACATTGCAGGTTTATGTTGTTGTTGTTGCTGACAGACACCTTCATGGTTAAATCTATTAGTTGGCTGTAATGTAACAATCTGGTTTACAATGGAAGAAAAAGAAGGTGGGATGCGCGATGTGTGGAGTGGGTCAGGGGCTTGACCCACGGGAGGCGATGACCAAATGCGAAAGTCATTGCTATTAGCTGAAAGGCAACACACAGGGAGCGATGCGACTGCAGCGGCGAGCGACATCGACACACACAGCCATCTGCCTGTGGGTCATCGTTCGTCTCTGATTAGCCGTGAATTTGGAGGGCATTTTAAAAATTTCCGGTCTTTTCTGAGTACCAACAACTTTCCATGCTGCTGCTTTTTAGTTTATGTCCCGAAAATTATGCCAAGAGATATCATAATGTATGTGCTTGTTCCACACTGCTAAAATGATACACTGCTCCATGTTGACAAAGTGTTGCGTGTAGATGTCAATTTACGGGTTGGCCAGTGTCCTTGCAGGTGATTTGTCGATCAATAAATCCGTTGCTGATTGGTTGTAGTGCCAGGTGACAACGACAGAAATGTAACAAAATTCCCATGTTAACCTAATATCCAAGCAGTATACTGGTTGATGTCAAAACTGATAAAGAATAAAATATAGATTCATTTATTTGTAGTTTTATGCATTTATTATGAAATTATTTAACGGTTAAACTGTGAAAGTTCGAGAAAAACTTTGCATGTCAATTTATAGTGTGCGCCCCTGAATCTTCTGCTTGCTTCCCTAAAATGATAAGCTGGGGGCCAAGTGAAGCCCGAGTAAAAATGTTAGTCTGGAGCCCTGCGGGCTGTACAAAAATTACCGTTTCAACTTAAATCCATAAGTTAATTTAATGCTATCCAATTTCATATATGAAGTAAAATAAGGATGATGACAGTCCATGTGTATGAGAGGTAAACCAAATTACTTTGGACTACAGTACATCTGTCGAGTGTTGAACAGCCTCCTCTGGCATTATTCCCAGAAACCATCTGAAAGGATAGAAGGCCAGACTGATACTTAGACAGGATACTTATTAATTGCAATGTAACAGATTGCCCTTGCCTTATAGTTCAGTATTATTGAGAACTGGAGCAAGCAATTAAGGATGCCAGTTTAATCTTCTGTTGATGCAGACACAAGTGACCAAGGAGAGCATGAACTCTCGTTATTTTTTTCATGAAAATTTTCATCCCCGGCGAGGCACATTGCATCCCGAGACACTCTTGTTGTAGTTCGGAAAAGAGAATCACACGGAGGAATTCCTCCACAAATGTTCTTTCTTATGAACCACATGAGGATGACTGTTCAGCTGTTTGACATGGCGAAGGGAAGTCTAAGTGCCCGGTTGGTCTGAACAGTTTTAATGTTTCACATTGAGAGTATGACATACTTCCATTGTGATCATTCAACATACTATTACGCTATTTATTACGACAAAGCAGCGAACAGGAAGGGGCTATGGGGGAACAGAAGAAAAGGAACACAAGAGAAGAAAGAGAAGAAACACAAACAACAAGAAGAACAAGAAATACATTGAACTTCTACACTAACTACTAATATGTTGGTACTATCGTCAGCTAGATGTATTTCCGGTTGACACCATGTGGGGGGGCCTGTTGACCAGAGAAAGAGGGGGACGGGGGTGGGGGAGTCTATAAGCGAAATGATTGAAATGGGTAGAGTGTACACAAATCAACTCTGTGATCGAAAACCCAGTAATCGTGTGAAACCCTTGTGAGTGTAAGCCCATTGGCGACTGACCCTACACTGCCCTATCGCTAATCCCGGCACCAGGACCCCCCCCCACCCGGGCGCTCCCTATCACATCCAGTCACACGTGAGCCCCACCAAGCGCGCGACAGCCACACAGACGAGCAGAGACGCCACGCGGGCGCCAACCCAGGGCCATGGCTCCCACCCAGCCAGCCCGTGGAGGGTGGGCGATCGGGGGTGGGGGGGTGGGGGTTGTGGGGGTTCAGCGTAGCCCATCCCGCCTCCCGCACACCAGCAAAGGAGCCATGCCCCCCCCCCCCCCCGGGATCCCCCGGGCCACCCGCGCACCCATCAACTGGCCTTCAGGGATGGCAAGTGGGGGCGCACCACCAACCCCACGCCCACCCCCATCCACCCACCCGGCCCACGAGCCACAGCCGCGGCCCCCCGGCCAGCACGGCACGCCACGGGACCCCCAACGGCCCAACAAGCCCAGGGCATAGCAGGGTCACCCGCCGGAGCTGGCAACATCCAGCTGATACACCGGCGCCCAGCTAGTGACCCGCGACGGAGCACAGGGCAGATCCCCATTGAGAGAAGAGAGGGGAAGGCGGAGGCAGGAGGACGCCGAGGAGCCGGCGAGGAGCCACTGCAGGGCGACGCGAGACCGGAGCCCCGACCTCCACCCACTCCCGCGGCCGGCAGCCCAGTCAGAGGGAAGGCCATGCCCCGGGAGCCACGCCATAGAGAAAAAGTGTGGGACCCACCGACCACCCTCCTACCATCCTCATCACATGAAGATGACTCTAACAGAAAATAGTCTTGCTATCTTGACAAACTTTAAGGACCCTATTTTTGTGACATGCAAATTAGACATGTGCTGATTACCGGTTTCAAAGTATACCGTGGTATGAAAACGTCACGGTTTCAAAATTTAAATTTTTTTTCCATCATACCGTCCCTACGGTATTAGCCATTATCTATGTCCCTAAAATGCAGGGAGAAATCCCTCGCTTGCAGCTGCAATGCTCAATCCTCCCCCACCAGTTGTTGCTCGTGAGTCAGCTGTGCTACACAATGGCTAGAGGAGGTGAAACTCCTGAACTTTTTCCCCCATCGAAGAAAACAAAATCCCTACTACGGGAATGCTTCGGCTACAGAAAAGTTACAGATGACCGCGACTTAGAGGAAAAAGACTAACTGACATATAAAACATGTTTGTGAAGGGTGGCTGCCGAGGAGGAGGCAATACCTCCAATATGGTTTCGCATTTATACAACATTAAAGGTTAGTAAACGCTGTCATGAACGTTTCCCACCAGCGGCAATAGTTAACTCCAGTGTGATTAGTGTGTCTAGCCGTGGTAAAACGTGTTTTTATTTTCTCTCTGGCAACTATCTGTGTTGAGAAAGATAGTTTGTGTATAATATTAAACATGATATGAGTCGTACACACGTGCTTTTTATGGAAAAGAATTAAATTATTTCTGTTCTGATGGTAATATTGTTGAGCTGTTGCTGTAGGTTTAGGTTAATCTTAATCCAGATCTCAAAGTTGCACATTTTAGAACTGTAATAGCAATAGCCGTGATATTTTGGCTTAAGGTTATCAATACCGTCAGAATCTCATGCCGCAAATCTACAGTGGGCAAATGCACAGCTTTGCCAATAGAAGCAATGTTTGAGACCACCACCATACCGTGTGCCTTTAGTGAAACAGGCACACAGAGATCAAAAACATCAACGCCTTGAAATGAGCATTTGGAAAGTGTCTGCCAGTCCAATCACTCACGTAAGAGTGATGTAAGTGCAACAAAGTCCCATATTTTGTTGAACAGGTCAGTAATAAATTGAATTAAAAACTTAAAAACTAGATGAAAACGGGGAAAGCAACGTTGGCAATTTGGTTGATCACGTCAGTTCTTGAACCAGACACGCATTTAGAGTCGCACATGAGCAAACTGCAAATACTGTAAGTCTGAAGTAGGTCCTAAATTACAGTGGAAAAAAGCAAACGTCTAATTTCAAGCAAGTTGAGTAAAGTTATTTCTTAATTCAAACAATTCATATAATCTCGCACAGTGACGATATATGGATTTATCAGGGACAAAAAGTAATTTCGGATAACAGAAAACAAGATCAAAAAATTAAATAAAAAAATGAAAATATTCAAGTACTTTTAATTATGAATTCACAGACTTAACTTTATAAAAAATTATGTGTTTTGTAACTGACTGTCCTCCCTTACTCTCAGTCTCTGCTGCTTATTAGGGCAGTAGTTGAGAGCTGGGGCGGGGGAAATGAGTCAATCCTATGATACTGAAATACATTGTTGCTATGCAGAGATGTGTGGGTCATACCTGCGGTTTGTAGTAGCATTTGAGTACAGCAGAAAATAATGCTTGGCAGTTGAGCCGTTTTAAACACCACACCTTATGTAATTCACTTAAGGACTGCATTGAAATAGAGCCAAAGCTAAATTTACTTTGTTGCTTGCATGCTTTGTCTGCACTAGGCTGAAATAATCAGACAAAACATGCTGCTTCTCTCAAATGGAGTCAGCAGATTTCGGACTTGGAATTTCTTTAGGTGTAAAGAGGACATTTGAGCTGGAGAAAAGGGTGAATTCCTTTATCTTCAAAAAAATTTACAAGAATTCAACACTTTTGGATGTGTTATGTTGTCCATGAATATTCAGCCCTCTTAATGAATGATATCGTCAACTTTTTTCACAAATGTGCATGCAAATAACATTACATAAAATCTTAAATAGATTTTTATATTGAGGTGATTATACGTTAAATAATTGTGTTGCTCATAGGATATTCTACTAAGCAGCAAGGCCCCATCATTCCACTATGTCATCACTGGTACCATTAAGAGGAGACACACTAAAATAACTGTTGTCTTGTATTTGAACAATGTGCCACATGATACTGTATTTATGGTTCAATATTTTATTGTGTATCAATTGAACTTCCTGCTACATCCAAGTCTCTACTTCCCCTGTTTTTTTTTAATTCCAAAAGTAAGATGAACAGATAAAAACTAATAGTTAACCATCTTTCATCTATGCATTTATAGGTGAAAGGCAGCATGGTTGTCCATCAATTGCAGAGCACATACTCACACCATTGGCAATTTTAGAGTCTTCAATTAAACTAAAAACCATGCGCATGTAGTACACATAAAAAAAAAAAAAAATAAATAAATAAAAAACTATACCTCTAATATAAAGCATTAAGAGTTTCAGGCTGGATTAATGCGTCAGAGTTTAGGCGACACAATAATGATTTATTTTGTTTGTTTTTGTTTTGCTCCCATGCGGCCCAATTTAGATATGGCTTGCAGCGCTGTATATATGTGCCAATATAGCTGCAGCTCAAATTGAGACATTGCATAGAATTTTCTGAGGTTAATATGAATGTAACAACATTTACAAAAATATGGAAATTGATGATGTATAAACAGATTTGTCTTCCAAAACAACTCACTCACAGTAAATCCTAAAAGCTGGGGTAAATCAAACCAAAACAGTGGAAGAATAGACCATTAAATATGGTTTACATATACTTCATTATAGGTGCATAAACCATAAAATAACGATTGTTGATGGTGCCCAGAAGAGAAATGCCAAAGCTATTTTAATTTAAAGTGATGGAGGGAGAGTCATTCCAGAACAATTAAACCATCTGGAATGTTTTGCATTTAAATTGTATATCTTTTGTCATTTCAGTATTGATATTTATGGAGGGCGACAGTGGCTAATTTCGAAGGATTAGGGCATTAGAGCCAAATTATCACAGTTTAAAACTCGCTGCTGACAAATTTAAGGAATATAGTAGGCAGGCCAGAACTTCATCCTGGCAACTGATGAGGTACTCATGAGCAAGGCACCTTCCGTACCATCCCACATGCTCTAGAGCAGACATGTCCAAAGTCCGGCCTGGGGGCCAAATGCGGCCCGTGGTCAAATTTCATCCGGCCCCCAGCCTCTGTCATAAAATCAATAACGTCTGGCCCGCACACAGACTTAATGAATTGGTCAGCAGCACTGCTACCAGCATATGAAGTAGCTTAAACACTAAATGCTGCTCCTCACTTACCCACTAAAAGGCAGCAGCACTCTAAGCAACATTACCCCGTGTGACCCTTTACTTACAATTTTCTAAAATGGCGATAATCAACAACAACAACAAAAAAGTTCACTGCGTTGGCCGATGCTTCAAGGATAGGTGGAAATTTGACTATTTCTTCACTAAAATACGCAACAACTGAGTCTGCCTCATTTGCAAAGAGACAGTCGCTGTTTTTAAAGAGTTCAATGTGAGGCGATATTACCAAACAAGACACGCTGACATGTACGACAAGATTACAGGGAAGATACGCAGCGAGAAATTGAAGCAACTTGAAGTTATCTCGCAAGAGCCCAAGAGTCGAAAGAGAACGCCATACAGGCTAGTTGCGAGATTTTTGAAATTATTTAACAAAATAATAAAGCAAATGTGACACACAAAATGGCTTGCTAAAATTTGCCTAAATATATTGTTCTACGTAAAGGACATCAGCCAAGGTCGGCCCCCCACATTTTTACCACACCAAATCTGGCCCCCTTTGCAAAAAGTTTGGACACCCCTGCTCTAGAGTTACAGCACTATTTAACCCTTTAAGGTCTGGGCCTATTTTGCCTGATTTTGCATGCCTTTGAAGTTGCCTTTATATTTCAAAGAAAGAATTGTTTACGATGGCCTGGTTTGGTCCTTTTTGTGACACCTTGAACTTCATGTCCAAACTGTTGTTTCCGTCACTGACCAATTATAAATCATCATTTTGGGCCCAAAAAGACCAAAAATTCCATAATCGTTTTGTCAAAATTTTTAATTTTGATGTCCAATTGACAACCAAACATGCGTAACGAACCGTTTTGAAACTTTGTAATATTTATTCAACATGTTAGGATGAACATTCAACCAAAAAAATTTAGAATAAATAGTCTTATATTTGACAATTCAACATAAACAACAGGTATAGCATAGGCGTTTTTTGCCTTTATACATGCTCTAGTCAAAACAGGTTATATACAGCAGACCGAACAGTGAAAAAAATATATACCATCTAACACAAAAAGTGTTTAGAGGCCATCTCTTTATGAGTTTAGGTATTGCGGCCCATCACCTGATGAAAACTATGTACACACAATCAAGCTTCTTGAACACACATTTATATACACAAATTGAGAAGACTGATTGTGGGGAAAAAATTTATATACATATATAACATTGGGGGAAAAAAAGTATTTTCAAAAATATTTACAATAAACAAGTTGAATTTTTTTCAGGCATGCCACTCCGAAAAGCAGTTTCGTCCTGGAATTCGAAACAGGGCGACATCACACAGCCCACACTTCCATGGGGTGTTGGTCCTCTTTCCACCCTTCCATTTTCATTTCACTTAACTTTCATTGTCACTATAAATGTACATGAAAAAAAGTCAGTATTTATGAAAATAATAAAGTATAAAATAAAAATACAGCAATAAATAATAATGGAAATCTATATATATGACAATAGAAAGAATACCATAGCTGAATATGTGCTACATCCCTAATCTTCATATAGAAAGAAGATCACAATTATAAATTCCTGCCTTGGATACACACAGTTCACGTACGACTTTGATCTGATATGCACATTTTATTATTATATACACAAACACACACTTATATTGCATCAAAATTAACTTTGTCATGCAATATCAAAAGAAACTTTCAAAAGAAACTTTTTCCAGCCTAAAAAAAAAAAAGTGAGTTTGCTTACCTCTGCTCGTCGATGGCGTCACCCACGTGTTCAAATCCGTCACTATCTTCACTCGAGGACTCTTCCGAAGAAGACGATGATGACGTCCTCAAGTTGATCAAATAGCACAATTGCTTGCGCTAAATTTAGTTTTCCGTTCATTCTCAAAGTCACACAAAGTCGCTGCTCGATCCAAACGGCCGTCGGCTCGCCACCTCGCTGCTTCAGAACACTCCTCCCTCTCGTTCGGTGGAACCTCGCATGGCAGTTATATTTATTTAAAAAACGCATTTTGTGCTTCCACTGTGACTTCGAAAGGGTTCGTTTGATTTGTGGTTTTTTCATGGAGCTTCCGTTTTGAAAAAGGACAAGAAATGATGGAAATATAGACACAAACAAATGATCCATGCAGCGTTTTAATGTTTTTTTGAGAGGACAATAAAACTATAAATCTTAAATGACAATATCTCACGTTTTAATTGGTCGATTGACTTCAAATAATAACGAGAGTAAACCGCAACTTCCGCACTTTAAAACGAGACCAGCCAACGGCATGTGGGTGACGTATTTAAAACGTGAGGGCGCTTCAAAGACGACGTGCGCTGAGGACGCGCCGGCGCGTCCTTCGACTCTCAAGGGTTAAGTGTACCTTCACTCTGACTCTTTGAAGTGTGCTAAATAAAATACAGCAGAGAAATTGAGAAATTATACAGTTAAATTAATACAGTTGAGAAATTATGACAATAACTATTTTCTACATTTTTCAGTAATCTTCTATTATTCATATAGCTATTACAGGTACGGATGTCCCTGATCCGAAATTGAAATCGTAAATCGGGCCAGTCCTGCCTTTTTTCAGAGGATCGAATCGGGTAAAAAGGATCTGGTTTTTAGTAATAGAAAAATCATATATATATATTTTATTTTTTTTAATGCAACAAAATAATCCAGAAATATAATGGCATTGCCAAAAGCAACCAAAATATATACATTTTATACTCCGCAACACTCCCGGAAAAAGTGGAAGAGTAAGTACTGTAAATATCACAGTACTGTAACTGAAGTTTGGTCGATTATATTCCAGAGATGGATACGCATCAATCCTAAAAGCTGAATTCTTTATTTTTTCAGGGTTAACATAAAATTGTTACTACTCCGTGATTTGTGGACTGATCACGACAAAAAGTTTCTATAGATATTCTAGGTATGTATACGTATCGATCCTCAGAGCCCGATCTCATTTTTTTTGTCTCAAGGGTGATTAATTTGATTGGAAAGTTTACTTCCTGATCTCACGCACACGTGCACATTGGCCGCTATTTTGGACAGCAAAATATGGCAATCCAACTTGAACAGTGTCTCTGCTTCATCTGGGTTGCCTATGCGATAGATAGATAGATAGATAGATAGATAGATAGATAGATAGATAGATAGATAGATAGATAGATAGATAGATAGATAGATAGATAGATAGATAGATAGATAGATAGATAGATAGATAGATAGATAGATAGATAGATAGATAGATAGATAGATAGATAGATAGATAGATAGATAGATAGATAGATAGATAGACAGACACAGCGACATGTATGTCTGCCACTTTCCCACTAAAATTACGGCGAACCGGCTTTCTAGTCGCCGGTTCTAGTATATGGACTACGTGTCCCATGATCTCCCTGGGCTCACGCAGCCATGACATGGGACTTGGGAGGATCTAAAGTAGCACATCTAGCTTGCTATTTGATGATATCTATTGCGAAGTGTGGGAGTGTTGTCAGAGCATTTAAAAAGTCAACATACGCCGCAAAAGTCACGTCTGCTCATTACTGCACATCACCAGTGTATCCCTGGTGACCGTCCCCGTTTCGCGCAATGCACAGACCAGAGGTTGCGCTAGACATTTTCGTTGTCTGTCATTTTGACTGACAGGGTCATAAAAATCCGGTCATAGTCTATTTTTACCCGTCACTTAAATTTTTAAAATGATAATGATGACATATTCAATAGTATTTAGTGTTAATTCATTTTTAATTAATATTGTAACGCTTGCTTGGTGGCGAAAAATTAGACACGGAAGTCGTGGTATTTTTCTCCCTTTTTACTCTGCTTACCGCCAACAACTCCGCCCCCAAAGAAAAAGAGGCAACGATATAGACCCCAATCACCAACGCCACACAATGATCTTAATTGTGGTTGTCAGCCCAAAATCTTCTAAATATATATTAAATGCATCTTACCAGATATAAAAAGACTACTACATAGTCTGTGGTGATCGTTTGGTGCCCAGATTTCTTGTCGAATTACAGCAGTCCATCTCGCTTTCATCTTCGGGTCTCTCAGAATACGGTAGAACTTCAAGTCTCTCCGTCTATCTTCTCTGTTACAGCAACCAACCGCCACACACGCCTTCACCATTTTGATTATTAATATTAACGAGCAGAAAAACACGCCGTAATAGGAGGCATGTACGTAGCGGTAATGTGTAAACATGACGAAATAACACACAATATGGCGGCTCCGGTCAGGGGGGCGGAGTTGTGACGTCATGTGATTGGGGTCTATACACAGGCGGCAATCTTGTCCATCAATTGGATGACGCGCTGGCACACCGGGTGCACCAATAAGAACCTCGCGTTGATGTGTCAATCACGGTGCCGCCGCCAGACCCCAGTGACGCTACAATATTCTGACAGAAGAGCCAACGACGTCATGCATTAAGAGAGACAATAGCTAATTAATATGCTAACTCGCCACCCTGTGGTCTGGGGTGTGAATTGCAACCTGTCAAAATGACAGATGGACTTCAGTTTTTTCCGTCATCGTTTTAAAAAAACGGTCAACGACGGAAAATATCCGGTTAACGCGACCCCTGGCACAGACACATTTTTTTTGTTTGTTTGTTTGTTTTTAAATAACTAAAGATTTGTCTGCGAGCCAGATGCAGCCTTCAAAAGAGCCAGATCTGGCCCGCGAGCCATAAGTTCCCGACTCCTGCACTAGAGGGTGCGGAGCGGTTGTCACTCCCTTTGAACTTGTTCAAACTGGCCCGCAGGCTACTCTTGGTCCCTGTAGTGAGCTTGCATGATGGTGACCCGAGGTGCAGTGTTTATGAGTTTCTAAGACATTTTTGTTTCATATAAGCAATGAGATTTTCCTAATATAAAACTTGTTCAATGGCTCAGTAAAGGTTACAAAACGTGAATATAGGACATGGCTCACTTAAAATGTGGAGTACTGTGACTCACAAGTTCCTAATTTTAGCTGTGTTTTGACTTTAACCTGAAGTTGCTGCCATCCGTTTTGTGAATAGATCAAACTACTGTATATATCTAATAGGAGTGGGAAACTCTTGGTACCTCACGATACGATATGATTTGCGATACAAAGCTCCCGATAACAATGATCTGACGATATGGCGATACGATTATCGATACATTGGTCAGGAAATCATTCTATGATATTCTACAAACGACTAATAAACAGAAAAACAAGCTTCTGCTTTGAATTGGAATGAGTTTATCACTAGTAGACGTCCAATCCATTTGAACTGGGAGGGTGGCAGCATTCGCTGCCATCCCAAACGGATTGAACGTCTATGGCCGTCAGTGGCAGCCAATGCCAGGCAATGAGGTAATTTTGAGCCATTTAAGGTCATTTACCTGTTGATTTTCAGTTACTTCCTGTGGATTTTGGGGTATTTTATGGGTCACTTCCTGTCTATTTTGAGTTACATAGCAGGAAGTGACCTGGGAATGCCCTAAAAATCAGACAGAATGACTCTGAATGCTCTGGTATCGAACGAACGAACATTTCTACTCTAAATGGATTGGGCGTCGAGCACCGTCAATGCAGCCTTAGAGTTAACTGAGACACTATTATGGTGGAAGATTTTATTAGCAACTTGTTGGTTCCTTTTTATTCTTTTTTTTTTTTTTTTACACATTGACACCTTTTTAAAACGATATCTCGATTATTGGCAGGAGCATATCGATAACCTTTACAGAGTATCACGATATATCACCATTCCGATATTTTGTCACACCCCTAATATCCAAAGCATTATTATTATTATTATTATTATTATTATTATTATTATTATCATTATTATGAATTATGCTAGCTGAGGACATGAACATGATTTTGTTACCGTTTCAGCAATTCAGTTCTGTATATCAGTTCTTATTTCAGTCTTTGTAGCATGTTTTCGGGACTTCAAATACATTCTGACGTATGTAATCAGAAACGAATAATGAAAAAGGTTTTAGAAGACCTTTGAAAAATGTAACAAAAATGTGGGTGTGTTTTGGAAGCTTGATTAATAATAGTGAAATTAATTTCAATGGCAAATTTTGAATTTAAAAATAAACAAATTAAAAGTAATATTAATACCTGTACCGGTACTGTACTTCACATTAAGATAAAGGCACTACATTGTAATTGTGCACTCAGACCTGTATTGTAAATCCTGTCCGAGACTTAAGACTATAAATGAATGACTCAGATGGATAAGACAAGTGATATCCTTCTATTCCGAATAGCACTCCTCTACTGAATAAACAACTTCTGTCTGCATTATTAACTCCGTCTGTCGAAAGCTTAAAGAAGAGCGTACCGACCAACACCCAAATAGCAAATCACTTCGTAAGAAAGAGGCAAAGCAGACTGAATAAATGGGATAGATTGTGATGTAGAGGCTGCAGATGATTTGAGAACATGAGATGGGAAGAGGAAGAGAAATGAGACATACTGGTCTTTGAAGATCAGCAAGTGAATCATCCCTTTGATAATTGGGTCTGCTTTTCATTTTGGCATTCAGAAATGGTGTTTGTGTACACTTGACACTCCTTCACCCTTTGCTGACTGTGAAACCTCACAAATAACTGTGTGTCATAAGTCTCCAATGGCGAAACGAATGTAAAAATTACACTCAAATCATATTTAATATTTGTCATGGAATTTAGCTGCATGTCATTCGGTACAACTTTGCAAATGACATATGACGTATCTGACGTATATGCGCGTGTCACTGCTGCATGATGTCTCATATGCCAAGGAGCACCGTGACATATAGGGAGCTAATATGTGCCTTTAGGAAACTTCTAGGGCTTTTTTAGCCTTGCTCTTTGTGGATGGTGTGAGACAGTCATGCTCAATTATATGTGAGTGTGTGCATTTAGAAAATTCATGTTTAATGCGATCACATGTTGGAACCTTTTTCCAACAACACCAGCAGTATTAACAGATGTTGATAGTGGCAGATGGAGCTTCCTGAATGCAGCTCAGCAATCTTGCAAATCCATCTTGCCAAGTTGCAGACTGAATGTGGCTAGATAAACAATGAAAAGACCAATTAGTGGCTAAAGGAAATCCACAAGGTACAATGGCTTGTTGAGGTGGTTGTTGCTGTAGCTGCAGTTTACCCTAACAGGACAACACTTTAAAACAAGAGCAATTGATTTTTGTGTTACACAAGAGGCCCCCTGCAACTCAAGCAGTTTGGTGGTTGAAATCCTTGGAATTGGAATTGAATCCAAAAGACAATAATATTTCAAAGTCCAAAACTCAAGAAAGTGGGCGCAAGACGAGATGACATGACATTTGTACTTGTGTGTGTGTGCGTGCATACAGTATTTCAAACGGAGATGAAAATCATTAAAAATAAAAGGTATGTGGCGGCATTAGAAAACGGGTGGTACGCAGATAGCAGTACTCATCAAATATATGACTATAAACAGCTACTTGTCAATCTTATTTTTGTACTTACAGTATTTGTGGAACAGTTTGGATAGTTGCTGTTTTCCATGTGTGAAGTTAGAGGCTGATTGTTGGAGGTTGCAAAGCACAAGTTCTGTATTAGGAGTAATCCACTATAAATATAGAAAGCAACACATTAATGCTTTTTATGTTTTATTTAAAAGGAGCCTCAAGTGCATGTACAACAAGGTAATTGTTCAATTAATATTTAAAATGTAAAATCTTGAGTAGTTGTGGCAGCTGCGTACTTAGTACCGTATCTTGCTCTGGTCACTAGCAAAAAAAAAAAAAAAGGGCATTTTGTCCACTTAGCTGCATCTGGCTCTTTGACAAAAGGGTGCCGTGATGAATTTGGTCTTCTGAGGAATTTCAATATTATGTTAAATAAAACTGCATAAATTTAGTGTGACATTTATGTAAGGTCATTGCTCAACAGTTTTCTCAGCCAAGTTTGAGGTAATTGAATTTAAGATGCTGTTTTGCCCACAGTCATCCATGGATTACTTAGAGGCTATGCAGAGCACACACTCGCATACACCAGATTGACACAAGCCTTGAAAGCTTGCTGAGACAATATGAAGAATGATAAATAAGTAACAAAAAGATCATGTAGTTTTGATACTGTGCCAACATGCCAAAGACCTTGCAAATTTGTATACGCTATTTCTTCCTAATCTGCAAGTTCTCTGCTGAATTGAAATGCAATTTTTCTTTTCCATTGGTTCATTGGTATCATTGGACAATTAACTTGTCTGACTAAACTGATAGCAAATATATGATGCATGCTCTTATTAAGGCTTCTGCATTATTAAAAATATCACTTACATACACTACATCATAAAGCACTGCATGCAGATGACACCTATTATGCGTTTTCAATGAAAAATGAATAACATTCCATATAGGGTCTGCATTAGGTGCTGAAGAAATTTAGTCCTCCCAGCCCAAACCCCACGGGGAGGCCGGCAACAGAACGGAAATGTGCTCTGCCGCTCGACGCCCCCGAAGAGCCAGGCCAGGAGGAAGCCAAACGCCGCGCGTTCCTGTGTTAACCCTTTGCACACTGACTCCATGTTTCAAAAGCTTGAAGAACACTCGCCGAAAACAGGTTGACAATTTATTTGTCGACAATGGTAAAAAACAAGGCAAAAACAGACGACGGAGGGAAAATTCTGGATCCAAAACAAGGCTACATGTTTCCGAGCAGAAGAAATCTGTCTTATCTCAGTGTCCAGTCTTTTTGAAGTCTTTGCTGATGCGGGTCTTGTCGAAGGCGTTTCTGGGCGTTGCTTTTGGGCTGCCCCCGCTGTGGCCGGTTTTGGGCAGCTTAGGTTCGTGCGCGGATTGGGACGCCCGCTATCAACTTTGCTGCCCAGACTGGTTGTACTTGTTTTAGGACAAAGCGCTTTGTCCTTGGAGTTTGCTGGGAGAGCAGATTACCCGAGTTGGTGCGTCACTCTTGTGATAAGACGGCATTGTGTATCTCTTCTATTTTTTCTCATTAAACTATGGTGTGCTATTTATTTTATATTAGTAGTGTAGTCCTACCGTAAATATGAAAATGATACTATTTCCTGATTAATTATATTACGTGTGTTAGACTAATGCAAACAGTTAGACGGTGCCTACGAAAACCTGTACCATATGTACCTGTATGTGTTAGACTATACTGTATATGTGTTAGACTAATGCAGACAATTATATGGTGTGTGCGATGACGATATCGTTTCTCCTTCAGTGCCAAATTGTATGCTCGCTCTTACGCCTGCGGTATACAAAGAAACACAGCCGTCCACAACTGAACTAATCATTCAGCGTTTTGCAACTACAGGTAGTCCCCGGTTTACGAATCAGTTCCGTTCCTACGCTGGCAACGTAACCTAAATTTCCACGCAAATCAAAATGAACCCTTTAAATACCCTTAATCTCAAAATAACTATTCAAAAACATGCATTCTACGTCATATTAATAAAATAAAGTAAAAAATAGGATAGAGAAGATAGATATTTCTTCTCTCCCTTAACATCAATCACACCATATTTGTTCTTACAAATGACATTTATTTGTCACCGTCAAACTATTTTTTACACATTTAGAAAAAAACAATCATGACAGTGCGTACAATAATGCTATGATGTAAATCAATAGAGACATATTTGCTTACCAAAAACATACCTCGATGGCTGCACAATAATACCAAGCGGAATAAGGTCCAAATCTTTTCCCCATTCAGAGGAGAAAACGAACGCTGCTCAATAAGCTAGCGGGCTAATAGTGAACTAACGCAGGCATCGCTGAGCCTGCGCCGTTTACCCTTTCGCTACCTTCTTATAGACCCCAATCACGTGACGTGACAACTCCGCCCCCCTGACTGGTGCCGCCATATTGTCCGTCAGCTCATCGTGTTTACATATTACCACTACGTAAATTCCTTCTATTACTGCGTGTTTTTCTGCTTGTCTAAGGAATCACCGCCTAGTAAACGAACCCAAAAACCTGCCTGACAATCATTAACATTGATTCATCAAAACGGCGAAGGCATGTGTGGCGGCTGGTTGCAGTAACAGAGAAGATAAACAGTCATTTTAGTAGTTGCTGTGTGCCAATTGTTAAAAGGGCAAATCTCTAAAGCAGCACGGTTTGTTAATCTTGGTCCATGATGCGTTTGTGTCGACAGCCGTCAGACAGCGGCGAAAACATCAATATGATGCCAACACGATCGCAGACATCATCAGACGGAGACTACGAAGCGCGTCGTCATGGTCGCGCAGCAAGAAGTTGAGCGCAACAACAGGTGTTGTGCCGAAAAATAGCCGCCCTGCGTGAAATGTTCCCCCTTACGGGAGCGCCCATGCGGAAACGACTTTCTTGTACCGTGAATATGTGTTATTTTACTCTGCTTGAACTAATAAATGTCATACCTGTGTGATTGTCATTGGGATATGGTCCTGAAACCTATAGACTTTCTGTTCAAAGATGGTTATGTGGCCCAGTCCACGATTTGTTATATTTGTTATATATATATAATATTTTGTGTAATTTAAATATTTAAAACTGATCTTACAGTCGTAAATCCATTACTGTAATGCGTCCTTGAAAACATTTGATGTTTTCACGTTAATAAAGCGTTATATAGAAGCGCTTCCGTAAGGGGGGACATTTCACGCAGGGCAGCTATTTTTCGGCACACGCGCGCGTTGTCGATCAAGTTTTATTTTACAATCGTGACAACGGTAACGCTCAGCTGACCAAATGTCGGTTTATAATCGGGCCGGTGCCGATTTTGGGTACCCGACTCCTCATCGTGACATAAACTGGAGTATGATTGGAAACGAGCTCTGACGCACGGGACGGGACCGGACGGGAGGAAACATCGGTTTGGGCATCAAATATGGATCTGGGGACTGGATCGACCGAAGCTTTTCCAAATAACGGGTTTTATGCAACTCATCCAATGAGAAGCCCCGGTCTGAAAGCACCGGGGCTTCCATAATTTGCAAGTGAATCCACCTTTAGAAACTACTATCATTGACAATACGGACACACAATGACGAACAATATGGCGGCACAATACAGCGATCACGTGATTGTGTGACGTTGATGATTGAGGTCTATATTGTTAACCCCGGTTCCCAACATGAAAGCAACTCTAGAAAGTAACAGGAAGTAGCGCTGGCGTGACGTCAGACAAGTCCGAGTGCAACACAGGAAAGCGTGCCACACACACAGTATAATTTTTTATAATATAGCTAAAGCGGCCAGGACATTGTGCATCCTCAGTGACATACTGTTTTGGGTTCAATGAAAAATAACACAGAACAGTTTATTTTGTGCTTAAATGTTGTTTCCTGATAGCAACTCTCAGATTTTTCTATAAGCACACATATTCTATGTGCGAGATACAATCCCAAGGTGTGCGTCACTGTGGTATTTCGTTTCTGCCTGTCCAGTTTAATCGTTCCGCAACAGATTTTGTGCGCTATTGATGTGCATGTTGTGCAATATTGAATGTACAGTACGAGAGTTAATTAATAGTTTTCTTTCAAGAGGAGGACTGCCTGACTGGTTCAACCAATGGTAGTGATTTTAACAGGGGTCGACCACATCATAAGATGATTTAGACTGAGGAAAGAAAAAGTAATACTACCAGTAATAATGATATGCATATACTGGACTGTCTCAGAAAATTAGAATACACAATATTCTAATTTTTTGAGACAGTCCTGTGTATATATACAGGACTGTCTCAGGAAATTAGAATACACAATATTCTAATTTCCTGAGACAGTCCAGTATATGGCGGAAAACACAGACAAGGCTGAAAAAGCAGTTTCTGCTCTTGCACTCCTCTTTAAAATAAACTGCTGTATTTTAAGCCAAAACAACTGTTGTGTTTGATAGAACAATATGTCTATATGCTGCCATAGCAGATTCATGGCGCATTAAGCCCCCGAACTATTTTTAATGTGTCCGTTTTACCCTGGAAACCCCCGTTTAGAGATGTCGCTCAACCACTTTTATTTCAACCCAGCCATAAAACGAAGGTAATTAAATCATATTTATTATTCAAAATGTCTGTCATTTTTAGCTTAGAATAATTAATTGATGTCTAATATTTCGTTTAAAAAAAAAAAAAAGACTAACAAATTATTCACTCGCATAATTTAAACTTAAACAAATGACGTCACAATGAAAAAAATGGTGTCTGTAAGAAGTCACGGATATCTACAGTGGGGAGAACAAGTATTTGATACACTGCCGATTTTGCTGGTTTTCCCACTTGCAAGCCATGTAGAGGTCTGTAATTTGTATCATAAGTTCTCTTCAACTGTGAGGGACGGAATCTAATACAAAAATCCAGAAAATCACATTGTATAATTTTTAAATAATAAATTTGTGTTTAACTGCATGAAATAAGTATTTGATACATTACCAACTAGTAGATATTTCGGCTCTTAGTTCTTTTTTAAGAACCCCTCCTGTTCTCCACTCATTACCGGAAGTAACTGCACCTGTTTGAACTTGTTACCTGTATAAAAGACACCTGTTCACATGCTCAAACAAACAAACTCCAACCTCTCCACAATGGCCAAGACCAAAGAGCTGTGTAAAGACATCAGGGAAAAAAATAATAGACCTCCACAAGGCTAGGATGGGCTACAGGAAAATAAGCAAGCAGCTTGGTGAGAAGGTAACAACTGTTGGAGCGATTATTACAAAATGGAAGAAGTTCAAGTTGACGGTCAATCTGCCTCGTTCTGGGGCTCCATGCAAGATCTTACCTCGTGGGGCATCACTGATCATGAGGGAGGTGAGGGATAAGCCCAGAACTACACGGCAGGACCTGGTCAATGACCTGAAGAGAGCTGGAACCACAGTCTCGAAGAAAACTGTCGGAAACACATTACGCCGTCATGGACTAAAATCCTACAGCGTACGCAAGGTCCCGCTGCTGAAGTCAGTGCGTGTCCAGACACGTCTGAACTTTGCCACTGACCATCTGGATGATCCAGAGGAGCAATGGGAGAAGGTCATGTGGTGGGATGAGACCATAATTGAACTTTTTGGTCTAAACTCGGCTTGTCGTGTTTGGAGGAAAAAGAAGGATGAGTACAACCCCAAGAACACCATCCCAACCGTGAAACATGGAGGAGGAAACATCATTTTTTGGGGCTGCTTCTCTGCCAAGGGTACAGGACAACTGTACCGTATTGAGGGGAGGATGGATGGGGCAATATATGGCCAGATCTTGGCTGACACGATCCTTCCTTCAGTGAGAGCCCTCAAGATGGGTCGTGGCTGGGTCTTCCAGCATGACAACGACCCAAAGCACACAGTCAAGGCAACTAAAGAGTGGCTCCGTAAGAAGCATCTTAAGGTCCTGGAGTGACCTAGCCAGTCACCAGATCTGAACCCAATAGAAAATCTAAGGAGGGAGCTGAAAGTCCGTGTTGCCCGGCAGCAACCCCGAAACTGAAGGCTCTGGAGAAGATCTGCATGGAGGAGTGGGCCAAAATCCCTGCCGCAGTGTGAGCAAACCTTGTCAAGGACTACAGGAAACGTTTGGTATCTGTAATAGCAAACAAAGGTTTCTGTGCCAAATATTGAGTTTGATTTTTGTGATATATCAAATACTTATTTCATGCAATTAAATGCAAATTTATTATTTAAAAATCATACAAAGTGATTTTCTGTTTTTTTTTGTATTAGATTCCGTCCCTCACAGTTGAAGAGAACTTATGATACAAATTACAGACCTCTACATGCTTTGCAAGTTTGAAAACCAGCAAAATCGGCAGTGTATCAAATACTTGTTTTCCCCACTGTACCTCATAACTATCGCTTAATTGTATATATTTTTTCATTACTGTCGCATTTTCTCCGATAAGTTAGATAAAAAATAATCGATCCAAACAAAGACATATAAAAAAAAAGTTTCAAAGGGTAAATATATGAAAAAGAAAATCTCGACCACTCCTTGATGTCTGTGATTTCTGCATCGCGACCCTTAATATATTACCATGTTTCACCCATAAAATCTCCCCAAAATCGAGCTGTGGCCATTCACAGCTGTGTCTTTACATTCAGTGATACATGCTACATTAAGTATTTGGATCGAAACAAGGTAAGTACGCGTTAATATCTCATTAAAGTTATGGTGTCTGTAATTCTGCTCTCACGTGCTCTCACCTCCAGAGAGGGTTTCTCTGTTTAAAAAAACATTTTTTTTTTTTGCAAAAATGCCCTACTGTTCAAAATTTTCTTCCCCAGAGATTTTAAGCTTTCCAATGATGTATCACACATGCATATACAACAATTTTGAAATTTGGCCAAATAAGGGGTCTCAGAACTTGAAGTTACCTGAGTGTTTTCCGCCATATATATTTTTTAAATGACCTTCTTATGAGTAGGATGTATTGTTTGTTTAGATATGTCTTTGCATATTCATGTGGTAAACCCTCAGTTCCAGGCAATCCTGACTATTTTTGTCTTGAAGCAAAAGTACAGCTAATGACTTCAGTGTTTCCCAGTGGACAGCCATAATGCATTTAAGCACCCCTGAGGGAGCCTATGCCTGACAGTGTGGAACTGCCTCTTGGCCCACTGTCACAATATCTTTGCATTCCTTACTGTGTCTTTTCCATTCTGCCAGTCTCTTGCATTCCTGTTCCACTGTTGTCTTCTTTGAGTACTTTCCTGTGTACAGTTGACTGTATTCTTTTCTGTCAGGGGTTAAACATTAGACAAATTTACAGAAGATAGATTCATATTGTTGTCACTTCCGATTACATGGATTTACTTATTACTTGATAGTGAACTGGACGTTTATGGACAAAAAATTTGCTCTTTCTCTTGGCCACTTGCATTGATTCATCTGGATTTGTCCTGTCACCAAAATGCATGCTGAATCCACAACAACCTTACTTTTGCTGAAGTTACATAACGTACATGCAGCAAGTGGGACAAGCATAGTTCATCTGCATGAGTACCTGAACATATAAAAGCATCACTTACAACAATGCTTTTGGCTTTTTTTTTATTTTTTATTTTTTTTTTTAACTTTTTTGAACAGTAGTATGTGGGGCCCCCATCATAATGATAACTAAATGGTCCATATTATCCCCAGATATCAAAATGGTATATATTTTTTAACCTGTCCTGTTCAGCTGCTTGACACAGAGAATGGAAATCTGAGTGTTCGATTGGTCTGAACAGTTTTAATGTAACACATGGGAGTATGACATACTCCCACTGTGATCATTAAACGTGCCTCATTTATTAGGAGAAAACAGCGAACAGGAAGTGTTTATAGGGGGACAGAAAAAAGAGAATAGAAGAGAGAGAGAAAAAGCACAAGCAACAACAAAAAATACATTGAACGCCTACATTAACTATGAATTTGTTGGTGCTATCGCTAGCCAGTTGTAATTCCGGTTGACACCATGTGAGTGGCCTGATGGTCAAGAAGAAAGAGGAGGGAAGCGGTCAGAAAGATAAGTGATTGGGAAGGGTGAAATGTACACAAATCAGCTATGTGAGGTGTAGAACCCAGTATTTGTATGAAACCCTTGTGAGTGTGGGTATGTTGGCATCCTATTCTGTGCTGCCTTATCGCTAATCATCACACCAAGTTTCTCTACTTGAGTGTGTCTAATTGCACGTAGTCATGCGTGTAATAGCACTTTTTTAGGATAGAGAGAGAGTACCATGAGTAATCTTGACATCAAACAACAATATCAGAAAAAATTCATTAAGGAAAACATCGGTGAGAGAGGAGTATCAAGATCAAAGGCCCTGTAGAGTAAAGAGAAATAAAAGCACACGCAATAAAATCTGTAATCCTCTAAATAATGAAGAGCTGTGGATGGGAAGAGTAATTCTAAATAATTCAGTGAGGGTTGGTGGGGGTATTTGGGTGCAAATAGGAATATTAAAGTCAATTTGTCGGTGACAGGATTATCTCCACCCCACCTGCATGCCACATTAACACAAGTGTGACCCCACCACTAATGGCACACTAACCAATCTTCAATTAAAGACCAGCGATGCAAAACTAAGAGCTTTTTTTCTGCTAGCAAAAAACCCAAACAGAGATAAAAATTGTTTGAGCGCACAATACACTGAAACTTAATAGTTTTGTTGTTTTCTTATGTTTTAAAAAGTTCATAATCTATAATTGTTTTCATGAATATTAATGATAACCACAAAAGAGTACGATGACCTCAAACTGCAGTGTTATTTACATGAGCAGTATGGTTTTATCTTGTTGGCTACATTAGTTTTTACATTACTGTTGTTGTTTTCATTATTGTGCAAATTACTGTATTTTTAGGCCAATCACTGATGATGATTATGAAGGAAAGTGTACATGAACCACAAAGTTATTATGTCTTCACATGCTCATTTTATACTTTTTTCCTGAATAGCAAAATAACATTTTGACCTCATACTGCAGTGTTATTTAAATGGGCAGATCTTGTAGGCAACATTTTTTTTCACTACTGCTAACTATGATGGAAAGTGTAGATAAACTGCACAGTTATTATTTGATATTGTCTTCACATGCTCATTTTACCTTTGACCTAAATAGTCTGCAGCATTGGTGTCAAAGGTTATCACCATACAGTTTTGCTTCTTTAATAGTCTATTAATCTTCCATGCTTTCTCTATTCTAGACCTAAGGGAAAAATTAATAGGAAAATGTGAAATATGGTTGAGACCAGATATATCCGTCTAGATTTAGCATCACACGCATAATTCAAATTTTTTTTATTTCATTACAGTTTACGATCTCTGCAGTGCATCTCTTTGATCATTTAGTTGTCTTTCCTGTACATGTGATCGATTATGATCTACTAGTTAATGGATGGAATATATATATACAGTGCCTTGCAAAAGTATTCGGCCCCCTTGAACCTTGCAACCTTTCGCCACATTTCAGGCTTCAAACATAAAGATACAAAATTTTAATTTTTTGTCAAGAATCAACAACAAGTGGGACACAATCGTGAAGTGGAACAAAATTTATTGGATAATTTAAACTTTTTTAACATATCAAAAACTGAAAAGTGGGGCGTGCAAGATTATTCGGCCCCCTTGCGTTAATACTTTGTAGCGCCACCTTTTGCTCCAATTACAACTGCAAGTCGCTTGGGGTATGTTTCTATCAGTTTTGCACATCGAGGGACTGACATTCTTGCCCGTTCTTCCTTGCAAAACAGCTCGAGCTCAGTGAGGTTGGATGGAGAGTGTTTGTGAACAGCAGTCTTCAGCTCTTTCCACAGATTCTCGATTGGATTCAGGTCTGGACTTTGACTTGGCCATTCTAACACCTGGATACGTTTATTTTTGAACCATTCCATTGTAGATTTGGCTTTATTTTTTGGATCATTGTCCTGTTGGAAGATAAATCTCCGTCCCAGTCTCAGGTCTTGTGCAGATACCAACAGGTTTTCTTCCAGAATGTTCCTGTATTTGGCTGCATCCATCTTCCCGTCAATTTTAACCATCTTCCCTGTCCCTGCTGAAGAAAAGCAGGCCCAAACCATGATGCTGCCGCCACCATGTTTGACAGTAGGGATGGTGTGTTCAGGGTGATGAGCTGTGTTGCTTTTACGCCAAACATATCCTTTTGCATTGTGGCCAAAAAGTTCAATTTTGGTTTCATCTGACCAGAGCACCTTCTTCCACATGTTTGGTGTGTCTCCCAGGTGGCTTGTGGCAAACTTTAAACGAGACTTTTTATGGATATCTTTGAGAAATGGCTTTCTTCTTGCCACTCTTCCATAAAGGCCAGATTTGTGCAGTGTACGACTGATTGTTGTCCTATGGACAGACTCTCCCACCTCAGCTGTAGATGTCTGCAGTTCATCCAGAGTGATCATGGGCCTCTTGGCTGCATCTCTGATCAGTTTTCTCCTTGTTTGAGAAGAAAGTTTGGAAGGACGGCCGGGTCTTGGTAGATTTGCAGTGGTCTGATGCTCCTTCCATTTCAATATGATGGCTTGCACAGTGCTCCTTGAGATGTTTAAAGCTTGGGAAATCTTTTTGTATCCAAATCCGGCTTTAAACTTCTCCACAACAGTATCTCGGACCTGCCTGGTGTGTTCCTTGGTTTTCATAATGCTCTCTGCACTTTAAACAGAACCCTGAGACTATCACAGAGCAGGTGCATTTATACGGAGACTTGATTACACACAGGTGGATTCTATTTATCATCATCGGTCATTTAGGACAACAATGGATCATTCAGAGATCCTCACTGAACTTCTGGAGTGAGTTTGCTGCACTGAAAGTAAAGGGGCCGAATAATATTGCACGCCCCACTTTTCAGTTTTTTATTTGTTAAAAAAGTTTAAATTATCCAATAAATGTTGTTCCACTTCACGATTGTGTCCCACTTGTTGTTGATTCTTGACAAAAAAAAATTAAATTTCATATCTTTATGTTTGAAGCCTGAAATGTGGCGAAAGGTTGCAAGATTCAAGGGGGCCAAATACTTTTGCAAGGCACTGTATATATATATATATATATATATATATATATATATATATATATATATATATATATATATATATATATATAATTAGCTATATTAGCTTATATACAGCTTAAAAATTAATTAATCGTAATTAATCACAATTAATAGCAATTCAAACCATCTATAAAATATGCCATATTTTTCTGTAAATTATTGTTGGAATGGAAAGATAAGACACAAGATGGATATATACATTCAACATACGGTACATAAGTACTGTATTTCTTTATTATAACAATAATTCAACAAGATGGCATTACCATTATTAACATTTTGTGAAAGCGATCCATGGATAGAAAGACTTGTACTTCTTAAAAGATACATTTTAGTACAAGTTATAGAAATTTTATATTAAAACCCCTCTTCATGTTTTCGTTTTGATAAAATTTGTAAAATTTTCAATCAAAATATAAACTAGTAGCCCGCCATTGTTGATGTCAATAATTACTTACACAATGCTCATGGGTGCTGAAGCCTATAAAATCTGTCGCACCCAAGCGCCAGCAGAGGGCGGCAAAACTCCGAAAAACACAATAAGTACACCTTTCACTATGCTGTCATTTTAATCTGTTTGAGCGGGGCATTTGTGCGTTAATTGCGTCAACTATTTTAACGGGGTTAATTAAAAAAATTAATTACCGCTCGTTAACGCGATAATTTTGACAGCCCTAATATATATATGTATATATATATATATATATATATATATATATATATATATATATATATATATATATATACACATATGTATATATATAAAATCAGAGGCGCTACGTCCCATTAGGCAAACCAGGCAATTTCTTAGGGCCCCCAGCCAACAGGGGCCCCCAAAGGGCCAACAGATGAAGCACATGCAGTTTTACTGCGCTGTCGTAGCGACAAGTGTGGGGAGTATTTCATA
The DNA here is from genome assembly GCF_030265065.1 of Corythoichthys intestinalis. Lineage (NCBI taxonomy): Eukaryota > Metazoa > Chordata > Actinopteri > Syngnathiformes > Syngnathidae > Corythoichthys > Corythoichthys intestinalis. The sequence continues at coordinate 20,887,682 of NC_080410.1, forward strand.
TACAATACAATAAAATATATGGAATCATTTGGCAGACTAACTATTCTGTTATAAATCCTAATCAACACTAATCATGTCAGGTAGATTATACATGTTTAAAAAAGTCCAATTAGCTATTAATTCCACATGATTGATTAAAGAGTTACTCTCCAAGTACTCTTTGGAAAGTCCTTGCCGCATTGTATTATATTGATTTTCACAGGCCAACTCATTATTTATGTGACTACTTAAAGAAATGGTGATTTTTCCAAAAAGTCTACTAATGGGTCAATCGTATTCCTCGTCGAATACTCTATCAGAAAAATATAACATATCTGCATCTAAAATAATCCTAAACAATTTTATTAGCAAATTTGATACTCATTTCGGTCGGTCGTCCACCAATCAGTGGTTTTTGCGGAATAATTTGAATTTGGTGGGTCGTAGGGCCAATCTGACTACTGTTTTCACACAAAGGTATATACCTCCACATCCGACGGTGGTATTTTTGTGTTGCTACTCTTTTTTCTATTGCTCCAAGTCCAACTGTCCCCCTTACTTGCACACGCTCGAAGGGCCCCATGTTGCTTGTTGCCTGGGGCCCCCAGGGACCCTTGCTACGCCTCTCTATATAATATATGGCGGAAAACAATCAGGTGACTTGAAGTTCCACTCTGAGACCCCCAACTTGGCCAAATTTCAAAATTGTCCAATATGCATGTGTGATAAATCATTGGAAATCTTAAAATCTCAATTTTCTGGGGGAAGAAAAATTTTGAACGGGAAGACATTTAATTTTTTTTTTTTTTTTTTAAACAGCAAAACCCTAACTAGAGGTGAGAGCACGCGAGAGTATAATTAAAGACACCATGATTTTAACGAGATATTATCGCGTAGTTACTACCTTGTTTCGATCCAAAATCTCCATGTAGCATGTATCATTGAGTGTCAAGACACATTTTTGATACATTTTTGGGAGATTTTATGGGTGAAACATGATAATTCATTTCCCCCGATATGTTAGATGATAAATAATCGATCCAAACAAAGAAAATTTGAAAAGTAACGTTTAAAAGGGTAAATATATGAATAAGAAAATCTCGACCACTCCTTGTTGTCTGCGATTTCTGCATCACGACCCTAGGGTTCCGTTCTAAATTTTTCTTCCCCAAGAAAATTGAGATTTTAAGCTTTCCAATGATGTATCACACATGCATACAGGACAATTTTGAAAACTGAGTGTTTTCCGCATGTGGCAGAAAACACTCAGGTGACTCGAAGTTCCGCTCTGAAAAATTTTAAACAGCAAGGCATTTAAAAAAATAAAATAAATAAACCGCAAACCCGAACTGGAGGTGAGAGCATGAGAGAGCAGAATTAAAGACGCCACGATTTTAACGAGATATTATCGCATACTTACCTTGTTTCGATCCAAATACTCCATGTAGCATGTACCACATAGCGTCAAGACGTAGATGTGAATGGCCAAAGCCGGATTTGGGGGGATTTTATGGGTGAAACATGGTAATATAACAAGGGTCGCGATGCAGAAATCGGAGACATCAAGGTGTGGTCGAGATGTTCTTTTTCATATATTTACCCTTTTAAACGTTTTTTTTTTCCCAATTTTTCTTTGTTTTGATCTATTAATTATCATCTAACATATCGGGGAAAATGCAACAATAACTAAAAAAAAATAAAAATATGCCATAGTTATGAGGTAGATATCCGTGACATCAAGGGGTGGTCGGGATGTTCTTTTTCATATATTTACCCTTTTAAACGTTTTTTTTTTCTTCCAATTTTTCTTTGTTTGGATCTATTATTTATCATCTAACATATCGGGGAAAATGCAACAATAAAAAAAAAAAAAAAAAAAAAAAAAATTAAGCCATAGTTACTTATTGACTTATTTACAGACACCATTTTTTTTATTTGTGACGTAATTTGGTTCAAAGTTTAAAATATGCGAGTGAATAATTTTCTAAAGTTTTTTTTTTTTTTTTTTTTTTTTTAAGAAATATTAGACATCAATTAATTATTCTAAGCTAGAAATGACAGACATTTTGAATAGGAAATATAATTACTTACCTTCTTTTTATGGCTGGGTTAAAACAAAAGCGGTTGCGAAATGTATATAAACGGGAATTTCCAAGGTAAAACGGAAAAATTAAAAATAGTTCGGGGACTTATTGCGCCATGAATCTGCTATGGCAGCATATAGACATATTGTTCTATCAAACACAACAGCTGGTTTGGCTTAAAACACAGCAGTTTATTTTAAAGAGGGGTGCAAGAGCAGAAACAGCTTTTTCAGGCTTGTCTGTGTTTTCCGCCATATATACTGTATTTATTTATTTTTCCAACTAAAAGAACTGAACCTAGTGGCACGGTGAAAAAGTGGTTAGCACGTGCACCTCGCAGTTCTGAGATTGTTGATTCAATCCCGGCTCTGGCCTCTCAGTCCAAATTGTCCGTGCATGTTTGTCTCCATCTGCCCTGCGACTGGCTGTCAACCAGTTTAGGGCATACTCTGCCTCCTGCTCGTTGTTTTCTGGGATAGGCTCCAGCACCCTTGCAACCCTTGTGAGGATAAGCGGTTAAGAAGATGGATGAATGAGTTAATGTGTTGCTGCTTCGACAACAACACAATCCAGGTGGTGGCTCCTTTTCCAGCGCTGCGGGAGGCGGGGTGGGCCGCGCTCGCGAAAGTTCACATTCTGCTGTTGACTAACAAAATTTGGTGCTGACAAGTCGGAGGTATCTTGTCTTTATTATCTATTTATTTATTTGTTAGTATAAATTGCGTACCTAATTTCGACACTTGACGGGCATTTTATACTCACCTCAATGCCACTCTTTTAACAGTCTCCCACTCTCATTTGGAAACCACAAACAAGAAGGACAGTGAATTTCAAGTGAAGCCTCTCCTTTTGGTCCATGTTTTGTTCCACTTGATCACCCATCTGTGTTTCATTTTCTTCTATTTCTCTTTTTTTTTTCTTTTTGGGTAATCCCTGACCCATTCTTCCCCTCTCTCTCTTGAAATGTGAGTATGCTATGAAGCGGCATCACAATCTTTTTTTATTTACGAGTGCCCTTCCCTTTATGTGCGTATGTGTGCTTGTGTTTAGTTTACGGTGTGTGTAGGGAGTGGACGCAGCCGAGCCTCAAATGCTCCGAGAGCCATTTTCAAATCTCATTTCACACAGCTGAGGGTAAAAAAACCTGACACAGCACTCTGTGAGGAAGGAAAGGAAGGGATAGAAAAGGAGGATGAAAACCGGAGGAGGAGAAATAGGGGAGGTATGCAGGAGATGGTCAGGAAATGATGGCTAAGATGAAGTGGAGAGTGAGGGTCAAAATGAGAGTTGGTGGGCTTGCATTGTATACAGGCTGGCGAGAAGAAGCCTGGTGGGAAAAACGAAGCGAATAATTGTTTAAACTTGGTCACTTGTGAAAGGGAAATGAGATAAACAAAGGAGAAGGGAATTGCATAAGGAAATTTTGATACATTTATGATATGTAGCCAATAGTTTGACTGGCTTTGCATAAAAATATTAGATACTAAACCAAGGAAGGCAATGTTTTTAGTAGGATAATGCATGTTAAATAGCATCTTCCATACGAGGGAATGTGCAGGATACTATGCAAAACACTTGGTAAAATGAATGAATGAATAAATTAATAAGAATATATATTCAGTGTAAAAACATGGCACCATCCATGTATAAGACTGCAACTTTCACAACATTATAAATAAATATATTACTATTTATGGTAAAGATGCACGATAACATCGGTTACCGATAATGGCAATTATGACGTCACACAGATACCGTAGTTTCCCGAATATAACGCACAGTTTTTTTCCCCAAAATCAACTTGTAAAATAATGGTGCGCATTATAAACGGGTACATGGATGGAGACAGGAATACATATATACACATATATATAATACATATATACATATATATATACGGCCACGTTGTGTTGTTTCGGTAATACTTCACTCTAATCGGCCGAATGATTTTGTCTGTGTTAAATTCAGCTTTTTTCACCCTTCATAAAGCACAGAATTTAGTTTCTTGAACTCATTTGAGTCAACGTTTATTGCAGCTCCGCAACTCGGAGCATAACAAACGTAAGCACACAGACTTCCTGTGTCCGTCAACTATACCTGTCCCTCCGGAAACTCAAACCCAAATAACAATAGTTCCTATTGTTACTGTCGTGTTGACAGCGATGAGCTCTCACGGATTTCCGACTTACGTTCTCCCTTTCATTTTACCGTATAAATCCATGGAAGAAACATTTATTCATCATGATGAAACGAGCAAGTTATACAACAGCCTTTAAAAGAAAAGTCACATCTGTTTTGTTTTCTCCTAGATTCTGGTAAGTTGGAGAAGTTGTCAAATCATATTATTACCATAAATACTGTCAGTTTATGGTAATGTTTTGAACTACCAATGTGCTATGCTTGTGCTGTGTTTCACCAGTCAGTAAAATGACATTTCTGTATCTGTACACGAGCTCTGTTTTCTTGTATTCTTCTATTTATTGGTGCTAAAATTAGGGTGCGCGTTATAAACGGGTACAATAATTTTCCCTAAATTTTACAAGTAAATTTGGGGTGCGCATTATACACGGGTGCGCATTATATTTGGGAAATTACGGTAATCAACATTTTTAAAAAATCGACCGATAATGCAATCCGATAATTATATACTTGATTTGGCCTCCAAATGTGTGCAACCAAAGGAGTTTTGTTCAATTCAGCACCGCTGCCTCCTCAACCCCTCCTCTCTCTAAAGCCCCTGAGGAAGGAGGGGTTGAGGAGTTACACAGCAGAAGCAAGGAGATCAATGGCGGCTGTTACCAGCGTTGCTGGATTTATCCGTGTGTGAAAAAAAATGACGCTCTCGCCGTCTGCAAAACATGCACTGCAGAAGTTCCACAAGGTGGAAAAAAGCCTCCTCATTCAGCCCAAAGCGGGCAGTAAACTCCATCTAAGGCCAAACAACGGCACGAGACTGATAGTTGACAAGTAGCCGTCTTCCGACGGAGCTCGCCACTCTGGCCGGTCCTTGCAGGCCACTGCCGCCTCGGGCAGGCAGGCCGAGTCCGGTTCCCCAGCAGTGGGACCTCCGGCGAACACCCTGGTTTCTCAAGCGTTCCCCTACGGCGTGCGGGACGCGAGGCATGCGGATCCGTCCGGAGGAGAGCCAGGCCCCGAATACGCTGCGGCGAGCCAGCCGGGGTGGGTGGATATCCGGTACGAACGTAGCTGCCGCCGCCACTCTAGTTCAACTCGTCAAGCACTACGGCCAGACAGAGGCCTGGCGCGGGTGCCTATTTGGCAGCTGGAAGGACTGAAGGGCACAGGTGGGAGGAGATGCCGGACGAGAGACATTTTTTTTACCGAAATGACCCAAGAGCCAAACCCCCGGATAAAAAAATAATGCAGTTTTTACGACCACCATTCTTCGTGAAAAACATGCCGATCACCAAGGACATTTGGACAAGTGATGTCAAGTAAGCATGCTTCTCATGACGGCACAGTGGTTAGAAGATAATTGTAACATGCACAAAACCACACTCACGAGAAGTTAGCTAGTCAGTAATTGAGTACAATGTAAATTTATGACGTCTTAATCAGATCATTCTTCTTAAATCTAGTCAAATCATTTTCCGCATCTTGTTTTGAGTGTTAAAGACTAGTTAACAAATGAATGCTCCAGATGTTTCCACTTACTTGGAGTATGTAAATATTGCCATTTGTTCTCATTAAGCCCATATATCTAAAAAAGAAAAATGGGTCATTTTTCACCTAAATCAAGAAAAAAATGCTTTCAAATAATGTTTTGAACAAAACCTGTTCTTGAATAAAGAACCTTTCTGACAAAAAAGGTTTTTTTTTAGGATTAAGTATAATTTATTGCTTAAAATAAGACTGTTAAACTTATTTTCAGCAAGCGATTTTTCGTCAAGAAATCTGAGTGAAATACACTTGAAGCTCTGGCAGATAATTTTACTTATTTCCAATAGCTTTACACTTAAAGCTGACTAGTTTTAAGGAGGTGTGTTTTTGCAGTGTAGTAATGTTATATACAGTGGGGAGAACAAGTATTTGATACACTGCCAATGGGTTTTCCCATTGGCAGTGTATCAAATACTTCTTCTCCCCACTGTATGTTAGGAATGGCTTACTTTTAAAGGTATTTTTGTGCAACTTAGGTACTCTGTAGGTAATTGTAGCCAAAAATTTACCATTACACAATGTCAGACAATCTGTCATTATCTATATGTTTGAATTTACTACTTGTTCACATTTGATGTTGAAAAAAAGAGCAATAAATTATATTTTTGCACAGTAATATTTTGTCTTGTGTATACTTTAAAATTTTACATAAATCTTTTAATAGAATTATCGGCTTGACATTATCGATTATCGGTTGGAACGAGGAGGCAATTATCAGTGATTGGTATCGGTTGAAAAATGTATTATCGTGCATCACTAATTTATGGTGTTAGTTCTTGGTTTTAGTGTTGATTTTATGGTCTCATATCAGTTTGGGTCTAGGTCTCAACTCCCAGAAGTATTGGTCTTTTCCTAGTCCGAGTGAGTTCTCGTCACGGGCAAGAATAGTTGTCTCGGATAGTGTGGTCTTGTGCATCAAACCACCGTATACACCACTTGAAATTGAATATAGAATAATAATCTGGAGTAGAATACTCTTGTCGAAATATACTCACTGTTCACTTTCTCCTCTAACTGACCCTTTCCTCACTTCCTTCCTGCAAAATGAGCATGTTTGTGCAAATGAGGTAATTAGGAAGGATTCCTTTGAGCTTTAAGGTTTGAGAAAAGATGTGAAGAGAGGTAAGAGTACGTGGTGGATAAGGGTTCATGTATCTGACACTTCATTAGGTACATCTGCACCATCTAATGAGATCCAATAAAAGCTCCGATGGAGATAATAATGCTTTGTTTTGATTGACAGTATCACAGGGTTATTACAATTATGTGTACGGTATACACATGCTCTGTATTTTACTGGAAAAGGTTGCCCTCATTGTGGCTGAAGCCAAAATATTAGATTTATATCATAGCATGGAGCAGTTTTACTCCACTGCAAACTGCAACCACAATAATAAACATATTTGTCATATATTGCATATCACAGATTATACAGGATGCGGTGAGAGATCATAGATTATCATCACTTGATACTTAATTATTTGCTTTCCCTTTGCTATTCCTATCACCGATAACAGCTCACGTTTTCTGTCCTTAGTGACTTCCTCTTTCCTACCGTGTGCGTCCATTATCTTTCAGTTTAATAGCTTCTTTTGTCTGTCATCCTCAATTACCGCCATCCAAAGTTCCCTCTAATATTTCATGTGTCTGAGCAGACTCACGAGGTCCCTGAGCAAACTGAGGACCACTGTGAGCAACATCAGATGTGTACGCTGTGGCCACACACCAGTATCACGCCTGTTCAAAACCTTGGATCATGGCAAGTTACATAGCTTGTTAAAAAAATGAAAATACAGGAGCAGTAGTAGTAGTTTATTTTTTAATATAATTGATTTGGCCCACTTAAAATTAAAAGGCAAAGGTCTCATCGTTCATGAGATGTGTACTACGTTATATGTGAGAGTCCTGCTATAACCATTGGAAGAGTCCTGCTTTGGGCTGGAAAAGGTCCAATTATGGCATAGGTGAATTTATAAATAAAACATAATGAACAACCATAATTAGAGTATATCAAACTCCCACATTAAAACTGTTCAGACAATAAGGACACTCAAGATTCCTATTCTCCTTGTCTGAGCAGGTATACAGGACAGGTTAAAAAAAAAAAAAAAAAAAACACCGAAAAGATCTCACTCAGTTTCACCGCTTGTTCTTCTATTTGCACATACTGTACTCTGACAGCCATTCCATCTTAAAAGAACCACATTTCTTTTTTACTTTGGCTTGATGAGTGTAGTATCTCGTTGTATCACTGCCCATTCCTTTCACCATGATAAGGGGTTAACATTTGCGTCTCTACTCGGCTGCACTGTTGTTGGCTAGCTAACCTGCAAGGCACATATGGGCTGCATAGCGTAAGTGAAGTGAACTGTGTCACATTATTGGCTTGACACCTGTTGCTCATTGAGTTACGTGACAAAATGGTACAGACAACAATTTTGTTGATCTAATTAACTAGATTATATCAGTTCAAAAATTAGATATTTAATAATACTGTAGCACTTGCAAAAATTGGCAGCGGAATGTTACTTCCGTAAATCAGCGCAGGAACACACCAATAAGAGCGTCGCGTTGGCGTATGGAACGCACCAATGGGAGCATTGCGTTGCCGTATCGATTGCACCAAGAGGAGTGTCGTGCTGCAGCGCCGACAATAGTCCTAGTGACACTACAATACGTTTGTGTTGACTTTTATTTTGTGCGCTGCAACGATTTTCTTGTGCGTAGAGTTTGTGCAAGCTGTGCGTGATTGCGCACGCACGCATCTTAGAGGGAACATTGCCGCCATCTATTTCTTTGTCTTCCTTTCTCTCTTGCCATCCTTTGCGTGATTAAATGTAGCCCAGCACTTTGTTTATTCTACATAGCATGCTTTGCCTTAGTTTACTATTTGCTTTAGCCTTTGCGCTAGCGGCAGCCTCATATTCGTTCCACAAATCTTTGTGATGCAGCTTTAAATGGCTGATCAGATTAGTGGTGTTGAATGAGGACGCTTGTTTTCCGCCTCGTGGAACTTCTGTAGTACATGTTTTGCAGGTGGCGAGAGCGTTATTTGCTCAATACATGGAAAAGTAAACGCACACTTGTGACTAGGAATGGGAATTGATACAATTTTTACGATTCTGATTCCCTTATCGATATTGCTTAACGATTCGATTCTTTATCGATTCTTTATCGATTCTCTAATCGATTCTTAAAAAAAGAAAAACAAACTTTTTGATTGGCATCCAGTTTTTTCAATCAGAAGTCACAACCTTCCAAACTCACAACGAGGTCAAAAGAGGCCCAAAGCCACAATGTTAACTGCGGCAATATGTAACTGTGGCAAATAGACAAGAATGTGTAACATTTTACTGAAACATTTTCTAATAGAAAAAAAAAGAAATTGTTATATATTGGCATATAGGTCGTTGTTCTGCCTTTGGCAATATGTGTTAAAGTATATTATTTACCATTATATTGAAATGCATGCCTTTTAGTTTTTAGTGTGCTTTCACGCTCAAGTGGGGGCGCCATTGGCTTTCTTACGTGAAGAAGAACGCGCTCACATGAAGAAGAGCGCGTTTACACGCGTAGATGAAGTGCAGCTACAACGCATCCAAGCGAGTAAGTGAGTTCGTGAGAGAGGGAAACACTACGAGCCTACGTTCTTTGTTAATGTTTGTAAACTATCTACAGAGGCAACGCCTGTATGTATCATCTTTTGTGTTGCTGTTGTTGTGTGCTTCCACTCGCGATCGGACACTTAAATCCAGTTGTGTAGTGGTTTGAATGATGTGCTAATGCTAGCGAACGCATGCTAACCGTTTGTGTTATTACTGTATTAGCAGCTAATCATCGCTGATTTATGTTGATGCGAACCTGTTTGTTAGTGGGGACGAAATTGATTTGTTTCATTTCTATTTTTAGTTTCACTCTTCAAGCGATGGTTGAATAAAGTCAGCAAATTATACCAACGTCTTCTGCATCGTCATTTGGGAGTTTAGCTAGCTGTATAGCCAGGACGGAATCTTAGCGTCTCGGAGAGGACAGTACAGTCGTATTCCCTCCCGATGCAGTTATCTCCACCTTGCAATGACTGAAAGTCGCTTTGTTGTAATTTTTCCTCGTGAAGGAAAGGCACACTCTCGAGCGTTTGAACCTACGTGCTGTTATTGTTATGTTTACGACTTCAATGCTCGTGCTAAACCATCGTAACCTTTCATTTTCACCCTCTTTCCTGGTGAAGTGTAGCCAAACTTTGGAGCGAGTGGTTCTTGGCGCCATGCTAGTTTGATGCGTCTGGACAACAAGACATGTCACGTGATGATACGCGTCTTTAGGAATCGTTAAAGGGATCGTTAAGGCTCTTTCATTGTGATGTCGAGGCCTTGATACACTAGGAACCGGTTCGGAATTGGAACCGGATTTCGATTCCCATCCCTACTTGTGACGGAGTCGCCATGATATCAAGGGTTTTGTGTGATGTCACTCATCTGACAGGGGCTTCAGAGGGAGGAGGGGTTGAGGCAGCGGTGCAGAATGGGACAAAACTGTGTCGATTGCGGTGGCTAAATCAAGTATATATCGGATTACATTATCAGTTGAATTTTTTTATCTGGATTATCTGTGTGATGTCATACTTGCCATTATCGGCTGATAATTATCGGTAGCCAATGTTATCGTGCATCTTTAATTATTTTCAGTGGTTTTGTTGGTCATATAGTGACTATTACACAGGTATGCTATTGCAGTGTGTTAATACATAGCTGCCATTACATGTTACCTTACACCAAGTGCTCTTTGTGGTCAAAAAGGTTGTAAATTGCTGTTCTGGAGCTACAAAATCCCTGTAAATTAGACATTGGGAAACATTAGACCCTTGCTTCATCACACTTTTATTTCTAGCATCAGAGGATGTACCTCAATATTTAATGCAAGTTGGCTGAGATCCCTGAATATGTTTATTTTCAACCAATCCTGTTCAAACTCAAATTTTACCCGACACAACATTGCCTTCCGAGCATATTTTATTCAAAAGCAATCTTCCTTTTCCACCATGGGGTTAGTAACAAAGAAGATGACTATTTTATCTTATTTGGGGCTAAAACTACACAGACATATTTTACACTCCCTCTGGAATTGACAGACTGCACGAGGCCGTATATGATTAACCCTGATTTGCTACGCCCACAAGTGTGACTGCTGTCGGTCTCGCAGAGGAAAGTGCATGTGTCATTTATCAGGATATAAGAGTGACAGCAAAAGGTCTAACAGTGAATCATCAGCAACGTTATCAGACCGCCCTCTCTTGCCACTATAGATTTGTGTTGGGGAGATGAGGGCCTCTGTTATAAATCAGTCAATGATGTGCCGAAAAGAAGCACTGTCCTTCTTCAGTGCGTCACCTAGGCAAACACATCCAAAAATAATTGAGAGAAAGCAAACCAAAATACAACCTGTCTTTAATTGTATTTTACTGTGTGCTACTTTAACTCATTGGCTGCAATTAGCAGAGATAGACATCCAATCCAGCTGAAATTTGAGGGATGGCAGTGAATGAGCGAATGTTCATTTGCTGCCACTTCTCATGTTCAAATTGATTGGATGTCAACTACGCAGTGATTAACTTATTGAAATTCACAGCAGAATGATGGAAAGAGCCATAGGATTCGACGCCTATCATCGTCAATGGCACTAAAAGAGTTTTTATTTATAGATTTACATATGGCGGAAAACACTCAGGTGACTTGAAGTTCCGGTCTGAGACCCCCAAGTTGGCCAAATTTCAAAATTGTCCGATATGCACGTGTGATACATCATTGGGAAGCCTAAAATCTCAATTTTCTGGGGGAAGAAAACATTTTGAACTGGGGGGCATTTAAAAAAAATACATTAAAAATTTAAACAGCAAAACCCTAACCGGAGGTGAAAGCATGAGAGAGCAGAATGAAAGACGCCGCAATTTTTACGAGATATTATCGCGTACTTACCTTGTTTCGATCCAAAAACTCCATGTAGCATGTATCACCGAGTGTCAAGATGAAGATGTGAATGGCCACAGCCGGATTTTTGGCGGATTTTATGGATGAAACATGGTAATATAACAAGGGTCGCGATGCAGAAATCGCAGACATCAAGGAGTAGTCAAGATGTTCTTTTTCATATATTTACCCTTTTAAATGTTTTTTTTTTTTTTTCATTTTTCTTCATTTGGATCGATCATATATCATCTAACATTTCGGGGAAAATGCGACAGTAACGAAAAAAAAATACAATTAAGCGATAGTTATGAGGTAGATATCCGTGACTTTTATACAGACGCTAATTTTTTCATTTTGCCGTAATTTGTTTAAAAGTTTAAAATATGCGAGTGAATAGTTTTTTTAAGTCGTTTTTTTCTTTTTTTTCAAACAAAATATTAGACATCAATTAATGATTCTAAGCTAAAAATGACAGACATTTTGAATAATAAATATAATTACTTTCTTTTTATCCTGAGTTGAAACAAAAGAGGTTGCGCGATGTCTGTAAATGAGGGTTTCCAGGATAAAACGGACACACTGAAAATAGTTTGGGGGCTTAATGCGCTATGAATCTGCTATGGCAGCATATAGACATATTGTTCTATCAAACACAACAGTTGTTTTGGCTTAAAATACAGCAGTTTATTCTAAAGAAGAGTGCTAGAGCAGAAACTGCTTTTCAGTCTTGTCTGTGTTTTCCGCCACATATATATATTTTTTTTCAATTCAGCACACCACATTGTTAGGAAACACATTGTCACATGATTTCAATTTAATGTCTACAGTATGTCAGGATATTCACCACACAGTGGAGAGGATGACCCTGATGTATTCAAAACTAAAAGTCTGGATTTAGTTAGTGGTTTGTCCAGCCCATCATTCAAGCAAGCTTTAATAATCAAATACAACTCTAATCAAGAAACTTTAAACATTGAAAAAAATAAATACGTGTACAGTGATCACTCACTACTTTCCGCTTATAACCTCGCGCCCTCAGTCCATCGCTGATTTTTTTTTTCCAATTAAAAAAAAAAAAAAATAGAAACGAGCTGTCCCCACCCGATCGGGTAGTCTCTCTCCATCCCTCTCTCCTCCCACTCTCTCCTTGCTCTTTATTGGTCAGGCAGTGAGTGCACTGGACTTGCTTATTAAAGTTAACATTGATTGACAGCAGTTAATGTTTGATCTTGCCAGAGAAGTGAACTTCAAAGCGTCGCATGCGTCAATCGTTGTTTAACATGTAAAATGAGCAGCTTGAGCAGATTTGAGTGTACTCACTTAATGAAGCATTTTATAAAGCCAAGCGTTTTTCTTTTTTATTCTTGTTTAAAAATAATTCGGTGGGACTGAAAATGTTTATAACCTATAATAATTACTACATTTGAAGTGTTTAAAAAAACTGTTATTAAAAAATAGCTATACATAAAAGTTTTTTTGTTAATTTATAATACTTTGGGGGGGGGTGTGTGAAAAAAAACCTGTCTTGTATATGGCGGAAACACTCAGGTGACTTGAAGTTTCGCTCTGAGACCCCCAATTAGGCCACATTTCAAAACTGCCTATATGCATGTGTGATACATGGAAAGCTTAAAATCTCAATTTTTGGGGGGAAGAAAATTTTGAACAGGAGGGAATTTAAAAAAAATAAAACATTAATAATTAAACCCTAAATCGAGGTGAGAATATGCGAGAGCATAATTAAAGACACCATGATTTTAAGGACATATAGTCGTACATACTTACCTTGTTTCGATCCAAAGCTCTGTCTAGAATGTCTCACTGAGTGTCAAGACACAGCTGTGAAAGGCCACAGTTGGACTTTTTGGGGATTTTATGGGTGAAACACGGTAATATAACAAGGGTCGCCATGCAGAAATCGCAAACATCAAGGAGTGGTTGAGATTTTCTTTTTGAAATATTTACCCTTTTAAACATTTTTTTCTAAATTTTTCTTTGTTTGGATCGATTACAGACAGTAACAAAAAAAAATACAATTAAAGGATAGTTATGAAGTAGATATCCGTGACCTATTTGCATACACTATTTTTTTTTCATTGTGACGTAATGTGTTCAAAAGTTTAAAATATGCAGATGAATAATTTTATAAAGTCTTTTTTTTTTTTAACTAAATATTAGACATCAATTAAAGATTCAAAGCTAAAAATTATTGACATTTCGAATAATAAATATAAATACTTACCTTCTTTTTATGGCTGGGTTGAAACAAAAGCGTTTGCGCGGTATCTGTAAACGGGGGTGTCCAGGGTAAGACGAATAAATTAAAAATAGCTTGGGGGCTTAATGCGTCATGAAACTGCTATGGCAGTATATAGACATATTGTTCTATCAAACACAACAGTTTTTTCAGCTAAAAGTATGGCAGTTTATTTTTTAAAGAGGGGTGCAAGAGCAGAACATGCTTTTTCAGCCTTGTCTGTGTTTTCCACCATGTATATCTTTCCAATGCTAAATCATAATAAATACATTGAACATACACACAAATTACCAGTGTTGGGAGTAACGCCGTTATAAATAACGCTCTTACGTAACGGCGTTAGTTTTTCAGTAACGGGGTAATCTAACTAATTACTTTTTCCGCCGTTACAACGCCGTTACCATTACTGATGGTCAAAAGCGGTGCGTTACTTACTCTGAATAAATTGAAGAAACTACCAGCCGTGTTGAGTCGACTCTCTGCTCTGTTGATTTGTCATCCAAGACTTGGGGTAAGTTCAGGTTCGAGAGTAGTGCACGTACTTCTGACTCCAAGCTGTTTGTCCCTGCTCATTCAATTAGACAATGCTTTCCACAGTTTGGTAACGTTTCTGTGTTTGCTACACCTGATGCTAGCCTCGTTCCCATCTCCCACTGTCAGCCAGCAATAATTCTGCTTCCATCTTGAGGACGGCAGACGCTTTGAAGGTGACGTGAATTGTCGGGAAACCAGCCTACCTGAATGCGGCCCCTCGAGAGATGCGATGGAAGTGATTGTGATTGGCTGAGGGTTAGAGTCATGTGTCGTGGAAAGCCAATCAGAGCCGGTGATTTCACAACCAAACCGGAACAGCGCGTGTGGCAAACACACACGCAAAACAGATGCACAGGGTCGGGATGGCAGAGCATTCAGAAGAAAAATTGTCCTTTAAGAGGTGGAGATATAGACACTATTTCAAGTTTGTTGAAATTAAAGGAAAGGAGCTGCATATAATGTCTGTTCTTCTCTATTCCACTGACTCGAATACTGCTCAGAAAATTTCAAAATTCTTTGACATACAAGTTCTTTTTAAAGTAACGGAAATAGTTACTTTCCCTGGTAACTAGTTACTTTTACTATGGAGTAATTCCGTTACTAACTCAGTTACTTTTTGGAAGAAGTAGTGAGTAATGTAACTAATTACTTTTTTAAAGTAACGTGCCCAACACTGCAAATTACATTTGGGGGTGTCGCGACGCAGCGGTTTTCACTAATTGCGGCAGGTTCTAGTCCTCATTAACCGCGAAAAACAAGGGGTCACTGCAATGCATTTTATGAGGACATATTTGACCAAATATAGTTAGAGAAAAGATTTTTATTTATTTATTTTTTTAATTGTGTAGCTTCGTCAAAAAGGTCTTCAAGGCCTACGGCACACTATGTGACTCAGCTAAACACAAATGAACGAGACAATACAAACAAATTACAGTTAGTAACTCACACGCACACACAACGACTAACTATCTAACACATACCGACCCACTGTAACTGAAAAACTACGATACACAATGTTCTTTTTAGGAAGGAAAGTCTTCCGGCTCCTGTACTGTATGATTAATTTTATTACGACATGATTGTCAAAGAGGAGGCAGATCTCATCAGCATCTTCAGCATCAGCAGTGGCATTCAAGCGTGTAGGCTGTGAGGCTGTGCAGACTGACATCCACCCAAACAGCAAATTCGAGATTCTTGGCGGCTTGTTTACAGTTAATAGCGCTAAAACAGATTAGGTTGATGGGGCCACTGGCACGGTGTAATCCAGTGACAGTCACTTTCTAAAGATGTTTTCTGACACAAAACTCAGACTCAATGCACTGAAGGGAGTGCAACAAGAGGTTGAAAGGAGTGCAAATGTGGATTAGGCGAATAAAGTAGCAGAGAGGGGAACTGAGGCTAAAAATGTAAAATTCCATAAGCAATATGTTAAATTTCAACTGAGTACATTCACTCAGATTAGAAGACAAATGGAAAAGCACTTTTTGAGCTTTCAGTGAGAACCAAACTTTTCTTGTTAAATACTTTTTGGCTGTTTTGTTCACTGTATGAGAGTAATTTCCATTTGATTTGTGGTGCAATGGAAGAATATGTTTATATTTGCAGTAAGAAGACGATATTAACTGCTGTTATTAAGGCATTCTTTGGATCAGGAAAGGAAATGAACTCACTGAATGTTTTGTCTTTATATCTTAATGTGCTTCCATGCTGGTCTGTAATTCTAAAATAATCCCTAGGCTCGACCGTAAAAGATACAGAGACAAAAGATTGGTCTGACACCTGTATGTCCCAAAATACCTACGTGTCAAAAGGTTAACAAACCATTTTGCGACTAATAGTTGGTGATAATGTAACTCGTCAGCTTAGCTATCCTCAAATTGTAGACCCTTGAAAATGCTTGGTAATCATCAAAATATATTGTATGACTTCACCATGATATAAAAAGCATGTGGAATTTCATTTTGAGTACAGTTATGAGCACAAACTCAGAAACAACTAAATATGCTCCACAAATGACCTATTTAAGCCTTTATAGGGCACTTCAAGGTACTATTTTAAACACAAGCAATGAATATGGCAGAAAACACAGACAAGACTGAAAAAGCAGTTTCTGCTCTTGCACTCCTCTTTAAAAGAAACTGCTGTTTTAAACCAAAACAACTGTTGTGTTTGATAGAACAATATGTCTATATGCTGCCATAGCAGATTCATGGCGCATTAAGCCCCGAACTATTTTTAATTTGTCCGTTTTACCCTGAAAACGCTCGGTTACAGACGTTGTGCAACCACTTTTGTTTCAACCCAGCCATAAAACGAAGGTAATTAATTATATTTATTATTCAAAATGTCTGTCGTTTTTAGCTTAGAATCATTAATTGATGTCTCATATTCCGTTTAAAAAAAAACGACTTTAAAAAATTATGCACTCACATATTTTAAACTTTTAAACAAATTATGTCACTATGAAAAAATTGGCGTCTGTACAAAGTTACGGTTATCTACCTCATACCGATCACTTAATTGTATTTTTTTGTTACTGTTGCATTTTCTCCGATATATTAGATGGTAATCGATCCAAACAAAGGAAAAATTGAAGAAAAAAAAAATTTAAAGGGTAAATATATGAAAAAGAAAATCTCAACCACTCCTTGATGTCTGCGATTTCTGCATCGCGACCCTTGTTATATTACCATGTTTCACCCATAAAATCCCCAAAACATCCAGCTATGGCCATTCACAGCTGTGTCTTGACACTCAGTGATACATGCTTCATGGAGTTTTTGGATCGAAACAAGGTAAGTACGCGGTAATATCTCGTTAAAGTCATGGTGTCTGTACTTCTGCTCTTGCGTGTTCTCACCTCCAGATAGGTTTTGCTGTTTAAAAAACATTAAAAAAAAAAAAAAAAAAGAGATGCCCTCCTGTTCAAAATTTTTCTTCCCCCCGAAAATTAAGATTTTAAGCTGTCCATTAATGTATCACACATGCATATCGGGCAATTTTGAAAGTTGGCCAAATTGGGGGTCTCAAAGCGGAACTTCAAGTCATCTGAATGTTTTCTGCCATATGCTTTGCCTCGTTCCAACCCTCTGCGCATTTTCTGGACCTCTGTACCTTTCTGTATCCTGTACTAATGACAAAGACCAAAGGGCATACTATAGACAAGTTTTCGAGGTACTTCCGCTTTACTTCCGCATTTCTGCTCGCGATTTCTGTTTTATACTTTCTCCATCCAAAACAACTGTGGAGCTGGAGTAGCATGACTCATCAAAATCCCTCAAAAATACAATTTTGGAAGTGCCACATCCATCGGCTATCATCACTAAATGGGAGGACAACATGAAGAAATGGTTATGGGTCGCCACAACCAAAATCGTTTTGTATTTTATCGATATAACGGCACTGGATGGAAACGCAATCATGGACCTCAAAAGCTCCGAAGCATCCAATTGAATGTGTCCTAATACATGAATATGGGGAATTTTGTGTTCATGAAGGCAGAAGTGGAACCAAGACAGTGTCACCACAAAGCAACAGCAGGTACAATTATATTCAATTTGACTACAAATGTCAATGCATCAACAGAGACGTAATTAGCTTTGCAGTAGCTTTAACGATAAAGAAATGCATAAACTCAAGTGTCACACGTTTTTTGTTCGTTTTTTTACAGGTAGAAAATGCTGTTAGGCAAGGGAAGGCAGCTTGATGTGCCTCACAAGTTTACAACAACACTTACGTTGATGGACATATATCGAGACTACGTGCATTCTACCTTGATAATGGAAGGCTCGATTTATGCTCCATCTTAGTTAATATATTTCCAATAATTTTATAAATTGTGATTTATTGACCTGTTTTGCCCATGCACCAATTGTTTTAAATAAAACAAGAAATGGAATCATGTTGTCCAAAAGCTTATTACCTATTACGATTATTATCAATATCTGCAATAATATAAGATTGACATAATATTTGTTTTTACACATGTGTGATGAGCACATAATACCACAACTCAATGTTCCCTCTAATTTTTCATGTGTCTAAGCAGACACACAAGTTCCCTGAGCAAACTGAGGACCACTGTGAGCAACATCAGATGCATACGCTATGGCCACACACTAGTATCACGCCTGTTCAAAACCTTGGATCATAGCAAGTTACATGGCTTGTTAAAAGAACGAAAATTTGCAGCAATATGCATTAGTTTCCTTTTAATATAATTGATTTGGCCCACTTAAAATGAAAAAGACAAAAGTCTAATTGTTCATGAGATGTGTACTATGTTATATGTGAGAGTCCCGCTTTGGCCTGGAAGAGGTCCAATTGTGATATAAGTGAGTTAATAAATAAAACATGATGAACAACCACAATGGGATAATATCAAACTCACACATTAAAGCTGTTCAGACAATAAGGAAAATCAATATTCATATTCTCCTTGTCTGAGCAGCTATACAGGACAGGTTAAAAAGCAAAAATAGAAAAAAATCTCACTCAGTTTCACCGCTTGTTCTTCTATTTGCACATACTGTACTCTGACAGCCATTCCATCTTAAAAGAACGGCATTTCTTTGGTACTTTGGCTTGATGAGTGTAGTATTGCTGCCCATTCCTTTCGCCATGATAAGGGATTAGCATTTGCGTCTATATTCGGCTGCACTGTTGTTGGCTAGCTAACCTGTAAGGCACCTATAGGCTGCATAGCGTAAGTGAAGTGAACTTTGTCACATTATTGGCTAAACACCTGTTGCTCATTGAGTTACGTTGCAAAATGGTGCAGAAAACACTTTCGTTGGTCAAATTAACTAGATTATATCAATTCTAAAATTAGATATTAATATTGTAGTGCTTGCAAAAATTCGTAAGTCAGCACAGGAGTCGAGCTCATTTTTCATTATTTATTTTTCTCCGCACCCACCAAGGTCATGCACCTCACAACTGTATACAATCATGGTGTAGTAACCCACCAATGGGAGCGTCACGTTGCCGTATCGAACACACCAATAAGAGCGTCGCGTTGGCGTATGAAACACACACACGGGAGCATGGCATTGCCATATCGAATACACCAATAGGAGTGTCGTGCTGCGGCGCCAACAGTAGTCCTAGTGATACTACAATAATTCTATTGAATTTTATGTTGTGCGCAGCATAGATTTTCTTGTGCGTAGTGTTTGTGCAAGCAGTGATCGCGCACGCGCAGTTTAGAGAGTGCGTTGCCCCAACTGTGATCTAAAACGGTGAAAATTACCTTATAGTATTTCCTTGTAAGAACATAATCTGTGTCAGCCATTTTGTATTCGGGAACTGTAATATTATTTGTAATTTCACCTCAATTTGGTCACTCAAGTGGCCGGTGAATGAATCTACACCCAATGTTAACACAGGCTGCACAGATTGTTATAATATTGTTTTTTAGGTGAATCCTTTAGGTTAAAAGCACATCCTTAACCTATTCTCTGGTACTGGTTTCAATTTAAGGCGTATGGCGAGGTAGATCCACACAGGCGCTTTGAAGCTGGACGCTGTTCAAAACATTCCTCTTCCAAGCATATATACAGTGGGGCAAATAAGTATTTAGTCAACAACTAATTGTGCAAGTTCTCCCACTTGAAAATATTAGAGAGGCCTGTAATTGGCAACATGGGTAAACCTCAACCATGAAAGAGAATCTGGAAAAAAAAAAAAAAAAACTGAAAATTACATTGTTTGATTTTTAAAGAATTTATTTGCAAATCATTGTGGAAAATAAGTATTTGGTCAATACCAAAAGTTCATCTCAATACTTTGTTATGTACCCTTTGATGGCAATAACGGAGGCCAAATATTTTCTGCAACTCTTCACAAACCTTTCACACACTGTTGCTGGTATTTTGGCCCATTCCTCCATGCAGATCTCCTCTAGAGCAGTGATGTTTTGGGGCTGTCGTTGGGCAACACGGACTTTCAACTCCCTCCACAGATTTTCTATGGGGTTGAGATCTGGAGACTGGCTAGGCCACTCCAGGACCTTGAAATGCTTCTTACGAAGCCACTCCTTTGCTGTCCTGGCTGTGTGTTTGGGATCATTGTCATGCTGAAAGACCCAGCCACGTCTCATCTTCAATGCTTTTGCTGATGGAGGGAGATTCTCACTCAAAATCTCTCGATACATGGCCCCATTCATTCTCTCCTTTACACAGATAAGTCGTCATGGTCCCTTTGCAGAAAAACAGCTCCAAAGCATGATGTTTCCACCCCCATGCTTCACAGTGGGTATTGTCCAATTCAGTATTCTTTTTCCTCCAAACACGAGAACCTGTGTTTCTACCTAAAAACTATTTTGGTTTCATCTGACCATAGCACATTCTCCCAGTCCTCTTCTGGATCATCCGAATGCTCTTCAGCGAACTGCAGATGGGCCTGGACATGTACTTTCTTCAGCAGGGGGACCCGTCTGGCAGTACAGGATTTGAGTCCCTGGTGGCGCATTGTGTTACTGATAGTAGCCTTTGTTACTGTGGTCCCAGCTCTCTGTAGGTCATTCACTAGGTCCCCCCGTGTGGTTCTGGGATTTTTGCTCACCGTTCTTATCATTTTGATGCCACGGGGTGAGGAGGGAGTTGATACTTATTAGCAAATACTTATTTGCCCCACTGTATGGGTGCCTCCAGTAGTTCACACAACCAAGCACAGCATGGAAAATCCCAGAGTCTCATCTATGTCGTGCTGAATCCATTTTTGGAGATTCCTTGGGTTCTTCTGCTATGATTTGGCAGTTTAAAACTTTGTCTACGGTACTTCAACCACAATTCATGGTGTTCTGTCTAAGCCAGACGTCCGTAGCAGAAAATTCAAAGATGGCGCTGCTCATGTTTCGCTCAGGAAACTTGTCTATACACTGGATTTGTTGCCACTCAATTGCAGGGTGCATATTGAGAAAGTGGCAACCAAACCTAACTCACCTCATCAAAAGTTAGGTGAGTTAACCATACACCACAGCCTAAATCATACAACACATTTTAGAGAGTCCCTAACCCGGAGCATGTTTATACAGCATATACTTGCCATGAGGTTACCCAGTGGGAATTACGTTTTCCATTTGGCCTCAGCCACATTAATCACATTTTCTAAATATATTTTATGATGCTGTCAAAAAGCCAAGAGTCTCATTTTGGGTTGGCTCCTCTGTCAGTGGCTAGTTTATAAATACATTACGCTCTCCAACGGACTATATTGATAGGCTCACTAAAAGAGTAATGTGTCATTTTGATCATTCAGCAGTATGCGTCAAAAGTGCTTTGTTTCAGGTCACCGCATGAAAAAAAATGCTCGACGTGTCTAGCGAAACAGGATCTGTGTGTGCATGTGTGTGCGTATTGTTCTCACCAGGTGCTGTGTTTATGACACCACAGCGCTGTTTCTGCTGAGAACCCCCCCACACACACACACACACCTACAGCAACATAGAATGCACAGGATACAAACCATTCATCAGGGACGTGTCCTTTGTTTTTGAAATGCTCAATTTTTCTTGCTCATTTTTCACTGTAATGACACGAGGCTGTGTATAGTGTACTTGCACATGTGTGTATTCTCAGCCTATTGTGTTGTGTCACAGTGAAGGGAAGAGCTCCAGAGATGTTGCAGCCAGGTGTTAAGTTGGTGCGGCAGTGAGAACCATGGCAGCAATGCTTGGCTCAGCATTGTCCCAAATCACACACCCACAACACTCAGAGAATATTTGCGCACACGTACGCGCATAAGATGGCACACACCAAAATTCAGACAGACACATGCATATACTAGTAAGCAGTATCATGCATATGCACTTTCTGGCCTAATGAGTTGCTAAAGAATAGAAATTCCTTTTCTGAGACTCAATGAGCGTGAGGAAAAAGAGATTCTTGTGTTCTCAGAGTATAACTAATAGATTCTCTAATAGATCTACTCTTCCAATTAAATGTGTTAATTTGTGAGCATTATTTGTGTTACCTGTGGGGAGCTTGTGCGTATACTCGTTCTTGGTCTCTTCACACCCACGCAAGTAAAAGGTCACAATCACATTTAGATATTAAATTTGCCCTGCGAAGGACTGGCAACCAGTCTCGGGTGTGCTCATATGTGTATACCACTTCAAAGTCATGCTCTAGTAGTTCCTCTGAGACCACAATAAGCAGTATAGAGCATGGATGCACGAATGGATAGATATTTAATTGAGCAAACTTGAATTGTGTAATGGGGTGGTTAGCGTTGTGTGTTTACTCTAAATGCTGTAAACCAGACTATCAAGATTTTTTGGGGGGAGGAAACGTTACAAAATAGTGAGGAAACACATTTATTGTTATGCATTATTTTATCTTTAAAACGTTTAACATGAATTAATCCACTTCCTTCGCAAAGGGAATCTTTGAATGTGAAATTAATATATGCAAATTGCATATAAACAGATTGCATTTAATCTATGCTTTCCTCATTTAATTATTTGGTAACACTTTATCATAACTGTTAAAACTAGTTAATAGATAATTAGTAAACTGTTAATAAATGATTTATTGTTGCTTTATTAATTGGTTGTTATTTATTTATAATGA
Source organism: Corythoichthys intestinalis (assembly GCF_030265065.1). Lineage (NCBI taxonomy): Eukaryota > Metazoa > Chordata > Actinopteri > Syngnathiformes > Syngnathidae > Corythoichthys > Corythoichthys intestinalis. The sequence goes on from NC_080410.1 coordinate 20,910,753, forward strand.
TGCCTTATATATAATATATCATAAATAAACTGATGCTTAATGAGTAATAAATGACTTGTAAGCTAAATATCAATGATTTATACATACACCTTATAAATTAGTAATATACCATAAACAAGGTATTAGTAGCTTACTAACTAATGACTTATTAAGTATCAGTTGAAGTTTATTTATGTTATTGCGACCTTATTCTAAAGTTGCAACTACTCCTCATTTTTAATTGTTAGTAAATGAGGGATAAGTGCTACTTTAGCATAACGTCCCAATGACATAGATAGGCTTAATAACACTAAATATTTTAACTCACACTTTACAGATCAATTGTCAATAGTTTGCTAAATAGCTACTAAAAATTTGACATGAAATTATCAAATTTTTGTACATCAAGATTGTTCCACCCATAGGCCTTTCTGTGTGCTGTACTTTACCCAAGAAACACCATGGATGAAATGTTGAACATTTTGTTTAATGCAGAGAAACACACATACTGAGCCATCCCATGGCAAAATAACAAAATACAACAGTAAACCCATGAGTTTGGGAAAGCTTTTGTGCTAAACACAGGATAAACTGAATTTATGTGGGGCATTTAACGTCAATACATCACAACAAAATGTTAAGAAACAGTTAACAAGTCAACACTATATCGATTATTAACAGGGCTGTCAAACGATTAAAAATTTTTAATCGAGTTAATCACAGCTTAAAAATGAATTAATCATAATTAATTGCAAATTCAAACCATCTCTAAAATACAGTATGACATATTTTTCTGTAAATTATTGTTGGAATGGAAAGATAAGACACAAGACCGACATATACATTCAACATACTGTACATAAGTACTGTTTTTTTTTTTTATTATAACTGCAAATCCACAAGATGGCATTTACATGATTAACATTCCTTCCACGGTTAGAAAGACTTGTTGTTCTTAAAAGATAAATGTTATTACAAGTTAGAGAAATTTTATATTAAAACCCCTCTTACTGATTTGGTTTTAATAAAATTTGTAAAATTTTCAATCAAAAAATAAACTAGTTGCTCGGCATTGTTGACGCCGCCGAGCGGTTACGTCACATGGGCTCCCTGTCGTTCTTCCACAGTCTCTTTAACTACGTAATATAGTGATTGAAATACACCACAAGGTTTCAATGGCGAGTTTTAAATTACTTAGAATCGCCAGCCAATGAGTGTGTTTTGTCCCTCGACTGACGCCGTAGTTCACTGTTTACTTGTCCATCAAGTGTACATCACGGTCATTTGAGTGCTGGCTTCACAACGTACGAGACCTCTGATAGTTTGTATATTTTGACTAAATATTGCCATCTAGTGTATTTGTTGAGCTAAATGACAGCTAAACGAAATGTTTGAATAGTTTGTCCAAAGTCTGGGCCTCATTTATACAGATTGAAGCGCTTTTCTTTTTTTTAACACTAGAAGTCCCAGAGAATTCTGCTACTCCATTTTGCCAATTTGGCCTCTCCTCCAAAAAAACCCAGAGGTGGCCTAAATGACCCAAGTGCTTTTGAATTAGCAAGTCGTTGTCGGACAGACAACAGCCGTTCATATGGAAATGCAACCACTTGTGTTGGTATGCGGCCCAAATGGAGGGGAACACATAACAGTAGTACTATTCATGTAATATTATGTGTCAGTTCAAGTCAAGCTACATTTATGGGGTTTTGCACATTTTAATAATGTGTATTGTTTTACGATTTTACTGTCGGAAAAAATATCTCTGACAGTGTATTTGTGGGGCCTTTATATGCTAGCAATATTTGTTATAACAGTATATTTGTGATGCCTGCAGAAAATAGAACATTGAATCAGTATCAAATGTAAAACTGAAATAAGAGTCTGACAAAGTTATTTTTTGTCTTTTCTTCCTGGTATTTATTGATGCACAGGATTTAAACAAGAGTAATCATAGCAAATCAAAACTATCAAGTCAAAACGATGAAATACTATAGAAAACACACATAAATGTACCTCTAATACACCCTCTATCCTCTTTACTGGATTTGTTGAAAGGTTGTCAAGAATTTTTTTGTTTTCCTGGGACTACTTGGTATACAATGAGGAGCAATTATTTGCACTCCTTGTGATTTTGCAAGTTCACCCACTTTGAAAAGAGGTGGAGGTCTGAAATTTCAATCATAGATGCATTTCCACTGATAGAGACAATTTAAAAAAATCCAGAAATCACATTGTATGATTTTTAAAATTTATTTGCTATATATTTTTATCTACTGGGGTTCAGTTCATGTATTTGTGCACCTGAGAATCAGCAATAATTATGACACAAGCAAAGCAAACAAAACAAACACTGGTAACTAACGGAAGGGTCCACAACACATGCACATAGATGTGGAGCACTAGTTCAGTTTAATTTAATTTGGTTTCAAATTCAATATAATATTTACACCATTGTATGAAACCTGAATGATGGCTTGTTTCTGAACCAAGAGTGGTATTTACTAATCTTGCATATTTTTTTCCCAGCAATTTCATGTGTGGTGCTCTTCATTTCACCACTGTGTCTTGGTGTGCTTAGTTGTATTATTTCTAAATATATATACACATAAATGTATATCCACAGCAAATTGTTAATTGATCTTTTTGAAATTGTTTTTTTTTTAACATGTAGAGGGTATTCAAACAAATACATCCGAATGAATTAGAATTATTAAAATACTGTTATTAAAATATTCTCAGAAGTTTAGCAGTTTAGTGTCAAGTAAGAAATAAGTGTCTGAGTAAGTCAGGCTACTTTAGCTGAGGCGGGGGTTGGGCGAAAAAGGCTCAAGTCAGGCTACTTTAGCTGAGGAGGGGGTTGGGCGAAACCTTGCTGAGTGAGGCTGCTTTCTCTTTCGCCCAATCCCCTCCTCAGCTAAAGTAGCCTGACTAGTAGACACTTATTTGTTACTTGCCTACTGTAGGTTGATAAATTTGTAGGTAGATTTGTGTATGTCTTAGTCAATCAAAAAAAAAAAAGTTCCTTCAATCAAAGTATATATTTTCATTCGAAGAGCACCACACATGAAATATATATTATATATACGGTATATATGTATGTATATATATATACTGGACTGTCTCAGAAAATTAGAATACACAATCCAGTCCAGTATATATATATATATATATATATATATATATATATATATATATATATATATATATATATATATATATATATATATATATATATATATATATATTTTTTTTTTTTTTATATATATTTTTATTTTTATTTTATTATTTTATTTTTTTATGCAATTGCTATGTTATGACAAAATAAACACCTGATCATTTTACCACCTAAGGAAAGGATCGGCATATATATTGTTCCTTTGTTTTTTGGTGAGACTTATTAATTAGGATTCAAAATAAATAACTGAGGAGGGCGTAGGGACCAGCCCTGAGCAGTTGCTTTTGAACACACTGAAACAATGACTGAATGTTGAATTATCAGTCCTACTTATGAAGATGGTATGTCCTGTATCAGAATTTAAACAAATACATATAAAAACAAATTTCCCATTTATTTTCAATGGCAAGTAATCAAAGTCCCTGTGATTTTTTTACCATTTATCATGACAGCCCAATGAGATTGTATACCACTAACTCTCATATAGGTGAATTAAAAAAAAAAAAAAAAAGTAAAAAATCTGACCTACGTTTTTGGGGGGAGGAATGAAAAAATCAATTCAATCAGTTAACATAAACATCTTTGATGTGAAATGTTTTCTATTGTATATTTGTAATAACGTGTAGAACATGAAAAGTAACATGAGTTACTGATTAACAAATTACTCTTACAATGAGGTAACTGAGTTACTTCTCCCAAAAAGTAATTTAGTTAGTAACTTGTAACTAATTACTTTTTAAAGTAAGATCGACAACACTGTGCAGTATATATTCCCTTCATAATAATTAGGACTATTAGGATATTCAGTCATTGTTTCAGTGTGTCAAAGAAACTGTTCAGGGCCGCTCCCTTCCACCTTCTCATGACACAAATTCTGTTTCTGTTTTTCTCAAAGGTTTTCTACACGTTTTCTCGTACTAACTTCAGACAAAATGGCCACAATTCATGCTCCATTAGATCCAGTCATTCTAAACTATATACATGATCTCGCTTTAAACTCAAATTGCAGTTCTAAAACGTTTTTTTTGCAAAAACAATGTACACATTTGGGCCATTTTTTTCTGTTTTTCTGTGTGGAGTATAGGAGAATTAAGTTAAAAGTTTGTAAAAAGCGTAAAACTCCATAAATAAATCTAAATTAATAAATGTAGCTTGACTTGAACTGACAAAAACTATCACATTAAGTGTGCAACCGTGGTGTGTTCTCCTCCGTTTGGGCCGCATTCTAACACAATGTTTGTCTAGTGGTTGCATTTACATATGAATGGTTGCTGTCTGTCGGACAACGACTTGCTAATTCAAAAGCACTTGGGTCATTTGGGCCACCTCTGGGTTTTTTAGGAAGAGAGGCCAAATCGGCCATTGCTTGGGAATATTAGGAATATTTGTCTTAAGGAAGGGCCGAGTCGGCCTCTGCTGGGTTTTCTAGTGTTAACATTAATTTTTTTTGAGAGATTGTAATATTATTTTTGCTGTGCTTTCACTAAATGTGTCACTAAAAATATGTTTGTTGTGAAGGAGTTGCCGAAGCTTATGCCAATAAACGGCACGGTCCAATGAACGCCTGCGACCACTCGCCTTTCTCTGCCTCTTAGCTCTCACTGTGCAACGGCATCATTGTAATCTGTTTGAGGCAATGCATGAACGGGTCATTCCGCACATGCGTTAAATGCGTCAAATATTTTAACGTGATTAATTTAAAAAATTAATTCCCGCCTGTTAACACGATAAATTTGACCGCACTTATACTAGTTATAACAAAGTTATTTTAAAGTGTTGCCAATTTATATTATCGCAAGTTTATATACAATTTAACAGAGCTTATTTTAGTTCAGTGACCTCACTCAACTCAAGTCATTTTCCCTTTTTAAGTGAGTAGAAATTAAATGAATCCATACCAGCCCTCCATTAAAACCAAATTCACCTTGAATATGTTTTTCATATACAGTGGGGCAAATAAGTATTTAGTCAACAACTAATTGTGCAAGTTCTCCCACTTGAAAATATTAGAGAGGCCTGTAATTGTCGACATGGGTAAACCTCCACCATGAGAGACAGAATGTGGAAAAGAAAAAAACAGAAAATCTTATTAATTGATTTTTAAATAATTTATTTGCAAATCATGTTAGAAAATAAGTATTTGGTCAATACCAAAAGTTCATCTCAATACTTTGTCATGTACCCTTTTTTGGCAATAACAGAGGCCAAACGTTTTCTGTAACCCTTCACAAGCTTTTCACACACTGTTGCTGCTATTTTGGCCGCTTCCTCCATGCAGCTCTCCTCTAGAGCAGTGATGTTTTGGGGATGTCGTTGGGCAACATGGACTTTCAACTCCCTCCAAAGATTTTCTATGGGGTTGAGATCTGGAGACTGGCTAGGCCACTCCAGGACCTTGAAATGCTTCTTACAAAGCCACTCATTTGTTGACCTGGCTGTGTGTTTGGGATCATTGTCAATTCAGAATTTTTTCACCTCCAAACACGAGAACCTGTCTTTCTACCAAAAAGTTCTATTTTGGTTTCATCTGACCATGACATATTCTCCCAGTCCTCTTCTGGATCATCCAAATGCTCTCTAGCGAACCGCAGACGGGCCTGGACGTGTACTGGCTTTAGCAGGGGGACACGTCTGGCAGTGCAGGATTTGAGTCCCTGGCGGCGCATTGTGTTACTGACAGTAGCATTTATTACTGTGGTCCCAGCTCTCTGTAGGTCATTCACTAGGTCCCCCCGTGTGGTTCTGGGATTTTTGCTCACCGTTCTTGTTATCATATTGACGCCACGGGGTGAGAACTTGCAATGGAGCCCCAGATCGAGGGGGATTACCAGTGGTCTTGTATGTCTTCCATTCACCAATAATTGCTCCCACAGTTGACTTCTTTAAACCAAGCGTTTTACCTATTGCAGATTCAGTCTTCCCAGCCTGGTGCAGGTCTACAATTTTGGCTCTGGTGTCCTTCGACAGCTCTTTGGTCTTGGCCATAGTGGAGTTTGGAGTGTGACTGACTGAAGTTGTGGACAGGTGTCTTTTATACCGATAACGAGTTTAAACAGGTGCCATTAATATAGGTAAGGAGTGGAGCCTCGTTAGAAGAAGGTAGACCTCCTTGACAGCCAGAAATCTTGCTTGTTTGTAGGTGACCAAATAGTTATTTTCCACTCTAATTTGGAAATAAATTCTTTAACAATCAAACAATGTAATTTTCTCTTTTTTTTCCACCTTCTGTCTGTCATGGTTGAGGTTTACCCATGTTTACAATTACAGGCCTCTCTAATCTTTTCAAGTGGGAGAACTTGCACAATTGGTGGTTGACTAAATACTTATTTGCCACACTGTAACATGCAAACATTGAAAATATAAGCACAAAACATACATCTTGCCAGAGGATTATATCCATCTTATTCAATCACTTGTGTCCCATTTTCTCTCATTTTAATAAATAGCCCTTAATATAATTATCCTATAAAAACAAAGCCTCTCCCTCCACTGATGCGTAATCCTGCTATAGTAGGATTTAGCATAAATACACACCTTGTTTGCACACATGCATCCACAGTGTTGTAATTATGAAGATGAACATTCACACGTGATCACGCTCCCTAAAATAATCACACACACACGTCTCCAAACATTCTTCTGTTAATGCTTCCAGTGCTCAATTCCACGCCTCGCATCCAACGTGTGTCCCTGAATGTGTATTTGTAAATGTGTTACCAGCCTTGGCTTGTCTCCATGCTGGCCGCCTCATTTGGCTGCAAGTTAAAAGCAAGAGGACTCCCAAGCTCAATATGTTATTTTGCATCCACTCAGGCTTCAGCTGCTATGTCCGACTTGAGTGTTTGTTCGCTAGTTTGATGTTCGGAAGGCTAGCTGAGGCAAAAATTTAAAAGCCTTTTTGTCAGCCTTACGATCGTTGCTCTTTTTCACGTTTGTTTAATATTTTTATTCGCTTGTGTTTGATTAATTGATAATATTATGTGGGTTTTTTGACAACAAAACATCAGTGATTTGCTTGTATTAATGCATAGGAACGAAGGTGGGTAGTAACGCGTTACATTTATTCAGTTAACATTTACTTAAGTAACTTTTTGAGAAAAATGTACTTCTTAGAGTAGTTTTTCCATGCAATATTTTTTACTTTTACTTGAGTAGATTTGTGAAGAAACACTATTCTTACTGCACTACTTTGGGCTACACAAGAGTCGTTACATTTTTCGTTTTTATTCTTCGTATTGACTTTGCCAGAGATCGCGCATGCTCTTTGGACGGGTGATGTTTCATATTGTTGTTCTGATCTGAATTCAAACATTTTTGTGTCATCATTTTGGCCTAATACGGTCATGCAATAGGTTATAATGCAGTATAATAATAACAGTTCATTTCGATGAAGTTGTGCTGAGAAAAAAAATATACCATGATTTTAACAAAAATTAAACATTGTAAGCAGTTGCTCAAAATGTTATCCATTACCGGAGTATTATTTTCAACAAATACTTATTTTACTTGTAATTGAGTAAATTTTTGGATGACTACTTTTACTGTTACTTGAGTATAGGCCTGAACAATATTGGATAAAGCTATTGCTGCGATTTTTTGGGGCCCTAATATATATATATATATATATATATATATATATATATATTAGGGCTGTCAAAATTATCGCGTTAACGCGCGGTAATTAATTTTTTAAATTATTAACGTTAAAATATTTGACGCAATTAACGCACATGTCCCGCTCTGACAGTATTCTGCCTTTTGGTATGTTTTACAGCAACGTTTTTTGTGCTGTCTAACAGCGAACTCTTGTGGTCGCTTTGCGACATGGTTTATTGCTTTCTTGCCAGTTCAATATGGCTGCACGACGTCTCGGGCTGACGCCTACGTTGTAATGTTGTGCTTATATGATCCTTGGACAAGATTTGTCCGTAAATGTGGTTATTATAAAGAATGTACATATTATGTTAGTATGCGAAATGTTATATTTTTTGTATGAGACGCTTTTTGTTTATGTTTAGTGAACCTGTATAGCATGCTAAGCTAACGTTGTTGCTAATGCAATGCTTGTGTACTTTTTTTTGTAGTTTTACTACGGTCTAAAGAGGACAATGTTTTGAGGCCATTTTATTAATAAATCAGATGAAATAGGAAGAAGTCTGATTATTAAGGCGTCGTTCACTAGCTATCTAGCTTTGGAAAAAGTAGACACTTCGGAGTGAGGACAGCATAGACAGATTTAAATGACAGTAGAGTGAAATGACCACTACAGTCCTTATGTACCGTATGTTGAATGGATATATCCATCTTGTGTCTTATCTTTCCATTCCAACAATTTATTTTACAGAATATATATATAATTTACAGAAAAATATGGCATATTTTATCGATGGTTTGAATTGCGATTAATTGCGATTCATTACGATTAATTAATTTTTAAGCTGTAATTAACTCGATTAAAATTTTTAATCGTGTGATAGCCCTAATATATGTATATATATATTTATATATTTATATATTTATATATATATATATATATATATTTTTTTTTTTTTTTTCCGCAGTAAATGGGGACCAGAACCCGCCGCGATAAGTGAAAAACCGCGAAGTCGCGCACCCCGCCCCCAAAATTTTTATTTTTTTGTGTGTGTGCTCAATGTATTTATTCAGATTTAGCATTGGAAAGAGATACATATAAGGCATGTTTTTTTTCTCACTTTTTCCCCAAAGTATGATTTTAAAAAATATATATATAATATATATATATATATATATATATATATATATATATTAATAAATGGTTTTAAGCACTTCAAATGTAGTAATTATGATCAGTTTTAAACATAACTGTCCAACCAAATCATTTTTGAACAAGAATAAAGTACTGTAGTAGAAAAATGCTTAGCTTTATTAAATACTTCTGTTTATCTACATTAGCTGTGACTCTTGGTGGACATGTAGAAATTACAAAATCCTCATGATCACTTCTGGCATTTAATTTATATGTCTCAAACATCTCCACACACACACACACATTCATTCCAAAGTGGCTTCCTTCCAGAAACAGTTTAACAAGTTAAACTATGATTGACAGCTGCTGCGCTGTGATGTCCGCTTCTTTGGCAAGATCAAAGATACCAGCATCGCTAACTTTAATAAGCAAGTGCTGCAGTGACTGTGAGGTTCAAAGAGCTGGAAGAGGGAGGGTGTGAGGCTGTGCGCAGAGCAGAAAGCAGGCCGTATGTGGATTAAAAAAAATAAAAACATTCGCACGTGCTTGCGATGAGACTATCACGCACGCACATATCGCAACAGCGATCTTTAAACGATATATCGTTCAGGCTTACTTGAGTAATATTATTTAAAAATAACGTTACTCTTACTTGAGGATTTTTTGTTGGGCAACTCTACCCACCTCTGCAATTAGGAAGCCCTAATTGCTGATCGTAATCTTCCCGTTATTAAAGGGAACCACGGATAGAAGGACATGTAGTTCTTAAAAGCTAAATCTTAGTATGAGTTACAATAATTTGATATTGAAACCCTTCTAAAAGTTTTTGTTTCAATAAAATTTGTAAAATTATTTTAACTAGTAGGTCGCCATTGTTGTTGACGTCGCAGTGCGGTGACGTCACATGGCCATGCTGCCGGAATTCCACGGATCACTCTCTAGAAAAAACAAACAAACAAACAAACAAAAAAAAAAACGTGTCCTTCTTTAATTATGTAAGGTAGTGATTTAAATACGCCACAGGGTGTCAATGGCGAGTTTAAAATTAGGGATCAAGCCAATGAGTGCGTTTTGTCCCTTGACTGATGCCGTAGTTTTCTTTTACTCCACAGTGGAGTGTAAGGTAAAGAGAAAGGACAGTGGACACAGGCATTTATTGGGATAAGCTTCGGCAACTCCTTCACAACAAACATAAGTATCATATAGTGAAAATACAGCAAAAATAATATTCATATCGCTCAAAAAATTTTGTTCACAAAAAGAAAAGTGCTTCAATCAATATTAATGAGGCCCTATTCTCACACAGTTAAACAATGCAAAGAGAACTGGCATTCACAAATTCACAATCAAAATAGATATGCAAAATACACATAAAACTTACTCAGACACAGGTAGAACTCTATTTAAACATTTTAGCAACTCGTTTAGCTCAACAAATACACTTTTAGTCACAAACTACAAACTATGATGCTGGGAGCCATTATCAGGAGTCTTGTTTGTTGTGAAGACAACACTCAAATAATGTAAATTAAAATGGGCCCTCACTAAACATGAAACTGCGTGTCAGTCGAGGGACAAAACACACTCATTGGCTAGCCTGGAACTCCAGAATCACCCCTGTTCCAGCTATAGAGTCTGGCGACTGTTCCGCGGATCAAATTCCCAGGGCGGAACAAGCCACAGCATATAGATAGCGGAGTGGACTAATCAGCGACTAGCGGACGTGACTTTGGTAAAGCGACAAGAATCTCTAGCGCAAGGACATAAACCTACGAGGAGAGCGGAGAAGTTTATTCAATATGGCTAGCGCGAGACAGACTGTTGGACTCCATTTGTTTTTGCACATTTAAAACTGAATTTATCGTGGATAGGAACATATTTTTGGCTCTCCCTTTCGCTATCTATGTTGTTGTGGAGACTACTTCCGACGCGCAAGAGTGATGCTGCTTGTTAAGAACACGTCACGCAAATAAACTAATCTGATTGCACAGATGATTTTGTTCAGGCTTTAGAGGCCAATAAGGAGCTGGGTCCCAGACTCTTTAGCTGGAACAGCTGTGAGTCTGGAGTTTCCAGGTTACTCATTGGCTTGATCTCTTATTAATTTAAAACTCGCCATTGACACCTTGTGGTGTATTTAAATCACTACCTTACATAGTTAAAGAGTGACACTGTGAAGTACGGAAGCGTTGCCATGTCACATCACCGCCCTATGACTTAAAATGATGATGTGATTTAAAATTTTAAAATTTTTATTAAAACAAAAACATTAAGAGGGGTTTTAATGTCAAATTATTATAACTCGTACTAACATTTATCTGTTAAGAACTACATGTCTTTCTATCTGTGGTACCCTTTCAAGATAAAAGTATGGCAACATGTGAACTAAACAAGAATGGTACATGAGCACCTGCACTAACCTCAATTTGCTTGTGTCCAGGTTTATGCAACTTCAAACTGTGTGAGAATTTAACACATAGATGAATCTATTGGTTTGTCTTATTTTGCTTCTACAATACCCAGGTCTTTGAGGCTTACGAAATGCCCATTCACTGCATTTAAATTGTTTTCACCACAGCGGCTTAAAAGTAAATTACACTTCAGGACTCCCCCCTACTGTTTTAAGCTAAAACATTAATGCAGTGATTGGGCTGAATTAAGTACAAATGAGTGGCTCGGGTGCGCTGAAAGACAACATTACTCATAGTTCAGCTGATAACAAAATTGCCATAATGTTACAAGAACTTTCCTAACTCAATCATGTAAGTTTACAAGAATAAAATAATCAACATTATAATGCACTATTCTTGTACTGTAGAAATTTTTGACGTAATCTAATGCATTCACATTTATCACTATTAAGAACAGTTTTCTTTCCTTGATATTTTTCCTACACCATATTCCCTTATGCTTTTTGAGTTTCAATTTAATGTATTCGTTGGCCTTTTTCATTGCATGAAATTGATTTACTCTTCACAACACTACTGACAAATCAGTGATTCTCATTTTGATTCAAGTAATGTTTCAAAATGTTGAAACAAGGTAACATCTGAATGATAATGCCTTTTTATTGGACATGCCCATATGCGAATCATATAGGTCACCTGTTTTCATAAGTGCATGTTGTACAGTTTCTTTACAACAGTCAGGAAGAATAGTCGATTAAAACTATCACATCCTTAACCTTTTTTTCAATCTTTTCCCTCAGAGCTCGGTTGGGTTGCCATGACAAGTGAGGAGTGTCCTGTGCCGCTGAGGAGCATTTCCTCAGCAGTGCCAGGGCATCATGAGGAGTATGGCTCGGCGCAGGCTGATGACATCATCGAGGAAATGGGTCCAGTTGACGACGCCAGCATCGGAAGTGACCTGAGCACGCTTGTGGTGCCCTTCCCTGAGCTGGCACCAGTGGTCTTCTTCTGCCTCAAGCAGACCACCTGCCCCCGCAGCTGGTGCATCCGTATGGTTTCCAGTCCATATCCTTTCATTCGCCAATGAAAATGCTGTCCTTTTTCCAGTCCATAATGATATTAACCCGTGTTTCCATGTTGTTTTGCATGTGCAGTTTGTTTGGGTTAAGTTGTGGGTTAATTGTGTGGCCTCCTCTCTAAGGCACACAGTGTCTCAATTAATAACTATCAGTTAATAGACAGCTCCTATTTTGCCCCTCAACTAAAACATGACAAGTGATGCCAGTAGTGAGCTGTGAGCCTAAATGTTAGCCGACATTTTGGTTTAGTACGGTACACACTGATTTGGTGTGTGTTTACGCACCTAGCTGCCGGCCTGATAAGAGCGCAAACAATATAAAAAAAGGCATCTTCAAAACCTCTCATCATGTTGAAAGGCACTTTTAAAATGTAACTTCTGTTTGCTCACACGATGTAATTTAGGATATCAGAGCTAAAATTAGCTAACGGTAGCTTAGTCATCTTAGAAACAAAGACATTTGGAATCGAAGCATATCATGTACTATTTTGTATTTTATTGAAATTAATTATGATTAATTTTCACTCCACAGTAGGGATTTACACTGCTGGCCAAAAGTATTGACACCCCTGCAATTCTGTCAGATAATGCTCAATTCCTCCCAGAAAATGATTGCAATTACAAATGCTTTGGTAGTAATATCTTTATTGATTTTGCTTGCAATGAAAAAACACAAAACAGCATGGGAAAAAAAATCATTATCATTTTACACAAAACTCCCCAAAAAGTATTGGCACCCTTTGAAAAATCATGTGATGCTTTACTAATTTGTGTAATTAACAGCACCTGTTACTTACCTGTGGCACATAACAGGAGGTGGCAAATCACACTTGCAGCCAGTTAAGATGGATTAAAGTTGACTCAACCTCTGCCCTGTGTCCTTGTTTGTACCACTTTGAGCATGGAGAAAAGAAAGAAGACCAAAGAACTGTCTGAGGACTTGAGAAGCAAAATTGTGAGGAAGCATGGGCTACAAGTCCATCTCCAAAGATCTGAATGTTCCTGTGTCTACCGTGTGCAGTGTCATCAATAAGTGTAAACCCCATGGCACTGTGGCTAACCTCCCTAGATGTGGATGGAAAAGCAAAACTGATATGAGATTTCAACGAAAGATTGTGCGGATAGTGGATAAAGAGCCTCGATTAACATCCAAACAAGTTCAAGCTGTCCTGTAGTCCGAGGGTAAAAAGGTATCAAACCGTACTATCCATTGGCATCTGAATGAAAAGAGACTCTGTGGTATGATACCCAGGAAGACCCCACTTCTGACCCAGAGACATATAAAAGCCAGGCTGGAGTTTGCCAAAACTTACCAGAGAATGCCAAAAAATATTTTGGAAGAATGTTCTCTGGTCAGATGAGACAAAAGTAGAGCTTTTTGGGAAAAGGCATCAACATAGACCTACTAACACAGGCCTTTTAAGAAAAGAACACGGTCCCCACAGTCAAGCATGGCGGAGGTTCCCTGATGTTTTGGGGTTGCTTTGCTGCCTATTCCACTGGACTGCTTGAGGGTGTGCATGGCATTATGAAGTCTGAAGACTGCCAACAAATTTTGCAGCATAATGTAGGCCCCAGTGTGAGAAAGCTGGGTCTCCCTCAGAAGTCATGGGTCTTCCAGCAGGACAATGACCCAAAACACACTTCAAAACGCACTAGAAAATGGTTTGAGAGAAAGCACTGGAGACTTCTAAAGTCGCCAGCAATGAGTCCAGACCTGAATCCCAAAGAGCACCTGTGGAGAGATCTGAAAATGGCAGTTTGGAGAAGGCACCCTTATAATCTCAGAGACCTGGAGCCTTTGGCCAAAGAAGGATGGTCTAAAATTCCAGCAGAGCATTGTAAGAAACTCATTGATGGATACCTGAAGCAGTTGTTCGCAGTTATTTCGTCTAAAGGCTGTGCTACCAAGTATTAGGCTGAGGGTGTCAATACTTTTGTCCGGCCTATTTTTGGAGTTTTGTGTAAAATGATAATGATTTAATTTCTTTTTCATTCGCTTTTGTGTTTTTTCATTACAAGCAAAATTAATGAAAATATTACAAAGCACTTGCAATTGCAATCATTTTCTGGGAGAAATTGAGCATTATCTGACAGAATTGCAGGGGTGCCAATAATTCTGGCCAGCAGTGTATAAGCCTCCCCCCCCCCCCCCCCCTTTTCATATTTATAGTCATCATTTTACAACGCCATGTCCATACATCGCTATATTGTATTCAAATAATGAAGGAGAATTTAATCTTTGTGTTCATTTGTTTGCTGAAGTGGCACCGAACCTTCAATTGTGTGTTTGCTGACCGCACTCACTGACAGTGGCATTGGAACCGAAGATGATCCTTTCCCATTAGAGGCACACAAAGAACACGCTGAGCTGCAGCATTGTGCATGTATGCATCCATCACTTGAATGTAATAGGACACACACAGCTTGGTTTAGTTCATTTCCTCGGTGGTTTCACTGTGGTTTGTTGTTCAGTAGTTCAAGTGGGTCTGGACACAAGAGTTATCATCATCATCATGTGTGAACAATAGGATAGCCTTTGGCAGCAATTACACTTTGTTTTGACCCAAACTGGGTACTATTGCAAAATCACTGCTAAATATCAATGTTTGAACTAGTTATTGTGTTTTTAGTTATGTTTGAAGTAGAATACAATGACTAACTTCTGTATATTCTTAGATTATTTGTAAGTCTCACTTATGTGAAAACAATGGTAGAAAAAGAATATGAATGTTGTGGGCATGACTTAAAATGATGTAAACACGTCACCCATAAGCATTTCTTGATCAAGCATTGCACAATTTGCTTTTGCTGTACAGTTGTTGTTTCCTCTTGCAATGATATTAACTCTTCCTCTATCCTTACTATTTGTATTTGTGTGAGAAGATAAAAATGTGTCACAAAACCTTCGAGCAGCTGCTGGAATCAGCTGAGGAAGCAAAAATATGCATCACATAGTGCTTAGTGATGTGTTCATGCCTGCTGTGAATATGTTAAACTGACAGGTCAGAGGCTCACTGAGGAGTATGTTTAAATTGCGTATCTCTAGTAATAAACTAGCGTGTGCGTGTGCGGCTCAATGTTGTTGCATGTTTGAACTGAGGCCATCGCTATATTATTTCAAGCATTGATGAAGATGCATGTAAGCGTATCAAACACTGCATTTATGTGATGACAAGATCAGATGAGGTTTGTGAAGTATATTTGTGTGAGTTGGTGTGTTCCAGCATGTGTGTTTATGAAAGGGTAATAAGAGGCTGTCTCACCATCTCTTAGAAAATCAATAAATCTGTCCGGTACTCGGTTAGTGGAGGCCTTCAATGACACACAGACGCACACACGTGTCTCCAATGGTAGTCTCCCACGCCTGCAGCAGAGCAACTAAAGCACTTCCTTCGATACTGCCACCCCCACACACTCCCTATTTTTACAACACGTTTTACAATCCATAGATGAAATGGTATACGACAATGACGTTGTTCCATATTAAAGGACATTGTTAGACAGGTATTAATTTAACTATGTTTATGACACCATTGCATCATGCACATTGTCGGTTGTAGTCTGTTAGTCAACTAACGTTGATAAATTAAGTAACAAGTCTTTTTAGCATGGTGCAGTGTAGTTTAACACATTACAAAACTCTAAAGGCCATATTCCAACTTGACAGGACAGACTTTCATCAACGTAGATTCTCAGTCTAGGCTTTAGACACACCCACAGCGTGGGCGGGGAATTACCGGAGAAACACCAAAGAGGTGTGATTTGCGGACAGCTGTGGGTGCGTGGGAATCCTATAATGTGTACTTTTCCTCACATTTTGAATGTGATTGAAATCCTGAAAAAAGATCAAGCAAACTTCTACAGTATAATTCGATAATACCTTGTGTAAGGAATGTCTAGTTCTCCAGTCAAAACATGTTGACTGCTAAAGCTCCAAAAAAAGCAGTTTACTTGGACTAAATGGTGTTGTACTTGTAAAGTGCACTTCTACCTTTCAGGCCCTCAAGGCGCTTTACACTGCATTGCCATCCACCTACTGGTGATGCAGCACCAGGAGCAACGTGGGGTTCTGTATCTTGCTCAAGGATACTTAGACGAGTTCAGCAGGGTAGAGAATTGAACCCACAACCTCTGGATTGGGGGACAACTACTCTACCACTGAGCCACGCCACCCCGGGACTACAGTGTATATGACTTAAAAAAAAAAAAAAAAAAAAAAAACAAATAAATTGTTAAATATACAATTAACATTTACACAACGAGGGGGAATGTAATTTGTAGGGCTGTCAAACGATTACAATTTTTAATCGAGTTAACTACAGCTTAGAAATTAATTAATCGTAATTAATCGCAATTCAAACCATCTATAAAATATGCCATATTTTTTCTGTAAATTATTGTTGGAATGGAAAGATAAGACACAAGATGGATATATACATTCAACTTACGGTACATAAGTACTGTATTTGTTTATCATAACAATAAATCAACAAGATGGCATTAACATTATTAACATTCTCTTAAAGCGATCCATGGATAGAAAGACTTGTAGTTCTTAAAAGATAAATGTTAGTACGAGTTATACAAATTTTATATTAAAACCCCTCTTAATGTTTTCGTTTTATTAAAATTTGTAAGATTTTCAATCAAAAAATAAACTAGTAGCTCGCCATTGTTGATGTCAATAATTACACCATGCGCACTCATTGTGCTTAAACCCATAAAATCATTTGGACCCAAGTGCCAGCAGAGGGCGCCAAACACCAAAAAACATGGAACAAGTGGACATTACACTGCTGTCATTTTAATCTGTTTGAGCCGGGCATGTGCGTTAATTGTGTCATATATTTTAACGTGATTAATTACAAAAATGAATGAACACCCGTTAACGCGATAATTTTGACAGCCCTAGTAATTTGTAGTTGTAAAAGTGAGTCATTTTAATGTCCATGATCACTCAAAGAAAGCAGACTCTCACCTAAGCAGCCAAATTCAGACCACCGCCATATTCTGTAGCGTAGGCATTCCCTTTAAATCAAGGGCGTAGGTTTGGATAGGGATGGTAGGGACATAACACTACAAACTTTTCAGGATGCTGAAATTGCCCCCCCCCCCCAACTCTAAAGCAACCTTATTTGTATTATATAATAAACTCAGTTAAATAAGTAATTTAGATCGTCTTCCCATATGTTCTAAAGATAGAATTGGCCCTATTATTAAATAAATTATTTTCATTATGTTCAGACTTACACTTACCCCTTTTCAATTGCTGAATGTGCCGGTCCATTTTTTTCCCTCAAAAGCACGTTTGATTGGCTTGATTTGACCGACACCCCCTCACCCACACAGCCCTGACAGAATTACGTACATGTCGACAACATGCGGTCTCCTCCCCCTTCAAAGAGGAAGGATATTAGAAGGTTTTTTTTGTTTGTTTTTTTTTTTAACCAGCAGCAGCAGCACCCACTGTATGTCGTAAAAAGTCGGGACGTGGGGAATACCGTTAATTTTGCTACTGAAAATCCGAGCTCCATCTGAGATCATAACATTAAACTGTGTGAACTTGCTAACCTGCAAAACTCGAGTTGGAAGCTGCTTGGAGAGAAATGTCCTCCTGTATGTGTTTTCTTATGTTGACGTTAATTAAACTGTGAGAAATGTAGTGAACTGTGCTGCAAACTATAGCACCAGAAAAACGTGAGCAAGGAGCTGCTTTGAGCGAAAGGTCAAACTCTATGTGTGTCAGTCAATTTTCATTTTTATTTTATTTATGTGGTCGGAAAGCAGCCCAAAGCAGAGTCCAGGGTGGTTTGCTGCGTCAATGTGCATATCGACGACACTTGTCAGATTCAAGAGATGCTGGGAAGAACTACGTGGATTAAATAAATAAATAAATAAATAATAGATATCGGTGGAAACTGATTACGCTACACAAGCACATTATTAGGCTTGTTGTTGTCACTTGTTTATGTAAATCGGAAATTAGTAGATAGTTTATCTTGGAGATGCGTGTGTGGCATCCTGGCAGTATTTTTTTTAACATGGGGTTTTGACAGCTGTCGTCATATTTTCGGGATCAAAAGCACCATTCCGCCTCATTGCAGGCCCGGGTCTTTTACAGGATCAGCGTTTCAGATCGTTCCGGACTGCTTTCCCACCTGCTCACATATGCCTTCTTCTTAGGTATAACAGTGAAAACGCTGTAATCGCCGTCTCACTAGGCCTTTTTGATCAACTCAATAAAATACTTTAGGTTCACTCCCTCTGCGTGGCCTTGCAGGTTGTTTGGGGGCCACTATTTTAGATTACTAAAATCATCGGTATTGGTCCAGAGATGAGTGTTCTGGCTGGATAGTTGAGACTCCATGTAATGCTGCTCCACCCCACACATGCACACATTGAACCAGTTTTTTTTAACCCACTATCCAATCACGTAATTTTATGCACTGTATATACTGTAGATATATAAAGATGGGATTGCAATATGTGAGTACTCTTACCCCTTTCCATAGAGCCATTTTAGGATGTAAGCGAAATTTAATTGTAGCATGCAACCATTGATCAAGGAAATCTATGCCAGCGATTTTGAAGCATAGCGTTGACTGATTTGAGTGGTCCGTACATAGTGTCCTTCTTCTTCTTCCTCGTTCAAACATCAGTAAAGATGAAACACCATAATATTTATTTCATCCTTAATGCTTTCTTTCTGTCTTTCTTGCCCTTTTTCTTCTTCTTTTTGGGGAAGTAACAAAGCAAAGTATCTTCTCGTCATTTTCTTTGACTGGCTCCTGTGGTGTTCATGCAGAATGACCGGCCTTTGTGGCCCATGATCCTCTCTGGCCTTGACAGCTTGTTATCTCCATGGTGACGGATGGCAGAGGCGTTGCTGTGCCTCGGTCTTAACTAGTGCTGAGGATGGAGCACACACCTGGGACACATCATCCACTTTTGCTCACCTTCCAGCTCCGTCT
Source organism: Corythoichthys intestinalis (assembly GCF_030265065.1). NCBI lineage: Eukaryota > Metazoa > Chordata > Actinopteri > Syngnathiformes > Syngnathidae > Corythoichthys > Corythoichthys intestinalis. The sequence goes on from NC_080410.1 coordinate 20,930,095, forward strand.
TAATACAATCTCCTTGGATATTTTTCTTTCTACTCAACTTTTGCTCCACATTTGAGAAGTTTTAGATGAAAATGGTGTTGTGAAGGCAAGTTAAAAAGTTTTGTCTTGTAAGTATAAGGTCAGTTTATTTTTTTAAATGATCAAAACTCTACAGTGTTAGTATATTATCTGTGTAGTTACTGCACTCATTTCGTTTCCTCCCACAAAATATTGCATATTCATACATACCGTGCAATGATCTCAATGGTCCACACTTATATTACTAATGAGAATCTGTCAGAAGACCCTGAAGAATGAGGATCAAATCTTAATGAGCCACAGCAAGGGATAAATAAAACCTATTAGTGCTATTATGCTTCCAGAATATATCCCATGGCTAATGATATTTCCAGATCCAATCCTGATTTTCCTCATTCTCTTGGTTCCTGTGGCCTTCTCCCTCCGGTGTAGTCCAAACTCCATTAGTGCATCCAGCATCAGAGTTAGGAGAGGCATGCTGGCAAGGAGATGAAGGCTTAAAAGTGACTCTAATGACTGTTGTCGTAGCAGGCCTCACTGCTTCCACACTCTGCCCGACCTCTCTCACATGTAACTCTCTTTTAAGGCACTGCCTGTGTAATGAGCATGTGTTTTTTATGGCAAGGCAGTTGCCCAACACGGCATGAATATGAATAACAATGCTGTTATTGGCTTTGCCCCTCATCTCATTTCGCTTATCACGTTAATACGTAATCTGACAAAAAAATAATGGTGATTGCAATGCTTTTTCAGGAGGATTAAAGAGAGCTCGGTGCGGTGGGTTCAATTAAAAAGAGAAATGTGTTTTTTTTTTCTCTTTAATGAGCCACGTTGATAACTGATAGCGAAATGGGATTTTTTTTTTTTTTTTTTTTCTTAAACCACAAGCTGCGGCGGTGGTAGTCAGGAGGTCACACAAAGTATTGAGGAATGTTATCAAATTGATGCAGTGCTGATTTGCTAATTGCTTTGAGTGCTAGATTGTTTACATCCAATTGGTTATGCCCTTGGGTTTATTTTCTGGATTTCTTTATGTACTGCAGTCAGCTCGTGGGAAAATAAAATGACGGAATCATGAACCGTGCTGTTGTCAAAACAGCAAAAGCCAACAGCATTGTAACTTTACAAAGAGCAGTTAGAGTGGAATCCTTTGTTAGGACAAATTTTGTAATTTGTTGAAAAAAAAAAAAATCTAAAAATAAACTGCTAGATGATAAAATAATCCTCAACTCAGGTCAAACAGGCACCATAAAAAATTAAAAAAAAAAAAAAAAACATTTGGCTACTACACCAGCAATGTATTACAGTAACTTTCTTTACTGCTTAACTGGAAAAATACGATGTAATTGAGAGCATAAAAAAAGGTTAAAAAATAAAAAAAGACATCTTATTCTATGCATGTGTTCAAGAAAGATTGTGCCATGGCTAGAAATCCAATTTTAAAAAATAAAATAAAGATTCATGAATTGATATACATTGGTACAAATAAGTATTTAGTCAACCACGAATTGTGCAAGTTCTCCCATTTGAAAATATTAGAGAAGCCTGTAATTGTCAACATGGGTAAACCTCAACCATGAGAGACAGAATGTGGAAAAAAAACAGAAAATCACATTGTTTGATTTTCAAAGAATTTATTTGCAAATCATGGTGGGAAATAAGTATTTGGGCAATACCAAAAGTTCATCTCACTACCTTGTTATGTACCCTTTGTTGGCAATAACGGAGGCCAAACGTTTTCTGTAACTCATCGTTGGGCAACACGGACTTTCAACTCCATCCACAGATTTTCTATGGGGTTGAGATCTTGAAACTGGCTAGGCGACTCCAGGACCTTGGAATGCTTGTTACAAAGCCACTCCTTTGTTTCCCTGGCTGTGTGTTTGGGATCATTGTCATGCTGAAAGACCCAGCCACGTCTCATCATCAATGCCCTTGCTGATGGAAGGAGATCTTCACTCAAAATTTCTCAATAAATGGCCCCATTCATTCTTTACTTTACACAGATCAGTCGTCCTGGTCCCTTTGCAGAAAAACAGCCCCAAAGCATGATGTTTCCACCCCCATGCTTCACAGTGGGTATGGTGTTCTTCGGATGCAATTCGGTATTCTTTCTCCTCCAAACACGAGAACCTGTGTTTTACCAAAAAGTTCTATTTTGGTTTCATCTGGCCGTAACACATTCTCCCTGTACTCTTCTGGATCATCCAAATGCTCTCTAGCGAACTGCAGACGGGCCTGGACGTGTACTTTCTTCAGCAGGGGACATGTCTGGCAGTGCAGGATTTGAGTCCCTGGCGGCGCATTGTGTTACTGATAGTAGCCTTTGTTACTGTGGTCCCAGCTCTCTGTAGGTCATTCACTAGGTCCCCCTGTGTGGTTCTGGGATTTTTGCTCACCGTTCTTGATATCATTTTGACGCCACAGGGTGAGATCTTGCATGGAGCCCCAGATCGAGGGAGATTATCAGTGGTCTTGTTTGTCTTCCATTTTCTAATAATTGCTCCCACAGTTTATTTCTATACACTAAGCGTTTTACCTATTGCAGATTCAGGTCTTCCCAGCCTGGTGAAGGTCTACAATTTTGTCTCTGGTGTCCGACAGCTCTTTGGTCTTGGCCATAGTGGAGTTTGGAGTGTGACTGACTGAGATTGTGGACAGGTGTTTTTTATACCGATAATGAGTTAAAAGAGGTGCTATTAATACAGGTAACGAAATACAAATACTTATTTTCCATTTTCAATTTGGAAATAAATCATTTAAAAATCAAACAATGTGATTTTCTGTTTTTTTTTTTCACATTCTGTTTCTCACGCTTGAGGTTTACCCATGTTGACAAATACAGGCCTCTCTAATCTTTTCAAGTGGTAGAACTTGCACAAATGGTGGTTGACTAAATACTTATTTGCCCCACTGTATATAAAGAGCATTCAATGAATGTTGTTGATATATTTATGATGCGCGTTCACATGCTCCCCAAAATCTAAAACTGGGTCTTTGATGGGATGGAAAACAGCAACTTTAATTCACAAAAAAAAAAAAAAAAAAAAAGCCTTATGCTTGCTTTAACAGTACGGTTATCTTGGTGCAGAGTGGTCTGAAAAAACTGATATCAGAGGTTTCCACTGACGTGTAAATCCAGTTATACCACGTACATGCGCTTCTTACGAAACTGGAACCCCGAGTGTTTTAATCCGACTTTGTCAAGAAGGACAAGGCAGTTGTTCTTTTCTTTTAACTCTGCTTCAGTTCAGAAGTTGTGCTACATATGCGACTCTGGAGAAAATTAAATTAGTCAATTACTGGCTGCATTGCCACCAACCGCAGAGTGACAGCTTTGTAGCTTGCTCCATTTAATCTATTATTCACAAAGGTTTTTATAAATGATATGAGTCATTCTGCATAATGCTGGCTTGTTGTTGTTTTTATATTTTTGTTCATATGGGACTGTGACATTTTAATGAACAACTATCAAAATAAAATGTATTCATTGCAAGATGGAAAATAGAAATGATGTGAACTAGCTGGCTTATCAAGGCATTGCTTTAAGCAAAAAAACTTTTCTGGATCTCTTCATCAGAGGAAAAGATCTATCTTAATAGATTTTCCTAAAGCTGCAAAATATTCTTGAGCGTGTCATTTTCCCATTGCTTTTTACTATAAATGTCCCGTGTTTTTAAAAAATATATATGTGTTATATAATGACAGACAACAATATTGTAGATCAAGACTTTTGTCAGTTGAGACCGAGACAAGACTAGGACTTTCGAAACGTAGTCTCGAGGATATTACAATACTCGGAAACAAATTAGATGGGAGTATAAGGACTAGTTCCACTGTGCTATTTCACAAGCCGCCTTCACTTTGTAAAACAACATTGATGTTTGATGCTCATCACAATGCTTTGCTTCCAGTTAATGCAGTAAAAACAAGCAAACAATAGTGGCATGCTTATACTGTGCATGCTGGGCAACGGTGATTATTGCTAACAAACACAAACAACCATTAGCCACGACAACATTATTGTACTCTGGAATGAGATTCAGTAAGGGAGCGACAGCAACATTTGTATTCTATTGAGAGGTGTTTTACAGTCAATGTCACTGCAATGCTTCTCTCGCCTGAATTTCGTGTAGACTGAGTCGGTTCAGTTTGTACTTTGTGAATGCTTGTCTGTCTTCATATATGCCCTGATTGACTGAACACCGTACGATCCAGCTCTCAATTAATACTAGTTAAACTGTGTATAAAATGGATGGTGGTTACCTTATGAGTAAATGAAACTGGCCCGCACCAATACATTATGACAAATATATTGTAAATGAATACTTATGTAGCTGACTATCTAAATGCAAAGCTACTGTGGTATGAAAAAGTATCTGAACCTTTTGTAATTTCTCACATTTCTGCATAAAATCATCATCAAATGTGATCTGATCTTTGTCAAAATCACACAGATGTAATAACAGTGTCTGCTTTGACTAAAACCACCCAAACATCTATAGGTTTTCATATTTTAATGAGGATAGCATGCAAACAATGACAGAAGGGGGAAAAATAAGCATGTGAACCTCTACCTAAGGAGACCTGCGAGCAATTGAAACCAATTTTTACCAAACAATTTAAGTCAGGTGTGTGCCCAATCACTGATGAGTGGTTTAAAGTGCCTGTGACACGAAAAAGCATGTTTAGTTCATAATACACGTGGTATTTTATGCTCATGAATGAAATGGACCACTTGGATGTGTGAAGAAGCGATCGATATATTTATTAATTTTTTTTTTTTAATCCCGCGCTACGAAAATGACAGACTTCTGGCTTCGGTCTTGCATTGAGGAAGAGGGTGCTGTGACGTGTACTGGAAAAGGAGTCCTCGTCACTATACAGCCGTACTGTTGTATGAGAAGTACTAAGGATTCAGCTGATTTTGCGGATTAATTCGTTTATTTTTCACATCACACCAGCCAAACGGCTGCAGAAAAATCTTGCTATAGACCCCAATCACCAACGTCACACAATCACGTGATCGCTGTATTGTACCACCATATTGTCCGTCATTGTGTGTCCGTATTGGCAATGATCGTAGTTTCTAAAGGTGGATTCACTTGCAAATTATGGAAGCCCCGGTGCTTTCAGACGCTGTAAACTCATTGGATGAGTTGCATAAAAGCTGTTATTTGGAAAAGCTTCGGTCGATCCAGTCGCCAGATCCATATTTGATGCCCAAACCGATGTCTCCTCCCGTCCTGAGACCACAAAATTTCCATTCATACTCCAGTTTATGTCATGATGAGGAGTCGGGTACCCAAAATCGGCACCGGCCCGAATATAAACCGACATTTGGTCAGCTGAGCGTCACCGTTGTCATGATTGTAAAATGAAACTTGATCGACAACGGGCCGGTGTGTTCCGAAAAATAGCTGCCCCACGTGAAAAGTCCCCCCTGACAGGAGCGCTTATTTATAATGCTTTATTGACCTGAAAACATCAAATGTTTTCATGGACGCATTACAGTAATGGATTTACGACTGTACGATCAGTTTTAAATAATTAAATTACACAAAATGTTAGTAATGTGTTTTAGTAACAAATCGTGGACTGGGCCACATAACTATCTTTGAACAGAAATGTATGTCTACAGGTTTTCACGACCATATCCCAATGACAATCACACAGGTATGACATTTATTAGTTCAAGCAGAGTAAAATAATCGTAGTCTCCGTCTGATAATGTCTGCGATCGTGTTGGCATCATATTGATGTTTTCGCCACTGCCTGACGGCTGTCGACAGAAACGCCTCATGGACCGAGCTAAACAAACCGTGCTGCTTAAGAGATTTGCCTTTTTAACAATGGGCACACAGCAAAATACTAAAATGACCGTTTATCTTCACTGTTACTGCAACCAACCGCCACACATGCCTTCACAATTTTGATTAATCAATGTTAACGATTGGTTAACGAAGGTTTTTGGGTTCGTTTACTAGGCAGTGATTCCTTAGACAAGCAGAAAAACACGCAGTAATAGGAGGAATGTACGTAGCGGTAATATGTAAACACGATGAGATGACGGACAATATGGCGGCACCAGTCAGGGGGGCGGAGTTGTGACGTTACATGATTAGGGTCTATACGAGGGAGAGGCGTGTGAGCCTTTTTGGAGTTTCAAAAGGTTCCCAGTCACCGGTGGATATTGGCCAAAACAAGCCCTACTACTGTGGGACCATGGGACTTACGAGGAAGTGAGTAAACATCGTTGTATTACGTCAAATACTGGGATCATTTTAATATATAGGTGGCTTGCATTTTGTTGCTGACATGCTCCTTGTCCACTCGGCTGACGGCTTGTCGCACATCCCCCCGCCGGGAGAGCACTATACTCGGCTTATTGCCCTCTTCATGTGCCCGGTGTTCTGTCAAATTTTCCAACCGATCAGAAATTGCAACTTTGTGTTAAAAATAGCCACGAATGCAGCGATTACAAAGTAAACACTACAAACTTTCTTTAAATAAAGTACTACTTACGTTTGATCATGGATTGGCATGTAAAAAGCTCTCCTCATGCACATATGGTTATGTTAGCTTCATAACAACTGCAGCCACCCTCCTATGAGTCTCTCGCTGTTTACGACTTCGCCGTGTAGTAAAGCTATTATAATTATATATTATTTTGCTAGAGCCCTAGAATGAAGACATGGCTAACCGGCAGATTAAAAGACTAATTTCTCGTCATCTGCGCTTTGCAAAATTTTTGTATATAGTCGAATCATCTCAAAATATGATTCTAATTCACATAATAATGCTACTTAAGACTTTTTTTCTCCTGTCGTACGCACTTTAAAGTTGCCGTGCCCACTATAAAACACACACCTGGTAAGAATCATCTTGATGAGAAGCATTGTCTGATGTGCATCATGGCTCAGTACAAAGAGCTGTCTAAAGACCTGCGATCAAGGATTGTTGATTTGTATAAGCCTGGGATAGGATACCACACCATCTCTAAAAGTCTGGAAGTTTATCAATCGACAGTCAGAGAAGTTGTCTACAAATGGAGAGAGTTTGGCACTGTTCTTCACTCCCAAGGAGTGGCCATCCACCAAAGATGATGCCGAGAGTTCAGCGCAGAATACTCAGAGAGTTAAAAAAATAACCCTTGGGTGTCTGCTAAAGACTTACACAAATAACTGGCACAGTCCAATATCTCTGTGCACACATCACCTATATGTAAAACTATGGCCAAGAATGGTGTTCATGGGAAGACTCCATGGAGGAATCCACTTCTGTCTAAAAAAACATTGTTGCTAGTTTAATGTTTGCAAAAAGGCACTTGGACACTCAACAGAAGTTTTGGCAGAAATATTTTGTGAACTGATAAACCCAATGTTGAATTGTTTGGGAATAGCACACAACGTCATGTGTAGAGGAAAAATGAAACAGCTCACCAACATCAACACCTCATCCCCACCATGAAGCATGGTGGAGGGAGCATCATGATTTGGAGCTGTTAACAAAATATTAAATCTGATGATACACTACTTATTCTCCCCCCTTCTGTCATTATTTTCACACTATCCTCATTAAAATATGAAAACCTATAAATGTTTGGGTGGGTTTAGGTAAAGCAGAGTTTTTTTCATCTGTGTGATTTTGACAAAGGTCAGCTCACATTTGATGGTGATTTTATGCAGAAATGTGAGAAATTCCCAATGGTTCAGATACTTTTTCATAATACTGTATGTTCTGATGCTCCCGAGATCATGAAGCAAGATTATTTATTATGTAGTGGTACATACTACTACTGCCTTTAATGCAGAGAATGTAGGTTCATTTCAAGCCACTGCCAATCCCTTGCCGAGATACAAATACAGTAGATGTGTTTTGCCAGGAAACACTATCGATTATAAAAATTGCCAAAGCAATTATTCACTGTAGTCGCCCTTGACTGGAAAAATTCAAATCTCACTTCTTTATAAGATAGTAAGTTTGCAAAAAATGTTTTTTATGCTTTAACTATACAAACACTCTTAAGGCTTTGATGGTATTGGTGCTACAGCGCAAGTATGTGAAGTATTTAAAGAATGAGTGTTATCATTTAGATTAAAAATGACAAAATAGTAAAAATTGATGACTTTTTAAAAACTGCAAAATACTTTAGAACAAAGGTTTTGTCAACAAACTCTCAGATTGTTTGAAAGAAAGCACAGTTTCTTTGCTTGGGTTTGGAGTGTTCAGGTTTTTAGGGAGTGATTGAGGAAGCTGTGTGAGTCATTGGGGGATGTTTATGAATATTCTGCTTTTTCATTGATCATCAGAATGTTTCTGTGGGATCCATTTGGCCACTTGCAGTACCGGCTTTGAGGTCCACCCCTCTGTAATGAATACTTATGAGTGCATTAGCAGACCAAGAAGACTCATTACAATATCAAGGAGATGAGTAGATCGCATAGTCTTTCATGGTTTTTGAGATTTTTTTTTTTTTTTTCGTGGTCTGCATCGATATATAAACAGAGCATGCTATAAACGTCTGCATATCAATTATGACAACCTCAAATGGCTTCTCCGTGTCCTTTCACAATTTTGAGGGCAGTTCTTGTGGCAGCATGAACTTGACTGTGTCACACATTTTCTACATCACAGCTCCTCCTGCATCCGGTTTGCATAAAGAACTTTGTGATTCAGCCTCCCAAAGCTGCCATGTGTGATGGTACCCTCACAGCGTGTTGGTGAACATCAGTGACATAAAGTGGTTAAAATGAAATCCCAAATGTCCTAGCTAAAATATGGTCAGTGGGTGTGTAGACCTGCATGTAAGATGAAGAGACCTTACATAATTTTTGTACAAAAAAAAAAAAAAAAAACTGTTGTTGAAGGTGTGTTTTGGCACTGAAAATCGCAACCACTTTTCCTCTGCATGGTATCCACGAGGCTTGGCAAAGCTCTACTTGCTAATGCTTGTCACTCATTGGTCAAACACACAGACATGAAAAGCAGATGATAGGGCAGATGGTAACTTTAGTTGTAATATAATTTAGAGTGTTGATGTTGTGAGTCAATTTGCAAAACTGCAGAGGTGATATTTTTGTGCTGTAGGATGGGGTAGATAACAGTGGTAGTGGACAGAGTTCAATATCCTGGCAGTAGACCTGGATACCTTTTCCCTGAAGGCAGGAGACTGAAGTGGAGTGGAACTTGTCACCTACAACCCTGATAGCTCTGTACTGTAGATGAGGTGGGTGTTGAAATGATCTATGAGTGTAGAGATGTAGCTATGATCTTGCTGGCTGTATTCATATACAGTATGAGGAGAAAAATATATTGCTGTGTGAATGTAGTTTGTGACTACTGAATATATTCATATACCGTATTGGCCCGGACATAAGACGGCCCTGATTATAAGACGACCCCCGCTTTTTCAAGACTCAAGTTTGAAAACAAGACTTTTTGAACACCAAGTTAATTTTTATACAGAAAATAATTACAGTACATCTGAAACAAATGATTATAACATTTGAGAGAAAAAGCATGTTATTTTGCCTTATTCAAATCTTAATATCTGAACATTTGAATATGTAAACTAAAGTGCAATCACATTCGTAAATGAATGGCTTCTGGTTTTTGAAATGTAAATAAACCAAATATATTGTGACAAAACAACAAAATTGCATTAACTGCATTAACCATCAAAGTGAAGTCTAACTGTAACTGTAGTCTTGAAACAAATCTGAATAAGGAAAAACATTGCAATAAAATAATGCAAACTGGTTCAACTTGAGAGTAGCTGAGATCTGTCATGACAGAACATCGCTTCAATGATATCTGGCTCCATCTAGCGTCGTGAATGGGGAGGGTAGCTGAAATCTGTCATGACAGAACATCGCTTCAATGATATCCGGCACCATCTAACATCGTGAATAGGTATAAGGTCTAGACCGCGAATATAAAACGACCCCCACTTTTTCAGTCTTATTTCAATGCAAAAAAAAACACTGTCTTATATTCGGGCCAATACGGTATGTTAAATATTCAAGATGGGCAGGTTACGTATTGTTGCATTTGTAGTATGAGAACATTTCTCAAGTGTACCTATACTCCAGCGTCCAGTGGTGAAGGAGTACTAACAGTAAAGAAAACATGCTTTTTGCAAGTTCTCCCACTTGGAAATCATGGAGGGGCATAAATTTGTTATCGTAGGTGCATGTCCACTGTGAGAGAGATAATCTGAAAAGAAAACTCCAGAAATCACAATGTATGCTTTTTTAATTTTTTTTTTATTTTTTAACAATTTGTGTGATATAGCTGCAAATAAGTATTTGAACACCCGACAAAACAAATGGTAATATTTGGTACAGTAACATTTGTTTGTAATTACAGAGGTAAAAGTTTCCTGTAGTTTTTCACCGTTTTGCACACACAGCAGGAGGGATCTTAACCCACTCATCAGTCAGGTTTCTGGGCTGTCGCTGAGAAACACTGAGTTTGAACTCCCTCTAAAGGTTTTCTATTGGGTTTAGGTGTTGAGACCGGCTTGGCCAGGGGTCTGCAACCCTGGTCCTCGAGAGCCGCTATCCAGCTTGTTTTCCATGTCTCCCTCCTTTAACATACCAGAGTTAAAATCATCAGCTCATCAGCAATCTCTGCAGGAACCTGATATCGATCCTGATTATTTGATTCAGCTGTGTTAAAGGAGGGAGACATGGAAAACAAGCTGGACAACGGCTCCCGAGGACCAGGGTTGCAGACCACTGGCCTAGGCCATGCTGAAACCTTGTTATCGCTCTTACGGAGCCACTCCTTGTTTTTTCTTCCTGTGTACTTTGGGTTGTTGTCATGTTGGAAGACCCAGGCATGACCCATCTTTAATGCTCTGACTGAAGGAAGGAGGTTCCTCCCCAAATCTCACAATACAGGGCCCCAGTCATCCTCTCCTTCATACAGTGCACTTGTCCTGTCCCATGCGTTGAAAAACACCCCCAAAGCATGATGCTGCCACCCCCATGCTTCGCAATAGGGATGGTGTTCTTCAGATAGTACTCATCATTCTTTTTCCTCCAAACATTGTTAGTGGAATTAGGACCAAAAAGTTCTATTTTACTCTTATCGGACCGCAAAACTCACTCGCATGACTCATCTGCATCATCCAAATGGTCATAGGCAAACTTAAGACATGTGCTGGTTAAAGCAGGGAAACCTTCCATGCCATGCATGTCTTGGAAACGGTGGTCCCAGCTCTTTTCAGGTCATTGACCAACTCCTGTCGTGTAGTTCTGGGCTTATTCCTCACCTTTCTTGAGTCATTGAGACCCCACAAGGTGATATCTTACATGGGGCACTACTCTGATTGAGATTGACCGACATGTTTAGGTTCTTCCATTTTCTAATGATTGCTCAAACAGTGGACCTTTTTTCACCAAGCTGCTTCGCAATTGCTCTGTAGCCCTTTTCAGCCTTGTGGAGGAGAGAAATTTGGTCTCTGGTGTCTTTGGACAGCTCTTTGGTCTTGACTATGTTACAAATTCAAGTCTTACTGATTGTATGGGGTGGACGGGTGTCTTTATGCTGCTATCAACCTCAAAGAAGTGCATCTGATTCAGGATAATACATGGAGTGGAAGTGGACTTTTAATAGGCGGACTAACAGGTCTTCCAGGGTCAGAATCCTAGCTGATAGGTGTACAAATACTTATTTGCAGCTATATCACATGAATAAATTGTTTTAAAAAATCATGCATTGTGGATTCTGGATTTTTCTTTTTAGATTAACTCACAGCGGACATGCACCTACGATGATAATTTCAGACGCCTCCATGATTTCTAAGTGGGAGAACTTGCAAAATCGCAGGGTATTCAAATACTTATTTTCTTCACTGTATTGTGTATGTGCGAGGTAAAATTCTGATCCAAATGAGTGTGAGTGTATTCAGTTTCACTTTTAAAGAAAATCTAAACATCTGTGTGATCATAAGTGAAATATTTCTATTTCACTGCATTTCAGCCGTTTTTTTCCCCCTCAAGAAGGTGCAAACAGACATTATGACATTAGTAATTGAATAAAATCAAAAGCAGAGATGATATTCAGTTTATTGATAGGTTGTTGTCTCATGTAATTTTCATCAACTGGCCTTTTATCAGTAAACAAACCAGAAAAAAAGATCAATGTGCAAGTCACAAATACAGATTTTTTGTTTTTTTAAATCTGGAAATGTGCTGCGTACAGTCAAAATATTTAATCTGTCTAATTTTTCACATTAAACACCAGAATTTACATATTTTCAGTTCCCTATTTAGATTTTTCACGAAAAACACTAGAATATACATATTTTAACTTCACTTGATTTTGATTAGAACCGACGATGACTGACGTTATAAGTGCAGTCAATTTGTGGAGGTTTACTTCCATGTGTCACTCCAATTAACCTTGAACTCTAAATACATGCAGAACAGATTGGGACTGTTTAGTGAGAATAAAGGGAATTGGCATGTAATAAACTGCTACCATTGATAATAAAAAAGAACAAACTGAAGACAGCTCTTATAAGGCAATTATGCTAGATATATAGTAGAAGAAGAGACTGCGACACAAAAGCAAGAGAGTGAAGGACAAACTTCAGCTTGAAAGATTGGATTGCCATTCATGTGCTCAGAATTGAGAGGGGAAAGAGGGAGGAGAAGTGAGATTGCAACTTAACACTCTTCTTCAAAAGGCAACATGTGAAGGCAGAAGCAAAGAGGGATAGTTAGCACAGTGGCAGAGTGAACTCTAGCCCAGTCCCTGTCACTAGAGAGGATGGGTGGTATATGTGTGTGTCACAAGCGCATTTGTGTTGTCTTTTCTCCTGCTGACAACGGAAGAGAGCATGAAGGATATAATTGCTTAGGTCACAGAAACTTTAGACCTCCTCACAGGGAACCGAGTTGCTGCAATGCCTGGACTTGAAGTAAAATTGCATTAGTATAGAAAAGCCAAAACAAAAGGTCTGAGAGTAAAAGACGCAAAGCTGCCGCAGCAAAATCTTAAAATAAGATATCATTAAACATCTAGATATTATATAAATTGTACAAAAAACCTGGGCATTGAGTTTGTTTTTGCTCAGAAAAAGAAATTTAGCATGTAATGTACATGAATGACAAGTACTACAATCAAAATCATCAGTCGCTGGAAAGATCTGCAAATTTGTTATAAACGTCTTCATCCGTTCCTTGTCCAATTAAAAACATACGCCTCCAAAACACACACAAAAAAAACATACACACAAAAAAGTATTAAAATAAGATTCTAGTCCCAGCTAATATGTCACGCAGCGGATGCAAAATGGCGAGGCAGTCGCGAAAATGTGTTCATTACAGCAAACGAAAAATCCAGAGCACAAACAAAAAGGATGAAAAGGGCAAAGTCCAAACAAAACTCAGGAGTACTAACAAAAACTGGGAAACAAGATAACTTACTGGTAGTGATGACACATGCTTCGCCGAGTCTTCGAAGCATGTGTCGAGTAATGAAGGGAGGTTTCCGCGAAGCGAGTACCGAGGCTTGCTTCATTTAGGGAAGGATCCGAAAACGATGACGTCCGAAGTCTTGCTGGCCAGCTGTACCACTTGCTTGCTTCAGGGAGTGCTTTGGACTTTGCCGTGCAGTTTGAACTACAGTACATAAACACCTCTGGCTGGATTCAAAATGTGGGTGTTTGAAGGAAAGTTGCGATCAGGTTTAGGAGTGACAAGAGAAGGATTAGTACAGTCGTTGATAGGATGGAGCCAGCAAGAAAGAGGACTTCCCATATTTGTCCACACCCTCATCCAGTACATGTTCAAGTTACACAAGCACTTTTACTGTCCTATACCTGATTACACTCATGCCAATTTCAGCACAATAATCATTTGGGGAATAATTTTAACACACACTACGCACGATTTCTTACAGTGCTCCCTCACTACTTTGCTGCTCAACTTTCGCACAGTCAGTGCATCACATATTTTTTAATCTTGTTATAAGAATAAAAAAGTTCTAAAGACATATTTATGAACACTTTATTTTCATCAATGTATTTATGTACACCTCCACACACGTATCATATGAAAGCATGAGAATGACTGTACAGTCTATCATTTATACATTACTTTGTTATTTATATTTTATTTACGTTTCAAACTATTATTTAATGTTTTAATGATAACATATGCATTTATAGAGTTTTATACTGTATACACTTATTGATATTATACAGCCACACAAAAAATGTATATTAAAAATGGGGTGGAGGCGTTACAATACTTCACGTTTTTTCACTTTTCACGCAGTCGGTTATGGTCCCCATTAACAGCGATAAGTGAAGGATAACTATGTACATGTGTAATACTCGATGTACAAAAATTTATTTTCAATCACAACTCGGCGCCTGCTCGTACAAGCAGAGCGTGCTCTCCCTTCACTCTAGCTCCTGTCTGATGCGTTCAATTGCATTCACGAAAAAAACAAAAAAAACAAAACAGTTATCACAAAATAATGACAGTCTAGAAGGTGTAGTAATTTTGAAATGTGCCAACTAATGAGTTTCCGGTTCAGAGGTAAACCGTGCGGGCGATGACGTAACCTATGAGGCTGCTCCTATCTACGCATGTGTAGTTTGCGCAAATGCAGGGATACTTTGCAGAAGTGTGGGGGCCTTAAACGCACCATAAACGTAATGTGGACAGGTATAAAAATAGTCGGCAAAATACCCTGGAGAAAATTATTTGTCATAGTGTAGCCGTAGCCTAAGACAACTGACTACTGTGATCATACACTTAACCGGGAGGTGGTCCCGTTCTCACATGAAGCTTCGAGAAATGAAACCTTTCTCGAACAATTGGCTCAGGTGGTTCAATGCCTCACAAAGCATATTCTCACCATCAATCCTAAAGGTGAAAAAGGAAAAACGGCATGAACATAGAACATGAGGAAAACACTGAGATAGACAATGACACAACAAGAACAGACAGCACATGGGGATCTTAGATACAGACATGGGATAACGAGACAATGAGGCACAGGTGGGTGACACAAGAAGGAGCGAATTGGTCAATACTCGAGGAGCAGGCACAACAGGTGAAACCAATGGGCAATCACAATGACCAGACACACTAGGGCACAAACTTAACTGAATTCAACTCAAGGCATGACATAATACAGTATGTTGGGTGCCATACCAAAGAAAATTAGAAATTTGTAACCTAACCTAAGGCTAAGAGGTATAGAAAATGGATACATAAACGAATGGTTTATTTTAATACTTAATACTTTATTTATTGCAATTTACTTATTATTATTTTAATACTTTGACCTTATGAACATTTGAACTTGTGACTGCCAACGCTGTGTCCCAATATTTTACTGGCCTCAATCCAGTTGGCCTTTTGCTCTTATTCCTTTCGGTCTGTTACCTCAAGAATTTGCCGGCTGAGAAGATAGAGCGTGGAGTAGGTGTCAAAGAAAGAAAAAAGACTTCTGGCCTAAGGTGAGGAAAGAGTGACCACCACAGACCTGCTGGAATGGCCCTGCTTTGTCACTGTCAAGCACACACACACACCATTGCACCCACACATATGCCCCTCCTTTATAGAATACACATAATCCCAGCTGTCAGATATGTGTTAAACATATATGGATCATGGTCAACCTAAGTCCTTTCTTCGTATTTCTCCAACAGAAATGCTGTGTGTGCATGTGGGGGCATATATGTCAAGGCATTAGCTTAAACTTCTCTGACCATGAAGAAAAGCTTGGGCTCAAAGTGTGTGCGCGTGTTTTGCGTCGCCTAATGTTGAAACATGACTGAATGCGGATATCTGCAGCTGAAATTAGCCCTATATAGTAGCTTAAGTCATTAAATGCCAGCTTTAAACTTGAAACAAACACACATTACTCAAAGTAACTGACTTGGTGAGTTGCTTCCTAAAGTTTGCATAAAATAGACAAGTCATGAAACATAACTAAAAGATACTGCAGTCAAACTA
This sequence comes from Corythoichthys intestinalis, assembly GCF_030265065.1. Taxonomy (NCBI): domain Eukaryota; kingdom Metazoa; phylum Chordata; class Actinopteri; order Syngnathiformes; family Syngnathidae; genus Corythoichthys; species Corythoichthys intestinalis. Next base: position 20,946,102 of record NC_080410.1, read on the forward strand.
GCTTAGAGACTGACTATGTGCTGTATGGATGGAAACAAAAATATAGTGGAATGATACAGTGTGGTGCTAGTGAGACATTTCATCAAATGGCTTAATGACCACAAATGGGATAGCGATTAGGAAATGGAGTCTGGCTTTGCTTATTTCCAGCCAGTTCTATGTGAGGGAGGCTGATATCGTCTCTTCTCTGTCACAGTCTTCTCGTCTGGTGACTCTGAATGTGTGGGAGCATGACGATGTCATCATTTTACACCCTCTGCACACAGGCAGAGGAGTCTGCAGAAAGAGGAACCATGATACAAGTGTCAAACTTGGGGCTTATTAATATGCGCTTTAGGAGTGTTGTAGAAGTTAAATGGGGAAAAAAATAAGTGGATGTATGTATAGTAACAGATTTTAATGATCATTTTATGATCGGATACATACTGTAATGGCACAATTTTCATTTCAGATACATTTTTTTCAAGTTTTAAATGCATTGTAGTGCAGCAATAAATTATAAATTAATAACATTTTATATTTATAATTATCCTTATTTAAGGCATAGTTTATTAAAGGTCATACATACACATATTATTATATTTAAGGTTCTACAGGTAAATTTGTGTTATGGGCAGTTTGCGTGGTACCGTACCCATCATCTAGGGCGGCGGTCAGCAATCCACGGCTCTGGAGCCACTTGCGGCTCTTTGGCGCAGGCCTAGTAGCTCCACTGATTTTTTTTTTTTTTTTAATTAATTTTTTTATTTTTATTTTTTTTTCTATTTTTTTTACCTGTCCTTTTTAGCTGTTTGACACAGAGAATGGAAGTCTGAGAGTCCGGTTGGTCTGAGCAGTTTTAGTTTTTTACATTGGAGTATAACCTACTCCCATTGTGATCATTCAACATATTTCATTTATTAAGACAAAGCAGTGAACAGGAAGGGGTTATGGGCTTTTTCAAAAATGTTTGAAAATGGAAAATAATGGGGGAGGGAAATATATTTTTTCATAATATTTATTAATATTTAATATTGTAAGGAAGTTAAACTTAAGGCGGCATCATACAATAGAGTAATCACATGGTGCGTCATTCTCTACGAGATGCACTGCAGGGAAAATAAAAATTTACCAGATTTTCTGCACTATAAGGCACATCGGAGTATAAGGTGCACCTTCAATGAATGGCCTATTTTTCTTGTATAGGGTGCACCACATTATAAGGTGCAGTCGGAGTAGTAGTAGTAGTAGTAGTGGTTGGAGTTGCATCATGCATCCACAAGATGGAGCTGAGGTAAATGTAATGTCATGCCATGATTAACCAATATTTATCCATATATAAGTCACATCGGATTATAAGGCGCACTGTCTGCTTTTGAGAAAACTGAAGGCTTTCAGGTGCATCTTATAGTGCTGAAAATACAGTAATCATAAAGGCTCATTATGTATTTGCAGCCAACTTAGTCATTTCAACAGTAGGCTAATATAGCTAATATATACATAAAGCATGTGTTGCATATATGAGGCTTTAATTTTTTTGTGGCATCAGACATATTTGTTTTTTTGTTTTGTTTTTTGCTGCAATATGGTCTTTACACATTTTGGGTTGCCGACCCCTGGGGAAATGCCTGAGTATCTTAACCTAAAAAACATAATTTAAGAAACAGAAAAAGTTATTTATCTGAGCTCACCAAACCACCTGCTGTCAAGTACAAACCTACACTGTTTCACTCGCAAACCAAACTTGACAACACAATTTTGTGCAATTTAGTTTCTTGGCAGGGGATTTAGCAGGAGACTGAGTGCGTGTTTCCTGTTGGCATTATTCTCCACAGTTAAATAAATAGTGAGCACTCAGGATGAGAACTCGGTTCTTCGAGTTGAAAAAAATAAAATTATACACCCGACCTGCTCCATAGTGATTATTTGTTACATTAGTTGCCTAGCGTCTGTACTACTAAACTACTGTAGCCGATTGGACATGTCACTTGTTTTCTATGGAATGGACTTTGTTGAAGGGACCCAGGGATAGAAAGACTTGTAGTTCTTTAAAGATAAACGTTATTATAAGTTAAAAATAATTTTATATTGAAACCCCTCTTGATGTTTTTGTTTTTTATACAATTTGTAATAATAGTGTAACTAGTAGGTCGCCATTGTTGTTGCTTCCAGAGTATGGCTCTAGCGACCTTAACATGTCATCCGTTCAACCCTGTCAATTTTAACCCGAGAGGAACATTAATGAGTATGACAGCACTGTCGATGTTTCACAAAACGAGCAGCAAAAGCAGAATGAACAGGAAAGATGGGATGAGACTTGATGAGAGTAAGGGGAAAAAAACGGTATCCTGCCAAAATGTGCTACACCGGCAAAACGTCCCACCAGATGCGAATTTGACACTCAAAGTACTACCGTGCGCTTTCAGCTTGTTTTGTTTAAAGCATACAGACAGAACAAACTAAATATGACTTAAGAAAATACTTAAACGTCCAATAAGGGTGGTTTAAATAAGCTACGTTACTAATGTGGTCACCAGATCAACAATCTGCTTTAAAGCTACCAAAAGAAAAAACCATGCTTAAAAGTATGAGAGGGAAACACATACAAAATTTATTTTGAGCAGTGTTGTTAACAACGGCGTTACAGTATATCGGCGTTATTTTTCAGTAGTGAGTAATCTGATTAACTACTTTTCTCATCTTGGCAACGGCGTTGCCGTTACTGAGGATGTAAAGGCATGCGTTACTATGCGTTACTACGTTAGTGAATGATGCGAGAAAAGTCATGAGAGAGAAAGAGACACACGGACTCACGGAGAAGAAGGCAGAGCTGGAGTGAGGAGGAGGAAAGAGAGTTGTGACGCTGTTGCAAACTCCATGCTAGGTGGCTCCAATAATACCTGACTGTAGCCAATAGCCTACAAACTACTTCCATATGATGCTACGGGTAGATATCAGATGTACAGTATATAGAACTGAATGAGAAATGACATACTCGCCACCATTAGTAAACAGCCGCCATCTTAAAGCAGTAGACTTCTCAGGGAGGCACTGTTGTAGAGAACCTTCCTAGCAAACCTAATTAACTTTTTATCTAAAATACTCCTAAATTGGCAAAATCTTGACGTGAATCTATCTTTAAATGATGAAACAGTTTTAAAACTTTCAAATGTCAAAAGTAAACAGAAGGGAACTATTGCAATAACACATGCAACTTTAACAACTTTAACGGTTGAATCACAAAAGTAAATGACTTCCAAAAATAGCAAAGGTTACAAAGTTTTTTTTTTTTTTTTTTTTTTTTTAACATGAAAGGTAACACCAGTTTCTTTGCCAAGTAACTAATTGCTCTTACATTCAGGTTACTTTTTGGGAGAAATAATTTGTAACTGTAATTAATTACTTTTTCAAAGTAAAATTAACAACACTGATACAATGAAAAGGTAATAAAAGACTCAATAAAAACACAAATAGTAAGTACTCGCCGATTTTAACCGATGAGCGCATGTGTTGGACGTCTCGCCGCGTAGAAGGAATTGCAGTAACCCGGTAGTATTCATCGAGTGACAGTGAAAATCTACTGTATATCCCCCAAGCAACCATGAAACATGGTGCCCTCCGTAGGTCAAAACATGTACTAAATATTATAGATTTTTAAATCGATGACAATATTTTATGTGTTTCTAATAACATATTTTATTAAAACAGAATAATTGTGGCTTATTAGAGCCTGCAAGTCTTTAAGTCCGAGGTTCCCTTTAGGGATGCAACATCTTTTCTCTACATTATTATTTACAAAATTGTATATATATATTAAAACAAAATAAAAAGAGAAGCTATTTTTTTGAGGAAATGTTGAGCATGGTCACGTTAGTTTAAGATGGAAGTACTGTGTACTATCTTGTGACCATTAATGTCAGTTATAGTCATTGTTTGTAAATCGAGAAAAAATGAATTATGTTTGTTGTTAAATTGGCATGGGAACTTTCTGTTCCTTGAGTAATCCTCATCCGTTTGAATCTGCAAATTTGTTCTTGAGTCCTCTTGTCTCCTCCTTTATTCTGAGGGCATGTGTCAGTTTGTGTGTGTGTGTGGGCGTGCTTGTGCATATTGAGCTTGCCTGTACCTGAGCTTGCCAACATGCAGAGATGTGATCCCACAGAGAACAGTCTCTGTCAAGGCCTATTAATATCAGTGAAACCGTTTGAGCTGCAACAACTGACCTTGGTAATGCTTCACTTAACCAGTGAGCTCGTCTAGCCTGCATTTCATCACGGCCTTTATTCTCTTTTATCATACTCTCTGAAAACTAGACACAAAGAAGGAGTCATTAAAATCTACACTAATATACCTCAAAAAACTAATTATTGGTCCAAAAGGGAACTGTATCCCTCCAACAGTTTGCATTCTTTAACTAACTTTAAAGGGGAACTGAAGAGCTTTTCAGATTTCGCTCTTAAGTGTTTTACTCAGTTGAATTGTATTAAATGCGTCATTCGCTCTCTCAAAAAGTCACATAAAAAAAAATAATAATAATAATTGACCGCGTAGTTTTTGAGTTATGGCCATAGCAACACCATAGCAACGAGGGACGCGCCGTCCTGCCGACCCCTACCTCGTGACGTAACTTCCAGGAAGCCTCGCCACCACTCTGAACACGGAAATATAGCACCACGCTATCCTCGCCATATATTGCAAACATTTTCTGGGTTTTACTCGCGGGATTCGTCATGCCATCTCGATGTGTAGCGATATGAATTACTCACAGGAAGACTCGAGACTCTAGGAGTGGTCCAAAAAAAAACTTGTCCTGCAAAGGTTTGGACCGTTTTTGTTAGCATGCATACAGGTCCCCAATCGGCTCATTGTTTTCATCATTTCAGCCATGACAGCTTTGAAAACCTACAACAATGCAACCTTGGTTTTCCAAAGACGTAAGTAGAACATTAATGGCTTTTTTTTGATAAACGAGGGGGACTCCTACTGCCTGTTTGTTGAAGTGCGACATTTTTTTATTTTTTTTTTGCTGTTGGCCTGTCATAAGTAGATAGGTTGGCTGACATGTCGTCTACTCATGTGATTTTATTACTATATCAATAGGTGTTATGTAAATTCAAATGTCCCCAGCACCAAATAGGTCCTTGGCTCGTTGTTTTTTATATTTCAACATCAAGGTCTGCCTATTTGAAGAGGGAACAATAGCATCAAATAGATGCTGCTATGACTGGGCCATTATTATTTGATCACCAAGAAATTATTATTAAATTAGGATTCATCCAATATTTTCATGCTGCTGTGATTTTTTTTCTCTCCAGGAAGCCAAACATAAAAAAATTAAGTGGCGGAAACCCTCAACATGATGAAAAAAGCGTTGCCACCCAGTTTCCCAAAATCAAGAGAGAGTGGGTCGAGTCATATGATGACCCAAGTGATGCGGTGTCCAGCGATGACGACTGAAGAGATCCTATGAGGCCTGCCAGATGCTGAATTTCTTCCGTCTGCGACATCAGATGACGATGACTTAGAGAAATAAATGCAGCAAATTTTGATGACATGAAATCATAAACTAGTCATTTATACAGTACACATTTTTTAAAAGAAAAATCTAGTTACCTTCATATTTTAATGATAATGCATTATCTTTGTACACTGTAAAAAGAAAAACCTGCATCTTACTTATAAAAAATAAGGCAGGCGATTGCATTGGTCTTTTTAAGTTGAGTAAACTTCAAGCCTTTTTTAGGTAGAATGAAAATGATTTTAATACTTTACATGAGCTCATAAAAATTAAGTTGAGTTAAAACAATACTACTGATAATGCCTAGTTGGATCAATCAAGAAAATTAAGTTTATCCAACTAGGGATTTGCAGTGGTATTGGTTTAAATCAACTGGATTTTTATGCGTTTAATGAACTCAATTTTCTTGATTGGGCCAACTAGGCATTATCAGTAGTATTGGTTTAACTCAATTTTTTTGAGCTCATGTAAAGTAATACAATAATTTTCAATATACTTAAATAGGCCTTAATTGAGATTCATGTACTTCTGGTTATTCGCCAGAAGTACATTCATCTCAATTAAACAATTCTACTGTAAAATTTATCATTAAAGAGAACGTAAGTGATGGTAAAATATTCATTTATTTTGTTTTTTAGTTCTTTATTCAGATAATACATTTTTTATGGTGTTTAGTTCATATAAGCAGCCTGGAGCTTCATTACTCCGAGAGAATTTAACTGTTTTGTTTTCTGACAGATGAGATCGCTTTCGTTCTCTGTAAAGCACACCAAAACATTGAAATAGACTATACAGTGAAAAGCAACGATTTTAAATGAAGAACAAGCTGAAAAGACATTTCAAATATTTATTTTTATATTTTTATTCTTATTTTTTATTAATTTTTTTCCTGGCATAGATATAGCCATAATGTACAAAATTTAGCATAACAAAGATGGCACAGCGATAAAAGACAGTCGACCGACCGAGCAACCAAGCGAGGGCACGCACACACTGGAAACTGTTTAGTGGCTCAGCTGCGTTGCCACAACACTTATTTCATAAAAGTTTTGCTTTGTCTTAAACATGGCCAAAAATGTCCTAACTTGAACACAGCAAAACAAAGAGAAGTCAGTGCAGTCCTCTCAAAACACTCTGCCAACTACCATGGCAATCAATGTAAAAACAACAAAAGCAAATCTCACACTCTCAATGTGGCTGAAAATGTACAGAAAAAAATCTCAAAACTGAAAATAAAATTTTAACTCAGCTTGTTCAGCAAATTAGTGTACTTTGGTGATGGTTTGGGAGGCATGACATTCATGGCAAGAAAGAGCTGCTGAAAGACTTCATATGTGTGCACCAGTTTTGCAGGATATTTCAGCTCAAGAGCATAGATCAGTCCAAACAGAAGACAGCATGCCTTTGCCAAGTTGGGCAAACCTCTGATGACTGGGTATCAGTCAATGACGATGCCGGCAGTATCAGCACTGCATGCACCTAATTTTCAAGTCCCATTTGGTAGAGACAAAGAAGAAAGTAGTTTGGTGAGTGAGGTAGTACAGATCAAATAGATAAGTAGCTTTAAGCCGAACACATACATTATGGTCATTTATAAGGTCCTCTTCATGGCCCCCAATGTACTCAATCAAGCATCTCAGGACCGCTTCCCTTCTCTTATCAACAGAGACAGTTGTGTCCTATGAAAAAGAAGGGAAGGATACGGTAGAAGAGAAGGGGTGAGAGGAGATGAGAATAGTGGAGATGAGAAAAGAGGAGATGAGGAAACAGTAAAGGAGCGGAGAGGAGAGTACTTGTAGAAGAGGGGAGTGGACATGAGATTACATGAGAGGAAAGGTGTTTGAATGTAATGAAAAATATTTAATGTAAGATTATTTTTTCCCCTCTTACCTGGATGCGTTGCAGCATCCGTGACTTGATCCTTTGGCCCACAGCTCTTCTTTTTGCATGGAACAGTGACAACATCTTTGGTGTGTGTTCGGTATGTCATTAATTGGGCGGAACTCCTTACTGATCTGTAAGCAGAAGCATGCCATCTTTATCACATACTGAAGGGGGTAGGAGTATTTTGTTATTGAAGATACATGCTTGAGTTGTAGGCAAAATTTAGTTTTAGCCCATACATCAAATTAACATACATGATGACCTCTAATCAAGAAGTAAAGGGACATAGTCACCATGTTTGTATTTTTGAGTATAAAAAGTAATGAATTATTACCTTACTCTCCTTACCTTAGTCTTAAGAACATATGCCAACATTTCCACAAACACCGTTTAAGGGGATTCTCACATTATTATCAGTCATTGGGGCAATATTTTCTTGTTGGCAGAACATCACTACATCTTTTACAAGTCCAGCTCGCTTAACCTAGAACATCATGTTAAGAATCAAAAGGTCACAAAAAACAGGAATTACACAATGGATTCATCATCATAATCATCATATTCTCAGAAAATTGTCAACTTCTGTAGGCCTACTACGCCTGCCAAAAATAAGTGTAAGGGTGATATTGGCTAAATACTCTGGCTGAACACTTTTATACTCATTATACATTAAAAAAAAAAATCCCCCCCCCCCCTAAAATTTTCTCCTCGGATCTATACATTTCACGCAGGTCACCCTTTTTGAGTTCAAAATGGCGAATTTCGCCAAAAGGTGAGAGATTTTCATGCCGGACAAATAAATCACCACTAAACTTTATCTAAGAAATCTTCTGTGTCAACCTTCGGACTCTTCTTTACAATGGAAAGGCTGCAGCCCCACTTGTCTGCCTTTCTCCCCCCGCCCTCACAGTGCACTGGTGTAATGTGTCGTATATCACCGCAAAGCTCTGTTTCTCAGCTTTAAGAATCCATTTGAATTATGTTGATAGAGGAAAAAAAACACGTTTGTTGGTTAACTCGTAGCAGTTAGCTTACATTTACCATGTGTGACGGCAGGTATAGCTAAAGTGCGATTAGCTAATGTTAACTGAAAAAACGGGACCTCTAAAGCAAACATTGCAAGTCACAATAGTTTTAGCACAACTAATCACTCAGATATATTAGTGGAACTTACCGTTTTTTTTTCCTGAAGGAAATTTGCTCTGTAGGGAACATGCCAAAGGACGTGTATTGTCTGAGTCTGCCTCTGCCGCCTTTGCTGCCAAGCTTCATGGATAGTCACTAACCTCAACTCAATTTTTTCGTTTAAGGACTACTATGAATTTTCCAAGTAAACTCAAATTTATAATGTTTCATGTACACAACAGTCACGTGGAAAAAAATACTCAAATATAATGTGTCAGTAGCACTTACAATAAATTCTTATATATATAATTTTGCATTTCAAGTAGAGGCAAATAATTTTGATCCTTTTTATGACAAAACAAATAAAATAAGGTAAATCACAAGCATTTGAAATATACTAAATCTACATTGTGGATGTAGCACTTTTAACAGTGTATAGAGAACACTTCATGCTACAGAAAAGAGTAAATACTTATTTCCCCACTGCTATTATCATTTTTCAATGTTGCGCTAGTCCGTTGCTATCCTAACTTTGTGTTGCTTACTAAAATTATGCTCTTTGATGTGTGCCATTCTGGTATCATTTATTTTTGTGGCCTATTGAATATTTTTTCAGAATGTAATATAATTACAATATATTATATACCAATAGAATACATTAAACAGTCAACAAAATGTGTCAAATCTTGTTAACAATTTATGGTTTTATTTTTTTTATGTAATTCATGCCCCTGTCAGTGCTTCAGCCTCCTCAAGTTTGGCTCTCACGTCTGGGATCTCCTGATGAAACAGGCATACTCTTGGAAGGGTAATTACTTGACGGTGTACAGCATAGCAACACCTGGAAAATAAAATGGTTTTGTCATTTATTTTGAAATATCGATAACATATCATTTAGCCACATTTGGGCTAGCTTTATCATATTTAGATCAGTAGGAGCTGTCCCATTACCTAATATCCAGTTTTAGCTATGTGTAGAGCATGGAAAAATATACAACCATGTAATCGCATTCTCTCTAATAAAAAAATCACGATGCTGGACTTACCACTCACTCTCCTGTTCATGAAGTGTCGAGCTGTCAATTGGCGTCATGACGCCATCTGCTGTGTCAAGTGAATCGCCGTCATCTGACGCCTGAGGTTCAAACATGTAGGGATTAATTGTAATTCATCTTTCCTGGGAGCCTTTGCCATCGGTAGCGTCACAAAAGAGCGATCCTGAATGGTTACCTTTGGTGGAAATATCACTGACATCGTTGTTGCTGCTATGCTAGCTGTGGGTACTCTTCTGTTGCCTACGTCACACTTCCGGGTTTGCGAAGGGACCATTATCGGAGTGCAAAAAAACTAAAAAAACGCAAATTATCCTTACAATTACGTGTTGATAATGTCATGGTTGTTTTGATGAACTTGTCCAAAGTTTATATTCATAAAATTACACCAAAATCCGGAAAGGTCTTCAGTTGCCCTTTAAGCCATTCAAATTCTGAATGCGCAATGGTAGATTTTCTGATCGGCCTAAATCAGTAGTTTACATCGCATATCAATAGCTTATTTTTCATGATGAGTTGTGCTTTTCTGTATCGTATTTTGTAGTAACCGTATTTTCCGGACTAAAAGTCGCAGTTTTTTTTTTTTTATAGTTTGGCAGAGGGTGCGTCTTATACTGTGGGCGACTTAGTGTGTGTGGATGTGTATGTGTGATTATTTACGGTCGGTCGGCCCGACTTCTCTCTCGCTAACTTTTTTTAAAAATAAATATATATTCGTATATTTATACTAAAATGATGTATGGATGTTAAATAAAAGAAATGATTTGGATAAAACAGAGAAGGCGCTGTGCATGCCTGCGCACATGAACGCAGTGGCCTCGCTCTCTTTTCAATCTTCCCCTCCCGCACCCTGGCGCCCTCCGCGAGCATCCCGGTATTTCCTTTTCGATATGGAGCAGCTATAGAAGTGAAAAACAAACTAAAGACGGGAATTGAAAAGCAAACAACTGCAGTAGGAGTGGGACATGGAAAGAGTTCAAATTGTTTGTTGAAGATGCTATACGGAAAACTGTGTCGGCTTCGCTGAATGTAAACGAATGTGGCGCTTTGGTCTCATACGAGAAATATAATTAACAAACTTTTCCAGCATTATTTCACTGTGTAAATGCATTTATAATGATCATAAAAATATGTAGACTATTTAAACATTGAGAAAACTTTTTTCCTGCCAACTCCATGAGATTAAAATAAATGTCAAATCCACTATCCGCCTGTTAGAACAGACACGCAAATAGAAAAGATATAAATGTTTATTGAATATCGATCTTACAGTCTTGTTTAATTGGGAGAATTCGTTACAAAAGGCAGGCTTTAATTTGTTATCATTATGCATATACTGTATGCACCGGCATTATCACAAACGTGATCACACAAACGCAACCAGGCATCGCATCCTCGCATTTCCTCCTCCTGAGTCCTCACAAATAAAACTTTTTTTTTTTTTTTGGGGGGGGGGGGGGGGGGTTCGTGCCTACAAATAAAACATAAGATTTCGGGTTTTCCGGCTCGGGCAAGCAAATCAAGGTAATTGATCGGGCTCGGGCCGCGTCGGGCATTAATACCCGCGGGCCGGTCGGGTCGGGCTGCATTCTTAAGGCCCAGTCTAACTTCTAGCGTCATGTAATGTTAGCATACCGTACACCTATTCAGCCTGTTGTTCTCTATTGTATTTTGTATTGCCTTTCAAGATGACATGTCTGTTCTTGGTGCTGGATTTTATCAAATAAATTTCCCCCCAAAAATGCAACTTATACCCCGGTGTGACTTATATGTTTTTTTCCTTTTCATTGCGCATTTTTTGGCTGGAGCGACTTATACTCAGGTGCGACGTAGAGTCCGAAATATACGGTATTTCCCTTCTAGCCTAAATGATGTGTGTACAATATATGGACTACCAGACATATCTGGATATAATATATATGTGCATATTAATAGATAGACTAATACATGATCTATGTGCATGAAAGAATGGAAAGATGTGTGATGCAGCAAACGTGTAAACTTGATTGCAGCCAGCCATCCTAGTCAAAATGGATTCAGTCTTTCGACATCAGTGGCAGTCAATGAGTTGAACGAATGTGTGTGCAAACCCCAATGCCAGCAAAATTAGGATGTGTAAAAAAAAAAAAAAAAATCGTTTTCAACCTATGTCCAATGACTAGCCCTAAAGTCATATTTTATCCTTCTCGGCATGTAAACACTCACCGAATAAGATGTGGAAAAACAATTGTTACAAATCACACAGTGTTGAGAGTCTGAACACACATGTTGTCATGGTATGACTGTGCTGTCCCTCACAAACTCTTGACATTGCCTCAAGGGAGGATTAAGTCCTAGTGCAGCCAGAGAAGTACAGCACTCCCTCCAAGGCAGAGAGAGAACGATTGATAAGGAAAAGCCTTTGCTGGTTAAACAACAAAAAATACATGAGGGAATGCAGGGACACATATTTTGCTCCCTTAACATTTTTTTTTCATTTTGCAAATTGTTGGAATGTGGGAATCAAGTTGTTATTCAACAAAGGCATTTGCTATGTGGTCCACTTCCTTAATTGCCCAACCTTGCAGTTCATCATGGTAATTCACCTGTAATGGATAGATAATTGACAAGGAACACAAAGTGTTTGTAGAGTGATGATATTTATGTTAGCTTCTGCTTGGTAAAATTAATGGTGTGTATAATTGATATTTCTTTACTACTCATACTGCATTCTGTTAATAGTGTGTGCTGAACAGCTTCACACCTTTGTGTATTACAGTTTTATTTCCAGTACTATGCTCATCATCATCATCTCTCATCACTTCTGTAGTCATATTACAAAATTACACGTACATTGTTAAAAAAAAAAAAAATGCAGTAAATTATATCATTAAATATACAGGGAATTCGTAAAACACTAACAACAAACTACCGTAGAAAGGACTGTATTTTGCCATATTTTCTTACATTTATATAATATACAACTGTCATTTTAGCACAAAATACTGTAATGACTGCATTTATTAAACCCGTCTGATGGTGGTGATGTCACAGTGCTCCCGTGCTTCTCCAACTAGATTAAAGTTCTTCGATATTATCGGGTGGTCGATAATAACGACTGATAAAAACATTTTAAAAATATTATCGGAAAATATTGGCTTCGGTTTTGCGCCAATATGTATGTTGGCTTAAAACTTAATGTACAAGCCTGTGATGTGTGTGATATGCTAGGAATGACCTCTAAAATTAACAAAAAATTATAAATTATAAACTCATCACATAAAACTGCTGCGTTACCAGAACTAAATAGTCACTAAGAAAAGTAAAAAAAATAAAAATATATTAAAAAACAAAACAAAAAAACGCTTATAATTAAAAATCTATGCAAAAGCACAGCAAAAATGCATCTTGGGAATTGTCACTGGCATTGGCATTGTCATTGTTTGGGCACTGTATGAGCCATATGTGATATGGCAGTGCCTTATTTACATTTTTCACCTTCCAGGATGGTCTTAGAATATGATCCCAAAAAATAGTTTTTTGTACTATTTTGAGGTGAATAATAAAAATAGTGGTGCAATAATGGCACTTTTCCATAACGTCATTGGAAGTTGTTCTCTTACTTTTGACATAATGTTTGTTTGGAAAACCTTGGAGGTGTTACATTTATCTTGCCTGGTATACCAGACTCAACGCAGTTCCAGCGATTGAGTCTGGCGACCATCCGGCGGATCAAATTCCGAGGGCAGAGCAAGCCACAGCAAACAGAGAGCGGAGTGGACCAATCAGCGACGGGCAGACGTGACGTTGTTAAAGCGACAAGTAATTAGGGTGAGCGGAGAATGGAGAAGTTTATTCAACATGGCTACCTCAAGCCATGTTGACTGTTGTCAATGACTTGTTTCGATGTGTTTTTGGCAGTGTTGGGCATGTTACTTTAAAAAAGTAATTAGTTACATTACTCACTACTTCTTCCAAAAAGTAACTGAGTTAGTAACTGAATTACTCTATAGTAAAAGTAACTACTTACCAGGGAAAGTAACTATTTCCGTTACTTTAAAAAGAACTTGTTGTATGTCAAAGAATTTTGAAATTTTCTGAGCAGTATTCGAGTCAGTGGAATAGAGAAGAACAGACAGGTAGTTAACTTGTTAGGTGCTTCAGCAGATTTGAATTGCTTACCACAAATGTGGACAAAAGCTTTGCCCCGGGACATAAATTACACATTACATGCAGGTTCTTTCCTTTAATTTCGACAAACTTGAAATAGTGTCTATATCTCCACCTCTTAAAGGACAATTTTTCTTCTGAATGCTCTGCCATTCCGACCCTGTGCATCTCTTTTGCGTGTGTGTGTTTGCCGCACGCGCTGTTCCGGTTTGCTTCCGGCTCTGATTAGCTTACCTCGACAAATGACTCTAACCCTCAGCCAATCACAATCACTTCCATCGCATCTCTCGAGGGGCTGCATTCAGGTAGGCTCGTTTCCCGACAATTCACGTCACCTTCAAAGCGTCTGCCGTCCTCAAGATGGAAGCAGAATTATTGCTGGCTGACAGTGGGAGATGGGAACGAGGCCAGCATCAGGTGTAGCAAACACAGAAACGTTACCAAACTGTGGAACGCATTGTCTAATTGAATGAGCAGGGACAAACAGCTTGGAGTCAGAAGTACGTGCGCTACTCTCGAACCTGAACTCACCCCAAGTCTTGGATGACAAATCAACAGAGCAGAGACACGGCTGGTAGTTTCTTCAATTTATTCAGAGTAACGCACCGCTTTTGACCGTCAGTAACAGTAACGGCGTTGTAACGGCGGAAAAAGTAATTAGTTCGATTACCCCGTTACTGAAAAAATAACACCGTTACGTAACGGCGTTATTTATAACGGCGTTACTCCCAACACTGTTTTTTGGTAATTTAAAACTGGTTTTACCGCGGATTGGAACATATTCTCGGCTCTCCCATTCGCCATCCGTGTTGTTGTAGACACGACTTTCGGCGCGCAAGAGTCAGTTAAAAGTCATTATCGAATAACTTTAGTTTGAACTCAAGCTGTCACTGTGGCAGTCAGTTGTGGCAACTACTGAACATTTAAGCTCTCAGTGAGTCATTTTTTTGGTCTGTTGTTGCGCAGTGGTTAGCACGTTTGACAACAAAGATAACAGTGTAGCTTCGAATCATGACTGGAGCAGGAGGACAACAGGAAGCAGCGATGTGATGTTTACCACTGTCAAAACACAATTATAGTTTAAAACATAACAATGTTATGTTAACGTGGTTTTCAGCTAAAAAAGTATAACCCCTAAATATTGTTAATTTTCCATAGATTCACATACAGTGGGGCAAATAAGTATTTAGTCAACCACCGATTGTGCAAGTTCTCCTACTTGAAAATATTAGAGAGGCCTGTAAGTGTCAACATGGGTAAACCTCAACCAAGGGAGACAGAATGTGGAAAAAAAAACTGAAAATCACATTGTTTGATTTTTAAAGAATTTATTTCCAATTAGAGTGGAAAATAAGTATTTGGTCACCTACAAACAAGCAAGATTTCTGGCTGTCAAGGAGGTCTACCTTCTTCTAACGAGGCTCCACTCGTTACCTATATTAATGGCACCTGTTTAAACTCGTTATCGGTATAAAAGACACGTGCCCACAAACTCAGTCAGTCACACTCCAAACTCCACTATGGCCAGGACCAAAGAGCTGTAGAAGGACACCAGAGACAAAATTGTAGACCTCCACCAGGCTGGGCAGACGGAATCTGAAATAGGTAAAACACTTGGTGTAAAGAAACCAACTGTGGGAGCAATTATTAGAAAATGGAAGACATACAAGACCACTGATAATCTCCCTCGAGCTGAGGCTCCATGCAAGATCTCACCCCGTGTCGTCAAAATGATAACAAGTCCGTTGAGCAAAAATCCCAGAACCACACGGGGGGACCTGAAGAATGACCTACAGAGAGCTGGGACCACAGTAACAAAGGCTACTATCAGTAACACAATGCGCCGCCAGGGACTCAAATCCTGCACTGCCAGATGTGTAGTACACGTCCAGACCCGTCCGCGGTTCGCTAGAGAGCATTTGGATGATCCAGAAGAGGACTGGGGGAATGTGTTATGGTCAGATGAAACCAAAATATAACTTTTTGGTAGAAATACAGGTTCTCGTGTTTGGAGGAGAAAGAATATTGAATTGCATCCGAAGAACACCATACCCACTGTGAAGCATGGGGGTGGAAACATCATGCTTTGGGGCTGTTTTTCTGCAAAGGGACCAGGACGACTGATCTGTGTAAAGGAAAGAATGAATGGGGCCATATATCGAGTGATTCTGAGTGAAAATCTCCTTCCATCTTCAAGGGCATTGACGTGGCTGGGTCTTTCAGCATGACAATGATCCCAAACACACAACCAGGGCAACAAAGGAGTGGCTTCGTAAGAAGCATTTCAAGGTCCTGGAGTGGCCTAGCCAGTCTCCAGATCTCAACCCCATAGAAAATCTGTGGAGGGAGTTGAAAGTTCGTGTTGCCCAACGACAGCCCCAAAACATCACTGCTCTAGAGGAGATCTGCATGGAGGAATGGGCCAAAATACCAGCAACAGTGTGTGAAAACTTGTGAAGAGTTACAGAAAACATTTGGCCTCCGTTATTGCCAACAAAGGGTACATAACAAAGTATTGAGATGAACTTTTTGTATTGACCAAATACATATTTTCCACCATGATTTGCAAATAAATTCTTTAAAAATCAAGCAATGTGATTTTCTGGGTTTTTTTTCTACATTCTGTCTTTCAGGTTGAGGTTTACGCATGTTGACAATTACAGGCCTCTCTAATATTTTCAAGTGGGAGAACTTGCACAATTAGTGGCTGACTAAATACTTATTGGCCCCACTGTACATACATTCTATAGATTTTTTACTGGCTCAAAGAAATTGCCATATATAATGTTGTTGCATAATAGCTCTCTTCCCTGAGATCCTGTTTGACAACCACTGGTGCGTGACCTTATTCTTTTTTCACCATTTTGTTTCAGACTTAGCAGCTGGCTATTGGCAATGGTCATTGTGTCTTATAATGGTAATGAAGGAATGGGTGAAAGCTTGCAGGATGAGAGTTAATAGTCAATAGCTTATGTTGTAGCAAAAACAAATTCACAATGCATGTAATGTTTACAAGGGATGTCTGTGGCTCTTCAGGAAAATGTTGCCGTGTCGCCCACGAGAAGACAGAAGGAAGCGCCTCTAAAAATATACCGCGCCAAGCAGTGCAGCTCACTGCAGTTTTTGTAAGGTCATGCCAGGAGCCTTTCGTTAAGGCCTTGACTTGGCTTGTCATTCTGCTTCGTCTGCGTCCTCACCCTCCTCGTTTACTCAACCAAGCATGAGGAACGAAGAGCAGAGGGGATGTGGGGACAAATTACTGACAACATTTGGTGTAGAATGTGTGATAAAAACACATGTTTGGAGACGGGTGTGTTGAGCGTAATCTAGTAAGGCGCTTGTGTCAGGTGGTGATTAATAAAGACAGGAACATTGGCTTCTGTTATATAGTATGCTATGCTATGTTGTCTTACCCAAAATGGACTTGCCAAATACTGAAAGTACGTGCAAGCCCAGAAATTGGAGAGGATGACAAAATTATTCAGGCTTGAACATTCTCCCTAAATTAAAAAATCAATTCGCTCAGTACTGTTTGCGCTTAATCTCAATGTCCTAATTTGGCCTGGGCTTAACCTGAAGGTAGAGATATAAAAGAGGCTGCTATGCATTATTAAGTCACTTGCTTCATTTTGGTCTTGCAGCACTCACGGATTAATATTGTAGTAGTCTGATAAGGACAAAACATGAAGGGGTGAAAGAATGGGCTCTGTTGATTTACTAAAGTTTTTTTTTTTTTTTTTTGCTCACCCTCTGACTGATATTCCCAATAGGCTCGGAGCAAAGGCAACTTCCGAACAGATTACAACACCCAGGTTAGACTAAAAGCACTTAATGGTTAGGATGTCATTTTAACCACCATTGAAATGGGAGTGTTTTGTTCCTGGGCTTGAGGCAATCAAGATTTTCTAGGGTGAACCATTTGAGGTAAATATAATGGAGAGTTGTTGTTACAAAGGTCAATATAAGTATATATACAGTACTATTTCTGATTTCAACAAATAGCCTTGAGTATTTGAAGTGAAACTGCTTTGTCATGTTCTGGGGAGTTTTTACAAAAGAATCACTTTTGAGATTATATGTTCAGTGATACATCTTCAGTATTGAATGGAACTTTTATCTTTTGCATTTTTTTAAAACTTAGATGTTACAAGGTTGTTCCAAATTAAAATATTATCTGCATACCTATTAATTGTACTGTGAATTGAGCATTATTTTGAACATTTTTATTCTGTACTGACAGAGGCAATAGACTGAAATTAAAAAAAGACTGATGTGAAAAGACGACTTTGTCTGTTTATCGATTAATTTTGCTGGAGATGTCTTGTATGGAAAGAAGTCAGTCACCATCAACTGGTGTTCTTTATTTGAGGATGTGGTGTTTGGCGTTTTAAAGGCTCTTAGGAAAGCATGAGCATTATGGGACTTGTCACACCGCTAGTGTTGTGCTTCTAAACCAAAGGTGAAAATGCATCCCTTGGTACCTCTTCACTGCAGCACTGCTTCATAGACTGAAATTGTGGTGACATAGCCACATGTGGGTCTCTCCGATTGTTATGCTGTATTGTGGTAATACTGTCCTTTGGGTTTACAGCTCTGAAGTCAAAATGAGGTTAGCAGCGTATTTTAATGTGCAACATGCCCTTGATGGGGCTTGTTTGTTCCTGTAAGAGCTCTGTTATACTTTTGAATAAATGCCAATGAAGGAAACGTATTGAAGACATGGAAGCGCATTTAAGACACTGAAACTACTACCGGTATTTGGATTATTATTCAAACAAGGGCGTAGGTTTGGCCTCAACATTGGTAGGGACGATATAACAGCATAACCTAACACTTTTTGCTAGGGGACAGGACATTAATAAGACCAAACAGATTGGGTAAATGGGGGTCAGGGCTACATTTCTCACCAAGAAGAACCTAATTAATTGATAGGCTAAATGATCAATGCAAAATAAATCTGTATTGACGTATACTAATTTTAGTGTGTATTGGTTCAGGTGATACACCTTTTGATTCAAAGTGTTGTTTTCAAAACTACGAAAGAAACTTTTTGAAAAACTTGAAAACAGAATAAATACAGGTATCTGGTTTTTATTAGCAAAATTAAATTGCAACATTTGGACATGAATTATACTAACATACACAATAAATACAAACTTGTTAATAAAGTCTAAACTAACATAACTATTTAAATAAATGCAACTCATCAGCCAATCAAACGTGCGTGTGAGGGGGGAAAAAATTGACCGGCACATTCAGCAAGTGAAAAGGGGTAAATGTCTGAACATAATGAAAATAATTCACTTAATAATGGGAAGACATATGGGAAGACAATCTAAATTACTTCCTGTATGTAACTGAACTCATTATATAAGGCAAATAAGGTTGCTTAAAAGTTGGTAGGGACAATTTGGGCATCCTGAAAAGTTGGTAGTTTTATGTCCCTACCGTCCCTATGCGAACCTACACCCTTGCATTAAAATGTATACAATTATCAAGGATATACTAGTATAATTTGTACTACAGGTATTACCATGATTTGTCAGTTGGGTGTTGGTAATTTGGACTAATAGCTTTTACCTTTTTAAGAAAAAAAAAAAAAAAATCTTAAAGATCCACACAATAAAAAGGACTGCCGTCAAATAATTAGTCTGGTATATTAGTGTCGATTTTACCTTTTGGGACAACCAAAACAGTTTCTGACATTTAAATGTATGGTAAACAGCTAATAGTGCAATGCCTTCTTTTTGTGACAGAATTATTAAACATAATTTTTGTGTGTTTGTTTTGTCTGGTTCTACTCCCGAGCTGATTAGCCTACCCTCCCTCAAAGTTGAAAATTAGCATCACTAATAGTAGTATCACACGCTGGCAATAATTCCTTTTGTTTAGATAATCTTGTGTTATTGTTCTCCCAAACACTGGGCCTCCGTTTTATGTTTTCGTTTTATGAAATGCTGTGAAGTACAGGAATCCACTCACTGCTTCCGTTAAACCCAGAAAGTAAAATTGATTCTTGCTACAAAGGTCAGGGAAAGGAAATGTAAAACTCATGGGGGAAATTGTGTAAATAAATGCCTTTGCACATGAAATGTGGCTTCTTTCGTTCAGCCTGGGGAAAGAGAGTAGACGGGCTACAAAATCTATATTATTTAAAGACAAACAACCATTCAGTGTTTCATTCCTGTATGAGCAATAATGACAATGAGTATTTGTCAATAGACAGAGCAAAACTCCCATGAATTACAATTTACGGTACTGCAAATGCAGACACTAAAATTGGCCCTTTAGGGGTTGTCTTATCCAACCTTCTCTTCCGTTTGACTTTTTTTACTGAGTCCTTGACCCACTCTTTGTTTTATACATGGGATCATGTCAGTCTGTTTGATCCCTATTGAAATATGGATAAAGAGATAAGAGCGATGAGAACTCAAAGTTCATGACTCAACCACATCCCGCCAATCTGTAGATACCTCTGCTGTCTGCTCGTATCATTCTTATGGTAAGAATATTCATTACAGTGATGCCTCGTTTTCGCGATTAATGGTGACCAGAACCTGCCGTGATAAGTGAAGTAGCGCACCGGCCACCAGCCAAAAAATACTGTATATATATTTATTTTTACTGTACTGTATTGACTTGTACCAACTTTCACACTGCAATTTTACGGTACAACGTCTTAAACTGATCATTTTTCTTAAATCTATTCGAATATTTTTTTTTTTTTGTTTTGTTTTGAGTTTTCAAGGCTAGTTAACAGATAAATGCATCAGATTCTTCCACTTACTTTTAGTAATAGTACTTTTTTCACCTAAATCAAGCAAAAAAATGCTTTCAAATAATGTTTTGAACAATATATATTCTTGAATTAAGAACATTTCTGACGTTTTTTAACATTGAATATACAGTTTTTGTTTCAAATAAGTCTTATTTTCAGCTGGCTGAGTAAAATTTACTTGAAGCACTGGCAGATAATTTCACTTATTTCTAGTAGATTTACACTGAAAACAAGGGAATTTAAGTTTTTCTTTTTTTTCAGTTTTAAGAAGGTGGGTTTTTGCAGTGCATACAGTATGTATTGGTTCAGGTCATACACCATTCGATTGTACCTTTTATTTTCAAAAATTATTAAAGACCCATTTTGAAAACTTCCAGAATAAATGTATGGATTTTATTAGCAAATTAAAATTGCATTATTTGAACACGAATTACTGTATATTAAAATACACAAGAAATACAAACTTGTTAATCATCTGTTAAGTATCCAGGAACCAATAAATAACAACATGTTTTTTTATTACCACTCAAAATTGTCTTTCTAAATAAATTAAGTAAAGCAAAACAGTTCTTAGTTATGGAATAACTAAAATAAATAAAAATGAAGCCTTCCTTCGGGATTAACACTACCGTTTTTGTCCAAAAGCACAGCCAAACTCAACAAAAATAATGAAAGCTCCTTTGGAATGCTTAAGACCACATAAGTAGAATAAAAACAAAAACTGGGGAGAAGGGTGTAACCCTTGTTTCACTACATTTCTTACAGCTGAGCAGAGTTTACCATATTTCTCACAGTTTAAATATCGTTAACATAGTGAAAAAATAATACAGGAGGACACTTCTACTGTACCTAAGCAGCTTCCTACCCAGGTTAGCACGTTCACACAGTTTATTGTAATGGTAATGCCAGCTCTATTTATAAATAACCAAAGCCTAATTTCTGTCTCCCGAACATATTTTATTTTGTAATTCACCATAAATTCCTGTTGCGCATTTACTTTGGTGTATTTCCTGTTCCGTATGTTTTTCAATCCTTGTAACTTGAAGGCGGGCTAAAAGGAGTGACTGCGAACTGTGAGAGTTTTTATCTAGTCTAGCGGCCCCTCTGGAAGAAACAAAGCTCTTACAGTGATCGTTTTATTTTCCAAGGTGAACAGTTTTATTTTCTTATGGTTAAAGGGAGCATTTTGCAAGGTTTGATAATAAAAGACACCAAATCATCAGTCAAGTTTCACCCTTATTTGGAGCGGGTCCGCTACACTATTGCTTCTGTTACTTGCAGTGGCTTCTGGTGAAAAAAAACTTCAAATATCCCTCCTCTTCAAAGCGGGTGGAGGACGGCATGCTGACATGCAACGTAATTTTTGAACTGTGATTGAGAGTGTGTGCGTGTGTGTGTGTCGGGGGTGTGTCAAGTCATCAGCCAATCAAACATGCGTTTGAGGGGAGAAAAATGGAGCGGCATATTCAGGAAGTGAAAAAGGGGTAAATGTAAGTCTAAACATAATTAAATTATTTCATTTAATATTGGTAGGTTCAATTCTATTGTTGCAACATTTGGGAAGACAATCTAAATGACCTATTTAACTGAACACATTATATAATGCAAATAAGGTTGCTTAAAAGTTGGTAGGGACCATTTGAGCATCCTGAAAAGTTGGTAGTGTTTTGTCCCTACCGTCCCAATGCAAACCAACGCCCTTGGTTTATTGCCGCGAACACAACATGTCTGGCTGCTTTGAACGTCGCCACGCACGCACACATTAATTCCACCACAATGCATACACTGAGGCTGTCTGTTCCAAGGCAGCACTTCATTGAATGAGTCTACTTAAATCCTCTCACTTATACACAATAAGTTGCCACAGCAACTGTTTGACAAGTGAAACAATGATTGATGCATGCGGCGCTTTGAAGCCCATGACTCTGGCAAGATCAAACACAAGCATCTGTCAACATCGTTAACTTTAATAAGCAACTCCAGTGCACGTGCACTGCCTGCCTGGGGAACAAAGAGCAGGGAGGGAGGGAGGGATCGAGCCAGAGTGATACTAACCGACCGGCTCGAGATCTGTATCTTTTTCTGAACTGAAAAAAAATCTGCGATTTACTGAGGGCGTGAAGTTTGAAGCGCGAAGTAGCGAGGGATCACTACATTATTATTATTATTTTTTTGTATTCTATCATTTTAATGTGAAAAAAAAACATTTTCATCTTGCACTATTTTCACAATGAAGATCCAGTTCTACAAATGGAATTGCCATTTTTTTATTTTATTCTGGGAGAGGGGCTGCAGGATTTAATGTGTTCTGTTTCATAATAGAACAACTGACACTCTAGGGACATGAGTATAACTGATATAAAAAGAAATTGCGAAAAAAGAAGCAGACTCTAATTTTGCTTTAATAGGCACAGGCATAGCTGATTGATTGTCTTGTGCTGCTGCTGCTGCTGCTGCTGCTGCTGCTGCTGTTGTTTTTATCCTGTTTCATCATATTCTGCTGCTGCTGCTGCTGCTGCTGCTGCTGCTTTTGTTTGTTTGTTATTACAGTCAATGAAGAACCCTTTCCAATTTTGTTCTCATGTCATCTATTCTATTCTATTCTATTCTATTCTATTCTATTCTATTCTATTCTATTCTATTCTATTCTGAAACCAGCATTTTATTTTTTGCTGAAACACTTGTTCACAAATTGAGAAACCTTGGCACATCATTTCCCCCCCAATTTTGACACTGTTTCCATAAGACTGTTCACTGGTGGAATGTTTAGAAACAATTGCTTTTTGGAGCATTCCTCAAATGTCCTATAAAAATTGGGCTGAGAAAATAATATTAATTATGTTGAACATCACATAATGTGTCTTTGTAGTATATTCAGTTAAATATAGTTTGAAAAGGATTTACAACTAATTATTTCCTGTTCTTATTTAACATTTTACAACGTAACAACTTTACATTTGGGATAGTTTGATCTACTTTGTAGGTACCACACCCACTTGCTTTGTCTCAACACTTGTCTGATGCATCTTAATGTTATTCCTCTGAGATGAGCTACAGTGTGTGTGTGTGTGCTATAGCCATATGTTCCAAAACGTAATGAAAATACTATTAACTCTTGTCACCCACACACAAGCACAAACATGTCCTCCAGGGCTGTAAAGGTGGATTAGCTTGCTATTGCATGATGTATTGGCTTTACAAGTGCAGACCAAAGCCACTAAGTGATGAATGAGGGGTGTTCAGAGGGGAATGCTTTGTCCGACGACCATTTAAGTTGACTCAACGGCGGTTATTTGTGATGCTTATAAAGTCATTGGTTTGCTTTTGCAGGCTACGAATTTGACATTTGTGAGTAATGTGAATTTGCTGATTGCATTGCCGTAAATATACAGTAGGCTCCATTGGAAGCTTGTTATCAAACATATGGGGCATGATTTACTCAGATCTCAAATTGCAGGCGTTAAATTGCATGTTCACTCTAACAGATTGCCACTGCTGATCGTCTGTGTGTAGTGCATGATCTCAAGAGTATGATCTTTTCCTCAGACCCCAATGGTTGGTGCTAAATTACTTGTTCCCTCACTGTAAATGACTGTGCACTGTTGCCAAAAGTTGTTGAAGTGGTGGAGACTCAAGTTTTAAAAAGTGTTTTGCCATTCAATAGTTTCTGATAGTTGACACTATGGAAAATCTCAATCAACACTTGGACTCTTTTGACTTTATACACAAGAATGATCTAATACACACTGATTTAGAAAATTTGTAAATACAGTGGTACCTCGACATATGATCGCTTTGACACACGATCTTTTTGACACCTGACATAAAATTTGTCTCGCCATTTGTTTCTACATCCATCGACATGCTAAAAAAAGGAAAAGGTGACACTTACCATTGAAATGAAGAATGTCTACGATCTCGATGGTCTCCCTCCGACCTCCGTTCGCCAGTCTTTATAAGGTGAAAATTATTATTGTAACATTGCCAAAGAAATTGCCAGCTTCGTCAGGTTTTTAATCATTTATTTCACAATTTGTGCAACGCAACATGCCTACTGTCCGCCACAGTTGACGCTAACGAAAGAACATTCGAAAAGTGAAAATAAAAATTGATATGCACTTGTCTCATATTGTGACATCAGCCATGTGGTGAGTAAAGGTACACCACGCAAAACACAACCGCCACATTAGACCCGTCAGAGAATTCGTTACATTATTACAGGTATCATTATTAGTACTATTATTATTCATATTTGTATTCATAATTCATTTGTTTAGCTCTGCATAATTGCTATTTGCAATAGTACCAGCATTATTTATTTAGGATTTAGTGTAGGTTTTCGGGCTGTGGAACAAATTAATGGAGTTATCATGTATTCTTAGGGGAAAATCCTGATTTACATACGACCATTTCGACTTACAAACAAGATCCTGGAACGAATTGACTTTGTATGTAGAGGTACCACTGTAAACATTACAGGTGCACGATAATTATCGAGCCGATAATTATCGGTCCAATAATAGGAATTATGACGTCATCCCAATAAATCCGATAACAAAATATGTTATCGGGCCTATTAATATTACTTTTGGCACGGTGTCGTTGTTTGGCATGGGATGTGTGCGTTTATTTCCACTCCCGTTTTGCCAGTATGCAAAGTTTTGTTACACTGCTAGAGGTCGTATTTTTCCTTCACTGAGTTATAAACCTTACTATTGCAATTAGCAAATGTTTGCATTTTACAGTGTTATGTTTACAAGTTCTTGAGAGGCCTTTTGTTTATTGATAGGCTTGCTGTTCTAAAATTGCCAGGTTAAGGAAGTTGTTTCATGGACCAAGATGACAAAAGTCTCCTCTCCTGTTGCACCAAATGTTATATCTGCTGACAAAGCACAATACCTGTTGGGTTTATCTTTGTTAGTTTCGGATCAGTGCTAATTATTCAGTGGAACACATCATCAATAATATATACTGACTGATTGATTGTGATTGACTCAAATTATATTTATTTGAAAAAATTAATATGAGCACTTTATCTGAAGTCAAAACTTTTCTTGTCTTTCTTTTGTCCAATATAATAATGTTCAGGTCATCATGAAAATTCTGGTTCGGTAAAGGCAAATCTATGCTGAATCAACCAATAGTATTTTTGACCTACAGGTGTTCAAAAAGCCAGGTGAATATACATTGAAAAATTGTATATATTTTCGGTTATCGTATCGGTGTCGGCCTTGAGGAGCAGGAAATTATCGATATCAGTTTCAAAAAATGGATATCGTGCACCGCTAGTATACATAAAGGTCTGATTTGGAAAACAGGTGAAGGAAGGTTCGTAGGCTCTGACTTGTTACCATCACAGTGACTTTGGAACTCTAAACATCTCATGATTTCTGAAAGAGTATAACTGCTGACGAAGCGATGTAAGATTGACATGAGGTAGCGTAAGGACAGAGAGACAGACTGGGAGTTGGATGGCTGGTGAGGATGGTTCGTTGCGTCAGAAGACTCGTCCCTGCAGATGTCAGCAGCACTACCCGCTCATTGTGTCTTGGTTTTCATCTCCTCACTCTCTTCCTCTGTGTGCAATTCTCTGACCCCGTGTCAAATTCAAGCTAATGGCTTGCGTACTCTAACCACTGAGCCGGCAAATTCTCTACTCTGCATGTATTTGGCTTCCTTTTCTATCCTTACCTTTTTGTCAATGCAGGCCTTTTTTTAATACTATCCAAACATTTGCTTAAAACTTTCACCTGCAATACCCTCAGTTGGTCAATTTCTTATACTTTCCATCCATCTTGCTATCCCACTAACTCATGTTATACTATACATTCTTTATTAATACACAAACATATACACACACACGCACTCCTTCACACACATACACAAGGTGTATTGCCTTTTATTTCCCATGGTGTCTGCAGTGCATTCGGCTTCAATTGCTGCAGCAATGTACTGGAGCAAGGCACCTGCTGTGCTGAGCTGATATGACGAGAGAGTCAGATGCAGACACACACATGAACGCACACACAGCACAATCACGCATCCTGTATATTAGGCTTCCAAATGCTAAGATGGCTGAAAAAAAGTCATCTGTCTGTAAATGCAGACACAGTTCATAACTACAAAATTGTAATTGCAACTTTGTATAATTTAAAACTGATGGCAGAAAATTGTTAATAGCATGTATCCATCCACATGAGTTTAACAATTTTCTGCTTATAGTACATGTAAACACATAAATTGTCATGCATGGTTTTCTTGATTTTATGGAAGCTTTCTAGGCTGCATACCTTTGGCCGTTTTTGTGAAAATCTCCCTATGTTCCATCACTTCGCCTATTTTACTGAAAGCGATAGAAAGACCTGACTGCAGTCTATGCAATCACCGAAAGTAACGTTTGAGTTCAAGGATATGGTACATGAACTGAAATACACATTTTCTCTGTATGCACATTAAAACTGCAATCCATCATACTGACAGATCTCGTGTGCATTTGTTGCCTGATCTATTCAAATAAGCGGGAGAAATATTGGACACACCTCTCAGTATGATCCAGAGCAGCTCTAAACCACCACAAAAAAGTACTGCAATAACATGTACTGTAGAAAAAAAATGGGCATTATTAGACAGTTTATGGGATGCATGCATGCAATTTGAAAGTAGAAGTTCTGTATCGACCAAAGTTGCTGAAAACATTAAATCATGAGTCACAAAAATAAACTCTGACGATTACAAATCGGAATGTGTTGACTGCAGCCTGAATGCGAATACCACAGCTTATCATTGCATTGAGAATGGATAGTTGTGAATACCCTGTCCAGTGAGTTTACACATTGCTGAGTTGTTTCAAACCTTTCAAGGGCTGCATTGTCGGGTGTAGCCTGATCCACACAGCCACTGAGGCGACAGCTGCCACCTCCAAAAAATGCCTTGCCACTCTAGCTGCCAACCCGATTTGAACAATGTCACAGGAAAATGTATCAACTCAAAGTAAAGCCTGGTCTTAGAGGGAGCGAATGCACCCAAGTGCACTTAAAATTGGTAAACACAGACTTTCCTAGCAGAATTCACTCAGCTGCCTCCAGTTGTCTCTTTCTTTGTATCGTACAGCCACCTTCGCTCCTGACATAACTCTGCGTTCATTGACATTTTCAGAGATATATTAATTTAATAATGATTATAATTGTGCTAGTAGTTTTTAGTGCTGCTTTGCTGCAAAGACTGAAGCTGTGGTTTAACCTTATTAAACAGGATTTCAATGTGTGGGTCATTTCATAATTGCAAAAAGTTAATAGGTGATTTTCCTCGACAGGCAAGGTGACAGGTAAGGAATATTAATTTTGCCACAGGTTGCTGTAGGGCTTCAACGATGGTGGCTCACTTGTTATTCTGGTTGCAATGCTGTGTGTGCTTGTGTGTACGTTTCTTTGACCCACAGGCATGCTGCTAAGTGTTGAGATGAGAACATTAGGAACCAAAGAGTCTTTTGTCACCATTAAGTGTGGGTCATTCTATTGAGTAGAGAAGTAAAGGAAGGTATAGTCCAAGCTTTGTCTTACCTGACTGCTATTTAACACAGCACACTGATCGAAATCGGGCTGAGCTTTTCATTTTAATGTTTGGACCTGGCGATAGGCTTAAAATTCACTTCACGTAAATGACTTTAAAAGTGTTGCTTCCTACAGACAGGCCCAAAAAATGTATAGAATGCAACCACTGGGAACATACTGTAGTTAAAAGTGGTTTGTAAGGACCTTCAAGGCAACTTAAATTGTAATATTATTTGCATGAAATTATATTCATGTATGCTTCTGTGAACATTCAATGAGTTATGCAATCAAATGTCAGCATCTATATGCTGCCATGTCAATCTAATTAGCCCCAAGCCTTCAGAATCAGTAGTGCTGGCTGATGTAACTATTAGCAATGGGACTGTTTCTTTACCAGTCAGACTCCAAAGTCACTTTACAGGGCCAGCAAGCTGGAACACAATTATGTCAGCACTTTTCCACCTTTTATTTGGTCAGAGCAAAACATTACACTCAACTACTCACTTTTAACAATGAGCAAAACACATCTGTGGCAATCTAGACATATTTATGTGGTAATAATCAGTGTCTCTAGTTAATGGGGAATGTTTTATTTACGGTTTTGTTACGGTTGTCAAAATTATCGCGTTAATGGTCGGTAATTAATTTTTTAAATTAATCACGTTAAAATATTTGACGCAATTAACGCACACGCCCCGCTCAAATAGATTAAAATGACGGCACAGTGTCATGTTCACTTGTTACTAGTGTTGCACTGATACCATTTTTTGGCCCAATACCTGGCTGTGCAGTATCGGCCGATACCGATACCATACCGATACCATCCTGTTTATATATATATATATATATATATATATATATATATATATATATATATATATATATATATATATATATATATATATATATTTTTTTTTTTTTTTTTTTCCCAAAGAGCTACATAATTGGATGTGAAATCATTGCTATCAAGGCTTTGTCAGGCTGTTGCTTACCTTTGCAAAATAGGAAAAAGTACACTAAACCCTAGTAGACAATAGTTGAATAAACGTTTGGCTCTCAAAAGCCAAAATAGTGCTACATTTGTGAAATTAATAAAACATGTATAATACTAGCCCAACAGTAAGAAAGTCAAAATAAATTCATAATAATAAACTGAACTGAATAAACTTTTTTTAAACCTCTCAAAGTCCAAACAGTGCAACTTTCATGAAATTATTGTCACATTCTGCTGCTGGTTAGATAGTGTTTTGTTGCTGGGCTGGAAATGGGGGCGCTCCTGACGTCGCACCTGAATCCAATGCAGGCTCATCAACGCAGCATTTAAGCACGGGTGATCTCAGAGAAGGCTGCAGAGATACACTGGGGAGAACAAGTATTTGATACACTGCCAATGGGAAAACCCATTGACAGTGTATCAAATACTTGTTCTCCCCACTGTATATGCCTTGGTGATCGCCATTTGACATCTCGCACTATAGTCTCGCTACATTTGCTTGTTACGCCCCTGCATTGGGTTTTTTCATGTTAGTGTGCTGCTCTCGTTTGTAACCTCTATCCTGTGCAGGTATTTGAGTGTTTTTATTTTGGCTTTTTGGCTAGCTGCCTATCGTCTTAGTTAACCTTCGAGTTTGTAGCATTGAGCTCCGTCGACCTGCTGTCACGGACTCCTTTTGTTATTTCTACTATCCCGCGATCGCGTGTTATTTTTTTGTTTGCAATCATTAAACCCTTGTACGTATCCCCCGCATGTTGTCTGCTTCGAGGTTCAACCTTGTTTCCGTATTTGCGGACGCTAACAAGAAATAATAATTGTCCACGGCATCCCATCTCTCTATTAGCCTCCTTTTTTTCAGGAGCGGGGAATCCCTTATTTCAATTTCTGAAAGGTGGCAACCCTACTTTGGAAACGGTTCCCAAATTACTGCGGCATTTCTTTCAGTAAGTGACAATAAAAATAAAGTAGACGTAGTGAACTGACCAGAGATTGTTGCTCTGGTCCAGCGCCCTTCCTCTGGAGAGCAAGTCCTGCTCTTCCAGGCTCATACTCGTCGTGTTCGTTCATGTTTCGTCTTCAAATGTTTTATCAGGTTCGAGGTATTGAAACTGGCCGATTTAACTCCACATCTCGAAACTTTCAGGCCGCAAATCTTGCAAGCAGCCATTGATTTTAATCGACGGGATTTTGAAATATTTCCCGACCACCGCCATTTCTCCTGGTTTGTTTTTCCTCCATAATATGAAAAAGCGATCTTGTTATTGGTCAGAGTGGCTATTGGCCCGCTCCCATTGGTCTGGAGCAGGCCAATAGCGATAGCTGCTTGGTGTTCACGTGTCATCACATAACACAGAGACAGAGTGTAATGAGTGCCAGGAGGAAAAAAAGGCTGCGGTCAAATGTTATAATAACTGACCGGTAAATGGTATCGGCGCCGTCTTTGTTGGAACTCGCCGATACCGATACCACCATTTCGGGCCGGATCGGCGCCCCCTGCCGATACTAGTATCGGTGCATCTTTACTTGATACTTGTGCTTTTTGTCTCCCTCTGCTGGCGCTTTAGTGCGACTGATTTTATGAGCATTGTATAATTATTGACATCAACAATGGCGAGCTCTTAGTTTATTTTTTGATTGAAAAGTTTACACATTTTCTTAAAACGAAACCATTAAGAGGGGTTTTAATATTAAATTTCTATAACTTGTACTAACATTTATCTTTTAAGAACTACAAGTCTTTGTATCCATGGATCACTTTAACAGAATGTTAGTTAATGCCATCTTGTTGATTTATTGTTATAATAAACAAATACAGTACTTATGTACAGTATGTTAAATGTACAGTATATATCCGTCTTGTGTCTTACCTTTCCATTCCAACAATAATTTACAGAAAAATATGGCATATTTTATAGATGGTTTGAATTGCAATTAATTATGATTAATTAATTTTTAAGCTGTGATTAACTCGATTAAAAATGTCAATCGTTTGACAGCCCTAGTTTTTGTACTGTTATTGGTAGGGTTAGGCATCATTTAAATTTGAACGGTTCCGATTACTATTCCACGTTTCAATTCGGTTCCAAACGATTCTCGATTTTCAATTCTTTTAATAGGCAGGGTCAAAAAATAGTTTGTATTAATTTCACAACTTCCTGATTATTTTTTAAATTATATGAACTTTCAATTAACTATGAATTTCTCACAGGGCTATTTTTTTTTCAACTTGTATATAAATATCAGTCTTTGAACTTGAATATGATGAAGTTTCTTTCCACAGGAGTTCACTTTCACAAAGATGTTTATGTTTCAAAAGCTCACGGAGAAAACATTTACGCATATTTTTTTGCCTATGTTTTAAAACAATTTTTGTTGAGAAAAATAATCGTATCTGCCTTCTCAGGCAGTAAGTGGGAGTGGTCTGGACAGATAGGGTCTCCTGCAGTGGAAAATACACGTTCACTGGGTGTGGATGAAGCTTGAACGCATAATATGAGAAAGCAAGAAAAAGTATTACAAATAGTATAAAAAATATTACGTCGGGGTAAGGTAGCTGTGCGCCGCTGCGCACGCTACATACATGTACTGTACTTTAGCTAGGAGCTATGACAAAGCATTAGTACAACATTCTTCTATTGATTATAATTTTATGTAGATGATGCAAAATTATAATGATTTCCTTATTTGAAAAAACTAGAGCTGTCAAAATTATCGCGTTAACGTGCGGTAATTAATTTTTTTAATTAATCACGTTAAAATATTTGAGGCAATTTACTAGAGGTGTGCATCGGCACTGCCCTCATGATTCGATTTGATTACGATTCGGAGGGCCACGATTCGATTCGATTCGATTCAGAGGGCCACGATTCGATTCGGTTCGATTCGGCAATGCATCACGATGCATTAAAGCCTGGGATGCATTAAATCATGAGGCAACACAAGCGGTCAGACATTAAACAACTTTTTATAGGCTCTTGTGTCATTCCTGGTTGTAGTCAAATGAAAATAGTAATATATATAAAAATAAATAAAAAAACATCACAGCATTTAATTAGTGCTTTGAATGAGACCAGGGCTTTCTTTCTTTTTTTTTTTTTTTACACACAGTAGCAGCCTTTCATTTTTTACACACCGCATAAGTTTGGTCAAGTTTCCCACCAACCTCATAGAAGCCAAAATGTCTCCATATGCCTGCTTTCAATGTCTTTGGTGCGTCAATAATCTTTCGCGCTATTTCTTTCTCCGCTTCAGCCATTGTTGTTATGTCTTATCTCTCTGCTTTCTCGATTGCCACTGCGCAATTGCGCATGTCTGTGACGTTACTCCCGTGAGGAAGCAGATTTGGGTTCCTCGTCCCCCCTGCATTGCTTGTACAGTAGCTCCCTCTACAGGTAAACATGAGAATAATAATACAAATGGGGAAACCAAATCCATTGCATCACCGGAAGATTTTTGAACGGATTTATATATTTTAATATGTGCTGAATCGATTCGGCTTGTTGCCCGCATCGAATCGCATCGTCCATGGCCCGCATCAGGATGCATCGATTATTGTTGACACCAGTACAATTTACGCACATGCTCCGCTCAAACAGACTAAAATGACAGTACAATGTAATGTCCACCTGTTACTTGTTTTTTGGTGTTTGGCTCCCTCTGCTGGCGCTTGGGTCCAACTGATTTCATGGGTTAGTGCCATGAATGAGCATGGTGTAATTATTGACATCAACAATGGCGAGCTACTAGTTTATTTTTTGATTGAAAATTTTACACATTTTAATAAAATGAAAACATTAAGAGGGGTTTTAATATAAAATTTCTATAACTTGTACTAACATTTAAGAATTACAAGTCTTTCTATCCATGGATCACTTTAAGAGAATGTTAATATTGTTAATGCCATCTTGTTGATTTATTGTTATAATAAACAAATACAGTACTTACGGTATGTACCGTATGTTGAATGTATATATCCGTCTTGTGTCTTATCTTTCCATTCCAACAATATTTTACAGAAAAATATGGCATATTTTATAGATGGTTTGAATTACTATTACGATTAATTAATTTTTAAGCTGTAATTAACTTGATTAAAAATGATAATCGTTTGACAGCCCTAATAAAAACCGATTCTTAAAACAAAAACTTGTAATGCTCTTGATTTTAACAGAGGCAGCAACGCGCTACGTTCAGTACTTAGCTGCGTATATAGCTACATTAGCCCGATGTAATAATGTGACTTATTCTCGTACTATTCCATCCATCCATCCATCCATCCATCCATCCATCCATCCATCCATCCATCCATCCAAAGACAGACGTAATTTATTGTTTTACTTACCTGATTCTGACTTGTTAGAGGACCGCCGCAGGGTGTCAAATACGCGGCACTCAGCTATGCACTACTCGGCCCTTGTATTCCATGAAGCCAGAGGTATTTAATCATTTTGGTCATGCAGCGACCTTTGCATGATATAGCTGTGTTGCAAATGTTGCACTGAGCTGACTGGTCCTTTTTCTTTGTGAAGATGAGCCAAACTTTTGAGCGCTGCCGTACCGTGTCCATGGTTGAAATCTAGTTGCAATACACAAACATGCGCTTCATTCGGCTTCTTTCTCGTGGTGTTCGGCAGCTATTTTTTTTTTCTCCGATCGGCGGTCAGGGCACCGAAACATTGAATCGAAATTTTAAAAATTCGAACGGCTACGGGAGCATAGGAGTGTTAGTCCCGGATCCCATCGATGCTCGATGCCTAACCCTAGTTATTAGACATATTTAGCGGCATGTTATATTGCTTTTTGTGTAGCATTGATCATTTGTTTAATTGCGACATATTCATGTTGGTACAGTAAGCGTGTAGTTTCCTACTGTTGTTAACTAGACATTTTTTATGTTGTAACTTGTGACACAGGTTGAAGTAGCAACTTGTGAAGAATAACATGACCAATAGTATGAGGGCAAATGTGCTGGAGTGACAATAAACTAGCTAAAAAGTGGTGCTGGACCACAGATGAGTGATTGTAGCAAATATTGATAACCAAACCTCAACCCACACACCTGCAACCCTGCACAGATAGACACCCATAGACAAATTGATCTGCAGTAACTGGACTCCACTTCAGTAGAAAATTAAATTTACCAGAAGAAAATAGGTTTGAGAGCAGAGTGGGATTGCAGAGGAATACTTGTGGAAGTCAGCCAGAAAGCCTCTACAATAAAATGCTGGATTTATTTCGATTTGGAGCTAGGCTGATGCAGACACATGCACAAACTACTGTCTGAGAAAAAGTGTCATTGTAAACACAAATCTCCTGGAGTCATGACTCATCTTGTTCTTAATACAGTACATAGCTGTTGACTTGGTGCTACTATCCTTATTTTAAATGCATTATATCGTATTTTTAATCGCATACTGGCACTAACAGGAAAACTAGAAGCACTTATTTTATCAGACAAGAAAAGATTCATGCATGCATGCATGCATGCCGACATTTACTGCATTCCTAGGAAGTCAGTTTGTTAAGTTGTATAGCATCAAGGGTGAGACACACGAGAGGTGACGTCGCTCGCATTAAATACATTTTCTATGGGATGAATGCAGAGGTGAAAATAACCAACCCTCTTGTGGTGAAGCGACACCCGAAGTTCATGCACGTAAAATTTCACATTCATTCACATACTAGAGCACACGCGGACCCACGATGCGATATAAGAAAATAAGAAATGATTTTATTTCTGTCGTTGTCGCCTGGCACCACAACCAATCAACAACCGATTTATTGATCGACAAATCATCTACGAGGACACTGGCCAGCCCGGAAATTGACATCCATACGCCACGCTTTGTCAACATTTAGGAGCGTATCATTTTAGCATTGTGCGACCAGCACATACAATATTATACCCCTCGCCGTGATTTCCTGGACATAAATAAAAAAGCAGCATTATAGGAAGTTGCTGGCGTCCATGTAAATCTCATGGTTGCAATCAGAAAAAAAGGAACATTTTAAAATTCCCTCCAAATTCATAGCCAATGAGAGACGAGCGCATGACGCACAGGGCGATGCATGTCGCTGTTGCTTGCCGCCGCATCCGCACCATGCTCAATGTGTTGGCTCAACAGCTCAACAGCGATGACTTACACATTTCACCACTGCTCATCGTCTCTCGTGTGTTTAGCCCCTCATTCGCGAAATGTATACAGTATCACAAAAAATGGTAAGAGGGATATAAGAGGTAAGAGGGATATACACGACTGCAAAGAACACCGAAAACCCCAAGGCCTCATATTTAGAGTAGACTAGCAGTATGGCCCAGCGTTGCTCGGGCTTCTGTAACGTGAATGGAATACAACCGAATCGCAGATATAACATACTTTCCTTAGAGATGCACTTGTAATGTACTAACAGGAAAAGGATACCTGTTCTGCCTTTGGCAATGTCTTTTCGATATTTATTGACTCTTATATTGAAATGCATGCTTTTATATTTGTAGCGCTTTCACGATCAAGTGGGGGCGCAGTTGCTTACATGAAGAAAAGCGAGCTTGCACGCAAGAAGAAGACGCGCAGATACGAACCACCCGAAAGAGCGAATGAGAGAGGCAAAACACGGCTGTGAGCCTAAGTGCGTTTTTTATGCTTGTAAAATACGTATCTACAGAGCCTGTATGTATCGTCTTTAGTATTGTTATGTGTTTTCCGTCGTGATTGGACACTTAAAGCCAGTTGTGTATTAGTTGCTGTATTAGCTGCTAATTATCATAGCAGATTTACGTTGTTTGTTTCTGAGAACGATGTTGATTGCTTTATTTCTATTTTTAGAGTCACACTTCATGTTAGGATCAACGGCAGAATAAATTCAACAAATCATACCAACGTCTTGCGTCATCATGTGAGAGTTTAGCTCGCTGTATGGCCAGGACTGAGCCATAGCATCTTAGTGAGGACAGTACAATACCGTAAAAGTGTTAATGCGCAATCAGTTTTCTATCACTGTGTACAGTATTGTGGCGCGTGACGTGTAGAAAGAAGAAAATGGAGGTGTTATGTATCACACATGCTGCTCTTGTGCCTCATACACCGCATTAACGGAAGGGACAGTGCCTTTATTGAACAGAAAACACAAGAACTTAACAAAATCAACCACCCTTTCGGTCATGGCTGCTACAACTACCCATGAACCATTGCAGGCGTAACATGTATGCTACAGTCGCTACAGTATGAATATCCAGCCGAAAAGAATCCCTTAATGATATTCCTGAAAATTGTAAACAAAAAAATTAAATCCAGCGTCTTGTTGTGATATACTCAAAGCCACAACGTATCATCACAGCACATTTCAATTTGTACATAAAACCGTAAAGTTTGAAAGCCAACTGCAACATTGCAATCACAAGATATGGGTCTTCTGCCCAAAAGATGGCGCTGTGGCCTCCACAATCAGGGATTATCTGTGCTAATTTTGGGAGTTTCCAATTAATTTTCCACACTAAAGGGAGGCCTACAGAGATCAAACACATATGAAGAACACTCCAAGAAACATGAAGTACAATTGTATAAAATTTGATCACAATCCGCCCAGCCGTTTTGGAGTCGATATACCCTACCCACCGACGTCACAAAACCACGTGCTCGCTGTATGGTTCCGCCCACTTGTCCGTCATTTTGTCTCTGTATTAGCATTGGTTTCAATTGATCGAGGAATTTAAAATGCATTTCATGGAAGACCCGGTGCGTTCTGATGCCGTAAACTCACTGGATGTGTTGCATAAAAGGCGTTATGTGGAAAAGCTTCGTTCTATACAGTCGCCAGATCCATATTTGATGCCTAAATCGATGATTTTTTGACCGGCTGCCTTCGCCGTCTCTGCCTGACCCTGATATTTACAACTATCTTGTCCACACAAAATCAGCCTATTTTCACGAAAGTTTGAAAAACTTTAAGAGCTTGGAGGCTTATAAATGCTACGTTGCTGGTTGGGTGAAACAGGTCCTCGTACACGAAAATTCGGCAGGAATCTTGTGCTCGGAAGGTGAGT
The DNA here is from genome assembly GCF_030265065.1 of Corythoichthys intestinalis. NCBI lineage: Eukaryota > Metazoa > Chordata > Actinopteri > Syngnathiformes > Syngnathidae > Corythoichthys > Corythoichthys intestinalis. The sequence goes on from NC_080410.1 coordinate 20,983,172, forward strand.
TACGAAATTTTCAATTCAAAATCTTTTGTTCTTGCTAACATCCACTGTCAAGTCTAATGTATTTCATGTCATTTGTCAATGGAGCTAGGGCTTTTAATGTTTATGTGGATTAGCGATAGCACTCTCACTACATACATACGTGTATGTTGTCGGCGATTAGCCTAGCAATGATTTTAATTGTGGTTGTCAGCCCAAAACCCTCTAAATATATATTAAATGCATCTTACCAGATATAAAATGACTACTACATAATCTGTGGTAATCGTTTGGAGCCCAGTTTTCTCGTCGAATTGCAGCAGCCCATCTCGCTCTCTCCTCTCCGTGTCTCTTGGAATCCGGTAAAACTTCAAGTCTCTCCGTCTATCTTCTCTGTTATTGCAACCGACCGCCACACACGCCTTCACCATTTTGATTATTAATGTTAACGAGCAGAAAAACACGCCGTAAATAGGAGGAATGTACGTAGCCGTAACAGGTCAACACGATGTGTTGACGGACAAGTGGGCGGCACCAGTCAGGAGAGCGGAGTTGTGACGTCACGTGGGTAGGGTCTATAGGAAATAAACACACACACACACACACACACACCCCGACACAGACAAAGTTCCATTCATATATAAGTATAGATAAAAGATGCAAATCAATTAAAAGCACTCTCAGCCTTATGAAGCTTTAACTATAACTAATTGACTTTTCATCCGAGTGTTTCGCTCAACCCTGTAGTAAACATTAGGAACCATTTTCATACAATACATAAACAGCCAGACAACTGCATAAATGAAAGCGACTGATACAGCCTGTACTGTGCAACGTATCTCTCATAATTCGCAATTGTAGTGTGTGTTTGTATGTATATATATTTTGTATATATATATAATATATATATGGCGGAAAACACTCAGGTCAGTTCCGCTCTGAGACCCCCAATTTGGCCAGATTTCAAAATTGTCCGATATGCATGTGTGATACATCATTGGAAAGCTTAAAATCTCAATTTTCCAGGGGAAGAAAAAGTTTGGACACGAGGGAATTAAAAAAATAAATTAAAATGTTTTTTAAACAGCAAAGCCCCATCTGGAGGTGAGAGCACGCGAGAGCAGAATTACAGACGCCGTGACTTTAACGAGATATTATCGTGTACTTACCTTGTTTCGATCCAAAAACTCCATGTCACATGCATCACTGAGTGTCAAGACACAGCTGTGAATCGCCACAGCTGGATTTTTGGGGGATTTTATGGGTGAAACAATGAAATATAACAAGGGTTGCGATGCAGAAATAGCAGACATCAAGGAGTGGTTGAGATTTTTATTTTTCATATATTTACCCTTTTAAACTTTTTTTTTTGTCTTTGGATCGATTATTTATCATCTAACATATCGGGGAAAATGCGACAGTAAAAAAAAAAAAAATTTAGCGATAGTTATGAGGTAGATATCCGCGACTTTTATACAGATGCCATTTTTTTCATTGTGACATCATTTGTTTAAAATTTTAAAATATGCGAGTAGATATTTTTTTAAGTCGTTTTTTTTTTTTTTTTTAAACAAAATATTAGACCTCAATTAATGATTCTAAGCTAAAAATGACAGACTTTTTGAATAATAAATATAACTACCTTGTCTTCATGGCTGGGTTGAAACAAAAACGGTTGCGTGACGTCTGTAAACGGGGGTTTCCAGGGTAAAACGGGCAAATTAAAAATAGTTTAGGGGCTTCATGCGTCATTAATCTGCTATGGCAGCATATAGACATATTGTTCTATCAAACGCAACAGTTGTTTTGGCTTAAAATACAGCAGTTTATTTTAAAGAGGAGTGCAAGAGCAGAAACTGCTTTTTCAGTCTTGTCTGTGTTTTCCGCCATATATATTTTTTATGTGTGTATATTGTATATATATTACATGTTTATATGTATCTATATGAACAAGCGTCGCTCAGATAAATAGTATTTAAAAACATGCATTGAGCTGAAATTTATTTTGTGGAGGGGTCAATTATTTTCATGAATTTATCTGTTTCAATTTAATGCGAGTATTTTTCAGATTCCACTTTAAACAGGTTGTTTTGCTTCAACCTGTGGAAACACTCTTCAGTTGGGGAAAAATGAAACACATCCAAGCTACTAAATTGGTTCATGCACCATTGCCCTCCATTTTATTATTGTGATGATTAGAATAGCTTTTTTCCCCCAGGGTGCTGGCATAAAATTGAAGCTCTTTGGTTACCTGAATGCATAACGTCCCAAAAAAAACATAAAAGAAAGAAAGAAATTGCACAATAAATTGAATATTTTTGTCAGAAGGGAAAATGGTGTGCTTGCCACAGTTAGAATGAAACAACTCTGGAAATATTTTTCTTTTAAAAAAAGGATATTGGAGGAATCTCTGACAACAATCTGTATTGACAGAATGGCAGGCGTAAATAATTAATAGTGACAAGAAGCAATGGGATATAAAGGCGATGCCTATATACGTAAAGAGGAGGTGAAGGTTAGATGAAGACAATATGTCACGCTAACAGGTGAACAATCTCAGGGAATAATTAGGAATCTGTCTTTCTCATCTCTTTTTTTCATTTCTCGCTTGTGTCACACTGGTTTAGTTCCTTGCCGACATGTCGAAGGGCCGATACAAGCAGACATCCATTCGTGTGTGGAAATCAGCTGGTTGTGACTCAGATGCCTGTGGCCATAATCCCCCTAAGGAGGGTGGGCCATGTATAGGGTCATTATGACGAAAGACTGCAAACTGCCGTTTAGTCGCTTGAGTCACATATGCTTGTGCTGCTCCTGTCATAAGGGTTGATATCATTTAAGATAATTTCATAGAGTTATTTAATAAAGGAATGTGCGTATCAGGTCATTAGAGTTTTACATGAACCCCTTTTAAAAAATCTTTCTGCATTGTCTTAGTCCGCATCACCACTTGTCTGAACATTCTAGTCACTTGTTGCAGGTTCTCTTGTAGTGTTGCTAAAGTGTTGCGCGCAACATGCAAGATGTTTTTTAATGGTTACGGGCACATTTTGGTGACTGAAAAGGCTTACTCTATGAGATTTATTTATTTATTTTTAATGATTGTTTTATTACTCACTAATGTGCTTGTAGTGTGCCTTCTAGTTAATAAATTTCTTTGTCAAATTATAGGTAATCAGGATATTGCCTATAACATGGGAAAGAAATCAGAAATTCTAAACTTACTCATGAGGACCTGTAGTGTAGTAGCTGGCATAAATACAGTGTATCACAAAAGTGAGTACATCCCTCGAATTTCAGCAGATATTTAACTATATCTTTTCATGGGACAACACTGACAAAATGACACTTTGACACAATGAAAAGTAGTGCTGTCAGCATTACTGCAGAGATTGAAGAGGTGGGGGGTCAGCCTGTTACTGCTCAGACCATACGCCGCACTCTACATCAAATTGGTGTGCATGGCTGTCACCCCAAGAGGAAGCCTCTTCTGTCACAAATCCAAAATTCAGGACAGAAGATAGAGACTGTGTCCGTGCCTCGTATAGTGAACAGGGGAAAACCGAGTACTATAGGAACGAGACCAAAGAATTTAATACATATAGCCCCTGATAGCAGTGAAAATAAATTAGCTCTTAATAAATATATAAGATGCGGATTATTAAACATCAGGTCAATCTCGCCCAAATCTCTGTTAGTTAATGACTTAATTGGGGATTACAATATTCATATTTTGGCCCTGACTGAAACTTGGCTTCAGCAGGATGACTTTGTTAGACTTAATGAATCCACACCCCCAAGTCACGTGAATTTTCACACAGCTAGAAGCACGGGCCGTGGAGGGGGGGTGGCAGTAATATCACACTCTTGTTTAGGTATGAGCCCAAAAAGTAAAGCTAATTACATTTATAACTCCTTTGAAAGTCTAGCACTATCAATTATAGACGCTAACTGGAAGAACCAAAAACCAGTTCTGTTCATAGTGGTTTACCGTCCCCCTGGTCCCTACTCACAGTTTTTGTTAGATTTCTCTGACTTTTTATCTAGTATTTTGCTAAGCTGGGATAGAATTATAATTGTAGGGGATTTTAATATACATGTTGACGATGAAGGTGACTCCCTTGGTAAGGCCTTTAATGACCTACTAGATGGGACTGGCTTCATTCAAAATGTAAATAAACCAACTCATAGTCACAAGCACACCCTGGACTTGATTTTAACCTACGGTACTGAGATTAGTGATCTTAGTGTCCATCCCCACAACCCTGTACTGTCTGATCATTTTCTAATTACCTTTCGGTTTGTGCTTCAAGATAATCCACCACCAGTGATTAGAACTCAGATGAAAAGGACATTAGGTGATCACTCTGTTTCAGAGTATAAACAGATAATTCAGCCTATATTTGCCTCCATGTCATCTAATTATGAAGGAGTGATGTCCGGCCTTGCTGTTAATGACGAGTTTGTTGATCGTGTTCTGTTTACGTTTCGTACCACCCTAGATGTCGTCGCTCCCTCCAAATTAAAGTTTGTCAAGCCGAGACGAGCATCTCCCTGGTATAATGCTGAAACACGCTCTCTTAAACAATCGACACGTAAATTAGAAAGACTTTGGCGCCGTTCCAACACAGAGCACACCCTCTCTGCTTGGAAACACAGCTTAGTGACATATAAGCAGGCCTTGCGCACGGCTAAAACCAGATTTTACTCATCCTTAATAGAGGAAAACAAAAATAATCCTAGGTTTCTGTTCAGCACTGTAGCAAGGCTGACAAACAGTCACACCTCAATAGAACCTTATATCCCAACCACCCTTAGCTGTGATGACTTCCTAAAAATTTTTAACAATAAAATCGCAACTATTAGAAATAAAATAAATGAATCACTTCCAATTATTAGGTCTGATAAAGTGCAGACAAAGAATTCGGAATCTCCTATAAACCCCTCTAAAATATTAAATAACTTTACCACTGTAGACCAAATTGATGTAACTTCAATTATAATGTCCTCCAAACCATCAACGTGCCTCCTTGACCCAATCCCAACCAAACTTTTTAAAGAGACCCTGCCTCTAACTATTGACACTATCTTAAATATAATAAATACCTCATTAGTTACTGGCTACGTGCCGCAGTCCTTTAAATATGCAGTTATTAAACCGCTCTTGAAAAAACCTACTCTTGATCCTGATATTCTGGCCAATTATAGACCTATTTCTAACTTACCATTTCTCTCCAAAGTCCTTGAAAGAGTGGTAATTAAACAGCTCTGTCAGCACCTACAGGACAATAGTTTATTTGAACAGTTCCAGTCTGGCTTTCGAGCTCATCATAGCACTGAAACCGCATTAGTTAAAGTAACTAATGACTTGTTACTTGCCGCTGACGTTGGATTAGTCTCGATCCTGGTTCTGCTGGACCTGAGCGCAGCCTTTGACACAATCGACCATAATATCTTATTGCAGAGATTAGAATGTGACATAGGCATTAGAGGAGCAGCCCTCTGCTGGTTTAAATCATATTTATCTAATAGGTACCAGTTTGTCAATGTAAACCAGCAATCATCATCGTACTCTAGAGTTAGTTATGGTGTGCCGCAAGGATCTGTCCTCGGGCCCATCTTGTTTACGCTGTATATGCTTCCTCTAGGTAACATCATCAGAAAACATAGCATTAACTTTCATTGTTACGCTGACGACACACAACTGTATTTATCAATTAAACCTGAGCAGGTCAGGCAAGTAGAAAAACTAAGCGCCTGCGTCCGAGATATAAATACCTGGATGAGCACTAACTATCTTCTACTTAACCCTGAAAAGACAGAAGTCCTTATAATAGGCTCGAAAAGTGTTAGAGACTCTTTATCTGCCCAGATAGTCACTCTGGACAATGTAAGTGTAGCCTCCAGCGCCACAGTTAAAAACCTAGGAATTTTATTTGACCCTGACTTATCGTTTAAAGCACACATTAAACAAACCTGTAGAACGGCTTTCTTTCACCTGCGCAACATCGCCAAAATTAGAAATATTTTATCTAAAAGCGATGCAGAAAAATTAATTCACGCGTTCGTTACATCGAGATTGGATTACTGTAACTCCCTACTTGCAGCTTGTCCTAAAAGCTCTCTAAAAGGTCTTCAGCTAGTCCAAAACGCAGCAGCAAGACTTTTAACAGGAACCAATAGAAGAGAGCACATCACCCCTGTGCTCCAGGCACTTCACTGGCTTCCAGTCGAGTTTAGAATTAAATTTAAAATACTCCTTCTTACATTTAAGACCATTAATGGGTTGGGGCCATCTTATCTCACCGATGCTCTGGTTCCATACCGCCCCAACAGAACACTCCGATCTCAGAATGCAGGTCTACTGGTAGTTCCCAGGGTTCATAAAAGTACTGTCGGAGCTAGAGCCTTTAGCCACCAAGCCCGTTTTATGGAATCAGCTTCCAGCTAGTATTAAAGAAGCCGAGACAGTTTGCACATTTAAGATTAGATTAAAAACGTTCCTATTCGACAAAGCTTATAGTTAGGCTAGTTGAAGTCGGAATAGACTCACAGTTTAAGTTGCACTAGAAGCTATAATGCTGGGGGGCAGTACAGCCGCTGAGTTCTATCTCCTTTTCTTACTCTACCTACCACTTGTCTTACTTTATTTCTATTTTCCAATGTTAATATCTAGTTGTCTAGTCTCTTCATCACTAGTCACCCGGTGTCCCCTTTCCCCCCTCCCCTCTGGGGAGGGGCTATTTTTCAGCTGCAGCCTCCTGACTGTCCGGACCCCTGGCTGGATAGACGTCCTCGCTGCTACCCCCGTCTCATCTGACTAGAGGGACCTCTTCTTGCTCCTTTACTCCACTGTATTTTTACGGACTATAATTTCGCTTGCTAATTTCCATTAGCCGTTCTGGGGTTCCTGTCTATCCGTCCTGGGAGTGGATCTCTCCTGACTGTGGTACTCCCCAAGGTTTCTCATTTTTCTCCCAATTGACTCTGGAGTTTTTGGAGTTTTTCCTTGCCGGCATGGAGGGTCTTAAGGATAGGGGATACCCAGGACTTGAACTGTATCTATTCATCTTTGTTGCTTCATTTCTAATTGTGTATCATATTGCCTCTGTAAAGTCCTTTGTGACCTCTGTTGTGATTGAGGGCTATACAAATAAAATTGAATTGAATTGAATTGAATTGAAGATGGTACACAAAAAAGCCTGCAAACAGTTTGCTGAAGACATGTCAACAAAGCACATGGATTTCTGGAACCATGTCCTATGGTCTGATGAGACGGGCGGGCTTTCTCTGCAGCAATGCTGACAGCACTCCTGTAACGAGTCACATGACATTTTGGAGGGAAAATGACAAGCAGTACTCAATTTGGACATTTAGGGATGTACGTAGTTTCTAAGGGGTGTACTCACGTTTGTTTGACAGGGGTTTAGATATTAATAGCTATAGTTTGAGTTATTTTGAGGGGAAACTAAATTATCTCTATTATATAAGCTGCACATAGACTACTTTTTTATTGTGTCAAAGTGTTGTTTGTCAGTGTTGTCCCATAAAAAGATATACTTAAATATCTGAAGAAATGTGAGGGTTGTACTCACTTTTGTGATACACTGTAGTTGTAGTCTGTCTCTTTTCTAGCCTTTAACATAATCCTGGATAGGAAAAACTTGCTGGCTCGCTAGATTTTGAACTTCTATTCACATACATTCACATGTATACTCCATTTTAGATGACTAAAAAGAAACATAACAACTGTTCTTTATGTTCCGAAACTTAACTGGGCTGAAACTCTGCTTTCAGAATGTGCTGTAAGATGATTGTCTGATATCACCTGCATCATATCATCCCCCATTCCTGAAAAAAAAATATATATTTATATTTTTAAAACATTATTTGTGTTCACTTCAGAATGTGGATTTTTCCTACAGAAACAACCATCTTGATTTGCACCTAAATGCCGAAAGACAATTTTTTTTCATACAGTAATTAGTATGTGATCCAATGAAGTCTACTGAATGATCAAAGTAGGTCTCACATTGCTGTTTGAAATTTCATAATTTATTTAAACTGTTGGCTGTATTGCTGTACTACTGCTTACAAGGTTTTGCATTCTTAACTCTGGTCTTGTTATTACGTGGTTCGAGAGGATTAGCATCATGGTCATCTTGCTCAACTGTGTGACACTCGGAATGTACCAACCCTGCGAGAACATAGACTGCACCTCAGACCGCTGCCAGATACTCCAGGTAATGTTGTAATATCATTTTTTTGTATTAGGACACAGTGTAGTAGTGCTACAAGCCAAAGAGCACATAACTGTACTGAAGGATGGACATCATGGAAGGCAATTACCTAATTTTCTTGACTGCCAGTGACTGCTGACTCTGAACATATCTGCTTTGTATTATACTTTATATGAACTTCGCAAGATTCACGGATCCATTTCCGTGATATATAGTCCTGCTTTAATCCTTTGTGTATTCCACCATCCTACAACATAGCCATCTTCCCTTTCGCTGGCCTTTTTCTAACAAGCCTATTGTTTCTTGAAGTAGTCAGCGGTGCCTCTTTCTAGTGGTTAATAGCAAAGGTAGAGATTTTGCTGACTAATCTAATCTAGTGAAAGTCAAGGGTGGCCCTTGCATGCTACTTTTGTGAAAATTCTTGAGTTTGGCTTTTAAATATAAAAAAAAAAAAAAAAATCATTTATACTATGTGAGCGTGTGTGTTTCTGATTATATAGATAGGTAATCACACTGAATGAGGGATGCATTTTTGCATTTTTTTTTTCACTCTTGTTCAGGGGTGAAAGCGGCTAGAATTTCTTGCCGGACCTCCCTGATATAAACTTTGGCACGGACCCTTTTTTTTTGGGGGGGGGGGGGGGGGTGTAGGTGGGCTTAAACCTCCTAAAACCACAGAAATGCAAAAACTGCTTTTGGCACAGTTATAAATATAACACTCGATAGAACACAATAGGTATCACACACACAGTAGTTAGCACGTTCCTCTCACAGTTCTGACATCAAGGGTTCAATCCTGGGACATCCCAAAAACATGCAGGGTAGGCTGATCGAACACTCTAAAGTGTCCCTATGTATGAATGTGTGTGCCAGTGGTTGTTCGTTTCCTTGTGCCCTGCGATTGGTTGGCAACTGATTCAGAGTGTACCTCGCATACTGCCCATAGATAGCTGGGAGTGGCTCCAACTCCCCTGTGACCCTCGTGAGGATAAGCGGCTTGAAAAATGAATGAATGAATGAATGAATGAATGAATGAAAGGTTTCACACATGCATGCACACTAGAACAAGGCATCAATGAGAAACTGATTTCCATTCAAAATTGTATTTCTTCACCAATTTACAAAATTCCATTTAATACTCCATTTAATTTCTATTTTCCCTCATTTCCTCAAATCTAAAAGTAAAACCTCAATTTTATCTATTCAAGACCATAGGATGTACTTTAAAGTGCGTACGACAGGATAAAAAAAGTCTTAAATAGAATTATTATGTGAATTAGAATCATATTTTGAGACGATTGGACTATATACAACAATTTGGCAAAGCGCAGATGACGAGAAATTAGAAATTAGTCTTTTAATCTGCCATTTAGCCACGCCTACCATGCGACAAGCCGCCGGTCGTCGGCTGAGTGTTATTGTCGGTGGACAATCAGCCACAAAATGCAAGCCACCTCTGTATTAAAACGTGTGACATGATCCTAGTATTTGACATTATACAAAATATGATGTTTACTCACTTCCTTGTAGGTCCAATGCTTCCACAGTAGTAGGGCTTGTTTTGGCCAATATCCACACGGAACGGGAACCTTTCAAAAGACAAAAAGGTTCACACGCCTCTCCCTGGTGCGGCAAAGAATGTCTGCAGCCGTTTGGCTGGCGTGATGCGAAAAATAGACGAATTAATTCGCAAAATCAGGTGACTCCGCAGTCCATCTATATGCTATAAAGCAATGCTGTATTGTGACAAGCTGACCCGGTAGACGTCACATTCACTTTCGTCCTAAACCCGAGACTGAAACCGGAAGTCACTCATTTAATGGCGCGGGATTCAAAAATTGAATATATAAAACGATCGCTTCCACACACATCCAAGTGGTCCATTTCATTCAGGAGCATAAAACACCGCGGAAATATGAAATAAACATGCTTTTTGGTGTCATACACACTTTAAAATTGAAGATTATGTAAAAATTGACTTTTTCTTGAAATAATCAAGATATAAGTAACATACATTAACAAAAATACATACACATGGCATACATTATGCACAGTGAAATTGAATATATTTTGAAGGCAAAGCAAACATTTACTTTTTTAATTATAAGGACATAAATAACTAGCCTTACATAAATGAACAAAAATAAGTCCAAAGTGCACATTAACACGGATGTTGTTTTGAACATCCCAAATAAAATAAACCTAATCAACACTTTCCTTTCTCTTAAAGATCTGATCAATTTTCCATTGCATTGCCCTTTTACTTCAACAAGCTTGTTTTTTTCCTTCTATCTGTTGCTCCAAGAAAAACAGAGAGAGGTCTGGCTGTAGACCGCACCTCTCATATCCCTCCTCCGCTCGTCTCAGTCCCCCGTTTTGCAGCCGACTCTCTTGGGTAGAGAAAACATGCATTTGAACCAATCAGAGCTAACTATCCATCCTGATCACATGTCAGTATGTCAGCCAATTGAACGGACAGCGGAGTCCAGGTTTATTTATTTATTTATTTATTTATTTGACGCCTGCATGTAAAGGGTGATGCGACTTGTCAGATCCAGACAGACGCTGGGAAGAACTACATAGAATAAATAAATGAATAAATCTCGGTGAAAATGGATTACGCCACACAAGCTCTTTATTAGGCTTGTTGTTAACAGCTTGTTGTTTTATAAACGTGGGGTTTTGACAGTTGCCCTCACATTTTGGGGATCAAAGCACCGTATGCCGGAACGGGGTTTCGGCTACAAATCTCATGTTGGAATGCCAGTCCACGTTCACCCCTGCTCCTGTATCATCTCTTCGTCATCCTAAGTATACCAGCCTTTTCACGAACCAACAGATGGAAATTTAGGAATTTTCACTTATACCAACAGTTTAGCAATAGTAAAGATGCATTCCAGGCTCATATGATTATCGTAGCATTGCTTAATCAATCTAACAGTTGTGGAACATTTACCGGTAAGCAATAATGTAAATTTTCGTCATTATTTTTCTCTTCAGAAAATATTTTAAAAATTAAGTGCAAATTTTGAATATTTGCAAATTCCAATTTAAAAGTTAAGGTCACCAATTATGGTTGTTTACTACTACTTTTAATTTTTCTATTGAGGTTTAAGATTATATTGTAAACAATTAGTTTGTAGAGTTGTTTAATTGAAAGTCCTTCTTAGAAGATTCCCTTTTGGTTAGTCTGTCCTTTTTAAACAAAACATTATTGTAACATCATAGTATATGGAAGTCACACTTTTATACAAGAGGATGTGAAATGCCAGATTTTTTTCACAAATCGAAATCATCTTCTGGTCCTATTTGTCTCTAAGTGTGAAATGATTGTTTTGATTCATCTTGACTGTCACTCATTTGCTTATGCCACCAAGATACATGCGCAATTTATCTTCATGTTTCAACATCAAAAATTCGAGTGACCTACTTACCACATCCTCTCCTTCCACTCCCAAATAGCAGCCTATGAGGTAGCTTCCATAGCAGCTTCAGTTTCACATCATGAAAGGGCCCTTGACACGAAACACCCTCGCTCTCTTTACAAATCATGTTGATGATTAAACTTGATAGGCTGACTGAAAAAGAAGCTGGCGGTGGTGACAAATAGCTACAATGAATTCATTCCCCCTTTCACTCTGAGCCGAGCGCAACAAGGATCCAACAGGGTGCAGCCAATGTCGAATTACACGTGAGGCTGGCAGGCTGCATTATTTATAAAAACATCATTTAAACAGCTTTTGAGACTCATCTTCTCATTCGTTTGCAATCTGGAAGCACTGCTAATGTGTGAGTTGTGTTGGCATTGTACTGCATGACTCAATTTTATACCATTCTAGTGCACATTTTAGTAGTTGGAACCCCGTAGAAAATAGACACTCATAAGGCAACTTTATTATCCACCTGTCCAATACAATAACTTTATCAATCGTCTGCCTTTATGGAAGTGACACTGTCATAGAGCTTTTAATTAAACAATGTTATTATCATTTTCAACATGATGCGGCAGAGTTCCTCACTTTGCCTGTCCATTCAAAGCAAAGTCACATTTTGCCGCAAATTTCTGAATATTCCATTTATCAGTTTTATCGGATTGAATTTATTCGTATTTTGACTTTGGATTGGAAATGAGTTTGTTTCACTTAAAAGGCACTTGACTGTATGAATGTATGATTACATTTGGAAAGACGGCCTGTGTCTCTGTGTCATTTAAAGTGCGTACAACAGGAGAAAAAAAGCCTTAAATAGCATTATTATGTGAATTAGAGTCATATTTTGAGACAATTCGACTGTATACAACAATTTGACAAAGCGCAGATGACGAGAATTTAGTCTTTTAATCTGCCGGTTAGCCACGCCTACCATTATAGGGCTCTAGCGTCCCCAACAGGGGGATGAGGTCAGCGGGAGAATAGGCTCATCGGTTTTACTGTTCAGCCCATTGAGGGGGAATTATTCAGAACGAGGAAAACGCAACGAAGAGAGCCGCAAAATTTCATTTTTTCAGTCTCGCTACTCCAATATTTTTACAGGATATTCTTTTTATCCAAGTATTTTTCCCCATTAGCTAAATAAATGGCATGGTCATGACAAATAACAGTCTTGTGCTAAATGGAATATGAAATAATAAAAATGCATTTATTCAGGACGACATGGCAAAATTACTCCATAATGGTCAAAACTGTCGACTTCACCTTTACTGTCGCACCTCCCGAACGATATTTTATGCCACCTAAGTCATGCTTATGTCATTTCCCTTCCCCGGCTTCGGAGAATGTAAACAAACCAAGAGGCGTGACTCCTAGCCGACATGCTAACCCGAACCAAGTGATGTTTCAAAGTCTTCGAAGCGGAAAATCACACATAACTAGCCCAGATCATTTCACATGACGACTGGGTTGTCGATTGTCTTCGCTGATCGGCAACCCGCCCAGCGGTGAACAAGTTAGAGCTCGTCCTTCCCCTGCTGAGTGCAGAGGGCTCGTTTGCGGGGAAGCAGCTGGACAATGACCACTGGACAAACCGGCCGACGTCGGAGGAGCGTGTAGCTGCCAAATGGTTAACACCAATATGGCAAAATATTGCTTTACTACACGGCGAAGTCGTAAACAGCGAGAGACTCATAGTAGGGCGGCTGCAGTTGTTATGCAGCTAACATGACAATATGTGTATGAGGTGAGCTTTTTACATGCCCATCCATGATCAAACGTAAGTAGTCCTTCATTTAAAGAATGTCTGTAGTGTTTACTTTGTAATCGCTGCATTCGTGGGTATTTTTATCACAAAGTTGCAATTTCTGAACGGTTGGAAAATTTGACAGAAAACCGGACACATGAAGAGAATAAGCTGAGGATAGTGCTCTCCCGGCATGGGGATTTGCGACAAGCCGCCGGTCGTCGTCCAAGGGACAAGGAGCATGTCAGCCACAAAATGCAAGCCACCTACATATTAAAATGATCCCAGTATTTGACATAATACAAAACATGATGTTTACTCACTTCCTCGTAAGTCCCATGGTCCCACAGTAGTAGGGCTTGTTTTGGCAAATATCCACCGGTGAATGGGAAATTTTTGAAACCCCAAAAAGGTGCACACGCCTCTCCCTCGTACAGCAAGATTTTTCTGCAGCCGTTTGGCTGGCGTGATGCGAAAAATAAACGAATTCATCCGCAAAATCAGCTGAATCCTTAGTCCTCATACACAACAGTACGGCTATTTAATGAAGAGGACGCCTTCTCCCGTACACGTCACAGCGCCCTCCTCCTCAATGCAAGACCGAAGCCGGAAGTCACTCATTTTCATGGCGCGGGATTCAAAATACTAAATAAATATAGCGATCGCTTCCACACACATCCAAGCGGTCCATATCATTCAGGAGCATAAAATACCGCATGTATTATGAAATAAACATGCTTTTTCGTGTCACAGGCACTTTAAGATTACAAAATCTTAAATCATCAACAAACTTTTACAGGCGTCTGCTCCTCATATGTTGAGAAGGAGGGACACCTTATTAGAAGTTTACTGGTGGCCAGTGTAATCTCATTCAGTCTCCAAGCTTGTTTCATAGCTTTATGGCCATCTGGCAGTTTTGCACCACACTAACACTCACAAGAGCAAACACTTGATGAGACTTAAAATCAGATTTGAAAAATTTCAAAAGTGAGTCGACAACATGGAATTTGGCATGAAAAAGCTTAATCTAACCAGTTTTATATAAGTCTATATATATATATATAGTCTGTATATGTCTTATAAAAGAAAAGAGACTAAAAGCCAGCCAAAATGTTGCTCCAACTTCTTCATTTGAAATTTGAGCAAATAGGTGGTGCTGCACGCACATGTGAGACGATACTCAATAGATTCAACCGGAATTCCAACATCAAATTTCAGGGTAAAAATATGTGGAAAAGCTAGACACGAGAAAAAGAATCCTGAAATATGGACTCAGACAAATAAAAGAGAATATCGTGCCACAGCATAAAAAAAATAAAATAAAATTAAATACACACCAAATCCATTTATCGTAGCTCAAAAACCCCCCTCCAAACTGTTTGCGAGAGCTGAAAGGAGAAAATTCTCTCACGTGAAACAAATATCTACAGGATAACTCCACCTCCCTCTCATCTATGTTCTGCAGTCCGCTGTGGGCTACAGTTGACGCTTTTGTTTGTCATTTATCTTCTGCCTGAAACCTTCCAAAGGTAATAATCGTAAAGGATTTGTGGATAATCGTTTTTCCATTGCAGCACATGTATTGGTCTGGGGCCATTTGTTGAGCCCACAAACTCAATTCTTGGGGCATGTGCGCAGCTTAAAGCTGCATTCACTACATCCGCCCCGTATATTACCTCTTTTTGTGTGGTAAAGATGATAGAAGCAGCCTAATATTGAGAAAGAACGCTATAACTGGCGACAGCTGAGTGCTAATTTCTTTGGGGATGTGCTTACTCAAGCAAACTTTACTGCTGCCATAGGATGTTAACCTTGTGAGGCAGTTACATTCAATGGAATACTGGTCTTTAATCTCAGTCAAGATGATGCGTTTTGTGGCTGGCTGAAATCGATTTGACAAATCGGTATTCTTTAGAAAAGAAAACATCCTTAAATTCAGTTTTGTTCTTAGTGTACAAGAAGCTTGGAGGTGAAAATAGCAGCAATTTGGTCATAAACAAGAATTTATTGAAATAGAAGTAAGGAACAACAGTGACTGCTTTTTGAAAGAAATGTTGTGTTCACTCCATATCAACTGCAAATGCTGGCATCTTGTTAAATTATCGCAATAATCGATGTATATCCAGACCATGCCTTTTCCAATTAATTTGTCTGTTCTTTAAAGATGACTGCACACTGCCATAAACCTATAGAATTTATGTTGTCACTTATACTAGTAAATCCCCTCATCTAATGCAGAGTACTCCAATAGACTGTTTCTGCTTTATAAGATTACAAGGATATGAACGCAAATCTTTCGTCGGAGAGTGAAGAGTTTTTCATATGTCGGTCAAGATATAAAAGTCAGAAAACAATATTTTCATGGGACATACTGCCACAAATCAAAACTGCTCACTAAATATTTATCAAAGACTGGTTCTGTGTGAGGATGCCACACAGCTTGGGAACTGAATAAAGAAACCCCACTGTCATCATCAAAAAGCCAAATACTTGGCATATCCTGCAGCCTGCTGGCTATGACTGCTTCCACTACTCAAATAAAGAGATTCCCTTGAATGACTTACCGCATTAGTAAGGCTGCAAACAGTGGTACAGCCTAAAGCCTCTGCAAATGTGTTTTCTTCTCCCAAAATACAACTGAAGGTTTAGCCTGTGATGTACAGTATAACAATAAAATCTGGAAATAGAATCTCATACCATTTATCCTTTAGTGGCTTTTTTTTGTCCTCACTAATATTTGACCTGAATATTTTTACGTCTATTTATTCTTGTCCAGGTTTGTGTCGAACCTAAAGTGTGTGTGTGTTGTTGTTTTTTTTTTCTTTTAATATCAGACACTGATATGACAGTTTCCACTGCTAAACTGTTCAGTGTTAGCGTAACAGCCATAAGTGGTTGTTATAATTAAGTCACAACCAGTGGTGGATACAGGTATTTCAAGGAGGGGAAGCTCTAAGTTTGTCAACCTGAAATTCCTTTGTGATGGGTGAGGGACTCAGTGGCATCCGCTGCTCGGTAGGGAAAGAAACTAAAGTGATAGAAGTCAGTCTCCAAACATAAGCAGCTACAAAGAAAAAAAAAACACCATAAATTGAAGCAAGATTTTTCACTAATCATTTTTAACATAGAAAGTTTGCTTGGATGATTAGGAAAGTCTCCAGTTCAACTTTCAACAACGGAACGAAAATTGAACATTTCTTTCCACTGATGTTAAACAAGATTGCTCATTTGTTCATGTTGGTGTCAATCAAAAAGAGATTTAGCCTCAGAAAAATTATCCAATCATCATGCAGAGAAACAGAGAGTCTGAGCCAGACAAGCCACACCCACTTTCCATTGACCTCTATAAACGCACAATGTCCAATGGACGGGACAAACCCGCCTTTAGCCAATGACTCATCTCGTTTTGGAGTAATGGAACAATATTCCGCACTGTTTGAAGCAGCGTTTTTCAACCTTTTCTGAATCACGGCAGGTTTTTATGTTGAAAAAAATCTCGGGGCACACCACAAACCAAAAATGTTCCAAAATTACTTTCTGTACAGTATATTTAATTATAATATAATTTCTCAGTATTTATACTTACTCAGTGTGAAACTTAAGTCTGTTTAGATTAATACAAAGCCGATATCTTGGCAGGAATCTTCTTCAACAGCTCTCAGTCTCTCTCTATTTTTTATAGCAGTTAGGCTTGAAAAGCTCAGAATTATCAGACAGGGGGACTTCAGACTTTAGCAATGTCTTTAACCGCATTAGGGCTGCTGACAATGACTTTGCAGACAGGTAGTATTAATGTCCCTGCCACAGTGTGGGACTTTTTGGATTTAGCAACAAGTTCAGCAACAAGCTAACTGGCTTTCAAGGGCCTTCTCAATTACCTTTGTAGTTTTTCTCAAAAAAGTTGCCTGTAAAAAGTAAAAAGTAGCCTGTTTTTCTGTGTTTTCACAAAGGCGAACAAAATAATCCATAGTTTGAAGCGACAGGTGTTTCGTTTGGAGATTATGTTTAAGCTTGCTTGGCACCATGGAGCTGTTGGCTCGTGTCGGGTTCAAGAACTGCTCTGATTTCTAGCCATCAGCCACCTTGCTGTCCTCGACAATGTGTTGCAAAAAACACAGTTGGAGGATTGACGGTCGTAGCATTTGGAGAAGATAGAAAGGACACTTTCGTGTATATCGACACTTGATGAGTAATCAAATGAAGTACAGTAGACGTGCTGGGTTCCACATTGTCGTGGACAGCAAGGTGGCTGATGGCCAGAAATCTGAGCAGTTTTTGAACGCAACACGAGCAATACCTCGCTCATCTGCACACGACTGAGAACGTTCTAACTACTCCTTGCTTCCTACTGCTACTGCGCCCGACGAAATAAAAAAAATAAAATAACATTTTAAAAAAAGCGATATTGGATAATTTCTCGCGGCACACCTGACGATCTAGTGTGCCGCAACACACCGGTTGAAAAACACTGGTTTAAAGGACTGTGAAGCTGCGTGAATGAAAGAAGAGTATAAGCAGTATAACCTGAACCAAAGCTGATTCTGAACAAAAGTTGGGCACGTTGCATCGCGTATTTTGTCAATGACATGTACACACAACAGTATACATTAGATCACTTAGTTTTTGACATTTTAGGGAAAGCTTAGCTTTCCTTGAAGTCTTGGAGCAATCGCCTCTGGTCACAACCAATATTTTCAAAACACATGAAGGACATTTTCAGCGTGTGCTCTGAATTTAAACAGTTTAGAATCACCAATATTTAAAGCACAGTAGGATGGAAATAACTACACTGATAACACCTGGCAGAGTTCTGTCCAGTGTGAACTATATTTTAAAAGTCCTCAAATTGCCTTATCAAGGTGGAAAATCGGTCATGGGTCGTTTTAAGACCTTTGAATTGAAAAAGGTCAGAACTGAATCAAGACACACTTTCCTTCTGACCCAGAAAATGTGCTGAAAGGCCTTCTGGATAAATTATCTCTCCTGTAGAACACAGACAACCTGTGCTTTTTTTAAGCAACTATTGATGAATGGATGAGTCTTCACCTTTTTCCAGCTTTGTGTTTCCTTCTGTACAATAGTTCCTTATTTTGTTAGTAAAGTTGATAGTTTATAGGATATACTTGTCCTTACCAGAGATAAATGTTGCACATTTACATATTGTTTCAATTTATGTTAACCTTACTTTTACTGCAACTCCTCTCCATTTCTCATAGGCCTTTGATGCCTTCATCTACATCTTTTTTGCATTGGAGATGGTGGTGAAGATGGTTGCTCTTGGAATCTTTGGTCGTCACTGTTACCTGGGTGACACTTGGAACAGGCTGGACTTCTTCATTGTCATGGCTGGGTAAGCATGATTTGCCTCAAATTTAATAAGCAAACTTAGAATGATTAAAATCTCTTAACAACTACTGTATGACCCATGTTAAGAGCGTTAATGCAATCTTCTAGTAATTAAAATTTTGCTTTCACAACATTGGGTGAACATCATACATTTTATTCAAGGCTTAAATATTGTATACATTTGTCATTATCAGTGGTACAATTTAAAAAGTTAGGATGACATATTTCATAACCCTTTTTCAGACTGGGAGGCAAAATATAATTTTAAAGCAACAAGAATACCTGCAAATCATCGGGCAAATGTTTATTAATGTTGAGTTTTGTGTATCCGTGTCTAGAAACAAAACTTGTTTATGCGGGCATATGATGCATCTCCTTTGGAAACAGCTCTATACAGTGTGGCAAATAAGTATTTAGTCAACCACCAATTGTGCAAGTTCTCCTACTTGATAAGATTAGAGAGGCCTGTAATTGTCAACATGGGTAAACCTCAACCATGACAGACAGAGTGTGGGGAAAAAACAGAAAATCACATTGTTTGATTTTTAAAGAATTTATTTCCAAATTAGAGTGGAAAATAAGTATTTGGTCACCTACAAACAAGCAAGATTTCTGGCTGTCAAAAAGGTATCACTTCTTCTAACGAGGTCTAACGAGGTCTAACGAGGCTCCACTCGTTACGTGTATTAATGGCACCTGTTTTAACTCATTATCGGTATAAAAGAAACGTGTCCACAAGCTCAGTCAGTCACACTCCAAACTCCACTATGGCCAAGACCAAAGAGCTGTCGAAGGACACCAGAGACAAAATTGTAGACCTGCACCAGGCTGGGAAGACTGAATCTGCAATAGATAAAACTCTTGGTGTAAAGAAATCAATTATGGGAGCAATTATTAGAAAATGGAAGACATACAAGACCACTGATAATCTCCCTCTATCTAGGGCTCCATGCACGATCTCACCCCGTGGCATCAAAATGATAGCAAGAATGGAGAGCAAAAATCCCAGAACCACACGGGGGGACCTAGTGAATGACCTACAGTGAGCTGGGACCACAGTAACAAAGGCTACTATCAGTAACACAATCCGCCGCCAGGGACTCAAATCCTGCACTGCCAGACTTGTCCCTCTGTTGAAGAAAGTACACGTCCAGGCCCGTCTGCGGTTCACTAGAGAGCATTTGGATGATCCAGAAGAGGACTGGGAGAAATTGTTATGGTCAGATAAAACCCAAATACATTTTTTTGGTAGAAACACAGGTTCTCGTGTTTGGAGGAGAAAGAATACTGAATTGCATCCGAAGAACACCACACCCACTGTGAAGCATGGGGGTGGAAACATCATGCTTTGGGGCCGTTTTTCTGCAAAGGGACCAGGACGACTGATCTGTGTAAAGGAAAGAATGAATGGGTCCATGTATGGAGAGATTTTGAGTGAAAATCTCCTTCCATCAGCAACGGCATTTAAGATGAGACATGGCTGGGTCTTTCAGCATGACAATGATCCCAAACACACAGCCAGGGCAACAAAGGAGTGGCTTCGTAAGAAGCATTTCAAGGTCCTGGAGTTGCCTAGCCAGTCTCCAGATCTCGACCCCTCAGAAAATCTGTGGAAGGAGTTGAAAGTCCGTGTTGCCCTACCCACTGCCCTAAAACATCACTGCTCTAGAGAAGATCTGCATGGAGGAATGGGCCAAAATACCAGCAACAGTGTTTGAAAAGCTTGTGAAGAGTTACAGAAAACGTTTGGCCTCCGTTATTGCCAACAAAGGGTACATAACAAAGTATTGAGATTAACTTTTGGTATTGACCAAATACTTATTTTCCACCATGATTTGCAAATAAATTCTTTAAAAATCAAACAATATGATTTTCCGTTTTTTTTTTTTCCACATTCTGTCTCTCATGGTAGAGGTTTACCCATGTTTACAATTACATGCCTCTCTAATATTTTCAAGTGGGAGAACTTGCACAATTAGTGGTTGACTAAATACTTATTTGCCCCACTGTATGTGTCAAAGTTGCACAAGTTAGCATAATGCTAGTGAGATGGATTAGTCAGTCTAACACCAGACAGTGCCATAAAGTTTAGGGAAACAATATTAGTTTTTATTTGACTTTAAAATAATACTATTTCTAAAACTATGTACATAAATGTACTCATGTAAAGGACAGTTACAGAGCTAGTTTGTCATCTAAAGCTGTTTTTGTTTGATATGAATGTGTCTATGCTCGTGGCGGGAGGTGTTTTTGTATAACTGCCTCTACTTTAATTCCACTTCCACACATCCTTTAGATTAGTGTCTGGGTTAATTACTGTGGGCAGTACCAGTGGTGCAGGCCAAATCTCAGTCAACAGTCTGATATTAGCTCTTTTACTCTAGGTTACCATCTCGCACCCCTGCCATAACCTTTTTTCTTTTTCTTCCTTAGTTTACCACATGATGTACAATATTTAATAGGTGTTTTATATTCAAAGCTATCACTTAAACTGGCCCAGTTCATTTCCCTAGTTATGAGAATCAGGGAGAAAAAATTAGGGATTGCATTGAAATTTCTATTTTAATATATACTGTACATGTATACTCTCAGGTAGTTCTCACGCTCATTTATTCCCTGTGTATATTCTTGCAAGTCTACTAAATTACTGTGCAATGGATCTTTTGCTCATAGTCTGAAAATCACATCTTGGTCAAATATGACTCCTTCTTGAAAGTTTTTTAATACCCTATTTAATTTGTTTCATTTTGTTATTTATGTACTACAAGATTTAGGCTGTCAGTCTTCAGAAATATTATCTATAGTAATTTTTATGGGCATAGACCAAGCTTCTTCATTAAAATATATTACCACGTACAGTACATGACATATTTAGGAATTTGATGTTAGAAGCGTTCACAATTGGTGTTTTAGCAAAAAAATATATGCAAATATATAATAAATAAATATGCAAATGATGCAAGAAAAATGCTTTCTTCATGTGGGAAGATCAACTTTAATGGAAACTTGATGCAAGCTGATCGTTAATTTGACAGTTAAATCCCTGCAGCTTTGACATTTTGTGTCCTAAGTCTTCTTCTCTTTCAAAGCTGTGTCTTCTTACTTGGTCTTTCCCACCGGAGGTTTCTCCAGAGGCTTATGATGAACATACACAAACAATATTTAATAAAAGTATGCATACCTATGCATGACATGGCTTTAGGCAAGCCACTAATTACTCTCTA
Organism: Corythoichthys intestinalis; assembly: GCF_030265065.1. Taxonomy (NCBI): domain Eukaryota; kingdom Metazoa; phylum Chordata; class Actinopteri; order Syngnathiformes; family Syngnathidae; genus Corythoichthys; species Corythoichthys intestinalis. The sequence goes on from NC_080410.1 coordinate 21,005,133, forward strand.
AAACCTTGTGGCCTAATTGATGTGTACCGGAAAAGACATGTCTCTAATGTCCGCTATGTGCACACACTTTACATGCGCGCATAAGGACAATAGACTTCTACACTCATGAGGCACAGCTACTCTCTTTCATTTATCCAAAAATCCCCCAGATGCAGTGGGATTACTAATCTGTGCAATTGTGAATAGTTTTGCTGGCGTATCATATTGTGTCATGAGCATAATTCATCTGGGTGGCATAAAACACCAAGTCTTATGTGCCATTAGGCTCAATACGAGAAGGCAAGTATGGAGTTCTTGGTTCAACATTTCCCTTTTGACGTTGTAGCCCTTGCTCATAATCTCAGCTACCCACAATAAATGAGTGCGGCACAGATATGATTGTATTTGAGGTGGGTGGGATATGTTGGCCCCAAAACAACACTTTAGCTCTTCTTTAGTCTGTGACATTTCCATCAAGCTGCAGTGTCACATGCAGTGTAAAGTTTTAGCACAACATTGGGACATGAACCGACACACTCTCAGCACACAGGGAGCAATTCAGATGCTAATAATAAAGTCTAACTCTGATAATCAGTCGCCTTATCAGCAGAGGTGATTAAAGATGGGTAATTATTGTTGTAGATGAAGACGAGAAATTTGATGGAAGCTTCATCATGTTCAAGACTTGTCATTGAAAGTGGAATTAATCAATACTTTAGAAAGACAGACCATCTGCAAAGATATAACAAGCATATATGTTAATATCAATATAAAGCTCAGTTGTGATCAAATCGGGATTTGGCACTCAACTCAACGTAAGCCTCAGTTAGGCTTCTGCGTTGCGGTGACGACGTAGCTACTACGCCGTCAATGAGCATTCGATAGTTCTGCGGCAAGGGAATGCGTTGCTCTGTAATTCACCGCCAAGCCCTAGAGGGTTGAGGCGTTGTGTTTGTACGGTTTGGGGGGACTCTTGTCGACCTCCTCTAGTTTTCGTCCGGTTGCACAATAACCAATGGAGATGGAACGCTTGAATGTGGATCTTCAGCTCGTCAACATTGAACAACAAATGTTGATCATACTGTAATGTCCATAACTAAGCGCGAATCCTTTAAAGACCAAATGTGAAGTAATTTCATAAAATGCCAAATAGGGTCACAATTAAAGTAATTAAACATTGTCCAGCAAATAAAGCATGAAAAAATAATGTATATGTTTTATATTTGACAAAATAATCGCGTTTTCAAAGTTTGAGCCTGAAAGGGGACGAACTGGGAAGTGACACGTCACACCGAGAACAGCGATGGCAGCGCTCCATACGGCCGCCATACAAAGCCCTTCAAACAATGATTCAAACAGCGATATAAGCGATAGATCGAGCGCAAGTGGGGAGATCCAAGTTCTTGAAGAGTTGGAGGAAGAGGAGGAGGTTGGAATTTTATGTTGGACCGTACATGTATTAGCCAGACGCTAACCAGGATGCAAACAATGTGCCCAGACTACCTGACGTGGAATGGAGACAAGACCCATCGAGATTACAAGATTAGTAAGATATAGGCTGTTATTATCTTTATGATTTGAAGCATGTCAGGTAAATAAACCACCTACTATTGCCTGGGATAAAAGAAAAGTTTTGACGAATTTATAAGTGTAGGCAAAATGAACTCAATACAACTATGATTGGGGATTGCCACGATTTAGCTTCTACTGTTCATTCCACAACATGATCGGGGTTTTGCCTCAAGTTACCTTTCAGCTAACGTTGTTACCTACTACTGTTCATTCCACAACAGTTGGCAGTTCTGCTTTGACAAAGTCATCAGTCATCTATCCAAAAATCACACTTACTTTTTTGCAAATCCTTGATCATAAGCAGACCGGTTGAGGAAGCAGGCATCTTCGAAGTGTTTGTAGCAGAGGACACGACTCAATGATGGCATGAAATTCATTCGCTTCATGCGAACGAAAGATGTCCATTTACATGCCCTGCTATCCTTTGGCCACTCATACACTTTTCTTTAAATTTAAAAGAATACATCACCACACACCGCCGTGGCATCTTACCGAGAAGCAATGCAACAATACTGTTCTATGGCGGACTTCCCTCACAGTTCTCTGTGTGACGTAATTTCCGAAGATTGTCGAAGAAAAGCATTTTCGTCGTCAAGGGCGTTGCTATGAGTTAAACAATGAATCTGGAAGGGTTGTGTTAAAAAAAAATAACGAAAATGTGCTTATAATTGTTTAGCCATTGATATTATTCAAAAACATGGTTGGCCAACCTTACTTCACATTTGGTCTTTAAGAGGCGATCAGACTGGAGAGCGGTGACATAGCGGGAAGCAAGTGGAAAGAATGGGAGAAAGCGAAAGTTAACGGTCGCATGTAGCGGCAGCCCGCTATTATTTTGTTATTTATTTTTATTGTTGCCACAATAAAGTGGGGAAAGGCATCATCGACTCCTCTCCTTCTTCGCCCCATCCGTTATCATAAAAGCACCAAGGCACTCTCAATGAGTGATGATATATCAAGTATGTGAACTGTTGTTGAAAATTAAGGATCAAAACAACTCTTTTGACACCAAACCTGTGCTTCATTCTTCATATACTAGAAGTGTGAAATGTGAAAAAGTCACAGACTCACAGCAAACATAGCCAACTGTGTCACCACTTCGGGTGGCCATTCGCTTTCGAACACACACATAGTTGTCTCGGTGGTTCTTTCATTTTTTTTTTTTTTTTTTGTATGCAATCGTTGACCTTGCCATTTGGCAATCTGTATAATGTCATGAATTGTAGAAGTTGTTGTACTTGCTCTTCGATGATACTCTCGTCGGCTTGGTCCATTTTTCTATGTAGCTAAACAATGTTTGGAAATGGCGTGATTTCTGAACCGGAAACAACAGTCTGAGCGGACCAATCACAGTCCATTTGCGTCACGTCACCAAGCGTTGATGGGTCGACCAGTCAAAAAATTGTGGAGATGCACGTCAGGCTACGGCGAAGGGTCGTAAATCGGGTCTGCCTTGGCGGTGTAGGTCTGCCGCGCAAGCATAACTCAGCCTTTAGTTCAATTGTATTTCCATAGCAGCTGCAATAAGCACTGTATATAAATACAACTTGAAACAAAACAAAATGTAAACAGTATAATAAAACAAATTAATGAATGAAATTACCCTACAAAATATTCCCTGAACGTTTGAAAACTGCAATGAGTGGAGCAGCAAGAACGCAAATGCTCTTGTATGTGGTCTTGTTGCTTGCTGGGGGATACAATTAGTAGCTTGAGCTGCTGTCTGTCAGCTGTGGGCTACAGCAGTGCAACCCTTGTTGCAAGCGCTCCTCCTCAAGTGTGAGCTGCTGTCGAGTTGATGAATTACTGCTGACGTGAAAACTTAATTTTTGTTAGAAGCAGGTTGCTGTATGTTGTAAAGACTGTAGATGTACAGTAGGATTAGCCTGGGTGTTAGAGTCTGGGTGTCATGCTGCCTCAGCACTGTTGTAGCCCCAGGCAAAACAATATTCTGCAAAAATACGCAAAAGGCCCACCATACACCAACTGACAGGTCGGAATCCAATTGAATGGTCGCAGGTGTTTCGGCAACTAGTCAGCCACTTTTGGATGGCCAGTGAACAACAGTGCCACAATGTCACTCATGTTACATGCAATCAAAAATGTGCTTGTACTTTCAGAATAAGTAGGACTCAGTTGACCTAATGTTGCTAACAAGCTATACATTTACAGACATCCAGTATATACACCGTAATCTTTGGAGTATAAGCCACTACTTTTTCCCTCGTTTTGAATCTTGCGGCTTATAGTCCAGTGTGGCTTATTTATTGATTTATTTGGGTGAATAGGTAACGCTTTATTTGACAGTATCATGGGCATTACTGAATGCTTATGACAGATATCGTTATGTGTCAGCCGGCAAATTATGCCACCAACTCCATTTAGGTCCAGCTCGGATCTTTACATCCATTCAAAAGTGTGAGATAATTTGCCGGTTAACTTTAAATAACATTTGTTAAAAGCATTTATTAACGCTCAAGACAGTGTCATGTTATAATTATGATTGTCTTATGACAGTCTTATGGCACCACTGTCAAAGTGATCCCAAACACCATAACTTGCAATTAATGAAGCAACTAGAACAGTAACTGAAGAAATAATTAGCACAGAACATGAATTTTGATTGTCTTTTACATCTGTAATGCTGCAATGCATGCTAGGAGGCATGTTGGATGACAACAGTGTTTACAGTAGGTGGTAGCAGAGGTTGACTGCCTCCCCCAAGGTAGCAGTGATGGATAAATGAAGCTTCTTGAAGCAATGAAGCTTTGCAGCTAATGGATGGCTAATTGATCTTCTGACAGTGATGATGCCCCTATGATATGAAGTGTTACCGGTTAATATCTTTTGGTGTAAATATCCCATAAAACAGTGAGGTCAGCTGCGGCTTATAGTCTAGTGCGACTTATCTATGATCTACAGTATAATTTTCGTGTCAAATTTGGTGGATGGCGTTTTATAGTCAGGTGCAACTTACAGGCCGAAAAATTACGGTATATATGTTGTGAAACTTTATGTGGTGAATCTGTTTAAAATATATTTTATTGAAAGTATGTATACTGTATGTGTTATACACCAGTACCTAGGATTCTCATAGAGAGTTGTTGTCTGAAATTCCCTCAACTAGTCGCCAAATAATCTCAGTGAATAGAGACAGATAACCACACAGATTTTAACTGGGAGGAATCATGTGTGACTTCTTGTCCTGCAATTCCACTGTGTTACAAACACATACACATTAATACCCATCTAACATTTTCCTCTAGAAGTGTTTTGGCTTTGGGCGCACAAACAGTTTAGCCATACTGTGGAAACTTGCTAACAGATGCCAGCCTTTAAGTGAGCCACAGCGTCCTGCAGGCAACATTTGGAATATGAAGCCTTCTCTTTTCCTTCTCTGATTCTGCTCCCCACCCCGCTATCATGCAATTACCTCCCCTTGCCTCTGGATTGCTCCACACTGCTGGGACAGGTGAGATTAGATCAAAAGAATGACCATTGATGCTAAATCCCAACCAGGGATTTTTGGTCCACCTGGAGCTATGCTTGCCTGTTTGGCATCTTTTTAAAAAGAAAGATTAAAGTGCTCCTCATATTCTCACCTATTTGTTTTTTTTTATTTTTTTATCTTCAGCATGGTAGAATACTCTCTGGACCTACAGAACATCAACCTGTCAGCCATTAGGACTGTGCGTGTGCTTCGTCCCTTGAAAGCCATCAACAGAGTGCCAAGTAAGGACAGCTACTCGCGCAGTTTTTTTGTCATTTAACCCTGAGTGTGCCTTGGTAATATACAGTGTTTGTATATACTGTACGCTATTCTGCATCATCATGAAATTTATATGCATTATGTCTTTGTTGCCATGCCACCTGTTCTCCAAGGGATCATTAAACATTCATGCTATCCTTAATAACAAACCCTGGCCAGACCTTGAGTCATAGCTTCATCAAATCAGTTAATGCTCTTTTATTGATCACATTATGAGTGCTCTACTTTAATCTAAAACTTTGAGGCAGGCAGACTTTATGATGTGCCTTATTGCAATTTGAACAAATCTCTCTGAATCGTGGTTACTACCAAACGTGCATAGAGTATCAAATTTGTACTTTGAACAGAAGTCGACTTAAGGTTAGCAAAGTCGAGTTAAGGTTAGTTTTTATATTTTAGATGTTGTATCTTCAGAGGAATTGTCTATTTTCTTAAAGCATAGACAAAAAAATGCATTCTTTGCGTTGTAAATCTCAGATCAGACAATTGTTCTGTGAGAAGGTAAACGCAGTTTTTAAGCATCAACTGCTACAAATGTGGCTGATAATACAGTACCAGTTTGCTGTTAATGCTTCATAACTTCATATTTTTGTTTGTCTGCAGTAATGGTTTAATTCAGAACCTTTGAGCTATGGACTAGAACCTGTGAATCTTCATGTAGCAGATACGGTACATATGTACACTGCAAACACTGCAGTATACTACCTCATAACTATTAAGGTCATAACAGTCAAAATTTAGGAACCAAACAGCACATCACAAAAATATTACTGTATAATTATTTATCCAATACTTTTCGAGTTGTGCGAATGCTTTGGGGTTTAAAGTTTATGTGTTTTTTTTTTTTTTAATATCTATGCATAAATTACTAAATTTCAATGCGTGGCAATTGGATGTGGTGTGTTACAAGTGACCCTGTGTGTAATTACTTTGCAGTACCTGATTCCGTCCTCTAGTTTTGACCACATTAGAGGTGAGGAGGCAGATGTGTTTCAGGCAATTTGTTCCTCTTTTTTTTTTATTGCTGCTTTGCCCAGGAACATCCAGAGTGCGTGTGTGAAACCTCACCCCACCCACACCTCAATTTGTAACTCTCTGACAAATTGTCAGATAATACTGTTGTCCCTTGCAGTGCACTCACTCGCCCATCCATGTATGCGAGGGAGTGTGTTGGGTTTCTTTCATTGAATAAATTGTTATGAGATGGAACTAAAATAAAAAACAACACAAGCTTTTGGTGAATAGCTAAAAAAGGTACTTATATTTCAAGATGGGCGTCTGTACTTGCAACTTTTATTCTCCTTTTAACACATACACAAACACTCTTAAGGGCGGTTTACAAGATGACGCTCCAAGAATACGACAAATATCATGATTGCATTTACATGGTTCTGTCTTGGTTCAGTCTCCATTCGAACAATGTGGCAATTCCGCGTGAAAACGATGTATTCATGCCGCGCCCTAGAGGGCAGTGCAAAGCGACGGCCAGTGATGCACTTCCTTTACAACAACTTCCTCAGCTCGGAAGATAATACACTCATCCACTCGACGCAGTGCCCCCTCCCCCAGTTTTATTTTTGCAGTTTTATTAATGTTTTTTTCAGCATATTTAAATTTTTTATCTTACATTTCTCGTACGTTTGCTGTTCTTTACAAGTTTAAATGATTGTATGACATTGTCATTAAAACATTTAAAATAAAAACTCAAAGCAATGGAGTCCATGCATTATTATTATTATTATTTTTTGCTTTAAAAAGCACAAAAACGCGACAATCAAATCCATTTAAATTTAAAATTATGTATTTATATTTAAATTATGCATATTCATAAAGGAAAAAAAAAAAGGTAAATTAAAGGCGTTGATCCGCCATGTTTGCCATTTTGAATGTTTACTAGCAGCGACTGCGCACGGCCAAAGTAACGTGTGCAAGTGCTGAAGTCATCGGAGCAAGACCGTTCCATATAGTGGAGCAATCCCCACAATCGAATCATTCCGCTTTGGAGGCCGGAACGAAAAGTCTGTGTCTTTGCCTTCCGTTTTTGCCATCACTATGTAAAGAACAGGCAAATCCGCAACACAATTGTTGCGTCTTGGTGTTGCAGCATCATCATGTAAACGGCCGACTAAATGCCAAGTGTCTCGGTGGGGGGCACACACATCTATGCTCAAATGCATTAGACAACGAAAGAGATCCAGGTTCCAATGATATTTTTATTTTCCTGGCATGTAAAACAGGCCAGCTTCAAAGTCTATCAGAAAACAAAGTAACAACAAAAGATCTTCGGCAATGTACTAGTATAGTTGGAACAAAAAACATGACAAGAACAAACTTAACTGAAGACAGTGTTTGGCTTCTGCATCTTTTCTCAAAAGAATGACGCATTGACACAAGACAAGGAATAAGAGGGGAATATAAAGACTAGGGCTAATGATGCATAGGTGTGGGCACTCAGGTGATTAAGAAGAAGGAAAGACAAGACTGACAAGGTGTACACAGAGTAACAAAAAGGAACCCACCAAAATAAAACAGGATGTGAAGTAACGTAACCGGTCTGCGTGTAGCCGCGCCGCATGACAAGATCAGACCCCCTTGTCTAGGTCAGGGCTCGTACCCGCACCGCACGAGGCGTCCGGCAAAGCAGGCAAGCGTGCTAACCACTTAGCCAAAAGCCCATGCTAGCAGCTTTAACTGCCAGCACACGCTCTTGGAGGCATCAGGAAGGAGGTTTCTATGCACCGCACACAACAGACCCTTGTGCACCCGTTACACTCACCCCCCGAAACCTTCACTGCCGATCCGGGTCACGGCACCAATGGAACCGGTCTGCATGGAGCCGTGCCACACGACATGAGCCGTCCCCCTCGTCTAGGTCAGGACTCGTACCCACGCCGCACAACGCATCCAGCACGGCAGGCGAGCACGCTAACCTAGACAAAAGCCCAGGCTAGTAGATTTAGCTGCCAGTGCAGTCTCTTGAAGGCAGCGGGAGGGAGGTCCTGCATGCACTCGTTACACTAACTTAACTCAACGCCGCTGACAGTGGCGCGTAACACCACGTAAAGACAAAAGTATCACTGAACTTACAACTAGTGTAAGAATAAAGAACTCAAGTGCCCTTTGTGGATGTTTGTGCAATTAGATTAGCTTGGGTCCCAGTCTACGTTACGTTAATATTTCGACATTTTGTAGTCCAGTATAACGCAAAGTAGTTGTTCTAACTCTCCGTCTGTCCAAACAGAAAGCCGCAAGGTTGCCATGACCATTTTGCTGCAAGAAGTATGAAAAAACAATCACTGCACATGTAACCTGAGCTGCAGAGGATGTTTTCAAGAAAGTGTGTGCGTCAGCCGCGATGTTGTAAAAATGCACTGCCCCCTATTGCATGGCATGAATACTACATCGTTTCCATGCAGAATTGCGGCGTCATTCAAACGAAGATCATTGTCGTGTGCACACAAACCTGTAATGAGTTGTTTTCTGTTGTTTCGGTCGGAGCGTCGTGTAAACAGGGCCTCTTGGTATTGTCACTTTGGAAAGGGATGTACAATGTGAACTAAAACAGAAAATGCCGGGTTTTCTGCTTAATACTCTTGTTACAATGTTGCTTCAACACGTTTTGTTACGTTTCTCTCTTCTTGTCTAACTTCATAGTGCTCCTTCAGGCCATTCCTCATTCTAGTTCACCATCTCTCAATCGTGCCCTCTCCTCAGCCAATTAGTACTAATGGAACTTTGGTCTAATGACAAGGCCCCTTGGTAACAAACACATTTTAACTTGCCTCAAGATGCCACCAGAGACACAAGCTCACACACACACACACACACACAAAAAAAACACCTACACACCCCGATTCACACCAAGCAACACTTATGTTCTGCATTTGATGAGAAAATTAGTGATGACAGTGTTGTGATACTTTAAAACTAATACATTATTGTCACGCCATATGTCATTTACAACATGTCTGTTTGATCAAATCAGCAACCACAGCCTTCATGTCTTGTTACACACTGCATGACTAGTGCCTAATGTCTTAATGAATCCCAGTGTGCCATAATCTGTTTGGGATAATATCTTAGTTATTAAGGAATTTTGGGGATCAGCTTTCCAAGTAGTTTAATAATGTGTATTCCCTGTTGACGTCTTAATGCTTCTATCAGGTGTCTGCTCTAAATGTTATCAACTTTTGAGTCATTCCCAGCCTTGTCTCTTTTCTCAGCTTCTCACCTGCTGTCAATCATCACTTCATCAGAATAAATGCAATATTGTCTTGATGACATATTAGCCTACTGTTCAGCTGTTACTGACTAATCACAGCACGGCCCTAAAAAACACAAGCACACACTATTGACAAGGCATGTGCCGGTATGGGATTTTGACTGTATGATAACCTAAAATAAAAAATACTGTGGTTTCACGGTATAACAGTATTACAATTATAAGCTCTAAAATGTTTTAACATTTTTTTTCCATTAAACAGGATTTTTTTTTCACAACATATTTGCAGATTGGAACATCAACATGAATATGATGTTAAAACAAAATAAAAAAATACTGAAATATTTTAATTTAAATACAATTTATACACTAAACCCACAGCGACAGCTCAAGTTGCTAAACATTGGAACAAAATTATTATTTTCCATAAAAAAAAGTAAAAACACTTCTCAACAGAATTTTATAAATCTCATTTTCTACATATTTCTCTCTCAGTCCAAGTTATGATGCAGGAATGTGAGTATGTTCACATTTTCTGGGCTAATATTAATGGAGAGTGAGAGCAAAAGATGTGTGTGTATGACTCGTATCATTATTTACACATTATACACACACACCCTCTCTCAACACTGAAAGTTGCCAGAGAGAAAAAACACCACAGGTTGTGTTATGAAAATGTTATTTTGATTTGATGTTTAGTTTGCTAACTAGCCACGTTAACAGCCTTGTTAACAAGTTTACGTTATAGTATTGTTTTACCATCGCTAGACACACAAAACACTCTAGCGTGAACACTCGTAGCTGGTGGGAAACATTCATGACAACGTTTACTTACCTTACATTTTGTGTAAAGTGGCGGATGATGGTCATGTAAATGTGGAATCATGTTGGAGGTGTTGCCTGCACGTCGGCTGTCCTTCCTCCTCTAAGCTGCGGCCTTATGTTTCTTTTCAGTAGCTGGAATACTCCCATACTAGACCAGGCTTTTTTGAGGGGGTTTTGAAAAAGCTCAGGTGTAGCATTGACAGCGACAGCAGTGTCACCGACACACAAAGCAAAAAACGGGGGGGATGGGTGAGCGCTGCCGCTCCAAGCCATTTCTCGCTGCATTTTTGGGACATAAAAAATAGCTAATACTGTATGACGGAAAATTCTGGTGGTTTTGAAACCATGACATTTTCATACCACGTTAAACCTTGAAACCTGTAACCGGCACACGCCTACTACTAACACAAAAAGTTATATACTGTATATACAGATACACGATAGTCAGCTTTTAGGTGAAATTTCCTAAAAGAATTAAAGATGTGCTGTTACCTTTACAGGTCAAATAAAGTTCACTTTTAAAGTTTTATATGGATGTATATACATGGATATTTCAACTATGAACATAATGAATCTTAACCACACGAAAAACCCTCAGCGTTTTGTGTCCTCTCAGCATTTGTACAACAAGTAACACACATGCACATCAGGTGCTTGTATGTGATGGCTTTGATCTCATCAGTGGGTTTCACCTCTTTCTCCTGTCAGTGCGACCCGCTGTCATCAGATGCCACTAATCACATTTCAACATGTCATCACTGCAGGACAACTCATCCACAGGGGATGAGGTCATAATTTTGGCAGGGAATGTGTTTGTATCTCATTAAGCGCCCTCTAGTCACGAGAAAAGCTGGCTTCTTTTTATTTAGGAAGCATTTTGGATGTTGCTTGTATTTCCGATGTTCTCACTCTGCCAATTTTTTTTTTCTTTTTTTTTTACTATTTCCATCTCACACAGTGTTTGTCTGATGTATACCGCCTCCTCTGGAGAAGCTGTTATCTCTCACTACTGAACCCCCATGACTCTATTTCGGTGCAGAGGCTGTACATGCCATATTTCCCTGTGCTTTGAAATATCTCCAGCAAAATATTATATAATATATAATTGAGGCTAAAATCTGACTAGACTAAAACAAACAGTACTAGCAATGCAGTCAAGAGAACGCTAGGAAATGACGTGAATAAAATAGTGATGTACTTTAATACATTATTACAATATGTTTCTGATTGTTTAGGCCCAGTAGAGAAGGCTATTACTCAATTTACCTAAATTATGTTTACATGGAGATGTGGTGCAGCTTTTGTCCATAAACAATGCTTTTTCATTACATATGTGTTACAGTTTGTAAGTTTTTATCCTTTTGTATGTTTATGTAATTTACCTGCAGGTATGCGTATCCTGGTCAATCTGCTGTTGGACACTCTACCCATGTTGGGCAACGTGCTCCTACTATGTTTCTTTGTTTTCTTCATCTTTGGAATCATTGGTGTGCAGCTGTGGGCCGGGCTGCTGAGGAACCGCTGTTACCTGGAGGAGAATTTTACCCTGTAAGTTAAACCTCACTTTCCAATTCCCATTTCAAATTGAGTAGAGAAATGCAAGGCATATTCGTCACATCTAATCCAATTCTCAACCTTTTATATGCACCACACACTGATATATACGGTATATATTTTATATTTTTAAATGTGTGCTGGCTTAATTATCAGGACTTTATATATTCTACCTAGTACGGTTAAGAGATTGGATACAGCCTGGAATGGTTGCTCATCAATCACAGCGCAACAACCATTCACACTTGGGCAATTTAGACTCTTTGATTAACCTAACATGTAATGTTTTTTAATGTGGGAGGGTTAAGCCTGAGTTATGCTTCTGCGTTGTCGCGACGGCGTAACAAGGATGGCGTCAGTGAGCGTTCGATAATTCTGTGGCAAGGAAACGTGTTGCTCTGTAATTCACCGTCAAGCCAATAGAGAGGTGTGGCGTTGTGTTTGTACGGTTTCCGATAGTTTTCTTCCGGTTACACAATAATGCCAACTGAGTTTTTTTGTTTGCCATTTGGCAATCTTTATAATGTCTTGACGAGACATTGTAGAGGTTGTGGTACTTGAGGACCTTTTCGATGATACTCTCGTCGGCTTGGTCCATTTTTGCGTGTAGCACAACCATATTTGAAAATGGCGGTGATTTCGTGCTGAATCGGAAACAACAGTCTGAGCGGACCAATCACAGTCCATTTGCGTAACGTCTCCACGTGTTGGCGTGACGCGGCGTCAGAAAATTTTGGAGATCCACGTCAGGCTACGGCAAAGTGTCGTAAATCGGGTCTGCCTTGTCAGCGTAGGTCTGCCGCAGAAGCATAACTCAGCCTTTGGGATACCAAGTAAAAGCCTACACAAGCACTGTTCATACAGACTTCAAACAGGCCCAAGGCAGGACTCAAATCCAAAACATTAGGACTATAAATTAGACATGCTCATCACTATACAACAAATCTGTTGCGGTCCGTGACTGCGGAATACAAGACTGAACACAAGAGCAGAAAATAATAGAGGGGATGCGACCCATGGGTGTCCATTTTTGGGACATTCACTAGAAGACCCATGGGTTTTGGTGCTTCCTAACCCTTACCGATGGTGTCCCTTTTTGGGACGTTAGTCCAATGGGTTTTGGTGCTCCCTAATACTGTATTACCAATGGTGTCCCTTTTTGGGACATTCTGGGATCACCCCCAAGACTGTCCCACTGTGGGACAGAGTGTAGCCTTTGTTTTCTAAATGGGGCCATTTTTGATGCACCGCAGGGGGGCACGAGAGGAAGGCCCAATCCCATTTCTATTTTTCTACCCTTACCCCTTGCCTGGTACACCAGACTCACCCCTTTTCCAGCTATTGAGTCTGGCCACCATTCAGCGGATACGATTTCCAGGGCGGAGCAAGCCACAGCAAACAGACAGCGGAGTGGACCAATCAGCGACGGGCAGACGTGACGTTAGTAAAACGATGAGGGCAGGACGAGGGACTTGCGCGCGGAAGTAAACCTACGAGGAGAGCGGAGTTTATTCAACATGGCTAGCGCGAGACAGACTGTTGTCAGTGACTCATGTCGATGTGTTTTTGGTAATTTAAAACTGATTTTACCGTGGATTGGAACATATTCTCGGCTCTCCTGTTCACCATCTGTGTTGTTGTGGAGACGACTTTCGACGCGCAAGAGTGACGTTGCTCGTTAAGAACACGTCACGCAAATAAATGAATCTGATTTGTCGATTGATTTTGTACCTGCTCGAGAGGCCGTTAATGGGCTGGTTCCCAGACTTTTCTCTCAGTGTTTGAAAAATACAGGGAGAACAGTCTGGCCATGCCAGGCAACCTTCCCCCTACCCTTTGGCCCTTCAAACGTAGAAATAAGTGGTAGGGCTTCAAACGTCAGCCCTACGAATTGGGACACCCCTTCACACTCATGTACGTCATAAGTCCGTTCGGCCAGTTGTTACGTAACCAAGAGCGACGATAAAAAGTGCACTACTTGCACTTGTGTGTTTAGCAAAATTGAAAAACAAAACAAACATTACAAATGAAGAAACACAATGAACAGTTAACTAACATTACAATTAGTGGTGTCGATTTTTTATTTATTACATCCCTAATAAGTGCAATTTTTATCTTGATTAATGTTTTTTAGCTATTACTTTTCTGACTGAAGAAAACACATTGAGAGTAGATAATACTGGTCATCACCTGTTAGAATATTATTTGGATGTATCAAGCTTGTTTCATTTAATTTAAGCAAAGCAAACAAAACAAACACTTGTAACTAACAGAAGGGTCCACAACACATGCAAATAGATGTGGAGCATGTGACCAGAGGTCAACGGGGATCAAATAACACTGAACTAAGCGGTAGGCAGAAAGCCAATAAGATAACAAAAGAACACACTCAATCCATGCACAAGGTGGAGGAATTGCTAAACAAAGAACAGCTGACGAACAAGCTAGCAAATTGTACAAATGGGCCTCGAAGGTACAAATGTCGAATGGCGATCAGCAAGTAAACATCTCGGCACCCATGCTTGGGTTGCCTGCGTTTAAATAAGCAGCTGATGAGCATTGGAAGCACCTGTGTCCAGCGAAACACCGCCCACACTCTGAAATGAGATAATTGACAAGGAGCCGAATGTAACAAAATCTGAACAGATGCATGAATTCAGGTGCTTGGAACACAAAAAAAGCAGTCATGAATATAAATACATAATAAAATACAAGGATTAAAACTACAATAAAATTTAATGTTGCTGCTCTCTGATGTAATCCACATATCTCTGAAACCAATACTTTTCAGGAAATCCCAAAAAAACGTCTTGCTTGGGTTATCAAACATTGCATCTATAAAGTTAGTATTATATCTCTCATTGCTATGCTGTACTAGTCTGTTGCACACCAATATCAACACAACACCTCAACATAATCATGTTCAGTTGCTCATTTACTTCGCAGTCAATAATTAGAAAATTACAAATGTTGTCGCTGCCTGCCGTGCTCATAAAGTTAGTGCCCCAGGCACGCACCTGACAAGAGAAAAGGTTCTGCTATGGTGCTTAACAAAACCAAACTGGTTACGTCACTTTCCCAAAGTCTTTTTCAAAGGTCTAAGAGCCACGAGTGATGCAATAAAGAAAATGATGAAGCTGACTAGACAGTGTAATAGGCGGAAATTAATCTGCATGCCAACCTAGTTTTGTGGCTGACTTCCTTCTGCAATGAAGCATTACAGCTATTGATTTCCAACATCACAGGTCTTCTCAGATGTATCTGGCAAAACTATTTTGACTTACTTAAAGACCATAGACTTTTGATCCTGAGGTGACATTCAACATTGAAAT
This sequence comes from Corythoichthys intestinalis, assembly GCF_030265065.1. Lineage (NCBI taxonomy): Eukaryota > Metazoa > Chordata > Actinopteri > Syngnathiformes > Syngnathidae > Corythoichthys > Corythoichthys intestinalis. Next base: position 21,020,386 of record NC_080410.1, read on the forward strand.
ATCAGTCGTTTCACCAAATTGTCGTTTTTAAATAATATTGCATTGGGCTACAAAAAGTAAAAGTATAGTAAAATGTCAATGTTATTTTTGTATGTGTATTCTATGCACCAGTATGTTTTGCTTGTCTTCTCTCCATTTCAAGGTGTTGCCTTCTCATTGTCCTTGCAAGCTAAGAATAGGATGAGTTTGCAGCTGCATGCCTACATATTCACGACACACCAACGCGCCTGCTGCCTGTCTGTGTCACACTGACATTCACCTTGTGTGTCTGAGGGTTTGATTACATGGCATGCATTCTTTTTTTCTTTTGCACCCTGTTAGCACTACAACCACTACAAAAACACGGTCAGTATCCCGCATTGACCTTGATGTTAGGGTTCTAATGTGTCCATATCTATACTGCTCTGTTCTTTCTCGTATAATGCTGATACAGCAGGCGGTAATGACACTTGCAATGACTAGGTGGAAAGCGGATGCGTGCACAAAGACCTGTCTGCTTCGTCCTCTTCAAGTTAAATGCTAAAATTTACTGGAATGAAACCACTTTAGGAACTTAATGAGGTAACTTGAACCAGTGCATTTTGTTTCACGCTTCATTTAGCTTAAGCGTATAAAGAGATTTTTGTTGTTCTTCTTCTTTTATAGTTTGTACTGTAGTCTTTCTTTTTTCTTTTCTTTTTTTTCTGTACTAGAATGGTTAATGCAAATTTGCTGACCATGACGGACTTTGCAGCTTTGTTAGATGTGTTTGTTAGGATAGGAAAAATGTAATTTTGCAAGTAATTGAAACCTGCATGAACAAGAGCGTGCTTGAGTGCTTAATTAGATAGGTGCTAGTGAGTTAGCACTTGAGCGCTATTATGCTAAGTAAAGCGCTAATGTTGCCTCCCTGAGAGGCAACAATGGAGTGCCACGGTCAAGTGCAGCAATCACTTTGCCATTTGACACCTTCCATCTCTTTATGCTCCAGTCCTACCAAATGTGCTACCTTCCTTTCTGTGTCCAAATAGATGTTGTGTTCGAGATTATATTTGTATCACTTTTAGGTTACAATTATTGATTTAAAAGAGTTAGAAAGTTCAAATGAAACTAGAATCACAGTGAAGCGCTGGGATATATAAGAAATAGGTAATAACAGTTTAACAGTATGAGGCAGTTTATTTATAGATTTATAAGATCTTTTAATGCTTGAATTGTGAAAAACTATTAAAATGCTTATTTACATGTATTATACATGTGAATTGTGTATGGTATGGTTATGGTCTGAGACAGAGTGTCTTGTAAATAGACCTCTCTGACTGGGCAACTACAGTTTGTATATTTAATTGATGACACTAAAAGTCATTTTATGCTTTTTTTTTTAGAGCTCGTAACACAGTTAAATTATTCATATTGCAAATAATATTGCTGAAGCGGCATAATTAGTTTGCCGTGAGTTTAATTTGTTGAACATTCTTTCTAAATTAAGGAGATATAATTTGATTAGTTATCATGGTAGATAAAATTCTACAAGTTATTTAGTTTATCTCCACCTTATTTAAAAGCAGTCCCTATCCTATACTACAAAAACAGTAACGATTCCCCAATAATTGGCTTGACCTCACTCTTGGCAACTATTGGTGTACATGAAGCTAACCTTGGCTCACCTTGGCATTAGTCCAATACTACTGTGCACTTAGTTTTCAAATTCAATAATCTTTACTCTCCTTCTGTAGTTTAGATTTACAGTGGGTTTGAGTCATTTGGGCGGGTATTGGTACGTGTATAAATGGTTTATACTATTTATAAATAGTTTATTTCTTTATTTTGTCACATATTAAAATTCTACCACTTGGAAGCAAAACTAAGAACTATCACTTGTATGGTGAGAGATTTGCCTCGAAACGAATCGTCTCCCGTTTCGACTGACTTTTGTCTCAAAAATAAAGGCGCGTGTTCGCTATTCACAAACACAGCTCCAAAAATTCACAGGCAAAATTGAATACTTAAAAATGTCAAGTCATGATAATCGCACACACATCATTAAAAAACACACGTGAAATTTGTGGAAATATTTATAATATATATACAGTCCCTGACAAATGTCTTGTCGCTTATCCATTTTGTAGAAACAATTGCTAATAACCTGACTTTTAATTATTCAATTGGTTTCAGAAATGGCTCATATGAAAGCTAAGACCCAGCCAAATAATGTTGAATGTCCAAAAATATATTTGTTTCACTGAAAAAAGATTCATCATTTAATGAAGACATAAAGGTCAAATTTTGGCAAGACAAAAGTTTTTGTCGCCTACAGTGTGAGAGAATTTTATTCATACTTAAAACACAACCATTATGCATCATATTTTGTATGTTTTTGTTATGCTTGCATGAGAACATTGTAGCATAAAGCATTACTGTTATATCAACCTGATTGTGTGTGCCTTCCCATAGACTGTATCCCAGATATGGACTGTTATGTTCCTGTTTTCCAATATGCCCTGAATGAATACAATGAGCGACTGTGGTTTATCAGACTAAGCTTATCTTCATTCTAGCCGGGACCGGTGTTCAAGGTCTCAGCTCAAAGATGTTTTTGTATGGAAAAATAACCAGGTTTGTGAGATGATGAGTTTCGTTTCCTAGTAAGCTTCATTTCACGGTGGGCTTCGGCACCGCCCTTTCAACAGTATACCGTAATTTCTGGACTATTAGGCGCCCCTGATTACAAGCCTCACCCAGTACATTTTTCGAGGAAAAACCATTTTGTACATGCATAAGTCTCTCCTGCCTATAAGCCGCGTGTGCCCACTTAGTAACAAGAGATATTGACAAAGAAAGACAGTTTTCAAAATTTTAATAACACACCTTAGCTTTTCGTTCCAAACAGCGCCAGCAAACATGGCAGTTATATAGCAGCGGCACGGAAGTTACATAGCATCAACACGCAGTACAGCACTAATTGGGCCAGTTATTAAAAACATAAAAGTCTTCTTCCTCCTGTGCACTCAAACCATGGAAGTCTTCACCCTCAGTGTCGGACATGAAGACGCTCAGATACACTTCGCTACGCACCAACCCAGTCTCTCCTTCACTGTCGCCTTCAATGTCTCCCATAATAAGGCAAATTCATTCCTGAGCCCGTGCCGTCTTCCTCGTCACGCAGCAGATTGGCCTCTCGAAACCCGTTGGTGATGGCGGACTTCTTTCACACTGCTTCATGCTGCCAGGCTCCCCCGGCATATCTGTGCAATAGCTGCTCTTCGCATGAGGCGAGTCTTTGCAAACGATCTCTCACCGTGAGTCATCAAAACTTCCCGTACAACTCGGATGGCCAATTTAATTTTTTCTTCCGTTTTACATGATGCAGATCTGCCAATTCTACTCATGCACAAAGACGAGGGTCCGCTACCTCTATTCATGCACAGCGTACAAAGTTTAACCACCGGTAATAGTGCAAACTAGCGTCTTCCTCGACACATACTGTATACTCCACGTGTCTCACTCCCACATTCCATGCTCGAGTGCCCCTGACGGCCGTCAGAAAAATGCACAAATTGGCCGCATCATTGCACGCGCCGCTGGACCCAAAATGAGGGAAAAAAGTAGTGGCTTGTAGTCCGGAAATTACAGTAAATGTCCAGCCTCTATTGTACTTCTTCGTACTTTCTGGGTGATCACAGCTCCTGGTTGGGTCACATCGGTGTGTACCCGATAGCTGTTGTTCATAAAGCCTTCGAAGAAAAGCAATCCGTGGTTGGGGTCGTATTCATATTTCTAATCAGGTAACACTTGTCTTGAGATCATTCATTCCGCGGAGGTGAAGGAGCCTATCCCAGCTAACTACGGGCAATTCAAAGTTGAATTTTCCTGACATACAAAAAGCAGTGTGAAAATTGTACAAAAAATGTACTTCAAATACAAAAATATGTTACATAACATAAGTGAATTAAGTAGTGGCGCTTTGAGATCCAAATTTAATATTTTGTATGACTTCCATGGGCTTCGGCAAGGATTCATACAATTTATTGATGAAGTCATCAGAAACATCAAAGAAAGCAGTCTTCCATGACTCCCAGAGTTCATCAACAATGTTGGGTTTCGTCTTCCATGCTCCCTCTTTCATCCTACCCCTGACATGCTCAATGATGTTCATGTCTTGTGACTGGGCTGGCCAGTCCTGGAGGATCTTGATCTTCTTTGCCTTGAGAAACTTTGAGGTATAGATTGAAGTATGCAATGGACCACCACCCTGCTGCAGAATTTGTCCCTTTTTATGCTTAGGAATGTAAGAGACAGCTAAGATTTGTTGATATTTCAGACTATTTATGTTGCCTTCCACCCTGCAGATCTCTCGCACACCCCTATACTGGATGTAACCCCAGACCATGATTTTGGTAATGATGTAGCCACCAAACTTCACTGTTTTCTGAGTGAATCTCAGATCCATGCAGGCTCCAGTAGGTCTCCTGCAATATTTGTGGCGACTGTGGTGTAATTCAATGGAAGATTTATCTGAAAAATCCACCTTTTGCCACTTTTCCAGCGTCCATCTTTTTGACAGGCTGTGGGCCTTGGCAAATTCCACATGGTTTTTTAATTGTCTGCAACCTGAGAGATAAATAGTCAGGGACTGTTTATCTATATTTATATATATGTAACATATTTGACCGTTTCTTGTTATGTTTGTCTCAAAAATAAATGCGCGCGGCCGCTGGTCCACAAATACAAGTCGAATTTTTGCATACAATAATTAATGATAAGTGAACGCACAACATAAAAAAACACATGTGAATTTCAAGGATATATTTGTGGATCTCAAAAAATACATGTGAAAATCTTGGACATATTTGTGGATCTACAAAACATGTGGGAATCGCAGATGTATTCGTGTGAATATTTTTGAGACAAATCTCTCCCCATACGCTTGAACAATGCAATATAAATTTCCAAATTTGGTGTAACCCAAGGGTTCTTCAGATGGAATATTCGAACAATATCGTTCACAACCTATTAGATATTAGCCATGCATACCATAACTAAAAATCCCTATTAAAACTTTCAACAACCCCCTTATATTCCAATTGGATTGCAGGTGTCATGCGCTGAGTGTTTGTCCTCATACCAACTTTCTATGAGGATTTTCCCCTCTCAGTTTTACTAATTATGACAGCTGCTACTCCTTGATCCCTCCCTGCATCTCACTCACCACCAGCAGGTGTGTTCTCAGTGTGATGCCAGACGTTAGTCACGGTCACGCTGTGCAATGCAGACTCACCAGTGGGGGGCAACGGCCGTCATTCATGTTCTTGTACTTTGACAGAGGTTTGACTCAGTTTTCCTTTTGTTCTCTGAGTCCGACTCTCATTAAGACAATCACCATGCCACATTTCTTGCACTGAGAGTAGAGAGCAGAATGTCGCATAATGTGTGTGCTTCTCTTTGACAAAAATATAACACATTGCAGTTTTTTCATAAGAGAATCATTGATCGGTAACAACTGTAAGGCCACAGGCTGTTGTTAACAAATGGTTCCGCTACAGCTGTGATGCAACCGGCACGCTTGAAATTGGCGCATCCCTCAGCTGCCAATGCAGCAAATGCATCGCCGCTCATGTAGGCGTGCACACCCATGGGCACCTATTCATAGCGCTTAGAATTGCTGGTGTGCGTGCACTCTGTTTGCCTTCAGCAAGCCTCTTTTCAAGGACACAAAAATTGCAGAAGAGGAGACAAGGGGAAGGATAGAAGTGACTGAAAACTAACCCTGGAAGACTGATGCAAACCCTTGTCCCGACTTTCTCCTGTGCCATCAGACCATGCGTTCCACATTCATCAGTACTTTTTAGCCATGTCTCAATGCATACACAAATGCAGATCACTAATAATGTACTGAGATTTTCATCAGAATACTGAACTTGTTTAATCCAAGGAAGGAAAACTGTGTATGCCAGGTGTAGTATGCCACATGTTTACTTTTTGCTTTAAACTATGCTTTAAGTATTGAGAAAGTGCCCAATTAAATTTTAAACAACGTACATATTATTTAAACATGCCCAGAGAATCTGAAAAACTGAAATGGTGAAAAAAAACAGTGAAGAAAATAAGTATTTGAACGCCCTGCTATTTTGCAAGGTCTCCCAACTAGATATCAAGGAGGGGTATGAAATTTTCATCGTAGGTGCATGTCCACTGTGAACGAGATAATCTAAAAAGAAAAATTCAGATATCACATTGTATGATTTTTTTCAACGATTTATTTGTGTGATAGAGCTGCAAATAAAATATTTGAAAACCTGGGAAAACGAATGTTAATATTTGGTACAGTAGCCTTTGTTTGCCATTACACAGGTCAAATGTTTCCTGTAGTTTTTCACCAGGTTTGCACACACTGCAGGAGGGATCTTGGCCCACCCATTAGTCAGGTTTCTGGGCTGTCACTGAGAAACACAGAGTTTGAGCTCCCTCAATAGGTTTTCTATTGGGTTTAGGTCTGGAGACCGGCTAGGCCATGCTAGAACCTTCTTACAGAGCCACTCCTTGGTTTTTCCTGGATGTGTGCTTCGCGTCATTGTCATTGGAAGACCCAGGCATGACCCATCTTCAATGCTCTTCCTTAAAGGAGGGTGTTCCCCAAAATATCACAACACAGGGCCCCAGTCATCCTCTCTTTAATACAGTGAACTCCTCCTGTCCCATGTGCAGAAAAACACCTCCAAAGCATGATGCTACCACCCCCACTCTTCACAGTAGGGTTTATGTTCTTCAGATAGTACTCATCATTCTTGTTCCTCTGACACGGTTAGTGGAATTATGACCGAAAAGTTCAATTTTACTCTCATCTGACCACAAAACGTGCTCCTATGACTCCTCTGCATCATCCAAATGGTCATAGGCAAACTTATGACATGTGCTGGTTTAAGCAAGGGAACTTTCTGTGCCATGCATGATTTCAAACAATGACGTCTAGTGTATTACTAACAGTAACCTTGGAAACGGTGGTCCCAGTTCTTTTCAGGTCATTGACCAACTCCTGTTGTGTAGTTCTGGGCTTTTTCCTCACCTTTCTTAGGATCATTGAGACCCCACGAGGTGATATCTTACATGGGGCTCCACTCCGATTGAGATTGACTGTCATGTTTGGCTTCTTCCATTTTTAATGATTGTTCCAACAGTGGATCTGTTTTCACCAGCTGCTTGGCAATTGCTCCGTAGCTCTTTCCAGTCTTGTGAAAGTGAACAATTTTGTCTCTGGTGTGTTTGGACAGCTCTTTGGTCTTGACCATATTATAAGTGAGTTTTACTGATTGTATTGAGGGGACAGTTGTCTTTATGCTACCATCAACCTCAAACAAGTACATCTGATTCAGGATAATACATAGAATGGAGGTGGACTTTTAACAGGTGGACTAAAAGGTCTTTCAGGGTCAGAATTCTGGCTGATAGACAGGTGTTCAAATTAGGGCTGTCAAAATGATCGCGTTAACGGGCGTTAATTCTTTTTTTTTTTAATTTTATTAATCACGTTAAAATATTTGACGCAATTAACGCATGCACTGAATGACCCGCTCACGCATTGCCTCAAACAGATTACAATGACGCCGTTTATGGACATTAAGAGTGAAGAGAATGCCACCGGCCGCTTGGAGGCAGCGCCGTTCCATACTAATGTTATTCCTTCTAAAAGTGGGAGAATTAGTACCGGTAGACGGTAGACGTTGTGAGACGTTTATACTGTTGCATTGGACATATTTCTGTAAGTTTTCTTTCTTTTAGTGGCAATTATGTGTCTCTTGTTGTATTTTGGGTAAGATATGTTCAGAGATATACGTATATGTTATAAAGGCGAGTGGACACAGGCGTTCTTTGGACCGCGCCGTTTATTGGCATAAGCTTCAGCAACTCCTTCACAACAAACATAAGTATCATTTAGTGAAAGCACAACAAAAATAATATTCCTATCTCTCTCAAAAAAAAAAAAAAGAATGTTAACAAAAGAAAAGCACTTCACTCTGTAGTAATGAGGCCCTATTCTCACACATTTAAACAACAATGCAAAGTGAACTGGCATCAAAATAGCTATGCAAAATACACATAAAACTTACTCAGACTTTGGTCACTCTATTCTTATTATTGTTATTTTTATTCTAATTATTATTATATTAACTCTATACTATAACTATATACTTTTGATTGAAAATTTTACAAATTTTATGAAAACGAAAACATGAAGAGGGGTTTTAGTATAAAATTACTATAACTTGTAACTATAACATTTATCTTTTAAGAACTACAAGTCTTTCTATACGTGGATCACTTCAACAGAAAGAATGTTAATAATGCCATTTGTGGATTTTGTGTTATAATAAACAAATACAGTACTTATGTACAGTATGTTGTATGTATGTATCCTTCTTGTGTCTTAACTTTCCATTCCAACAATAATATACAGAAAAATATGGCATATTTTAGAGATGGTTTGAATTGCGATTAATTACGATAAATTACGATTAATTAATTTTTAAGCTGTGATTAACTCGATTAAAAATTTTAATCGTTTGAAAGCCCTAGTTCAAATACTTGTTTGCAGCTGTATCACACAAATAAATTGTTAAAAACACATGCATTGTGATTTCTGGATTTTTCTTTTTAGATGATCTCTCTCACAGTGGACATGCACAAATGATGAAAATGTCATACTCCTCAATGATTTCCAAGTGGGAGTACTTGCAAAATAGCAGGGTGTTCAAATAATTATTTTCTTCACTGTATATTGCCCCAATTCAGTAGGTAGTTCTTAATCTTTAGATATTCATCGATTCATTTTCTGTACTGCTTATCCCCACATCAATGCATGTTTTTGTAATGTGGGAGGACGTTGTTGTACATGACATCTGGGATAGGCACCTGCTCATGTTTGCCTCTAATGAGTATACAGTAAGTAGTATAAAAAAGATGGATTTCAATGCCAAAATAGAAACATAAACTTTAACTAATTCACCGCGATTGACGGCAGTAGATGGCCAATCCAATTGGACGTCTATTGTCGTCAGGGGCAGCCAATTAGTTATTTTATCTAATTTTTCTTTTTTAAATGGTGGGGAGTTCCATTTTATAGACTTTTATTTACCATTTCTATTGTTTATGTGACATCAAAACAGCATCACAATTTGTTATTTGACCAAATCCTCAATGGGGCTTTGTGCGGGAACTAACAATGGGTCAATAGATATTGTGATCTAGCAAACATTTGATTTGCTACCATCATGGCAGCTTTGCTCACCATCAAAGCTTTATGGCGCTCATCCACAGAAGCCCCTTACTAAAAAAATCCCTGAATGAATGGCTATGGTTATGGCTTTCAGTCCTTCATGCGTCTTTTTTTAAATCTGCGATTTTATCAGGAAAAGGTTGAGGGACATTCAGGACAGGTGATGGTCATATTGTGGCACTCTCTTGGAAATGACCTCCTTCCTTGAAGTGTGCATGTTATAGGGCATAAACCTGGGATGAACATGGTGTGAAAGATAGATATTTTAGTACGTGCCCATTTAAAGTGACACTTATGGGAGACAGAGCAGAGAATAGTGCGCTGCTTTGGGTTGTGGCAATCAGTCAGACTCATATATTAGAGTTATAAGGTAAGGAGCCGCTAAAGACACTCACTGCTTGGATGCTTAAAAGATTTTCAATGGATGATAGTGTAATCTACTTTTCCGCTGATTTCATGCTCGGGCACACACACTTACATACTATCATATTCACTTTCCACATGACTTAGTTTACATGATTAAACAATCTGTTGTGTGCTGCTTTAAACGGGTCATCTATTATTATTGTGCTTGTCGTTTGCTTCTTTAGCTTATTATGTGTGGCGTGGCTATTTTGCTACCAGCACGTCCTTTAATAAACATAATGTGTACAGTATGTACGCTACAGAAGAAGGTTGCACAAGATTCTGAAGATTACAGCGCATTCAGTTTCCATTACACATTAATGAGCTTCTTTTATTGGTAATCTCTTGTCATCTATTAGAATCCCACACTTGATCTCAAAGGGTGATAAAGGATTATCTCCTCGTCACAACCCCGGTCAAATAAGGTCCTCCAGTGCAGTGAAAGCACACCAGCATCGGAACATTTTTGCTGTTTCTGTCAGAAGCAAAGTTATTATTCTTTTATTATTTTTGTCCGGTGTTGACATCTTTAATAACCAACACTTGTCTGATTCAGTCGTAATAGTGCATTTCTATACACAACACAAGAGGCAAAGATATCATAAAAACAGTATGCGTGTCCTGTTCAGCCACATGTGTAGGATGTTTGTTTTTTTAATCCTCAACAAGGGAAGCCAAAACTGCTGATTTGGGGATGTGTCCTCTTCAAGGCGCTCCTTTTGTCATGTCCAGACCAAACCCTTGAGCTGTTTAGCATGTCGTTACTTTGCTTTATTAATTTCATCAAGTTTACTTATAGGTCAGGCTGTTGGTCCCTTCCCCCATTGCCTATCACTATTTGCATTTATAAATATAGTATTAAAAAAATTTAAAGATCATTCTTAAGATATGTACAAAATGAATCTAAAAGTCAAAAGTAAGTCTCAAACTATGTATTTTCCTATCTCAGCTCTTCAGGAATGACTCCCCCTCCTCCGTACTACCGACCCGAGGAGGATGACGAGCGCCCCTTCATCTGCTCACTGGCATCTGACAACGGCATCATGTCATGTTCTGACGTTCCCGCGAGGCGAGAAGGAGGCCAGACATGCTGCCTGGACAAGGAGGATGCACTGCACCGACAAACTCTTGGTCTAAATCCTGAACCCATGGCAAATGGCAGTGGTGCCAGTGATGCCATGGGACTGTGTATCAATTGGCATCAGTATTACACTCGATGCCACACCGGGAGCACTAACCCCCACAAGGGTGCAATCAACTTTGACAACATCGTCTACGCCTGGATTGTCATTTTTCAGGTATTTTTGGGAACCTTTTTTCTGCATATTGACCCTTTTTTATTTTTTAATTTAATAATACTTTTTTTAATTACACTTAACATGTTAACCCCATACTCCTAGGTGATTACTCTTGAAGGCTGGGTGGAGATAATGTACTATGTAATGGATGCCCACTCCTTCTACAACTTCATTTACTTCATCTTACTCATCATTGTAAGTATATTTTATATTTTTTTGTGTCCTGTATCTCTTTCCGACCTGTTGATACCACCGATCAAATCTAATCTAATCGAATTTTCCCTCTTAGTGACATTTACACTATGCAAGTACGTATGTGAACAGACAGAACGATGTGCAATGTAACAAACAAACATGACATAATAGAGGTTTATATTTCCATGTTCATTGTCACCATGACTATGCAGCTGTATTCTAATGCATGTCCATTCAGATCATTCAAATCTGTCAGTCCATACTTTTGCCAGTGGTCTCATAGGGTCAAATATGGCAAAGTCTTTTCTTATATATGTGTTTTGATATATTATGTTATATTTTGTTATTTTGTTGCACACAAAAAAAAAAAAAAAAAAAACTCTCCATGATCTATCTACTGTATAAGGTGGTGTGGCATGTACTATCCTTCATAGTAAGACAGGTCTTGGTTCTAATCTTTTCGGTAACTTTTTTAAATCCAGATCCTTGAAACATATTGAAAGCACATATCTTGTTAAAGTTTATTTGTCATCTGGCTCGCCTCCCCCCGGATTGGCTAGAGAAGGGCCATGGCCCTGGGGTGGCACCCACGCGGTATCTCCATTCGTCTGCGTGACTATCACATGTTAGATGGGACTCGCGCATGACTAGGTGAAATTAGACACACCCAAGTAGGAAACCTCAGTGTCAGGATTAGTGAAGAGACAGCATATAATAGGATGCCAACATACTCGCAAGGGATTCACACAAATACTGGGTTCGAGACCACATGGCTGATTTAGGTACACTTCACCCCTCCCAATCTTTCCACTTATCTCTCAAGCCCCCCACCTTTCCTTGGTTATCAGGCCCCCCAGATGGTGGCAACTGGAAATACAACTATCTAATGATGGCGCCAACATATTCATAGTTAGAGTAGGCGTTTAATGTACAGTGGTACCTCTACATACGATCACTTCGACACACGATCTTTTCGACATCCGACGTAAAATTTGAGCCGCCATTTGTTTCTACATCCGACGAGTTGCTCGAAATACGACGACATGACAGCACTGCAAACGAACGCACGGTGGATTTTCTTGTGTGAGAAATCAACACAGTTTTCAAAAAAAGTTGATACAGTTGGAGAAACAAGGAAAAAAGTGATGCTTACCTTTGAAATGAAGATGCAAGTTATAGAAAAATATGAGCTTGGGGTGCGCGTCCCTGAACTGGCTCAACAATACAGCTCCATGGTCCTCTTCCGACCACCGTTCGCCACTATTTATAAGTTAAGGTGACAATTATTATTGTGGTAACATTGCCAAGGAAATCGCCAGCTTCGTCACGTTTTTATCATTTATTTAAGAACTTATCCAACACAAAACGCCCATTGTCTTAAGCAGTTGACCGCTCTCAAGAAAACGAAAGTATTATCTCTACCGCACCGACCTATCTCACTGAGACGTCACCTTCGCGGTGCGTTCAGGGACAGTAAAAAGTGTCCGCCATATTAGAATCCGATTCGTTACATTATTTACAGGAATAATTATTAATTATTCTTCTTATTATTATATTATTCTGAATTATTTATTTATAACTTATTTGTTTTTCTATGTTTAATTGCCATTTGTAACAGTGCCAGCAGTATTTATTAAGAATTTAGTGTATGTTTTTAGGCTTTGGAACGAATTAATGGAATTATAATGTATTCCTATGGGAAAATCCTGCTCGACATACGACCATTTCGACTTACAAACAAGGTCCTGGAACGAATTAAATTCGTATGTAGAGGTACCACTGTATTGTTGTTTGTGCTTTTCTGTCTCTCTCCCTCTTTTCTTTTGTTCCCCCATAACCCCCTTCCTGTTCGCTGCTTTCTATTATCACAATGGATGTAGAGAGGGGCAAATAAGTATTTAGTCAACTACCAATTGTGCAAGTTCTCAGACTTGAAAAGATTAGAGAGGCCTGTAATTGTCAACATGGGTAAACCTCAAACATGAGAGACAGAATGTGGGGGGGGGGGGGAAACAGAAAATCACATTGTTTGATTTTTAAAGAATTTATTTCAAAATTAGAGTGGAAAATAAGTATTTGGTCACCTACAAACAAGCAAGATTTCTGGCTGTCAAAAAGGTCTAACGAGGCTCCACTCGTTACCTGTATTAATGACACCCGTTTTAACTCATCATCGGTATAAAACACACCTGTGTACAAGCTCAGTCAGTCACACTCCAAACTCCACTATGGCCAAGACCAAAGAGCTGTCGAAGGACGCCAGAGACAAAATTGTAGACCTGCACCAGGCTAGGAAGACTGAATCTGCAATAGGTAAAATGCTTGGTGTAAAGAAATCAACTGTGGGAGCAATTATTAGAAAATGGATGACATACAAGACCACTGATAATCTCCCTCGATCTGGGGCTCCATGCAAGATCTCTATATATAACCTACAGAGAGCTGGGACCACAGTAACAAAGGCTACTATCAGTAACACAATGCGCCAAACCAAATATTATTCGGTTAGTAAATAACCTATACTAAAAAAAGAGGACTATCGATTGAATCCTGTTCACAAAGATTATTTACGTTCAACCCTGGGGAAGAGGCTTTCTGTACAGTATTTGCTACATGTTGAATACAATGGCACACACAATGGCATTTGCAACATCTAAAAGTAAGATAAACACTGCTCCCTTTCAGTTAAATGTTCCGTCGACACAAATCTGTTGCCTCACGGGCTTCTGTGCAACAATTCCCAGATCGAAGACCCAAAAAGAAAATTCATCTTTTGAGTATCAAATGCATCATCATTCCTGTGTCTTTCGTCCTTTATCTACAAAGTCATGTGTGCAGCCAACTGTCAGTCTTTGCATCTGTTTCAAGAGTAAATGCCTTTAAGTCATTATGACCTGCTGACAAGGTGGCAATTATTAGAAAGTGTGTGTAAGTGTGAGGAAGTTTACACATAAACGCATGTGACAGCAGCAGCGCGAAAGAGCAAAAACAATCAGACGCAAACAAAGCCCACCATCTTAATTTGTCTGTGTATATGTGTGTCTGTGTGTGGGTTCTTGCATGCGTAATACAGTGATCCTCTGAATGCTGATAGTGGATTGCCCTCTCTAATTATGCGGAAAGCTGTCTATGATGTGATCAAATGCACATCACACACACGCGCACACACTTATGGCTGGAGGGGAATCAAAGCTCCACACACCTGCAGAACTGTTTGACCCAAAGGCCACAGATGTGTCACGCCTCCCATGCCACACACATACATACACGCACACACACCTACACAGAGCTCCCTTGCAATGTGTTTCCTTTATTGTCCTTTTACTAATTGTCTTTAGGCCTTTACATTTTATCCCTTGCATGCACGAACTATATACTGTATATAATTCATATAAATATATATATGGCGGATAACACTCAGGTGACTTGAAGTTCCGCTCTGAGACCCCCGATTTGGCCAACTTTCAAAATGGTCCAATCCGCATGTGTGATACATCATTGGAAAGCTTAAAATCTCAATTTTCTGGGGGAAGAAAAATTTTGAACAGGAGAGCGTTAAAAAAAAAAAGTTTTTTAAACAGCAAAACCCTATCTGGAAGTGAGAGCACGCGAAAGCAGAATTACAGACGCCATGACTTTAACAAAATATTATCGCGTTCTTACCTTGTTTCGATCCAAAAACTCCATGTAGCATGTATCACTGAGTGTCAAGACACAGCTGTGAATGGCCACAGCTAGATTTTTGGGGGATTTTATGGGTGAAACATGGTAAAATAACAAGGGTCGCAATGCAGAAATTGCAGAATTCAAGGAGTGGTCGAGATTTTATTTTTCATATATTTACCCCTTTAAAAGTTTTTTTTTTTTTTTTTCCTTCTCTCAATTCTTCTTTGTTCGGATCGAATATTTATCATATAACATATCGGAGAAAATGCGACAGCAACAACAAAAAAAATACAATTAAACTATAGTGATGAGGTAGGTATCCATGACTTTTTTTTACAGACGCCATTTTTTTCATTGTGACATAATTTGTTTAAAAGTTTAAAATATGTGAGTGATTAATTTTTAAACATAGTTTTTTTTTCTAAACGAAATATGAGACATCAATTGATGATACTAAGCTAAAAACGGCAAAAATTTTGAATGATAAATATAATTAGTTTTATGGCTATGCTAAAACAAAAGCGGTTCCGCGACATTTGTAAATGGTGGTTTTCAGGGTAAAACGGACAAATTGAAAATAGTTTGGGGGCTTAAAGCGCCATGAATCTGCAATGGCAGCATATTGACATATTGTTCTATCAAACACAACAGTTGTTTGTGCTTAAAATACAGCAGTTTATTTTAAAGAGCAGTGCAAGATCAGATACCGCTTTTTCTGACTTGTCTGTGTTTTCCGCCATATATACTGTATATATATATATATATATATATATATATATATATATATATATATATATATACTGTATATATACAGTGGGGAGAACACGTATTTGATACACTGCCGATTTTGCTGGTTTTCCCACTTGCAGAGCATGTAGAGGTCTGTAATTTGTATCACAAGTTCTCTTCAACTGTGAGGGACGGAATCTAATACAAAAAAACAGAAAATCACGTTGTATGATTTTTAAATAATAAATTTGCATTTAATTGCATGAAATAAGTATTTGATACATCACAAAAATCGAACTTAATATTTGGTACAGAAACCTTTGTTTGCTATTACAGATACCAAACGTTTCCTGTAGTCCTTGACAAGGTTTGCACACACTGCAGCAGGGATTTTGGCCCACTCCTCCATGCAGATCTTCTCCATAGCCTTCAGGTTTCGGGGCTGCTGCCGGGCAACACGGACTTTCAGCTCCCTCCATAGATTTTCTATCGGGTTCAGATCTGGTGACTGGCTAGGTCACTGCAGGATCTTAAGATGCTTCTTACGGAGCCACTCTCTAGTTGCCTTGGCTGTGTGCTTTGGGTCGTTGTCATGCTGGAAGACCCAGCCACGACCCATCTTCAGGTCTCTCACTCAAGGACGGAGGTTGTCAGCCAAGATCTGGCGATACATAGCCCCATCTCTCCTCCCCTCAATACGGTGCAGTCGTCCTGTAACCTTGGCAGAGAAGCAGCCCCAAAAAATGATGTTTCCTCCTCCATGTTTCACGGTTGGGATGGTGTTCTTGGGGTTGTACTCATCCTTCTTTTTCCTCCAAACACGACGAGCCGAGTTTAGACCAAAAAGTTCAATTTTGGTCTCATCCAACCACATGACCTTCTCCCATTGCTCCTCTGGATCATCCAGATGGTCAGTGGCAAACTTCAGACGTGTCTGGACATGCACTGGCTTCAGCAGCGGGACCTTGCGTGCGCTGTAGGATTTTAATCCGTGACGCCGTAATGTGTTTCCGATGGTTTTCTTCGAGACTGTGGTTCCAGCTCTTTTCAGGTCATTGACCAGGTCCTGCCGTGTAGTTCTTGGCTGATCTCTCACCTTCCTCATGATCAGTGATGCCCCACGAGGTGAGATCTTGCATGGAGCCCCAGAACGAGGCAGATTGACCGTCAACTTGAACTTATTCAATTTTCTAATAATCGCTCCAACATTTGTTACCTTCTCACCAAGCTGCTTGCTTATTTTCCTGTAGCCCATCCCAGTCTTGTGCAGGTCTATTATTTTATCCCTGATGGCCTTACACAGCTCTTTGGTCTTGGCCATTGTGGAGAGGTTGGAGTTTGTTTGTTTGAGCATGTGAACAGGTGTCTTTTATACAGGTAACAAGTTCAAACAGGTGCAGTTACTTCCAGTAATGAGTGGAGAACAGGAGGGGTTCTTAAAAAAGAACTAAGAGCCGAAATATTTACTAGTTGGTAATGTATCAAATACTTATTTCATGCAGTTAAATACAAATTTATTATTTAAAAATTATAGAATGTGATTTTCTGGATTTTTGTATTAGATTCCGCCCCTCACAGTTGAAGAGAACTTATGATGCAAATGACAGACCTCTACATGGCTTGCAAGTGGGAAAACCAGTAAAATCGGCAGTGTATCAAATACTTGTTCTCCCCACTGTATGCTGTATATATACTGTATATATATGCTGCATATATACAGTGGGGAGAACAAGTATTTGATACACTGCCAATGGGAAAACCCATTGGCAGTGTATCATATACTTGTTCTCTCCATTATATATATATATATATATATATATATATATATATATATATATATATACATATATATATATGTGTGTGTGTATGTCTATATATATGTGTGTATGTATGTATATATATATATATATATATATATATATACATACATTTATTTTTTATATATATATGTATTTTTTTTAATAAGACCAAACTGATTGGGTGAACGGGGGTCAGGGCCAAATTTCTCACCAATATGAACATATTTAATTGATAGGCCAAATTATTAATGCAAAATAAATCTGTATTGACTTTTACTAACTTTCACACAGCAAATTTATAACATCTTAATCTGATCATTTTTCTTAAATCTAGTAAGATAATTTTCTCCATCTTGTTTCGAGTGTTAAAGGCTAGTTAACAGATTAATGCGTCAGATTCTTCCACTTACTTTAAATTAATATTTGTATTTGTTCTTAAGCCCATACATACCTTAATAAAGAAAAAATGCTTTCAAATAATGTTTTGAAAAATGTCTATTCTATATTTCAAGAAATCTAAGTGAGTAATAACTACTTAAAGCACTGGCAGATAATTAATTTTATTTATTTTGTAGTAGATTTACACTGAAAACAAGGGAATTTAATTTTTTAGGGTTTGTTTCTTTTTCAGTTTTAAAGAGGTGGATTTTTGCAGTGCATATTTATTGGTCCATGTGATACACCGTTTGATATAAACCTTTGTTTTCAAAAACTGCTAAAGAAATGTTTTGAAAACATTTTGGAATACAGTAAATGTCTGGATTGTAGCAAATGTAAATTGCAATATTTGAACACAAATTATTTTAGCATACATAAGAAATAAAAAACTTGTTAATCATCTCTTAACTATCCAGAATTGCAAAAAAATATATACATTTGTCTTAATACCACTCTATATTGTCTAAATAAATTAAGTATGACAAAAAAAACTTCTTAGTCAGGGAATAACAAAAATAAATAAAAATGGAGCCTTCTTCATGTAAAACACTACTGTTTTTGTCCACAAGCACAGCCAAACTTAACAAAAAATGAAAACTGGGGAGAAGGGGGTAAACCTTGGTTCACTTCATTTCTTACAGTTTCATTAACGTTAACAGTAGAAAACATACAGGAGGATAATTCTCTCAAAGCAGCCTCCTCCTTGAGTTCGCGAAATTCGCACAGATTAATGTTATGCTAACTCTGATGCGAGTTGGACTTTCAGTCGCAAAATTAGTGGTATCCTCCCCACCTCCACAACATTGATATCTCTTCTTTACATTACTTACAGTGGCTGTTGCTGGCGGAAAAAAAACACTTCTAATATCCCTTGTCTTCGAAAGGGGCGGAGAAGGCGGGATGTTTTAGTTCTGTCCGACTGAGATGTGAATGTGTGTGTGGAGGTAGGAAAGGTCAAGTCATCAGCCAATCAAACGTCCGCTTGAGGGGAAACAATGGACTGGCACATTCAGCAAGTGATAAGGGGTCAATAAAAGTCTGAATATAATGAAAGTATGGTAATTCACATAATAATTGTAAGGTCAATTCTATTCTTACAACATTTAGGAAGACAATCTAAATTACCTATGTAACTTAAGTCATTATATAATGCAAATGAGGTTGCTTAATAGTTGGCTGGGA
This sequence comes from Corythoichthys intestinalis, assembly GCF_030265065.1. NCBI lineage: Eukaryota > Metazoa > Chordata > Actinopteri > Syngnathiformes > Syngnathidae > Corythoichthys > Corythoichthys intestinalis. The sequence goes on from NC_080410.1 coordinate 21,039,348, forward strand.
CTGTTTGAGCATCCCAAAAATGTGGTGGTGTTATGTCCCTACTGCCCCTATGGAAACCTATGCCCATGGTTGGTAGTTTTTTTGACATTGCATATTCAGTACTTTGTAATTCCTAATTAATAAACTATATAAGACATAGCAAAAATCTGAAGGATAATATCCATTTTTTTCAAAACCTGCAAGCTTTGCTATTTTATCCTAAGATCCATCATAAATTATGACTATAATTAAGTATAACTGTATCCTGTTCACTTATCAACTGGTACTGTTACTGTACTGAGAATATAGGGAATACGTATGTTTAGGAAGTGTATTTTAGGTTCTAAGCGAGATAAAGGTGAAGTGTAAAAGACCGACCAACTTAGCACTGTGCTTTAGGCATGTGTTGGCTCTGTCTGTCTCCTCCAATCAGCCTCGCTTTGGTCAGAAGTGAGCCCTCTAAGACCTTTAGCATGTGTGTTAACATTTCTACAGGCGGACTGACGTACTTCATCAGTGAGTGTGTGAAAACAAGTCAGTCTTTATTTCTGCACCAAGCACTTGGCCAGAGTAACTGTTAAAATCCCCAAATGTTGCATTGGGTTTACTGCACTGTTTTTAAAGTAAAACGTTTTTTTCTATCTCTCTTCCCATGCTCACGCAGATTGGTTCCTTCTTCATGATCAACCTTTGCCTGGTGGTCATTGCCACTCAATTTTCTGAAACTAAGCAGCGGGAGCACCAGCTGATGCAGGAGCAGAGGGCGCAGTGCCTGTCCTCGTCCACTCTGGCCAGCATGGCGGAGCCTGGTGATTGCTACGAAGAAATCTTCCAGCTTGTCTGCCATGTCCTCCGCAAGGCCAAGAGAAGATCTGCAGCACTCTATTACACTCTGAGGGGCAAGCCCCCGCCTGCTGGTGGAGGCAGGGGCAATAGGCGCGGTGGAGTCAATCAAAATGGAGAAAGGCATCATCCGAGAAATTTAAAATGTGCGTAAGATATCCTTGGCTGAATGAGCTTACAGTATATTGACTTTTATTTACTTTTTATATTTTTGAAACAATTTACTGATGTAAACATGTCGGGTTTATGCAGTGGTATAAAAAAAGTATCTGAACCTTTTGGAATTTCTTATTCTGCATAAAATGACCATCAAATGTGATCTGATCTTTGTCAAAATCACACAGATGAAAAACCAGCATCTGCTTTAAATAAAACCGCCCAAATATTTATAGGTTTTCATATTTTAAGGAGGATAGTATGCAAACAATGACAGAAGAGGGAAAAATAAGTACTGTAAGTGAACCATCACATTTAATATTTTGTGCCCACCCCCCTTTGGCAGCAATAACTTCAACCAGACGCTTCCTGTAGCTGCGATCAGTCTGGCACATGGATCAGGACTCATCTTGGCCCATTCCTCTGTCATGTCTGGCATGAATCGCTGTCTTTGTGTAATGCCACAGCATCTCAATGGGGTTCAAGTCTGGACTTTGACTTGGCCTCTCCAGAACATGTATTTTGTTCTTCGGAAACCATTCCGGAGTTCATTTATTTCTGTGTTTTGGATAATTGTCTTCTTGCCGCATCCATCCTCTTTTTAGCTTTAACTGTCTGACAGGCCTCAGGTTTTCCGGCAAAACATCCTGATAAACCTTTGAATTCATTTTTCCATTAATAATTGCAAGTTGTCCAGGCCCTGAGGCAGCAAAACAGCCCCAAATCATGATGCTCCCTCCACCGTTCTTGGGATGAAGTGTTGATGTTGGTGACCTGTTCCATTTTTCCTCCACACATGATGGTGTGTGTTACTTCCCAAACAATTTAACTTTGGTTTCATCAGTCCACAAAATAGTTTGCCAAAGCTTCTGTGCAGTGTCCAAGTGCCTTTTTGCAAACATTAAACGAGCAATGTTTTTTTTTTAGACAGCAGTGGCTTCCTCGGTGTAGTCCTTCCATGAACACCATTCTTGGCCATAGTTATACATATAGTTGATGAGTGAACAGAGATATTGGACTGTGCCAGTGATTTCTGTAAGTCTTTAGCAGACACTCTAGGAATCGTCTTTACCTCTCTGAGTATTCTGCACCGAACTCCTGGCGTCACCTTTGGTGGGTGGCCACTCCTTGGGAGAGAAGTAATAGTGCCAAACTCTCTTCATTTGTAGGCAACTTCTCTGACTGTCGATTGATGAACATCCAGACTTTTAGAAAGGGTTTTGTATCCTTTTCTAGTTTTATACAAATCAACAATCCTTGCTCGCAGGTCTTCAGACAGCTCTTTTGACCGAGCCATGATGCACATCAGACAATGCTTCTCATCAAGACAATTCTTCACAGGTGTGTGTTTTATAGTGGGCAGGGCAGCTTTAAACCCCTGATCAGTGATTGGGCACACACCTGACTTAAATTGTTCGGTAAAAAAATGGTTTTAATTGCTCTTAAAGTCTCCTTAGGCAGAGGGTTCACTTACTTATTTTTCCCCCTTCTGTCATTGTTTGCATGCTATCCTCTTTGAGAAATATGAGAACCTATACATTTTTGGGTGGTTCTAGTTAAAGCAGACGCTGTTTTTATCATCTGTGTGAATTTCACAAAGATCAGATCACATTTGATGGTGATTTTAAGCCGAAAAGTGACAAATTCCAAAAGGTTCAGATACTTTTTCATACGACTGTATTAAGTATTTGCAGATAAGGCTATGAAAATACGCTGTTCACAAACAACGGGATGATATGTCGGGATAATCTTTCGAACAATCATGCTTTTGTTGTTTCTGATGCAGTCAGATTACTATTTGTGTACACGGATTTACCATAACTAAAATTCACGGGAGGTAGATTATAGTACAATAGTATATGATTGGTATCAATGTTTTAGCCCCACAAAGCATTCAGATTATTCTTCTTGTGAATGATTAATTCTTGTCTTCTTTCAAAATTAGAAACACACAATTAACAGTAAATATGAATAAATCAATAAATAACACTAAACTGTACAACACAAGGCATCTTGCAAGTTAACAAAAAAAAAGATATATAGGTACATAATTCCACGCGTGTCCATTCATAGTTTTATTACCTTCAGTGAGAATTTACAATATAAATAGTCATGAATATAAAGAAAGGAAAAAGTGTGCAAAAAAGTAATCAGAGCAAAGGGTGGCTACTTTAAAGATACTAGAATATTATACATGTTATTTCACCTTTTTTTGCCAAGTACATAATTCCCCACGTGTTGATTCATAGTTTTATTACGTTCAGTGAGAATTTACAATGTAAATAGTCATAAAAATAAAGAAACCGAACAAATGAGAAGGTGTGTCCAAACCTTTGCCCTGTACTGTAAATACTGTAAAGAAATATTTGTAATTTGTTTTTCCCCACTTCTGGAATCTTTTTCTGTGACTCTACAACCATATGATTGGCTACAAATTCAAACGTGCTCTATAGCCTGTAGCTATGTGCTATTTTACTCTCCCTGTAACTAACTGTATTTGTCCACAGTATCCCACTGTCCACACCAAAGCAAGCAAGACCATGACTTTCAGCCTTTAGAAAACTCTGTTAGTCTGGCTGTGCCCCAGAATCCAAAGGACTGCCCTTTGTGTGCATTAGCACTGGAAGAGGGCCAGAGAACTGGGGGGGACGCCGCCAATGGAGATGATGATGAGGGTGATGCTGTGAAAGAGACGGACAAGGAAGAGAACCACTTAGAGGAGAGAGGTGATGTTAATAAAGGGAAAAAAAGAAGCTGTTTTGGATACTGCAAGGACATATGGGATGAAATAAGGAGGAAATTATGGGGCATCGTGGAGAGCAAGTACTTCAGCAGGGGCATTATGATCGCTATTCTCATCAACACCATCAGTATGGGCATTGAACATCACAATCAGGTAAGACATCTTTTTTCAGTACTGTATGAATACTGCAGTGTTTTTATGACTAAAATTGGGAACTACGCTATTGGGAGCATCTTCCGTTTGGAGTTTGATGTCTTAAACTGGAATATTATTACACAAAGGAGCCATCTGGCAAAGCAAGTCTGGAAATAACTTAAGTTTAAATTAGTCTTCCTAACTCCTACAAATCACCCCAGTTCGGCAGGGGAACCACTGTCACTGCTAATGAAGCTCCACCAATGAATGCGTGTATCTTGGTGCTTGTGTGTGATAGCGTGGGAGAGAAGTGCCGCTACTAGTTTCCTGACAGAAGGGTAAACATTTAGCCCAGCGACAGACACAGTGGCTTTTAACATCCACTATGCTTGTGAGTCGCAGACAAGGCAGGTGTGTGGGGCACGTGAGGGAGAGAGCGGCCAAGAAAGCACATGCAAACACAGGAGGCACGTGATGCAATGCTTGCACCAGTCTATGAAAAAATAAAATACTATAAATTGGTGTGTAAACAGATTCTTCTCATATTTTATTTTGTATTTCATGCCTCTGCTCTCCCTTGTTACATTTTCTAATTATTTTCTCCAAGAAACCCTTCGCATGCTGCTTACCCTGGTTTGCTTCCTGCCTTCCCAGCAGTTTTCCTTCCTCCATCCTTCCTTCCTGCTTTACCCCAAGTGTCTTGGCATCTCTCTAACTCGCTACCGCTTCTACCTCTCTTTCCCGTCCACCCACGCACTCTTTGACAGTGTATGGAATAGTTGCCTTCTCCTGTCTCTAAAGACTCTAAAAATAAATGAGGGCTGAGGGGAGGGGAGTGGATGAGAAGTGCGAGACAGACGTCGGTTACACAGCATTTTTTGTCTCGATTTCCCGCGAGTTTGTGCGTCTTCATTTCAAAGCAGGCATATGTGGTAGCACATGCATTTGCATGCACCCTCTCACAGATGCTTTTGTTAGGGGCCGTTTACATGGTGACTCTCCGAGAATACGAAAAATTTCCTATTTTCATTTACAGTACATGGGCCCGTCTCCATTCGAACAATGTCGCAATTTCGCATGAAAACGATGTAGTATTCATGCCAGGCCCTAGGGGGCAGTGCAGATTTACAAGGCGACAGCGAATGATGCACTTTGACCCCACCAAAGTTCCTCAGCCCGGACAAAAATATGCCCGCCCACTCGAAGCAATGGCATTTTTCTTTTGTTTAAAAAGGCACGAAAATGGAAACATTCAACATATTTAATTTTAAAATATTATTAAAACAGTAAATTAAAGCCGACATTCCGCCATATTTGCTGTTTTTAATGTTTAGTAGCACCGCTGCGCATGCCCAATGTGACGTGTACGAGTGCTGACGTTATCGGCGCCGCGGGAGCCTTTGATATGCATTTGGAGCAAGCCCCCCTCAATCCCCCGCAATTGAATTCTTCCACTTTGGAGGCAGGGTTCAGAATTTTTCGTCTTCGCCAACACCATATGCACGCGAGGCCACTCCGCAACACAGTCATTGCGTCTTTGTGTCGCAGAATCGCCAGGTAAACTGCCCCTTATAGTCCCCTTTGCGTTCTCTTCTTACACAAGCAGTGATGCCATTGCCAGTGCTCTTCAGCAGCAAGGTCCAACCTCATCTAAAACAAGCTCTGCCCCCCCCCCCCCCCCCCCCCCCCATTGATACATAGAGTGTACTACTATCAAGCACATTATTTTGATTAGTAGCTCTCACAAGACAACTTTAGAAATGTTCATTGGCAAGTGTTACCACAAGTAGCTTTATTGCACATTTTAGTCACCAGGCACAAAACTATACCTGCAAATCTAGTCACAGTCATTAATGATCTGTGGAAGAAATACCTCTCGGACATCGTCACTAAATTTTTAGTAATGTTATCTTTGCAATGGTTTAATTTTTATACCGTACAAGCCTCATATTGAATCTTATTAGATGCATAAATCCATCAACGACATCTCTTTGGAAGATAGACCGGCATATTTGACTTTGAAGTTCCTTGTGCATTTCAGTGCTTCTTAATCATTGATATTGCACCACCATTCGCTGATTGAGGACACTGAAGAGGAAATAAAAGATGACTTCTAATGGAAGACGAGTAAGGCTATAATGAAGACCACGGCTTAAAGATTGATGTGTAAGGTGGAAGTGGAGGAAAAACTGGCAGAGTAAAGAAGGAATCATACGTGAGCTATTTCCAGATGGTTTTTCAAAAATCTTAATTTTCGGTGGTTGTACTTGAAGTGGTAAGAGAACAAAGTATGACACAGAAACATAGGCATTGTTTCATTGTGGGAATAAAAATCCACATGTTTCGCATATTCTATAGCCCCTTTCACACACGCCGAAACACCAGAAAAAATCACAGGATTTAAACGTGCAAAAGTTGTTTATGAACCCAATTTTAAGTCCCAAGATTACATGGACATTTCATGGGTCGCATCTTAGGATAATGTCCGGGACTTATCTGAGTAGTGGTGTGCGTGAAAGCAGGTGTTAAATTCCCGGGTCACAGCACGGTGGCTGATGACGTAAATACCATCGTCTCTTCCTCTTTCCTCGCAGTAAGACCAAAAGCGGTAAACAAACATCGCGATTATCAACATAGCAGGCTGGAAATAGCTAAATTAAACTAAAAACGAAATTAAATTGTTACGGGATCGTAGAGCCGAGGAAGAGAGTCCATTGTCCATCTTTGGAAATGTGTGGTTTATTTTGTTGCCGATGTTAGAGTCTGCTACTGCGGAAACAAGGTTGTACTTCAAAGCAAAAAACAACAGAGGGATCCGTTCAAGGATTGATTAAATACAAATAAAAATACATGCGATCGCGGAAAAGGGAGAATAACACAATGGGTCCGTGACAGTAGTTCAACGGGGATCAATAATACTAACCTAGGCGGTAGGCAGAGAGCCGATATCAAATACCAGCACAATGTAGGGGATTTCAAAACAAGGGCAGCAGAGGTGTCGAATGGCGCCCAGCAAGTTAATGTCTCGACACCCTTTTCTTGGATCGCCTGGGCTTAAATCTTAATGAGCTTGAATTAGCTGCAGTTACAACGTCGGGAAATTTCCCTCTGGAACAAAACACGATTTGAACAACATTGTGACAGCCGATGCTGACCAAAGATGACGTAATGTCCAGGTTATAAAATCGTGCCAGCAGCCCTCCCTGCACAGAGGAGTCTGTGAAACTGTCCAACCCGCGTCATTCTCGGGACATTTCTACATGCGTGAAAGCAATTACGCAAGTAAAATCCCGCGTCACCTTACACGGGAATTTCCCTGCATATGCGTGTGAAAAAGGCTTATGGGTTATCTTATATTGTAATTGTCATTTTCAATCAGTGATCCTTATTTGTTCTAAAGCACATTCTTCATAGAATATGCCTTGTTGTTTCAATCCAGGTTTTATTCCTGAATATAAATACAGTGGGGCAAATAAGTATTTAGTCAACCACCAATTGTGCAAGTTCTCCTACTTGAAAAGATTAGAGAGGCCTGTAATTGTCAACATGGGTAAACCTCAACCATGAAAGACAGAATGTGGAAAAAAAGCAGAAAATCACATTGTTTGATTTTTAAAGAATTTATTTCCAAATTAGAGTGGAAAATAAATATTTGGTCAACGACAAACGAGCAGGATTTCTGGCTGTCAAAGAGGTCTAACTTCTTCTAACGAGGTCTAACGAGACTCCACTCGTTACGTGTATTAATGGCACCTGTTTTAACTCATTATCAGTATAAAAGACACCTGTCCACAAGCTCAGTCAGTCACACTCCAAACTCCATTATGGCCAAAACCAAAGAGCTGTCGAAGGACACCAGAGACAAAATTGTAGATCTGCACCAGGCTGGGAAGACTGAATCTGCAATAGGTAAAACGCTTGGTGTAAAGAAATCAACTGTGGGAGCAATTATTAGAAAATGAAAGACATACAAGACCACTGATAATCTCCCTCGATCTGAGGCTCCATACAAGATCTCACCCAGTGGCGTCAAAATGATAACAAGAACGGTAAGCGAAAATCCCAGAACCACACGGGAGGACCTCGTGAATGACCTACAGAGAGCTGGGACCACAGTAAGAAAGGCTAATATTAGTAACACAATGCGCCACCAGGGACTCAAATCCTACACTGCCTATACTGTCCCCCTGCTGAAGCCAGTATACGTCCAGGCCGTCTGCGGTTCGCTAGAGAGCATTTGGATGATCCAGTAGAGGACTGGGAGAATGTGTTATGGTCAGATGAAACCAAAATAGAACTTTTTGGTAGAAACACAGGTTCTCGTGTTTGGAGCAGAAAGAACACTGAATTGCATCCGAAGAACACCATATGCACTGTGAAGCATGGGGGTGGAAACATCATGGTTTGGGGCTGTTTTTCTGCAAAGGGACCAGGACGACTGATCTGTGTAAAGGAAAGAATGAATGGGGCCATGTATCGAGAGATTTTGAGTGAAAATCTCCTTTCATCAGCAAGGGCATTGAAGATGAGACGTGGCTGGGTCTTTCAGCATGACAATGATCCCAAACGCACAGCCAGGGCAACAAAGGAGTGGCTTCGTAAGATGCATTTCAAGGTCTTGGAGTGGCCTAGCCAGCCTCCAGATCTCGACCACATAGAAAATCTGTGGAGGGAGTTGAAAGTCCGTGTTGCCCAACGACAGCCCCAAAACATCACTGCTCTAGAGGAGATCTGCATGGCGGAATGGGCCAAAATACCAGCAACTGTATGTGAAAAGCTTGTGAAGAGTTACAGAAAACGTTTGGCCTCCGTTATTGCCAACAAAGGGTACATACAGTGCCTTGCAAAAGTATTCGACCCCCTTGAACCTTGCAACCTTTCGCCACATTTCAGGCTTCAAACATAAATATATAAAATTAAAAATTTTTGTCAAGAATCAACAACAAGTGGGACACAATCGTGAAGTGGAACAAAATTTATTGGATAATTTAAACTTTTTTAACAAATGAAAAACTGAAAAGTGGGGCGTGTAATATTATTCGGCCCCCTTGCGTTAATACTTTGTAGCGCCACCTTTTGCTCCAATTACAGCTGCAAATCGATTGGGGTATGTTTCTATCAGTTTTGCACATCGAGAGACTGACATTCTTGCCCATTCTTCCTTGCAAAACAGCTCGAGCTCACTGAGGTTGGATGGAGAGTGTTTGTGAACAGCAGTCTTCAGCTCTTTCCACAGATTCTTGATTGGATTCAGGTCTGGACTTTGACTTGGCCATTCTAACACCTGGATACGTTTATTTTTTAACCATTCCATTGTAGATTTGGCTTTATGTTTTGGATCATTGTCCTGTTGGAAGATAAATCTCCGTCCCAGTCTCAGGTCTTTTGCAGATATCAACAGGTTTTCTTCCAGAATGTTCCTGTATTTGGCTGCATCCATCTTCCCGTCAATTTTAACCATCTTCCCTGTCCCTGCTGAAGAAAAGCAGGCCCAAACCATGATGCTGCCACCAAAATGTTTGATAGTGGGGATGGTGTGTTCAGGGTGATGAGCTGTGTTGCTTTTACGCCAAACATATCGTTTTGCATTGTGGCCAAAAAGTTCAATTTTGGTTTCATCTGACCAGAGCACCTTCTTCCACATGTTTGGTGTGTCTCCCAGGTGGCTTGTGGCAAACTTTAAACGAGACTTTTTATGGATATCTTTGAGAAATGGCTTTCTTCTTGCCACTCTTCCATAAAGGCCAGATTTGTGCAGTGTACGACTGATTGTTGTCCTATGGACAGACTCTCCCACCTCAGCTGTAGATCTCTGCAGCTCATCCAGAGTGATCATGGGCCTCTTGGCTGCATCTCTGATCAGTTTTCTCCTTGTTTGAGAAGAAAGTTTGGAAGGACAGCCGGGTCCTGGTAGATTTGCAGTGGTCTGATGCTCCTTCCATTTCAATATGATGGCTTGCACAGTGCTCCTTGAGATGTTTAAAGCTTGGGAAATCTTTTTGTATCCAAATCCGGCTTTAAACTTCTCCACAACAGTATCTGGGACCTGCCTGGTGTGTTCCTTGGTTTTCATAATGCTCTCTGCACTTTAAACAGAACCCTGAGACTATCACAGAGCAGGTGCATTTATACGGAGACTTGATTACACACATGTGGATTCTATTTATCATCATCGGTCATTTAGGACAACATTGGATCATTCAGAGATCCTCACTGAACTTCTGGAGTGAGTTTGCTGCACTGAAAGTAAAGGGGCCGAATAATATTGCACGCCCCACTTTTCAGTTTTTTATTTGTTAAAAAAGTTTAAATTATCCAATAAATGTTGTTCCACTTCACGATTGTGTCCCACTTGTTGTTGATTCTTGACAAAAAAATTGAATTTCATATCTTTATGTTTGAAGCCTGAAATGTGGCGAAAGGTTGCAAGATTCAAGGGGGCCGAATACTTTTGCAAGGCACTGTAACAAAGTATTATGATGAACTTTTGGTATTCACCAAATACTTATTTTCCACCATGATTTGCAAATAAATTCTTTAAAAAAACAAACAATGTGGTTTTCTGGGGGGGGTTTCTCCACATTATGTCTCTCATAGTTGAGGTTTACCCATGTTGACAATTACAGGCCTCTCTAATATTTTCAAGTGGGAGAACTTGCACAATTAGTGGTTGACAAAATACTTATTTGCCCCACTGTATGTGTTATCTTATATTATAATTGTCATTTTCAATCAGTGATCCTTATTTGTTCTAAAGCACATTCTTCAAAGAATATGCCTTGTGGTTTCATTCCAGGTTTTATTCCTGAATATAAATATATGTTGAAACTGAAAATAGGACAACTGCGGGAAAAAAATATTTTTAAAGTTAAACTGGTTATCACTGGGTATAATGGCAAACACAAGCTTCAGTAACTATGATAGACAATCTTTCTGGCTTTTCCCTCTGGATGCAAAAGCCAACATGCCATTAGCCAAAACATTGCAGTTACAAAGCTGTGGGAGGAACACCACTTTGGCAATGTCTTCTCTTTGGATGGAGTGCATGTTTACAGGGCTTGGAACATTCCAGATGTGTTATCAAACAGTTTTCAGATAAATGGATCAGCGTCCGTGGTGATCAGTAGTCTCTGTAGACTTTTTATCCAAACAACATTATTGCCCCATCTGAGCTCATTGAATTTAGACTGATTTGCTTTCACCAGTTTTTCTTTGCTCGGCTCTCGTCTTGACCCTTTCTACCCGCTTCTTCCCTCCTGTGATCGACAGGAGGATATTGATTTAGAAGAGATGGGTCTCCTTGATAATGAGACTCTGGAAAAAAACAGAAGGAAAAGGGGAGTTAGGTAGCTAGAGGGGATGAAGATAGATTGGGAGAAAAAGCGGATTAAAGTGGTGGATGGAGGTGTGTGAGTGTACTTTTCCTCTGACTCGGTCTGCCAACTTTGTCACAGCTTGTCGGCTGTTTTGTCTGCCGACTTGTACACTATGAATCTGAGATATCAGAGCTAGTTTGTGATGCGTGTCACGCTCAACACCAATTCACGCTTGCATGAAGCAAGTAAGTGTGTGTACACATTACAAAACAGAATAGGTAATGAGCATTGTTGTAGTGCCTCTGTTACCTCCTTATATCAATCCCCTATACAACTGTTTCTTCTCCTGGTGTGCTCTTCCATCAGACAAACCACTAAACTGTCACTTTTCCATTTACAAGAAAGAATTTATTTAATAGATTTGTAAATGTCAACCTGTAATCACAACAATTACAAATAATAATAATTAATTTCTCGCTTGACAGTGTTTTAAAAATGATCAATTATTTTGGGGTTTACAGTAGCTCTGTTGTATTGAAGTTTAACATAGTGGGTACCAATTATGTTCCATGATAATAACTACTGACCGTATTCACTTTTTCTTCTGTTTTTCGGTTTCATTTTAAACACTTGTGTAAAAACAACACCAAAACTCCGAGACCGAGGTTTGTCATCTGCTGTGCATTGTCTGTTTAGTGTTTTGTTCCATTTTCTTTAACAGCCAGAGGAGCTGACCAACGTGCTGGAGATTTGCAACATTGTCTTCACCAGCATGTTCACTCTGGAGATGATCCTCAAGCTGACAGCCTTTGGCTTCTTTGACTACTTGAGGAACCCTTATAACATCTTTGATGGCATTATCGTCATTATCAGGTCTGACGACCTCTACCTTCTTAATAGTATACATTTTTCTTCAGCTGTTTATGAAGTACATTTAAGAATTGCCTTTGATTGGTTCATTTTCAAACTTCACCAGTTAAGTAGTTTATAGCTGTTAAATACATCAACATAAAATATATTCCTGTAATCAACCCTGATTCTTTTTAAATGTACCTTTTTTTCCACACTATAAGGCGCATCGGAGTATAAGGCGCACCTTCAATGAATGGCCTATTTTAAAGCTGATTTCATGTATAGGGCGTACCGTATGATAAGGCGCAGTAGTAGTAGTAGTAGTTAGGGGTGTAACGGTACACAAAAATCTCGGTTCGGTACGTACCTCAGTTTTGAGGTCACGGTTTGGGTCATTTTCGGTAAAGTAAGACAGAAAAATGCAAAATATAAATGTGCTAGTTGTTTATGACACACCTTTGTGCTTTCAACAATAGGAACATTAGTCTATACAAAGCTAGAATTCTGCTCAAAAAGTAGCGGGTATTTAAAGATAATCCAACAACGATTTGCCTTTCAGACCCCACGTATTGGTCAGCTTTCTTTCTGAAAGAAAGAAGAAAAAAGAAGTCCTGTGCTAAAGAGAAAAGCAATCCCAATGACAAAGATTTTAACCTGTATTTTACAAATAAAATGCCTCAATTAATCTTTTTTTTTTTCTTATGGACGGTTTTCAAAAGCTTTATTGGTGGATTATCTCAAGCTAAAGCGCCACACAGAAATTCATAATTTAATTGTGTAAGCAGGATCTGTGTATTATTCTTATTATATATATATTACAGGGGTTTTAGCTCATTTCAATTTATTTTATTTAAATGAGCTATTATTTATTTTATTATGTGTTTATATTTTACAAATGCGATGTAGTATTCATTTATATTGTATATTTTATGTTGTATAACTTTAGTTCCTCTGTGAATATTAGTTCCTACTTGTTTTGTTGTGGTAGGAGGGTTTTATATTGAACACGGGGCCGTGTTGGTTATTATTACACCAGAGAAGACAGCAATAAATCAACAAATACAAGTACACTGTGCCCCAATCTACCACTTAAGGGATCTAATGGACTCAAAAAGTGGGTTACGACTGCATATTAGTTTGAAAATTGACCGGCTCCACCGTATATTTTACACGAGTGGCTTCCGGTCTGCCCGATCCTAGCTACTGGTCGTAGTATTGATGCAGGAGGGTCGCGTCTCGCGTCAAATAATAAACTCTGTCGTTCTTTTCGCGTGCGTCGTGTTGAACCGCGTCTGGGACACGTCTAACATGCAGGTGCACTGCGACTGGTGTGCATTGGCTGATTGACTTTAACGCCCGCGTTTCACTGCATTCTCGCGGTGGCCACGTTGTCGTGCTGTTGACGTTTCTGGGTTATACTGTCCTACCGTGTTGGTCCTCATTATAGTAGAGAAGACGGAGTAAATATAATCTACACAAAAAAAACTGTAACCCGATCGACTCAAAGCCTCGAAAAGTATGGGTTACATTATGTCAGAAACTCGTTCGGTACGCCTCCGTTCCAAACCGAGCACCACGTACCGAAGCGTTTCAATACAAATACATGTACCGTTACACCCTTAGTAGTAGTAGTAGTTGTTAGGGTTGCATTATACATCCACTGGATGGTGCTGCGCTAAATTGATCCATATAAAAGGTGCATCGGATTATAAGGCGCACTGTCTGCTTTTGAGAAAATTTAAGGCTTTTACGTTAGCCTTATGGTGCGGAAAATATGGAATGTCAACTATAAAACTTCAGGTTGATCTTATAGCCCTTAAATGTCAGTCTTTAAACATTTTATAATTTAATTACTTCTCAAAGTCACCGTTTTGACATCCTACATCTGTTTTCTTATGCACAACCCAATGGACGATTGATGTACTGCAGTGTGTGTGAGATCATTGGTCAGGCAGATGGAGGCTTGTCAGTGCTGCGGACCTTCAGGTTGCTGCGGGTTATTAAACTCGTCAGGTTCATGCCTGCCCTGAGGCGTCAGCTGGTGGTCCTGATGAAGACCATGGACAACGTGGCAACCTTCTGTATGTTGCTTATGCTGTTCATCTTCATCTTCAGGTAACCAGGGGCCTAGTCTGATATGTGATTGTGTTTTGGTATTAATTACTGTAGATATATCTTCATATTGTTATATGTCTTTTTTTCAAGATGCTTTCAAAGCAGCAATAAATTGCATCGCAAAATAAAACATCATCTGAAAGAATATAAGATGAAAGTCCTGTGTAGTCTTAGAATGGTTTAAGCACACATACACAGCCACAGGCCTGAGAACACTTTTTGCCAAAAAAAATTTTTTTTTAAAAGTAGGTTTGCATTAATTATTTAAGTGCCAAATCATATTTTCCCAACGTCCTGTATGTCTCAGCAATTCCCTCTATGGCCCTACTTGCTTTCCATTGGCCATAAAAGTTATGATTATGTTCTTGCTAATTTGACTGTCTGCAGACTGTAAAGAACTAAACTCCTATAAATTTTGGAAGACACTTAGTTTGGCACTTAAGTTGAGAAACGACAGTGACTCAAAAGATGAATGATCCAGCTTTGCATCCCCATCCGGGTAGATTGCTGACCACTTGACCATGAAAATAGTTGATCATCAAAATCTGTACAGTTGTATTACTTGTAAATCAATGATAGGACATTATTTATTGTGTTTTAATAACTCATTGCCGGTAATGACAACCCACAAAACTTATTATTGCATCTTCTTCCTCATCAGATCGAAGAATTCTGCTCGGTGTTTACTTGAATGGTACCCATGGGGAGCATAAGACGGACTAAAAAATATGGTCTTTTAATAAGCAATAATGCACACTGCTTGAAGTTCCTGTAAAGTAAAAATAAATGTCTCATGAATTTGATATACCACAAACAACAGTGTTCTTAACAAATCTGTCAAATGCAAATGATTAGAAAATAATCTTCAAATGCATTAAATGAGACATCAATATCAATATATCAAGCCTTTATCTTTCCTCAAATGCTGTGGGTGTGTCCACTGAATACACTGAAACCATGTCCCCAGTCAACTGTCAATCAAATGCTATACAACTTTCATATGACTCCATATCCCCACATGTTTTTGACATCCAGTGAGGAATGAGCAAACTAATTAGAAATAGTATCTCACAATTTCTCTGAATAACCTACAACAAATTCACTTTGTAGCTTATTCTAAACGAAGAGTATTGAAGTGAAAAAAGTGGAAATGAGACGATAGCAAACAGACGCATGATTGACCATAAGCAGTTTTAGGTATTTAGATTCCTAAAATGTTTAATCTCTTTCAGTATCCTAGGGATGCACATCTTTGGTTGCAAATTTAGTCTGAAGACAGATGCAGGAGACACTGTGCCTGACAGAAAGAACTTTGATTCCCTCCTCTGGGCTATTGTCACTGTCTTTCAGGTACAAAGTTTAAGTCTTATTCAAATATAGTTGAAAAATGCATTATTCACTGGTGTGTACTGGGTTGTAGATTCTGACTCAGGAGGACTGGAACATGGTGTTATACAATGGCATGGCTTCCACCTCACCCTGTGCTGCCCTCTACTTTGTGGCATTGATGACATTCGGAAACTATGTGCTCTTCAATTTACTGGTAGCCATCTTGGTTGAGGGTTTTCAAGCTGAGGTGAGACGACAGTACAAGACTGCTTCTTTTTATAACAAGGATTTAACATCCAATTAACGTAATTTTCGGACTCCAAGCCCCTACTTTTTTCCTTCATTTTGAATCCTGTGGCTTATAGTCCAGTTCGGCTTATTTGTTGATTTATTTGGGTTAATACGGAACACTTTATTTGACACTGGCATCATAATTGTGACATGACACTTTCATGGGCATTTACAGGGGTGAAAGTGGGCCAGAACGGTCAGGAACGCAGTTCCGGTATAAGATTCAGAACCAGAACGCAGTTCCGGTATAAGATTCAGGGCTGGAATGCTGTTACGGTACACTGTGCTTTGATTCCGAAAATATGACAACATCAGATATACAAAAACAATTGTTAACAACAAGCATAATAAAGTGCTTGTGTAGCGAAATCCATTTCCACCAATATTTATTTTATTCCAAGGACGGTATGGAGGTTTCCCAAGCTGCTGCAGTTATCTGAGTCTGACGATGATGAGTCACGTCAATGTGCGAATGCGCGCAGCAAAGCAAAACGCCTGGACTCATTTATCCGTTCAATTGGCTGACATGCTGACATGTGATCAGCAAAGATAGTTAGCTCTGATTGGTTCGAACGTGCATGTTTTCTGGAACAGCAAGAAGAAAAAAAATGTTGTTGAATTGATGCGAAAAAAAAGGGCAATGTAACATAAAATGGATTAACTCTTTGAGAGCAACGAAAGAGTCGAGTAGGCCTATCTATCATATTTAGTTTTATTTGATCTGATGGGGAGGTTCAGAACATCTTAGCTGCCAATGTGCACTTTGGACTTATATTTCTTCATTTATGTTAGGCTACTATATTCATTTCCTTATGATTTAAAAAAAAAAAAAAAAAGTCAATGTTTGCGTGATCTTCAAAATATATTCCATTTCACTCTGCATAATATAAGTCATTTGTAAGTATTTTTCTGAATGTATGTTACTTATATCTTTATTGTTAATAAATCAATAAATAAATAAATGTTTACATTAACTATTTGAATATACTTGTTCTCCCCACTGTACATCCTATGTTCTTAAGTAGTTAAAATTGAGATTTGGCATTTAGTATGTGAGGAAATGAGGGAAAATGAAAATTAGGAGATGGTTTGGGTTATTGCCGTTTTTGTTAACTTTTATTTTGCAAATCATTGAAAAAATACAATTTTGAATGAAAATCAGTTTTTCTATGTGTTATAGAAATAACTGTGCTAAAACAGTTTTCTTTGCATTTCAGTAGTTTAAGAGGTTTTAACCCCCCCCCCCCCCCCCCAAAAAAAAAAAAAAAGGGAAAAATGAAGAAAATTTCTGGCTCCGTGGCGACTTTCACGTCGGGGAGTTCAGGCAAGAAATTCTAGCCACTTTCACCCCTGGGCATTACTGAATGCTTATGACAGATGTCTTAGTGTAATCTTGCAAATTATGTCACTAACTCCATTTATGTCCAGCTCGGATCTTTTACATCCATTCAAAAGTGAGCTAATTTGCCGGATGACACAAAATTACATGTGTCATTTCCATTCATTAACGCTCATGACTGTGTGATGTCATAATTATGATAGCCTTACGGCACCACTGTCGGATAAAGTGTTACCAAATACCATAACTAGCAAGTAATGAAACAACTGGAACAGTAACTAAAGAAATAATTAGCACAGAACATGAATTTTGATTGTCATTTACATATGTAGCGCTGCAATGCATGCTAGGAGGCATATTGGACAACAAAGGTGTTGACAGCAGGTGGCAGTAGAAGTTGGCTGTCTCCCCCAAGGGAGCAGTGATGGCCAAATGAAGCTTCTTGAAGCAATGAAGCTTTGCAGCAAATTGGTTCAAAGCTTCATGGTGGTTCATTTGGTCATTTGACAGTCGTATGGTGCCGCTGTCAAATAAAGGGTTACCGGTTAATATCTTTTGGTGTAAATATCCTATAATACAGTGAGGATAGCTGCGGCTTATAGTCCAGAACAAAGTCATTTTCGTGTCCATGTTGGTGGGTGGCTGCTTATAGTCAAGTGCGCCTTATAGTGCCAAAATTATATTATTCCTTTATACAGGTTTGAAATACATAAGCTGTAAAATTGCATAGGAAAATAGGTACATAAGTATTAATCTTACTCTGCTACTGTCCTTGTGCAGGGAGATGCAAACCGCTCTTACTCCGATGATGACAGGTCTTCCTGTAATTTTGAGGACAATGATAAGCAGAAGGACTCCCTGCATCTCTCAGGTATTAAATGTCACGAGTTGGTTGTTAACATTTCAGTAACATGGTTTGTTAATTAATCATAATTAAATTAGAGTTGGAGGTATGGCTTTCCCCCTTCCCGTTAAAGACATTACTGATTGGTTTGCAGACAGTATTTTACACTACTGGCCATAGAGTTCTTATCTTGTGTACCAAATTTCTCTCTGTGGCTTTGCATCTTTTTGTCTGTCTACAGAGTACAGTTGACATTTCTATTCACGACCCTTGTCTCTTCTCCCTCTTGGCAAAATCCAAAGCATTACACTCAATAAATTAGCATGTAGCAGCGCATTGAAGCGTTTACTATTTAAAGATTGGACAACCTGCTGGCAGGGTGTCACCATTACAAGCTCATCTCTGGCTCTTTTGAAGTGATTCAACTTGGATTAAACCTTCTTGTGTCTCTCTTAACTGGCCATTATGTCACTTTAGGAAATACATTGACGAAAGTAATGCAGTTTAAATTCAGCGTATCTATCTGTAATAACATTGCAGTAAAACGGAGAGGGGAAATGTCTCATCAGTGTTTTCACGTGGTCTTTGGCTTTCGTTTAGTCATTCATAATAGCCTTTTGCCTTGGCGGTTTCCCACAGACCCCAAGATCTGCACGTTGACCCCAAATGGACACTTGGACATGGGCCCACTGCCTGCCAGTCTATTTCCTGGAGAGAGATTGAGCTTCGCTCTGGGGTCAAGGAAGAACAGTGTCATTTCTCTTGGAAGGGCTAATCTGGAGCAGAGGGCTGCAGTAAGTGAACAAGACCTACACAGCTGTAAATCTTAAGCAATAGTTGATTGATCTGGGTTTTAATATGATGTACTTCATATTTATTATATATATTACGGTATATTTTTGCTGACTCTATTTTTTGCAGATCGTCTGAGTGTTTGTGAATCTATGAAAACTTTCTTCAACAGCAAATCATCGGTTTTATCGTGACTTTTTAATTTACATCAGCAACTATTTGATCAAGTAAAAAGGGCATTTAGTTGATTAAAAATACACGGTATGGATCAAAGTATTGAGGCATTGTTAATTACTTAATCCAACTGGGGTTGAGTAAGACCTTTTAGTTGCTTCTGAATCTTAATGTTTCTATTTTCCAAGACATGAATGTAAACTGGGTCTTTTCATTCTGACGTCATAAAATATTTTGGACATCCTCCAAAATCTTGCCCCAATATCTGTTTATATACAAATATGCGAAAGGTCAAAATTTTTTATCATCCTGAGTTGATTTGTGGCCAAGAGTAGTCATCTGATCAGTTTATGTTATTGTTTTACTTTTCCAAAGTCTCAAGATCATCTCATTTTCATTCAGTATCCAGGTCGCATATACCACAACTGGGGTCGCCCTTTGCCCCGCCAGCATCAGGCCGCATGGGCTCGTCGCTCCAGTTGGAACAGCCTGATCGGATGCCCCCCCTGCTCATCCTCATCTCCCTCTGCTAGTCCAGCCTTTACCTCTACCTCAGCCAGACCTTTCTATGGCTACGGCCTTGGAGGTCTGGGAGGAGTCGTTGGAGGAAGCCTTCGTATCCGAGGTCCCCGTGCTTCCTCATCTCCACTCCGCCATCGCCATAGCATACACCCAGATGAGGAAGAAAGCCTTCTCTCGCCTCCTGCTGTTGGCTCTTGCGCGCTCCATCTTCGCCATCCAATCCTCCAAGGACATTTTGTACCCAGGAGGGACCGACGGGCGCTATCCCTTGAGCTTCCCAATCTGTTACAGGTCCCGGGAGCCCCACATCCTCCACCATTGTCATATCGTTCTGTGTCTCCCGCAACGTTGCACACTCACCAGAGAAAGAGTTTTTCTGGAGGGCTGGTCATCAGTGGCGGTGGTGGCTTTGGGAGTCTGAGCGTCATCGGAGGAGTGCACCAAGACTGTAATGGCAAGACTTCCCTGGCACAACTTCTCCATCCACCGCCTAAAAACCAGACTGAACAGGCTAGTAGGACAACTAACCAAAGGCTGATTTCAGAAGTTTTTCCTCAGGTGAACACACGTACAAAGTGCCAGGAAGACATGGATGATGAACTTGACTATGTAAGTTTCTGTTTGTACCAGATACAAAACAAAGCATATTGTATGGTTTTAACTAGTTAAACTTTTAATTTTGTGTATATAGTAGGGCTGTCAAAATTATCGCGTTAACGGGCGGTAATTAATTTTTTAAATTAATCACGTTAAAATATTTGACGCAATTAACGCACATGCCCCGTTCAGACATTAAAATGACAGCAGTGTCATGGCCACTTGTTACTTGTGTTTTTTGTCTCCCTCTGCTGGCGCTTTGGTTTGACTGATTTTATGGGTTTAAGCACCATGAGAATTGTGTAATTATTGACATTAACAATGGCGAGCTACTAGTTTATTTTTTAGTTGAAAATTTTACAAATTTTATTAAAACGAAAACATTAAGAGGGGTTTTAATATAAAATATCTATAACTTGTACTCACATTTATCTTTTAAGAACTACAAGTCTTTCTATCCATGGATCGCTTTAACAGAATGTTAATAATGTTAATGCCATCTTGTTGATTTATAGGTTATAATGAACAAATACAGTACTTATGTACAGTATGTTGAATGTATATATCCGTCTATATTACCGTCTATATATATTGCGATTAATTACGATTAATTAATTTTTAAGCTGTGATTAACTCGATTAAAAATTTTAATCATTTGACAGCCCTAGTATATAGCCATCAGGATACAGTGTACAGTGGTACCTCAACATACGATCGCTTTGACACAGAATCATTTCGACATCCGACGTAAACTTTGACTCGCCATTTGTTTCTACATCCATCCGGCGACATGTTCGAAATACGACAATTAATGACAGCGCTTCAGTTTCTTTGTTTTCCCGCAAGACGGACGCACAACGGATTTTCTTGTGAGAGAAATCAACATAGGTACGAAGAATGTTAGTGCAGGTGGTGAAAAAAAGTGAAAAGCTTACCACTGAAATGAAGATGGAAATGATAGAAAAATATGAGCGTGGTGTACGCGTCCGTGAACTGGTTCGACAATACAGCCATAGAATGTCTACGATCTCGACGGTCGTCCTCCGACCTCCGTTCGCCAGTCTTTATAAGTTAACGTGGCTATTGTTATTTTTGTAAGATTGCCAAATAAAATGCCAGCTTCATTAGGCTTTTAATCATTTTATTTCAGAACTTGTGCAACACAACATGCCTACTGTCTGCGCAGCTAACGCAAACAATGCGCAGCTAACGCAAACAACAGAGCATGAAGAGTTAAAAGTAAAAACACCTCTCTCACTCGAAGCGTTCAGGTACGCCACGCAAAAAAAACATCTGCCACATCATAACCCGATTCGTTACATTATAGACCCCATTCACCTACATCACACAATCACGTGATCGCTATATTGTGCCGCCATATTGTCCATCACTGTGTGTCCGTATTGTCAATGATCTTAGTTTCTAAAGGTGGATTCACTTGCAAATTATGGAAGCCTCGGTACTTTCAGATGCTGTAAACTCATTGGATGAGTTGCATAAAAGCCGTTATTTGGAAAAGCTTTGGTCACCAAATCCATATTTAATGCCCAAATCGATGCTTTTCGACCCGCTGTCTTCGCCGTCTCTGCCTGACATCTCCTACCCGGATACCTACAACTATCTTGTCCATACGAAGTCAGCCTATTCTCACGAAAGTTTGAAAAACTTTAAGAGCTTGGAGCCTTCTAAATACTTTGTTGCTGGTTGGGTAAAACAGAGCCTTGTCCACGACAATTTGGCAGGAATCTATCTTGTCCTTGGGAAGGTGAGTTACAAAATTTTCAATTCAAAATCTTTTATTCTCACTAACATCTCAGTACGAGGATTGCCATGCCCCAAATAAATGATTGATATATGCCGCTGAATGTGAGGTCGTGTGTTCGATCCTATTCCCTAAATGCCTAAAACCCTCTAAATATATACTAAATGCTCCTTACCAGATATAAAATGACTACTACATAGTCTGTGGTGATCGTTTGTTGCCAAGTTTTGTTGTTTAATTGCAGCAGTCCATCTCGCTCTCCTCTTCGGGTCTCTCGGTATATGATAGAACTTCAAGTCTCTCCGTTTATCTTCCCTGTTACTGCAACCAACCGCCACACATGCCTTCACCATTTTGGTTAAAAAAAAATTCCAAATAAGCAGAAGACATTTGAAGCGAGTCTTAAACTCAACCGGGCCTTTTCATCTTAAAACGTTCTGTGATTCGGCGGTCCTTCTTGACTTCATTAGCAACCAGTTGCTATACTCCGGACAGCTTCGATGTTAACTTTTTTCGATGTGAAAAAATTGCCTCGATGTGAATTTTTTTTTTTTTTTTTTTTTTTCTTGCTTCCGTATTTTTTGTTTTTTTTTGTTTTTGTTTTTTTTATCCATTTATTTATTTATTTATTTTTAGAAAAGAAATCTTCCGTGTCCCTTTAGGGGCAAAGTTTTTTTTTTTTTTAAGTCAACTTTTTTTTTCCCTCTCTCTTTTTTTTTTCTCCCATGTCACCTTAGGGGCTTCATAAAATTAAAATGTGTCAACGATTGTCAGGAAGGTTTTTGGGTTCGTTTACTAGGCGGTGATTCCTTAGACAAGCAGCAAAACACGCAGTAATAGGAAGAATGTATGTAGTGGTAACATGTAAACACAATCAGCTGACGGACAATATGGCGGCACAAGCCAGGGGGGCGATGTTGTGACGTCACTATATTATTATTTCGATTTTTATTTATAATCTTTATGTTTTGCTCTGTTTAATTGCTATGTGCAACAGTGTCAGCAGTATTTATTAAGGATTTAGTGAAGGTTTTCGGGATGTGGAACGAATTAATGGAATTATAATGTATTCTTATGGGAAAATCCTGCTCGACATACGACCATTTCGATTTACAAAAAAGGTCCTGGAATGAAATAACTTCGTATGTAGAGGTACCACAGTACGTTTCTTTCGGTAAATAAACTTAGGCATCCACGTGACCGTGAAAAGTATTATGGTAAGTGTATAAAACCTTAATTTTTCAACTAGACGTTAAAGCGGAATTTCAGGATTTTTGACATTAGGCTTAATCTTCGAGTTAGCAGGGGTTAAGTTAGTTGGTGGAGTTGATTTCAACAAATTCTGTTTCGTTTGCAAGTTATTTGATAGTGTCAGGGCTCCGGAGTGGCTAAACTAGCGCGATTAGCATGCTAATAAAAAACAACATATGCACACATGAAAATCCTCGATGACCCATGCAATCAATAGTGTTGGCAATGTTTTCAGGATGAAGTTATTAAAACTTATCATCGCATGTCAATAATTGCATTATGAACAGCAACATTTTTAATCTAGGAACTCTGCAGAGGAGCAGGGCAGAGTGATATCGCATCGGGTTTTTTTCACCGCTGATTTTTTATGTCGTAGCCAGCAGCAAGTGACCAGTTTGTATTTTTCCTCGTTCTTCATAGGGAATTTGTGGAAACTTTCCTTTGCCCATTTCTTCTGTATGTTTCCACAGCCTCTAAATGCACATTTCGCTATGTTGGTGGCCGTCAGTTAACTCAGCAGACTAATGCTGCATTCGAGGAAGGTGGGAAGTCAGAGTTTCCAACCTCTGATCTGGAAAAATATCATTAGTATGCCTCCACTATTTGATCACTTATGAGAAGTCAGATTTTCTGGAGGTCAAAATAAAAGGCAAAAATAAAAAACAACTTGTGGCCGCAATGGTACCCTCTGAGCGGGATAAGTCCAACTTCCCACCTTCCTCGAATGCAGCGTGAGAACGAGTGACCAAAGCACTCCTCTTTATTGGGGTTTTATTACGCATCTAAAAAAAAAAAAAAAAGTCCTGCAGAATGAAATGAATTACGGCAGTTTGGTGTGACATTTTTTTGGCCGCATAAGTGTTTTGAAACAATGATGTGTTTTGAATTTATTTGACTATGTGGGATCTGTTCGTAGATCTGTATTGTTTTATTATTGGCATGCTATAATGGTACCATTGACGCCTTGAAACGAACAAATAACTTGCAAATGAAACGGAATTTGTTGAAATCAACTCCAGCAACCAACTAAACCCCTGCAAATTTGAAGATTAAGCCTAATGTCAAAAATCCCGAACTTCCGCTTTGTGCAGTTCTGATGAATCAGCTTCTATGGCACAAGCTAATTTATCCAGGACTCATCCTTGTTAAATAGCTAGTACATACAGTATCTCCTCCAAATACACTTGAATGAATGGAATGATCACACACGGATATTCCTATTGGACCATTTGTGGCGCAGTGATTCACACGCCTAAGAACAATTCTTGCTCAGTGCACCATTTACTATTGCTCTATGATTGACTAGCAACTACAGCAGTTGGAGGAGTAATCAGCTGAGATACTCTATACCTTCCCTGCAATCATTTTAAACTGGATCAGCACTATAGAGAAGGGTGGCTGTATGGTTATGCTTGACATGAAAGCCCATTCTAATTCCGCAGATGGAGTCTGAACTAAACAATTAACAGTATTCTTTAGTAACAAAGCCGTTAGCCCTTGTGTTTTAGTACGTTTTACATGTGCAATAATCTCTTGCTCTCATGTGTAGGATTTCCAAACACTTTGTATAAACTCGGCACTTCTTATCTTTCAGGCCCTTGAGAGCACTATTGTTTCTATTGTAAATAAGACTGTGTACAAGAGAAACACGGTTAATTAGAAAGAACTGTTTAGACAGCGGGGAAGAGTACTATACAGATGGTAATGTTGGTTGATGCTCCAAGCTGTTTCTATATGTGATTCAAATCTGTAAATAATTTAAGCCAAAGAGGTGTAGAGCCGGCTCTGTGTATTTTCATGTTAACGGCATAAAATGTGTGACAAATCAGGTTGATGCGTATTTTCTTTTGCAGAGCTTGTGCTTCCGCGTTCAAAAGATGTTGGAGGCACACAAGCCAGACTGGTGCGAGACAAGAGAGGACTGGTCAGTGTTTCTCTTCTCTCCACAGAACAAGTGAGTCAACCATCATTTATCCTCTTCATCTTTTACCCCCTCACGATGTCATTACTGTGGTTTGATTCAAATTAGCCCCAGGAAATTTCACGGTTGCAAAAATAAATTGTCCCCACCCCCAACCCTATCTTATCAAAAGAGAGGATGACCAAGACTCCATTAGAGTATCGATTGCCATTTCAAACAACAGCCACTGGAGGGTTTCTTTAATATCCTGCATCATCTTTTGTGGTTTCAACAGATGCAGCTCTTTAATAAAATGCATTGAAATGTTGCCGCATGGGTTGTAAAACTGATTATTCTTTTCATTTAGTTCATTTTCTTTCCTTCCATTCCAATACGCAATGCTGTGAGGATATTTAATTGCTTTTGGGCAGGACAAACAGTGCCACATGCCAAATTTGGAAAATGTGCGTTCAGTGTATTTCATTCCATTGTATCTCTTTTGATGTGCTCGCTATTCTGCATTGCAACAGCAGGCTGGGGCTTACTCGTGTGTTGTATTTTGTTGAAGGGGAGGATTTTAATTGTATTGGAACAGGTGGAGTTATAGTAAAACAACAATTGCATTTACTGTTTTTTTCTCATTGTTCTCCCTGAGTGTCCTTTTTAACTCTTTCCTGGTTTAGGTTTAGACAGATCTGCCAATCCATCATTGCTCATAAGCTGTTTGATTACGTGGTGTTGGCCTTCATCTTTTCCAATTGCATCACAGTGGCTCTCGAGAGACCCAAGATCCACCAGGGCAGCTTGGTAAATCAATCAAATGCTTGGTTGCACACACACAGTATGACTCAAGAGGAAATCTTATGAAAATTATATTGAAGATTACTATTACGAACATTTTTTTCCCATCACATATTGGGTGTCGTTATGATCATTTTCTGTTTGATTTAATGCGTATATAGTTCTAAAAAAAAATAGGGCAAACAAAAATTAACCTCATGTAATGACATTTTTCTCATGAATTCATGAAAAGTTGGCGAATGGTTTGAATTCTAGGATGCATTATTATTTGATTCAAAATCAAAATTGTATGTTCCACATATTGTAAATATAGACTTTACTATCAGTTGACGGGACACGGGGCCGATCCGTAAGGGGCCTATCTTCAAAAACTTCGAATTAGAAAATTTTCAAAACCAAAGCCGCTAGCAACCTAAACCTAAAACAGGTACTTCTCTTAGGCATATATGAGTCTGCATGAGCAGCGACATCAAAAATTCAAAGTCACACCCTCATAAAATCCCGATTAATTCTTTTTTTTATCCAAGTATAACAAAACTTTAAATGACTATAAAATTCTCAAATTTTACGCTAGATGCACAAAAATCACCAAATGCAGAGATAATCACCTTTATTTTCAGTATAAATAGCAATATTTAACATATAGTTTTTGCCAAAAATAGCAACTTATTTTTTTTACATTTAGTGGAGGTTTTCAACAGCTAATAAATCACTCAATTTTCACATCAGAAACTTATTACTTGAGGAAAGTGAGCAGAATCATCTTAATTTTACTCAACAAAGCAAATTTTGCATTTTTCTACATGCAACCACAACTTATTTAGGTTGAATTCTGATGTCATTAATGCTTTAGCTCATCTTGCCAGCTTACTGTCCCTCGTCGTTTTTAGATTGAAATGTTACATAAAAAAAATAATAATAATAATTAAACAACGTAAAAAGCTATTTTTTTGGGGGGGGGGGGGGGGTGGATGCTGAATGGCGTACTGCAAGCAAGAGGTCACTTCCGCTCATTAATATTCATGACATTAGCTACTGTTGTTCCTATTAGGGACAAGCCACCGTTTGTCCCTAATAGGAACTGAATGGAAATCATGTACGAAGGAGATGTTTACAGAGCTAAACCTACCAATTCTCTCTGAAAATGATGTGCCTGGTGCCAAATTCACTGGCAAAGATGTGGAAGAACATAAAAATGTTCAGTTAAAGAGATAACTTGAGTGTCAAAGGCTGAAAATGACGGAAAAAAACGAGCCGACCTAAGCATAGCCTTAGCTTTTTTATCGACGCGACTGACAATGACATTCTCCTGTTTCAACAAGCTATCCTTTACCATCAGCCCTGTCTTTCTCATATATCCTCTGGTTGTCCTACGTTTCTGACACCGTTCTTGGGGGGTAATTTAGTTAGCTTTGTTTAGCGATCGCAAATGCTACTCAGTGACAGCCAACGAACACTTTTAATTTTTTCATTGATAACAAATCTTAATTCTATAATTTATTTGCACTTCCCCCTTACTAAAGTTGTATATATATACATATATATATATATATATATATATATATATATATATATATATATATATATATATATATATATAAATAACAGAAACGGTAAAAGTGGCAGTCAGATATCATTGTAATTCTTTTCAGGTCATTCATTGTTAGACAGAAGCAGTACAGCACGACGTTACGCTAAAAAAAATCAGTTAAAAATATCAAAATGGCTTACCTCTTTGTCCTCTGAAAGACCATGCCAACCCAACAAAATGTTTACTGCGTATGAAATGTGAATGGATTCACCGAGCTGGTGTTAAAGTCCGTGCAAGTTGATTCGGTCTTCACATTTTTTCTTCCGAGTTTTTGGTTTCCGGAAACGTATGAAGAAAACATCCTTCATGTGTCGTAATGTCTAGAGTCGTTCGTACAAGTTCCAAAAAGCAATGTGTGATTGGTATGTTCGATTTTTAAAGATTACCGGAGAAAAGTAGCACAAATTACGTTGTTTCTATGCAAGGGTGGGTCTATAATGTCCCACTTCGGCTTTACTTCCACTTTACGATGCGACGTCACGTTCGAAAAATAGCATGCGTGCGGTACGCCATTGTCTAACTTACTAATTCTTGGCCAAAAAACGGGCAGTTGTCCGAAAATTACCTGATCATTTGAATGTAAAGTTACGCTACTGTGTAGGGATACAACATGGCTACGATCACAAAACAAAGAGCTTTTTAAGTTGAAAATTCTTGTAAATAAATGTGTAAATCCACAGAATTTTTATAGATATGAATGTAAAACAGTCTAGATTTTTGGTCAAAAGCAAAAAAAATAGGCAGTTATCATTCATTTTACGTAAATATTTCGAGGTGAAGTTAGGCTAATTTTTTCCATGCATTTTTTCACAATGTTTCAAAGTGTATGTATGGGGCTCTTTTATATAATAATTACCTTAAATCCTTGTTGTTGTTCCATGCATGTATGGAGTACAACATTTGTCCTTTGTCCACCTAAATCCAGCGCTTGAACGCAGCGTGTGTTTGAGTTTCACAATGAAAGCCAACTCAGCTTGGCCTGGGTCGGCCCCAAACGGGAAGACGTGGCACAATGTTTGCAGGAGATGTCTTGTCAACTGATGGTGAGGTCTACGTTGTAGATTGTACTGTATGTCTCTTAAACAAATGGAACATACCCCAGTTGTACTCCAGGCATTTGTAGGTGTTATCATGGAATTGGAATGGCACTCACAAATACGGTAACAGTGATTTCTTCTTTGTACAAAGCCAACAAAAAATTTAACGAGAACAAACTGATGAGTGTGTTGTTGGCAGTACCGCTTCTGACTACAGTTTTTCTGCAATAATTCAGGCGAAATTAACTTTTATGATTTAAAAGGGGCCACACGGAAAGCTTTACTACTCCTTATTGTCACATCATCTCTTATTTCTTTTTCCGTCAACCTCTCTTGTTGTCTGCCTGTCTCTTTCAATTCAGGAAAGGGTGTTTCTCACCATCTCCAACTACATCTTCACTGCCATATTTGTGGGCGAGATGACACTCAAGGTAACTTTTTACTATGTCTCTATATTATAGGAAATGAGCCCAAAACACGTACACAACCAAACCTGCTTACGCTCACAGAGTTAATCCATCCTCATAAATCCATTTTCTTTCATTTTTTTCTAATTTCCTCCTAGTATCATTTCTGTTTTTACCTGCCACTTATATTCTCTGTTTTCTCTGCTATCCTTTGGCACAAGTGGGCCATCCATTATGCACTCCCACAATCAATTATTAACCAATCACGCGCCGTCAAGCAGCCACAGACTTGTCAGCCCCCCGGCCGAGCTGTACATGTATCCCTCTGTGTCTCTGTCTGTCTGAGCATTGTGTGTCTAAATAACACGTGTTGGTGTGTATGCACGCGTGTATGTGCGAGTGTGTGTAGCATTCATCTCTCTGCAGGACGCCACTGCTGAGCTTAGTGTTAGTGTACAAGATGCAGCCAAGTAAAAGCCACAACACAGCAGGCTTGATGAAGTGGTCAGCATGTTGCTCGATATTTCTGTGTGTTATTTTTTTCTTTCGGGGGGACGTTTTTTGGGTGCAATGCACAACTAATTGCACAATTAATTGATTGCCGTCTGCAGATATTCCGAGTTTAAATAAGAAACTGATTTCATTTTATGGAATGAGAATCATTCATTCAGTGTTTTGCTAACTATTAGATCCGAAAATTCAAGGGAAAAAAACCTGAACCAAAATATACGTGCATGTTTTATATAGCGTAATTTAATTTTCGGACTATAAACTGCTACTTTTTCCCTTCATTTTGAATCATTCGGCTTAATAGTCCAGTGCGGCTTATTTGTTGATTTATTTGGGTTAATAGGTAACACTTTATTTGACAGCGGCGTCATAAGACCATCATAATTATGACATGACACCATCATGGGCATTACTGAATGCTTATGACAGATGTCATTAAGTATCATTTGGCAAATTATATCACTAACTCCATTTATGTCCAGTTTGGATCCTTTACATCCATTCGATGGTGAGATAAATTGCCGGATAAGGCATTAAATGACATCTGTTATAAGCATTCGTTGTTGCTCATGACCATGTCACGTCATGATTATGATTGTCTAATGACAGTCTTAATGGCGCCAAGTGTTACCAAATACTATAACTAGCAATTAATGAAACCACTGGAACAGTTACTGAAGACATAATTAGCACAGAACATGAATTTTGATTGTTATTTACATCTGTAGCGCTTCATTGCATTCTAGGAGGCATGTTGGACAACAACAGTGTTGACAGCAGGTGGCAGCAGAGGTTTACCGTCTCCTCCAAGGGAGCAGTGATGGCCAAATGAAGCTTCATTATATCTCATGGTGGTTCTTTTGGTTTTATGACAGTCGTATGATGTCGCTGTCGAATAAAGTGTTGGTGTGAATATCCCATAATACAGTGAGGACAGCTGCGGCTCATAGTTCAGTGTGGCTTATGTATGAACAAATGCCATTTTCATGCCAAATTTGGTGGGTGGCGACTAATAGTCAGGTGTGCCTTATAGTGCGAAAACTACGATATGTGTCTTTTACAAAGGATGTGGCTAGTGGTATGCATGCAGTAATGACATTTAAATAGGTAACCCGTTGAAAGAACTTGTGTTTGTGAGGAACTAAAATCAGTGTATGATTCTTCACCCAAAACTATGTTTACAAAAGCTGTCACACCTAATCATTTTTTCCCCCCGAATTGTTGCTCAGTGTAATGCGCGTAACCCATTTTGATATGTAAAGAATCAAGAAGGTTGTTCAATTTATTTGACCTAATAGAACAGTGTTTTTTTTTTTTTTTTTTTTTTTTTTTTTTTTTTTTTTACCAGAGAAGGGATCGTTATTGAACCTTTTACTGGATTGTAATACTGTATTTTTCGGACTATAAGTCAGTTTTTTTTCATAATTTGGCAGAGGGTGCATCTTATCCTCAAGAGCAACTTATGTGTGATTATTTCCTGTCGGGTCTAGCCCACTTATATCTCGCTAACTTTTATTTAAAAATAAATATATATTCATATATTTATACTAAAATGATGTATGATTATTAAATAAAATAAATAGTTCAGGGTGTCCCCTGCCTACTGCCAGTAGTTGGCTGGGATAGGCTCCAGCACTTCCGCCACCCTCTAGAGGAAAAGCGGCTTGGAAAATGAATGAATGAATTCAGTGTTGTTAATGTTACTTTAAAAAAGTAGTAAAAGGTGCAAATTACTTCTTCCAAAAAGTAAATGAGTCAATAACTCAGTTACCTCATATTAAGAGTAATTTGTTACTCTGCAAATTAACTGACTTTACTTTTCATGTTCTATATGTTATTACATTATACTGTATTCCTATAAAGTTTTTCATATTGAGATGTTTATATTAATTGATTAAATTTAACTGATTTTTTTCACCCCCCCCCCCCCCCTCCAAAAAAATAGCGTAGGTCACACTTTTTACATTTTTTTTTTCACCTATACATAGTGTCCCAAAATAATGTGTACACTCTTTGACTTTAAATAGCTACTATATATTTTTTTTCTATTTCAGATTTTGGAATAAGAATGGCAGATACTGGGTTTACGTTTGGGCAGAAAAGATTGTTCTGAAAACATTGTGGAAATGTGAAACTAAAGCTGAAGTGGTAAGACGCTTTAAAGCGTAAGTTCCACAGAGATGCCCTAACACGAGATACAGTGTATCACAAAAGTGAGTACACCCCTCGCATTTCTGCAGATATTTAAGTATATCTTTTCATAGGACAACACTGACAAAATGACACTTTGACACAGTAAAAAGTAGTCTGTGTGCAGCTTATATAATACAGTTCATTTATTTTCCCCTCAAAATAACTCAAAATATAGCCATTAATATCTAAACCCCCGGCAACAAAAGGTGAGTACACCACATGGGAACTACGTACATCCCTAAATGTCC
The DNA here is from genome assembly GCF_030265065.1 of Corythoichthys intestinalis. NCBI lineage: Eukaryota > Metazoa > Chordata > Actinopteri > Syngnathiformes > Syngnathidae > Corythoichthys > Corythoichthys intestinalis. Next base: position 21,071,075 of record NC_080410.1, read on the forward strand.
AAATTGAGTACTGCTTGTCATTTTCCCTCCAAAATGTCATGTGACTCATTACAGGAGTGCTGTCAGCATTGCTGCAAAGATTGAAGAGGTGGGGGATCAACCTGTTAGTGCTCAGACCATGCGGCGCACTCTACATCAAACTGGTGTGCATGTCTGTCACCCCAGGAGGAAGCCTCTTCTGAAGACGGTACACAAGAAAGCCCGCAAACAGTTTGCTAAAGAAATGTCAACAAAGCACATGGATTACTGGAACCATGTCCTATGGTCTGATGAGACGGGCAGGCTTTCTTGTGTACCGTCTTCAGAAGAAGCTTCCTCCTAGGGTGACAGCCATGTGCACCAATTTGATGTAGAGTGTGGCGTATGGTTTGAGCACAAACAGGTTGACCCCCCCTCCTTTTCAATTTCTGCAGCAATGCTGACAGCATTCCTGTAACGAGTCACATGACATTTTGGAGGGAAAATGACCAGCAGTACTCAGTTTGGACATTTAGGGGTGTACGTAGTTTCTAAGGGGTGTACTCACTTTTGTTGCCAGGGGTTTAGATATCAACGGCAATATTTTTAGTTACTCGGAGGGGAAAATAAATTAACTGTATTATATAAGCTGCACACAGACTACTTTTCATAGTGACAGTGTCATTTTGTCAGTGTTGTCTCATGAAAAGATATACCTGAATATCTGCAGAAATGCGAGGTGTGTACTCACTTTTGTGATACACTGTAATTCAACCCAGTCACTGTGCCTTTGAAACAAAAGTGGTCCAATAAGTGCCCTGTCTGAAAGTCCACACCAGACAGTGACTCCAGGCAAATTCAAGTGATGTTTAACTTTATAAGATGAGGATTTTCTTGTGCCCAGCAACTGCAGTTATGGCGATTTACCGAGCCATTCAATTTAAATATTGCTTCGTCACAGATAATTTTCAGTGAATACGAGTTATCGTCTGCACATCGTGCACGGTACCACTCGCAGAATTCAATCCTTCGATCAGGGTCATCTTCGTTGATAGCATGAACTAGCGCTGGAATAAAACCTTTCCATTGTGCGCGTTTCAAAATGCGATGGACGCTTGATTTTGGGATGCCTGTTTCACGTGACAGTTGACAAACAGATTTTCGTGGGTAATTCTGAACATTGGCAATAACATCATGCTCTTTGGGCTTGTCGATGTTCTTTTTTGTCCTGAATGTTTTTTCTCATGCACTGGATGGTCCCATTATTTTCAAAGTTATCTACGATTCATGAAATGGAGACGGGTGTTGGGGCATTTCTGTGGAACTCACGTGTAAAGTGTCTTGCCACTTTAGCTTTATTTTCACATTTCCAGAATGTTTTCAGAACAATTTTTTTTTTTTTTTTCCGAACGTAAGCCCAGTATCTGCCTTCTTACTCCAAAATCAAATCTGAAATAAAATTAAAAAAAAAATCATAGTTATTTAAAGTCAAAGAGTGTAGACATTATTTTGGGACGCCCTGTATAGGAGTGTCACGGTACACAAACTTTTAACTTTTCAATGCTGTGAGAAAAAAAGCCTTTTTTTTTCCTGTTGTACTGAACCCACACTGAACGGTGACCCCCACACCGAGGTGCATACTGAACCGTGATTTGTGTGTATCATCACACCCCTTATATACTGTATATATTTTTTTCATTATGAAGGCGAGGCTCTAAATCTCCTGCCTCCTGTCTTTGCTCTAGTTTTCATTAAAAAACATCACACAAGGTTAATGTATACGTCATTTACGAAATGTTTTGGGCAAGTGACTATTTTTGGTAATAAAAAAAACAAATATATATATATATATATATATATATATAATTACAGTATTATTATATTGTAGCCGTCAACAAGGACAACGCCAATTTGGTGACCATAATGCACACTCAACAGGAAAACGGTACACTATTTTCAATTAATTGTTTAAGATGACACTCGCCACGCTAAATGCTAATGCTAACGAGAACATGAATGTTATGCCAAGGCTGCGAGCCATCTATCCAATCATCATCGAGTTTGCAACGGCGTCACCACCCCCATCCCTCCAACCCCTTCCCGCTCTGCTCTCTCCGGGGAAGGAAGGCAGGCGGATGTGTGACAAAATCAAACGAGTCGTGCTTCATTCAACCAAATTGTCTTCAGTAACGGCGTTGCAAAGTTGGGAAAAATAATTAATTAGATTACTCAATGCTGAAAAAAAATAACCCAGAAACGGTGTTATACTCTAACGCCGTTATTAACAACACTGGTTGTCAAGATGGTGCTGTGTCCATTGGACTGAATACTGTATGGTACATGTGTCGTATGGACAAAAGCATTGGGACCATTGGTAATTACGGTAAATACAGTGGGGCAAATGAGTATTTAGTCAACCACTAATTGTGCAAGTTCTCCCACTTGAAAATATTAGAGAGGCCTGTAATTGTCAACATGGGTAAACCTCAACCATGACAGACAGAATGTGGGGGAAAAAAAAAAACAGAAAATCATATTGTTTGATTTTTAAAGAATTTATTTGCAAATCATGGTGGAAAATAAGTTTTTGGTCAATACCAAAAGTTCATCTCAATACTTTGTTATGTACCCTTTGTTGGCAATAACGGAGGCCAAACATTTTCTGTAACTCTTCACAAGCTTTTCACACACTTTTACTGGTATTTTGGCCCATTCCTCCATTCAGATCTCCTCTAGAGCAGTGATGTTTTGGGGCCGTCGTTGGGCAACACAGAATTTCAACTCCCTCCACATATTTTCTATGGGGTTGAGATCTGGAGACTGGCTAGGCCACTCCAGGACATTGAAATGCTTCTTATGAAGCCACTCCTTTGTTGCCCTGGCTGTGTGTTTGGGATCATTGTCATGCTGAAAGACCAGCCACGTCTCATCTTCAATGCCCTTGCTGATGGAAGGATATTTTCACTCAAAATCTCTCGATACATGGCCCCATTCATTCTTTCCTTTACACAGATCAATCGTCCTGGTCCCTTTGCAGAAAAACAGCCCCAAAGCATGATATTTCCACCCCCATGCTTCACAGTGGGTATGGTGTTCTTCGGATGCAATTCAGTATTCTTTCTCCTCCAAACACAAGAACCTGTGTTTCTACCAAAAAGTTCTATTTTGGTTTCATCTGACCATAACACATTCTACCAGTCCTCTTCTGGATCATCCAAATGCTCTCTAGCGAACCGCGGACAGGCCTGGACATGTACTGGCTTCAACAGGGGGACACTTCTGGCAGTGCAGGATTTGAGTCCCTGGCAGCGCATTGTGTTACTGATAGTAGCCTTTGTTACTGTGGTCCCAGCTCTCTGTAGGTCATTCACTAGGTCCCCTTGTGTGGTTCTGGGATTTTTGCTCACCGTTCTTGTTATCATTTTGATGCCACCGGGTGAGATCTTGCATGGAGCCCCAGATCGAGGGAGATTATCAGTGGTCTTGTATGTCTTCCATTTTCTAATAATTGCTCCCACAGTTGATTTCTTTACACCAAGCGTTTTACCTATTGCAGATTCAGTCTTCCCAGCCTGGTGCAGGTCTACAATTTTGTCTCTGGTGTCCTTCGACAGCTCTTTGGTCTTGGCCATGGTGGAGTTTGGAGTGTGACTGACTGAGATTGTGAACAGGTGTCTTTTATACCGATAATGAGTTCAAACAGGTGCCATTAATACAGGTAACGAGTGGAGCCTCGTTAGACCTCGTTAGAAGAAGTTAGACCTCTTTGAGAGCCAGAAATCTTGCTCTTCTGTAGGTGACCAAATACTTATTTTCCACTCTAATTTGGAAATAAATTCTTTAAAAATCAAACAATTTGATTTTCTGATACCCCCCCCACCCCCCCCATTCTGTCTCTCATGGTTGAGGTTTACCCATGTTGACAATTACAGGCCTCGAATCTTTTCAAGTGGGAGAACTTGCACAATTGGTGGTTGACTAAATACTTGTTTGCCCCACTGTACATAAGGCTTCCTTTCCTCATCATTATATATAGTTTCTTTTCGCTCGCTAGTGATGGCTATGGCTATGTAGCCCCAAGTACTAAATACACAGTCTTGAATTGGCCAACATTTCTTGATAACAACAAAAATTAAAACATGGTGAACTGAACTAATAATGTTTCACTTCTCAACTCAAGACATTGAGATATAATAAAAAGTTTTGTGTAAACTGCACTAATGAGGAATACATGTCTGGAAGTGTGTGTGTGCGCAAATACATGTACAAGAGTGAGTGTGTCATACTCCGATATGTTTGTCACTTTTGTCTGCGTTCTGTAGGTTGATGATTGTGTTGGTGATATCTCTTATGTTCTCCTTTTCGCCCTCACGTTGTTCTGTTGTTTTGTTCACAGTTGACAGGTCTATACTAAAGAGCTGTTTGCCTACAAAGACAATACGCCTCTACTTGTTTGCTACTGCCAAACATAGTCTGTGTTCTATAGAAATATGTTTCACCTTCCTTAACTTCTTCCTAATATCCTCTCCAGGTGGTTTCCATGGGCTTGTACATGGGGGAGCAGGCATATTTGCGGAGCAGCTGGAATATTTTGGATGGCTTCCTGGTTTTTGTGTCTTTAATTGACATTGTTGTGTCAATGGCTGGCGGGGCGAAAATCCTGGGTGTGCTCAGAGTTCTCCGTCTGCTCAGAACATTACGTCCTCTCAGGTGGAGTAAAGGCACACTGCGTATTTTTTAAGTTAATAAATATGTTAATTTATATTCTTTGTCACACAAATTGAATCAGTGCATTTTCACCTCTTCTAAGGTAATTGGTAAAGTGGCAATGTTCCTCATGACTTTCAAACGACATTGCAAATATCCTAAACTGCCTGGCATACTATGCGGTCAGAGCCTTTAATCCGTAATCATATGAGATCCAATTTCAGCACTACAAGAGTTCTCGTGTTGGATTCAAGTCAAACCTGACTTGCTTGTTGGGCTACTAAAACTGCATTACCACAGAACACAAGCTATGTCCGACATTTAAATCGGAGACTTATCGATTCATGATTTTTTTTTTTTTTTTTTTTTTTTTAATTTTTTTTTTTAGGCTTGTATTTTTGACTGCAGACTATCAATCACTTGTGGTTTTGCTTTGCCCCCACCCATCTCTTCATAGGGTGATCAGCAGAGCTCCAGGTCTGAAGCTTGTGGTGGAGACCCTCATTACCTCGCTTAAACCCATCGGAAACATTGTCCTCATCTGCTGTGCTTTCTTCATCATTTTTGGCATTCTTGGTGTTCAGGTAGTAGACATTTTAAGACATGAATACACTAAAGTGTATAAGAGCATTTTTTCTTTAACAGAAAATCACTTTTTTGCTAATTCTCACAATTTGTAAACCCTTTAATCAGTGTTCAAGGACAGCATGTCGCTTTAAAGTAACACATTTATTCAGTCCTTTTTACAGAACTAGCACAATAATAACAGCCTGAGATCATTTCATTATGTCACTTTATAGTGTCATTTTATCCAGTGCTCATATGTTTGAGGTCTACCTTTGTAACAGCTTTTTAAAGGGAAGTTCTTCTACTGCTTGGGGATTGATGTTAAAAACATCACTAACAAGTCAGATTGCATACAAGCCAACTACAAGTGGGTTCACCATAAGTACAACTTTGACAACTTGGGGCAGGTCAGTGCTGCTTTTGTTCAATTTATAATGACTTTTGTGCCTACAGTATATTTTAGCTTAATGTGTGTTTTCCTTTCCTTTTCCCAAATATCATTCAGGCTCTGATGTCCTTGTTTGTACTAGCCTCCAAGGACGGCTGGGTCAACATCATGTATCACGGCCTGGATGCTGTGGGTGTGGACCAACAGGTGAACCCTTTTCACTAAAAAAACACTACAGTATTTTCAAACAAGTTTTTTTTTTTTTTTTTTTTTTTTACAGTTTATTGGTTAAGTTTTACAAAATATAATGTAAATACCGGTACATCACTGTTGCAATACTGTAAATCAGGGGTCCCCAACCTTTTTTGCACCACGGACCGGTGTGATTTGGGTCTTTTTTTTCACGGACCGGTGTTCTGTCAAATTTTGCACCTTTACAAAATTTTGCTCCCAAAGCTTTTGTGGCGATGAAAAAAATCCCTCTTTTATATTCAGTTGGACTCTCAATGTTATCCAACGGTGCTAAAAAAAATATTAATATAAAAAATAAATATAAATTTACATCATAAATATACATGTGCAACACGAAAATGGTGTAAATTAATGCTTAACGACACTGCGAAGTCGTTAAGTGAGAGAGCTGCGTGCAGTTGTTGCGTGCAGCTAACATGGCAAACGTAAGTTAATATTCCTTTCTTTAAAGAAAGATAGTGTGTACTTTGGAATCGCTGCATTCGCGGTCATTTTTAACGTTACGCGCATGTCAAATTTGTCAGAACACCGGCAATGTTCGGCAGAAAAATATAGCAAATATAAAATAACATTTGTTTTAGCCCCATCGTGTTAAGTGCAGGGAAAATACAACTCACCCGCTGAATCAGTGGGAGGCCTGAGCTTGTTTCGTTGAGACGAGATGGTTCCGATATGGGAGAGTGAGAGAAGCCCGCTTCACAAAGATACGATGTTGGAAATTGTAGCACAGTTTTCAGTGCTCTCCTAGCGATGTCAGGATATTCCGAAATGACTTTAATCCAGAACCTCGATAGAGTTGTTGTCTCAAATGTACGTTTAAGGTCGCCGTGATTTGCGATCTCTACAAGCTGATATTCCTGTTGCACAGACATGCTCGAATCACTCGGTTTATTCACATACTGGTCACGAATCCACTCCTTCGCAGTTCGTGGGACTTTAGTAATTAGGAAATAGCATAAATTTTGTTTTCTTCGAGGTTGTAGGCTCATCTTCTGGCTCGTCAAGTGCCCCTTTCCCCGTAAAAAATCTGTCCAAAGACATCTGCTCTTCAGTCATTCTAGTGTGGGGGCTAATTATTTCCGGGAACAAATGTGATGCTCCCGTCCTACGTCATACATCATTATCGAGGACAAGCGCTCATAGATATACAAAACAAGATGTACTGCTAGCAGTCCAATCAATGGATTTCTATGACGACATTCTATCCTGTAGTATTATATCTAGAGTACACAGGGATATTGTTGTGTTAAGGGGCACACGCCAAAGTTAAATTGGCCAGAATGCAGTCGTTAATAAATTATTATTTCTGTGCGGACCGGTATCGGTCCGCGGCCCGGCGGTTGGGGACCCGTGTTGTAAATTTTAAATCCATGTCTAAATGATCCCCCTCTACCTTCTCTCTTTTTCTACCCTACCAAACCTATACATCATTCACTTCCTTCAACAAAATACCAAAGCCGGTGACCAACAACAACCCCTGGATGCTGCTCTATTTTATCTCCTTCCTCCTTATCGTGAGCTTCTTCGTCCTCAACATGTTTGTTGGCGTAGTAGTGGAGAACTTTCACAAATGCCGCCAGCACCAGGAGGTGGAGGAGGCCAAAAGGCGTGAGGAGAAACGTCAGCGGCGTATGGAAAAAAAGAGGAGAAGTAAGGCCAGGGAGTCGAGAACAATGGCAGGATGAATTTTAATTAATATAAAGTCTGATGAAGGTTACACTATACTATATATCATGCAAAAATTGTTAAGGAAAGCATGATTTTGGTGCCCCATGTCACCATGATTAAGCAAAAACAGAAAATAATTATAATAAAGCTTCAGTGGAGGAACAAGTGCCAAGAAAGCCTTTTAAGTGGATAATAAATTAGGTATGGTGGGACACTTAACAATTTTACACTGTCAGAAGGGTATAAAATACGAGCACAAAATATGATGCAGCTAAAAAGTTATATAATTTCATCTATTTATCAATCATCTATTTTGTTGATGATCTTATAGATACAATATTTCAGTTCTGTACATTCTTTCAGTTGAAAGTACAGTGAAGAAAATAAGTATTTAAACACCCTGCTATTTTGCAAGTTCTCCCACTTAGAAATAATGGAGGGGTCTGAAATTTTAATCAAAGGTGCATGTCCACTGTGAGAGAGATAATCTATAGAGAAAAATCCAGAAATCACAATGTATGATTTTTTTTAAACGATTTATTTGTGTGATGCAGGTGCAAATAAGTATTTGAATACCTGAGAAAATAAATGTTAATATTTGGTACGGTAGCCTTTGATTGCAGTTGCAGAGGTCAAACGTTTCCTGTAGTTTTTCACCAAGTTTGCACACGCTGCAGGAGGGATCTGTGCCCACTGCTTTACACAGATCTTCACTAGATCAGTCAAGTTTCTGGGCTGTTGCTGAGAAACACGGAGTTTGAGCTCCCGCCAAAGGTTTTCTATTGGGTTTATGTCTGGAGAATGGCTAGGCCATGCTAGAACCTTGATATGCTTCTTATAGAGCTACTCCTTGGTTTTCCTGGCTGTGTGCTTGGGGTCATTTTCATGTTGGAAGACCCAGCAACGACCCATCTTCAATGCTCTGACCGAAAGAAGGAGGTTGTTCCCCAAAATCTCACAACATAGGTCCCCAGTCATCCTCTCTTTAATACAGTGCACTCATCCTGTCACATGCGCAGAAAAACACCCCCAAAGCATGACGCGACCACCTTCATGCTTCACAGTAGGGATGGTGTTTTTGGAATAGTACTCATCATTCTTCTTTCTCCAAAAACTATGAGTGTGCCTACAGTATATTTTACCAAAAAGTTCTACTTTGCTCTCATCTGACCACAAAACATGCTCCCTTGACTCCTCTGAATCATCCAAATGGTCACAGGCAACACACCTTAAACGTTAGCGTGGACAGGTATACAAATAGTTGGCAAAATACCCTGGAGAAAATTATCTTTCCTAGTGTAGATGTAGCCATACTGATTGTATGGGGTGGACAGGTGTCTTTATGCAGCTGTCAACTTCAAACAAGTGTATTTGATTTAGGATAAAACATGGGGTGGAGGTGGACTTTTAAAAGGTGAACTAACAGGTCTTTCAGGGTCAGAATTCTTGCTGATTGACAGGTGTTCAAATACTTATTTGCAGCTGTATCACACAGATAAATTGTTTAAAAAATCATGCTTTATGATTTCTAGATTTTTTTCTTTATAGATTATTTCCACTATCTGACAGTGGACATGCACCTACGATAAAAATTTCAGACTCCTCCATAATTTTTAAGTGGGAGAAATTGCAAAATAGTATGGTGGGGAAATACTTATTTTCTTCACTGTAAGTTGAAGTGAGGAAAATTTATCATTGTAACTCTAACATATAAAATGTACCGTATGTATCAGCTAAGTGTATACAGTATTTGGGACAGTCAGAAAAATGCAATAATCTATGTTGTTCCTGAGCTTTTGGGAGGGGATACAGGATGATAAGGTGCAACTATTACATTTTTAACGATAAATAGAAAAAAAATAAAATGCATCTTTACACCAACAGAAGCCCAAAAGCTTCCCTACTATGCCAGCTACAGCAATGTGCGCCTGATGATCCATACACTGTGCACAAACCACTACCTGGACCTCATCATCACCTTTATCATCTGCATCAACGTCATCACGATGTCCCTCGAGCACTACAATCAACCTCACGTAAGATATAATTTACTCTATGCATGAGCGTATGGTCCAGCTATGATTTATATGTTATGCTTTCACTTCACCTTTTGTTCTTGATTTTATCCCAATGTAGTAATACCATTTTAAAAGCTTATTCTCAGGGGAGGACGTTCTGTTATTTGAAAACAATGGCTGATGGATTCCACTGCAGTGTTATCTTAATGAAGCTGTATGGAGGCAGACTATGTCGTGAGTCGCTGATGCCAATACAATGATCTTTGATTGCACTGCTGAGTTGATGTGAGGATCTATACAATATCTGTCCAATCGCTGGTAATGAGGCATTTTCAGCAGCAGAAGAGGTGAACAAAAGCGATGCGCTTTCAGATAAGACACCATGCCAATTTTTACCATTGATTTAACCAAGACCAACCTGACCCAAATCAGATATACAGGCATAGTGAATGGAAAAATGATACATACTCCTGTCCAAATGCCAGGTTAAAAATACCTACACACACAATGGGCAACACGTCTGCCTCATGTTGACGTTTCAAATCTAGGTTAGTTTTCTTATACATTTAGAGCAGACATGTCCAAATTCCGGCCCGGGGGCCAAATGCGGCCCGTGGTCAAATTTCATCCGGCCCCCCAGCCTCTGTCCTAAAATCAGTAACGTCTAGCCCACACATAGACTTAATAAATTGGTCAGCAGTACTGCTACCAGCATATGAAGTAGCTTACACACTAAATGCTGCTCCTCATTTACCCACTAAAAGGCAGCAGCACTCTAACCAACATTACCCCGTTTGACCCTTTACTCCCAATTTTCGAAAATAGCGACAATCAACAAAAAAAAAAAGTTGACTGCTACGGCCGACACTTCAAGGATAGGTGGAAATTGGACTATTTCTTCACTAAAATACGCAACAACTGTGTCCGCTTCATTTGCAAAGAGACAGTCACTGTTTTTGAAGAGTTCAATGTTAGGCGATATTACCGAACGAGACACGTTGACATGTACGACAAGATTACAGGGAAGATACATTGGGAGAAATTAAAGCAACTTGAAGCGGGTTTAATTTCACAGTAGTATTTCGCAAGAGCCTGAGAGTTGAAAGAGAACGCCACAAAGCCTAGTTGCGAGATTTTCGAAACAATAAATTGAAAAAAAATAATGTGACGCACAGAATGGTTTGCTAAAATTTACTTAAATATATTGTTCTACGTAAAGGACGTCAGCCAAGGTCAGCCCCCCACATTTTTACCACACCAAATCTGGCCCCCTTTACAAAAAGTTTGGACACCCCTGATTTAGAGGGATGCCAAGTTCTTGGTAAAGTCACTATTGTGCCTTGAGATGAATGTCTTCATAGTTAAGTTTAAATGCTTTCGAATTGTTTTTTTTTTCCTAAATCATTTTTTTCAATAGTGATTATCAAAGTAAGCATAATAGCATTAAATCTTTATTTTGAGTTTAAATTTGAATCACTAATTTAGGCAGTATAACTCTCATAAGTACTTTGTATGCATGCTTCTGCAATTAATGGTTAAGTGTGGCTGTTTGCATTCCTCTGAATAGATGATGTTGTGTTCATGCCTCTAGCCTGCCTGCCTTTTACTCTCCAAACAATGGGGACAAATCCAGAACAGTTCCTGACTGCTTGGTGCAGCTGATACTTCTCCAATCTGGCTGTCCGCGGACACACATTCACACTCGTGCCTCTTGACTGTCTTTTCCCAGTCTCTAGATCTCGCCCTGAAGTATTGCAATTATTTCTTCACTTCCACGTTTGTGCTGGAATCCATACTCAAGCTCATCGCTTTCGGCTTCCGTCGCTTCTTCAAAGACAGGTGCTGTGTGAATTAGTTCATGCTTTCATGTCATTTTTTTGTCTACATGTGCTACGCTGTTTAAAAGTGAGTTCCTTCACATTATTCTCACAATTGTGTTTGCTTGACAAGGAAAATCTTGCCAACTACTATATGTTGTTTCAGTGTGTAGCCTGACTGTGAACATCCTCTTTTTATCTCCACACTAAACTTTACATGGGGAAATTTTAGGGAAATATTGTTTTACATTACATCACTGTCTAACCAGTGAAATCATTTGTACCAAATGAGGAGGAAAAACATGAAATGATAATACTTAATTGGAACGATGACTAGTATATGAAAATTTCTAAATAATTTAACATCTGCTTTGAATTATATTACATGTGAAGCATGGATTATGAAAAATCAATTATATGGAAAAAATATTTTGTTACATGTATTAGCGATGTTAAATTTTATCCCTCAAGATATATCAAACAGCTTTTAAATGTATTGTCACTAATCTGGTTTTGTATTTTGATCGTATATTCTGTATTTTATTGCTTTCTATACCTGAAAATAGTCATCTACTGAGTTTTTATGTGCAGTGGGGTCAGATTTGAGACTTATTACCATTCAAGTTGAATAAGAAAGAGTCTCAAAAACTCCCAGTCTAATCTATAATGTAATATATAGTTTTCTTGTGTAATCACATACTGATCCCATGTAATTGTGTAAGACTAATCATATTATGACTAAGATTAGTTGCTTTTACAACTGACACCATGTTTAGTATGTACCATAATGGCCATTTGATGTTTGTCTGATTAAAGGGAGTTGCAATTTTATAAGTGATTATAACACAGTGACAATTTTTTTGTAATGGGACGAAGAAAAAGAGAGGTATAATAATAGAGGAGTATGTCTGTCACATCTGTAGCATGTTAATCTGGACTAATGAGAGGACTCATGGGTGGAAAACGCAAAATGAGATTGGGTGGATGTTGAAAGAATCACACATGAATGTGTCAAAATGTATTTTCAAGTGTTAACAAAAGATGAGTGGTCACTGTACATCGTGTCATAATTTTCTGGCTGGAGTGGCTGTCAGGCCACATTAACAGCAGCCAGGGACACATTAACATGGCAACTATAAATGTGGATGTTAACATTTATGTTGTGAGGCTTATTGGACTTCAGAGTCGGGCATTGTATTTGTCTTCCATTTGAGGGAAAAAAACTGCTACTTTAATCATTCTAAAGGAGATAAAGCACTCAGAGACTTACATTTACCACGATAAGATCAAGTGCCATATAGGGAAGCGAGCTAACGCCATTGAAGGTTTAAAGCAAGTCTTATTTTACAACACAAAAGGAAATAACAGAAGTGAACACTATTAGATTGAGAATTTACAGCAGAGATTTTGTTAAGTATTGTTGTTTATCAAAGTGCAATTTTGTAAAATGGCCAGACCACAGCCAGGTATCAAGTAACACTGGCCAAAAAGAGCTTGAGTGTATCACAAAAAGAGCAGCTATCGATCGCTGGCAAAAGCTACAATGTAGCAAACTGACTGCAACACAAAGACTACAGTAAACATTCACATAGTGCAGGCCAAGAAATGATTTGCTGATCAATTACCACAGAACCGAAAGGAACACTTAAACACCTCGTATAACCTCTACATTTAAGAACTTTCAATGATCAGAAGAAAAATGCTTGTTACAGTCGTTACAAGGATAAGTTACTGTAAATATAGTTTTAGTTAATCATGCACTACCACCAGACCAGAATTAAGCCTTTACATGCACCATGATGACCACTTCAAACAATTAACTAGAACATCCCAGAATGTAGTAATCCATCGACAAGACAAATGAAATAGAACAGCTATTCAAAAATGATATGGTGTAGCACACAATCACAATGAGCGATCAGTTAACACAGGGAACAGCTTACGTATTTGCTACTCACTGAATACAGAGTTGCCACTCCCTTCACGTGCAAAACACTGTGCGTATGTTTTCTGAGGGGCATCACAAGAAGCTGTCTAGGAATATTTTGAGTAAATACATATATTTGGTGAAATATTTTTGTAATGACATTCACAAATTATTGAGAAAGACATGGGAAACTTAAAAAAAAAAAAAAAGTGTATGTATGGGTTAAGTGAGTGAGTGAGTGAGTGTACCACTGCAACTGCAAAGCAATAACATTTTAATCATAAGCAGAATTTGACTTTTGGGGCAGGTGGGGCACAACACATTGATGACCCCGAAACGCAGTGTCAGCAATAAAATTTACTTACAAGAAAATTTATAATAATAAGTTGACAATGAGCGTTTTTTTGTTTCCCCTCATTCTAAAGGGGAATTCTAAATCAGGCTGGTTAGGCAATACTTTTCGCCAAGATCGTCATCCATTGAATATGGTACGCCCGCCGGTGTCGTGCCAATGTAGTTACCCCAGTCAAAAATTGTATCCTCTGGGTGGAGCCATATGGAGGTAGATTTGTGTCTTTATTATTCAATCAAAAAAAGTTGCTTCAATCCAAATATATATTTTCAACCAAAAAATTCGCTTCAATAAAAAAAAATGTTTGAATGCAAAAATAAATGTAAAACTAAAAAAAAAGCAACTTTTTTGATTGAAGTAATGTTGATTTGTGTTTGGGCCCAAAAAAAATAGAATTTTCAAAAAAATCTAAATTTTCAAAAAGAAAAATCACTACAATCAAAAAAAAAAAAAATTTAATCATGGAAAAAGTTTTTGACTGCAAAAAAATATTTGAGATTTACAAATTTGCTTTTCAACACTGAATTTTTCATTGAAAATGTTTTCTTTGATTGAAGCAATCCTTTTGTGTTTTTTGTTGAAAATTATATGCAAAGCAAATGACTGTCTAAGTTGCTAGTCACATGATCTGTTTGAAAAAAATAATTTTGACCCATTAGAAAAAATATATTTTTTGTTCATTTCATTCATTTTTGTTGCAGTTTTATTGCTTTACAACTTTTATATACAGTATATATGGAAGTCAATTACATGCAATCACACATTTCGGCCATCAAGGGCCCACCCCCTTAAAATCCGCTTATGGTTTTAATGCATCTGACTTTTCAGGGCACCTAAAGGGTTAGCAGCAGCACTGACTGAATATGTACTATGTGTTATCTTGTGTCAGGTGGAACCAACTTGATCTTGCCATTGTTCTTCTGTCTGTGATGGGCATCACACTGGAAGAGATTGAGATCAGCGCTGCACTGCCCATCAATCCCACTATTATCAGGATCATGAGAGTACTGAGGATAGCTCGAGGTAGGCATCATGTCTGAAAGAAACAACACAGTGAGTAGTAGTCGAAATGTTGAAATTGTAAGGGAGACATTCTGCAATTTTCCCCATAATTTTAAAATATTTCCAGTCGTTGCCTCAACTGACATGCCTCAGTCATTTTTCCCTAAGAGTTTAAATAATAGCACATTTTGTTGACCACCATCCCATTCCCATATACTGTAGTCCTATGGCTTGGTAAATGATGAGTGACCTGACAGAACTGTCACCGTTTTTCTATATTAATGCTGTGTGCGACTGAACCGTCACCATTGGTCATACGTTTTTTACTGTACGATTGCTGTGTGCTAACTGAAAAAGTCCAAGTACCATAAAAACAGAAACAACAGGGCATCCTAAAAATGCAAGTTAGATGTATAAAATCGACACTTACATGCTCATCACAACATATGTACTGTATGTGAGTGCACTGTTTACTGTTACCCACTTCCTTGTTGTGACAAGGTACAACACACAAATAAACAATACTTTATTTGTGTGGTTGCAAAACAAAAATGTAGAGAATACAGATATTCCTTTATAATATATTGTGTTTTATTGTATTGTATTGTAGCCCTATACATGCTCAGGATTTTTCTGTTGCAGAGGGCCAGTAGGTTTTTTCGCAGTGGTCAACTTCAGTCGTGTTTGGCGGTGTGCAACGGGTTTTAGATTGACAACCAGTGAGCTGCATCTCACCAGTGCATTGGGCCGTTTCCTCTTTCGACTCTCTCAGTGGCAAGTGTTAGGGGCAACCGGCTGTTTGTGGAAGCAGAACCTAGAGTGTGGAAAAACAAAGCGCCAACAGTTTAAAGGGATCCACGGATAGAAAGACTTGTAGTTCTTAAAAGATAAACGTTATTATGAGTTCAAATAATTTGATATGGAAAACCCCTCTCGATGTTTTTGTTTTTATACAATCTGTAAAATTAGTATAGCTTAGTAGGTCGCCATTGTTGTTGATGTTGCAGAGCGGTGACATCACATGGTTAATTTGCCGAGCTTCCAGAGCATCATAATGTCATCTGTTCAACCTTTTCAATTTGAACCCGAGAAGAACATTAATGAGCATGACAGCAATGTCGATATTTCACAAAACGAGCAGCAAAAGCAAAATAAACAAGAAAGACGGGATGAGAAGGGATTAGAGTAGGAAAAAAAGGAGTTCTGCCAAAATGTGCTACACTGACGAAAAGTCCTACAAGAGGTGAAAATACCCAAAATACTACCGTGCGCTTGTTTTGTTCATGTTTTGAAGTCTAAGTGCCTGGATAGTCTGAACAGTTTTAATGTTTCACATTGAGAGTCTGACATACTCCCATTGTGATCATTCAAAATACCTCGTTTATTATGACAAAGCAGCAAACAGGAAGAGGTTATGGGGGGACAGAAGAAAAGAAACACAAGAGAAGAAAGAAAAGAAACAAACACAAACAACAACAAGAAATACATTGAACGTCTTGACTAGCTACTAATATTTTGGTGCTATCTTCAGCTAGATGTATTTCCGGTTAACACCATGTGGGGGCCTGTTGACCAGTGAAAGAGGGGGACGGGGGTGGGGGTATCTATAAGCTAAGTGATTGAAAGGGGAAGAGTGTACACAAATCAGTTCTGTGATCTAGAACCTAGTGATCGTGTGAATCCTTTGTGAGTGTAAGCCCATTGGTGACCGACCCTACACAGCCCCATCGCCAATACCGGCACCGGGACCCCCACCCGAGCGCGCCCTATCACATTCCGCCGCACGCGAGCCCCACAAGGCGCGCAACAACCACACAGACGAGCAGAGACGCCACCAACCCAGATCCCCGGGGCGGACGGGGGGGGGGATGGTTCCGCGCAGCCCATCCCTCCTCCCGCAGCCCAGCAAATGAGCCATCGTCAAACCCAAACCCCCCCCGGGATCCAGGGTGGTCCCCCAGGCCACCCGCGCACCCATCAACCGGCCCTCAGGGATTGCAAGAGGGGACGCACCACCAACCCCACATCCACTCCCACCCCCGTCCGCCCACCCGGCCCATGACCCACAGCCGCAGCCCCCCAGCCGGCACAGCACACCACAGGACCCCCAGCGGCCCACCAAGCCCAGGGCAGGGTGCCCCGCCGGAGCAGGCGCTTGTTTTGTTTAGATGCATACAGACAGAACATACTAAAGATGCTTTAAGAAAATACTTAAGCGTAGTAATATAAATTAAGGGTGGTACGCTACGTGACTAATGTGGTCAAAAGATCAACAATCTGCTTTAAAGCTACCACAAGAAAATACAATGCTTAAAAGTATGAGAGGGAAACACATGCAAAAAGTATTTTGAGGAACTGAAAAGGTAATAAAAGACTCAATAAAAACACAAATAGTGAGTATTCGCCACTTTTAACCGATGTGCGCATGTGTTGGACGTCTCGCCACGTAGAAGGAATTGCAGAAGACCGCTAGTGTTCGTCTTGTGAGTGACAGACTACGTCATCACCCTGAGCGTCCATTGCGTGCATAAAACATGGCGCCCTCCATAGATCAAAACATGTACTAAATTTTATAGATTTTTAAATCAATGGCAATATTTTATGTGTTTTAATAACATATTTTAGTAAAAGAGAAAAAGTGTGGCTTATTAGAGCCTACAAGTCTGTATGTCTGAGGTTCCCTTTAAAGACCATGTCTGCATTTTACCTCCTTCATTGAACAAGCATATGCCAAGCTAACAGTGTTATAATGGTAATCTGTGCTTTACCAAATTTTGATGGAATTCTGCTTGCCTTTCATTCTTTGGTCTTTGTCTGCTGTCTTATGGCTCTATTACTCTGGAACTGAGAAACTCAGATTCGGTGATGGTAAATTAAATTAATGAGTTCCGCTACACTGCCACAGAGGTGCATAATGATCCACTTATCGATGCCTTCTCAAAAATAGTTAGATAAGTAGAAACCTGGTTGTTTAGTATCACACTTAATGGGCAGTCGGGCACTCCTTACACACAACTATACATATAAACAATAAAATGTCAATATTTCATATTTCACCTTCATACATGAATGTGAACTTGCATGAGTGTTGCAAATTATGAGCTGATATTTGTGTTATAAGAGTCAGTGTTAGTAATTGAGACATATTTTGTCCCTCAGTGCTCGTATTTAATGTGTTCCCTTCTGATACATTTGCACAGTCCTGAAGCTGCTGAAGATGGCGACAGGAATGAGAGCCCTATTGGATACAGTGGTCCAAGCCCTGCCTCAGGTACACGAACATATTACACAGACACGCTCATACAAACATTTCTTCTCGGTCTGAGAAAGCCACTCTCAAAGAATTCAGGATACGGTGTGACACACTTGCTTTTCTGTCACCAAGCAACTTCTAATAGATGACTCACTTATGCTTCACATTTATATCGTGTCACAACAATGTTTGTTCTCAAAACACTGCAGGCTTCCTAAAACCAAATCCTGTTCTCCACCGTATGTCTTCTTTGACCTAAGTTTCCTGACCATTCCCAAGAGAAGTGTTTGTCTCCCAAGTAGGCTAAACAATTAATCATCAGTAAAGTGGCAGAAAGAACGCTAAAAAAATTCTGGCATTTGTCTACATATTAATATTTAGCCCAATAAAACATGTTGGATGCGGACAACATTAATGATACACCTGTCCTACAAGAAGTGAAAATAAAGAAATTATATAATTGGCCACCCCAGTACAAATTATGTCTATAACCGCTCACATTTAAAATCTAAAATGGCCAATAAACCTTGGTTTTACCACCGTCTTTTCACAGCACTAAAATAAATTGCACACAAATATCCAACAGTGCTCAAAAGTAATAACAAACAATAATATGGCTAAAATGCCTTACCTATTTGAAGACACCAAAGGGCAGGCATCTTCATTTTCAACCTCGAATTTTAGAAAATGTGGCTGTTTTTGTAAAGCAAAAAATTGCTAATTTGTTTTTGTGCCATGTTAACGCCTCTTCTGTCAATATTTTGCTTTTCCCTGCTAATAGCGCCTTACTCAACGTAAACCGTTAGCAAGCAAGGTGTCAGGTCACTTTTTCATATATATCAATCTACCAAAATGCCTTTTTTTCCCCCCCCAACACCAGCACCCTCAGCACCCCACTTCCAGCGCCACTGCTTGGTATTCTGTGTTTCAGGTTATCACAAAGGAATTTTAAGGGATTAGATGATGAGCTCTTCCAGAGCAACTTCATCCAAACCCAACATTTTGGACCTTGTATTTTGTATTGGGGGGGAAAAAAACTAGGGCTCTCAAACGATTTAAATTTTTAATCGAGTTAATTACAGCTTAAAAATTAATTAATCACAATTCAAACCATCTATAAAATATGCCATATTTTTCTGTAAATTATTGTTGGAATAGAAAGATAAGACACAAGACGGATAAATACATTTAACATACGGTACATAAGTACTGTATTTGTTTATTATAACAATAAATCAACAAGATGGCATTAACATTATTAACATTCTGTTAAAGCGAACCACGGATAGAAAGGTTTGTAGTTCTTAAAAGATAAATTTTTGTACAAGTTATAAAAATTTTATATTAAAACCCCTCATAATGTTTAATGTTTTAATGTTAATGTAAATAATTACACAATGCTCATGCTGCTGAAACCCATAAAATCAGTCGCACCCAAGCACCAGCAGAGGGTGACAAAACACAAAAAAACACAAGTAATAAGTGGACATTACACTCTGCTGTCATTTTAGTCTGTTTGAGCGAGGCATGTGCGTTAAATGCATCAAATATTTTAACGTGATTAATTTTAAAAATTAATTACCTCCCGTTAACGCGATAATTTTGACAGCCCTAAAAAAAAAAACATTACTCCTATGCTGTATTTTCTTGGTCCAAAACTGCCTTTGTAAAACACAAATTAGGGTGAATGAATCTGCAAGAAGTGTGTGTTCCCCAAGATATTAGAAGACATCATGTTAGAAAATGAAATGCACTCCTCTGATGCTCCATTATGGGCAAGCAGACGTACAGTTTAAGTGACTGACCATCCAAAAACAAACGTAAAAAAATCAGGGGATTTGCTGTAGGAGGTAATTCTGGAGAGAGCGAGGCTGCTTCCTCTTCTTTGTTTTTTATTGATCTGTTCTCATTAACACCGAGCCCTTAGCTCCGTCCCAAGGGTGCACATGGAGGTAATTAAAACCTAGGCTAATTAAACAGTTCTGTTGCTTCCTCTCTATTTTGTATAGGTATCTATGTGTTTGAGATCATGAAAGCAATGTTACAACAAGTAATAGATTTAATCGTGTCCCGTAGCACCATATTTCACAATTAGAATAAGGTCTTCTCCGATCACTTTGAGGTGGACCATGCACAGTATGACAGGGGAAAAAATCACAGTGAGTGTGTTTGCAACTTGAATCAGCAATAGCAGATGCAGCACTTTCAGTTAACCCAGTGCAAGTCATTAACAATCACACAATCTTAAACATGGCTTATGTAAAGTACTGATAAAGTATTTAAGAATTCATGGTAAGAAGTTGTGTAAGCTTTGTAACGTTTGTGTGCTACAGGTGGGTAACCTGGGTCTGCTCTTCATGCTACTGTTTTTCATCTACGCCGCCTTAGGAGTAGAGCTTTTCGGAGAACTTGGTGAGTAATGTTTTCTTTTTTTTTTTTTTTTTTTTTTTAATCAAAACTCATGCAAATGTATCGGGGATAGAACACTTGTTCCCACAGTAAAGCTCTTTCAAAATATGTTCTTCAGGTACTACTTTATTAATCTATTATTCAGTTCAATTCAGTTATTAATAACATTAACAGGAAACATGTAGATCTTTTTTTGTTTGTTTGTTTTTTAATTGACTGATTTCTTTACGCATAGATTCAAGCATTTCCATTTAAATGACAGACACGTTTCATTTTGTCAAACCTTATTATTGGAACTTGTTTTTTCCAGTATCATAAACACTTTTGGAGGTTGTGCCACGCATTTTTTTTGCTGATGCATTTCCATTTCGTAATAAATTGCTTGAAAATAAATTCCTTTTCCTCGAGTTTGATATGTCGAGAAAACAGAAGTGGATGTAAAAGTTTCTGCTGATCTTAACTAAAAGTAAACTTTTTGCATAACCACATTTGTGTCATGGAAGATGTCTTGTCTTTATCTAATTGCTTCAGATAAAGCATGGCTCCTTTGTTTTTCATACAGGCGTTAAAGCAAATCCAGCTGGTGTGCCAAAATCTCATTGAATCACATTAAAAGCAGCATATTTCTCTCCTTCTTTAAACTATTTTCATTAGTTCTCACTCAGTTAGCCACCAGGGAACCAGCCCACTCTCCAGTGCTTTGAAACAAGTACTGTCCTTAAATGCCATTGCTACTGGAAGATACACTCTTCATCTTGATAAATTCCTGTGGTGCTGGAGAAGTGTGTGCTTTTTTTGTTGAGATCACTTTCGACTATTTTCGGATACGGGCTCAAGGACAAATGGGGCTACAGGTTTCATTGCTTTTAATCCACAAACTGACTTTAAGGCAGCTTTGCATCTACGTACTGTATGATGTTGCAGTTTTAAAGGGGAGCAATGTCTTACTAAGTACAGCGTGCCGTTTTGTTCTAAATGATTCTTCTCTTATTCTAAACGCGTGACATTAAAAGATTGTTTAAAGATTTGAAAGCTTTATAAGGTCCTTAAACATAATGTCAAAATATATATACTGTATATATTTTATTAATTTGCATATATGTTCTCTAATTTGGATCATAAATGATGCATTTAGCATTACATGCAGTTCTGGTGGTAAAACAAAAAAAACTAAAGTCAGATTCAACCAAGGGCATAGGTTTGGTCTCAACATTGGTAGGGACGCCATAATAGCATAAACTGCATGTACACTTTTTGCTGGGCACAGGACATTAATAAAACCAAACAGATTAGGTGAATGGAGGTCAGGGCTACATTTCCCACAAATATGCTGATATGTTTCCCATGTAAAAATGAAAAAGAGTTAAAATGATTATTTTAATGAGAATAATTGATTTTTCAAAAATAGGGGAATTGGCCGTTTCTTCATATAAAGGAAATTTAAAGTGGTTGTTTTTTTGGGGGGAGGGGGGGTTGCGGGGGTAGATACTACATAACCTATACATGGAACTACATGTTCAAGAGTAATTTGTTGCTTCAATTGGCTGTCTCTTTCAACTGCTTTTCCCTTATTTTCACCTCTAAAGTGGGTTGATCAGTGGGGTGCTTATCAGTTTGCCTGGCACGGCCAGACTGTTCTCCCTGTGTTTTTCAAACACTGAGAGTATAGTCTGGGACCCAGCCCATTAACGGCCTCTCGAGCAAGTACAAAATCAATCGACAAATCAGATTCGTTTATTTGCGTGACGTGTTCTTAACGAGCAACGTCACTCTTCCGCGTCGGAAGTCGTCTCCGCAACAACACAGATGGCGAACAGGAGAGCCGAGAATATGTTCCAATCCACGGTAAAATCAGTTTTAAATGACCAAAAACACATCAACACAAGTCATTGACAACAGTCTGTCTCGCACTAGCCATGTTGAATAAACTCCGCTCTCCTCGTATGTTTACTTCTGCGCGCAAGTCCCTCGTCCCGCCCGTCGCTGATTGGTCCACTCCGCTGTGTTTGGTGTGGCTTGCTCCGCCCTGGAAATTGGATCTGCTTAATGGTGGCCAGACTCAATAGCTGGAACAGCGGTGAATCTGGAGTACCAGGCTACTTATCAGTGGGTTGAGCAATTATGGGAAAAAAAATTTCAATCCACATTAAACTTTTTATCTCGATTATGATTTATGTATGATTATTGGAAAATAATATCTGCATAAGCTGCAAATCAAAAATATTTTCAGATAAATAATGTAGAAAATACATTGAACATACACATACATACATGCAGTGGGGCAAATAAGTATTTAGTCAACCACTAATTGTGCAAGTTCTCCCACTTGAAAATATTGGAGAGGCCTGTAATTGTCAACAAGGGTAAACCTCAACCATGAGAAACAGCATGTGGAATAAAAAAAAACAGAAAATCACATTGTTTGATTTTTAAAGAATTTATTTGCAAATCATGGTGGAAAATAAGTATTTGGTCAATACCAAAAGTTGATCTCAATACTTTGTTATGTACCCTTTGTAGGCAATAACAGAGGCCAAATGTTTTCTGTAACTCGTCACAAGCTTTTCACACACTGTTGCTGGTATTTTGGCCCATTCCTCCATGCAGATCTCCTCTAGAGCAGTGATGTTTTGGGGCTTTCGTTGGACAACGCAGACTTTCAACTCCCTCCACAGATTTTCTGTGGGGTTGAGATCTGGAGACTGGCTATGCCACTCCAAGACCTTGAAATTCTTCTTACGAAGCCACTCCTTTGTTCCCTGGCTGTGTGTTTGGGATCATTGTCATGCTGAAAGACCAAGCCACGTCTCAGCTTCAATGCCCTTGCTGATGGAAGGAGATTTTCACTTAAAATGTCTCCATACATGGCCCCATTCATTCTTTCCTTTACACAGATCAGTTGTCCTGGTCCCTTTGCAGAAAAACAGCCAAGAGCCATGATGTTTCCCCCCCCCATGCTTCACAGTGGGTATGGTGTTCTTCGGATGCAATTCAGTATTCTTTCTCCTCCAAACACGACAACCTGTGTTTCTACCAAAAAGTTCTATTTTGGTTTCATCTGCCCATAACACATTCTACCAGTCCTCTTCTGGATCATCCAAATGCTCTCTAGCGAACCGCAGACGGGCCTAGACGAGTACTGGCTTCAGCAGTGGGACAAGTCTGGCAGTGCAGGATTTGAGTCCCTGGCGGCGCTTTGTGTTACTGATAGTAGCCTTTGTTACTGTGGTCCCAGCTCTCTGTAGGTCATTTACTACGTCCCCCCGTGTGGTTCTGGGATTTTTGCTCACCGTTCTTGTTATCATTTTGACGCCACGGGGTGAGATATTGCATGGAGCCTCAGATCGAGGGAGATTATCAGTGGTCTTGTATGTCTTCCATTTTCTAATCATTGCTCCCGCAGTTGATTTCTTTACACCAAGCATTTTACCTATTGCAGATTCAGTCTTCCCAGCCTGGTGCAGGTCTACAACTTTGTCTCTGGTGTCCTTCGACAGCTCTTTGGTCTTGGTCATAGTGGAGTTTGGAGTGTGACTGACTGAGGTTGTGGACAGGTGTCTTTTATAACGATAATGAGTTCAAACAGGTGCCATTAATACAGGTAACTAGTGGAGCCTCGTTAGACTACATTAGAAGAAAGACCTATTTGACAGCGAAAAATCTTGCTTGTTTGTAGGTGACCAAATGCTTATTTTCCACTGTAATTTGGAAATAGATTCTTTAAAAATCAAACAATGTGATTTTCTGTTTTTTTTCCCCCACATTCTGTCTCTCAGGGTTGAGGTTTACCCATATTGACAATTACAGGCCTCTCTAATCTTTTCAAGTGGGAGAACTTGCACAATTGGTGGTTGACTAAATACTTATTTGCCCACTGTAAATACATTTTAATTATTGGATTAATGCATTCATAGGTATTTGGTTTCAAAAGTCTAAAGTTACAACATGCTCTAGCCTTCTTTCCTTCTGCCCCAGGCTGTTTACAAGTAGAAAAAAAGCAGCATGTGTTTTTTTTTTGTTTGTTTGTTTTGTTTGACTGTCAAAGCTTTCCAGTTAAATACAGACTGTGTCCTGGAACCTCTCACTCAGCAGCGTCTTACTCACGTTTTGCTGGTTCTTAGTTTCCAGCAGAGTTGACTACATTTCTCACAGTTTAACTAATGATAAGAGTAGAAAACACACTGCAAATTTATAATCATACCATTAATAAGTCTGTCATCTTACTTACTTACTTACTTACTAACTTACTTACTTACTTACTTACTTACTTTCAGTGAGCTATTTTTCTAATTTCAAGAAATCTGAGTCAAATTTACCTGAAGCACTGGCAGCCAATTTCACTTATTTCTAGTGGATTTAGACTGAAAACAAGGGAATTTGACTAATTTTAAGGAGGTGTATTTTTTGCAGTGTACTTGAGTTTTGCAGGTTAACAAGTTCACACAGTTTAATGCTATGCTAACTCTGATGCAGGTCGACCTGTCAGTAGCAAAATGAGTGGCGTGTTCGCCACCGTCCACAATATTGACGTCTGTTGGGAGCGCAGGGGTAAGGGGGGTGGTCTAGTCATCAGCCAATCAAATGTGCGTTTGAGAGGGGTAGGGGTAGACTGGCACATTCAGCAAGAAAAAGGGGTAAATGTACTGTAAGTCTGAACGTAATTAGAATAATTCACTTAATAATAGTTGGGTCAATTCTATCCATACAACATATGGCATATAAGACAATCTAAATGACTATTATAGCTGAAGTCATTATATAATGCAAATAAGATTGCTTAAAAGTCGGTGAGGACAATTTGAGAATGCTGAAAAGTTGGTAGTGTTTTGTCCCTACCATCCCTATGCAAACCTACGCTACCCTTGGATTGAACATAAATAAAGGTTGTTGTTTTTGGTTTTTGTTTTTTACTGCAATGCAGTCCAGAAATGCTTGCATTAAATTTGATAAATTTGGCAAAATAGGGTTAAAATGTATTTCCCCTATTTTAATCATCCATACTGGCTTCTGCTTGACTTGCACACTTTCCCTTACTCCACCCTTCTCATCCTCAGTTTGCAATCAAGACTACCCATGTGAGGGCATGAGTCGTCACGCTACCTTTGAGAACTTTGGCATGGCCTTCCTGACTTTGTTTCAAGTCTCTACGGGCGACAACTGGAATGGCATTATGAAGGTGTGTTCATTTTTCTGCATGCTCACTTCATCAATAGCAGATGGACCGTACCATCTCTGTAATACTTAGTGTCTGAAACGATTTAACTCAAATCGTTCAACCAAACACCGACAAGATGCCCGGAGAGCGACAAAAGATAAACTATCCTCTATCTTAATCATGACTTCCGCTGGAAGAGAAATGTGCTGGCTCAGCGACGGCTACACAAATTTCCGCTCTGATGGGTCGGGAAGTGACTGTGGCTCATTGCGCATTCACACAAAACACTAATTACCCTTGAACGCACACCTCCTGCAGCTATCCTCTCTCCTAATATACACCTATGCTGCATGGACTAGTGGATATTATGTGATTGAGGTGCAGCTAGTGTGGATGATGCTTAACCATCATCCTCTCCTCCCGCCTGAGAAAATCTCTGAACATGAAGGGGATAAAAGAGCCATTTGGAAAATACATAAGAAATAAAAAAATATTGAGAAACAAGATGCAAAAATAGTGTTGTGTGAAGGAGCTTAGTGAGTAAAATGTCAGGCCAAATTAGACTTTAAAAAAAAGATCAGCTTCAGTTCAGAGGGCTTTTGTGGTCACAGTCTGGGTGAGATATTCATACTTCCTCCAGAAAACACTTGTCACATTGCTTCTATCCGCCAATGAGCTGTGATACACGCATGTAACCACAGTGGGAAAACCACAGGATAATTAGGCTTAACACACAAGAGGGAGTGATATTATACTGTATATTATTACAGCTATGATTCAGTTGTAAGTATAAAGCCGCAAATAATTATCATAACTTCAAGTGTGATATTTTGCGCAACAGTTCTACAAGAGCCAAGTATTAGTTAAAAAGTGTCAACAACAAATCATGATTTGTGTGTTTATTTAATCTTTTGTTTCCCAGTTCTAACATCACAAATGCTGTAGTTCCGCAAACAGTGATTAGCCATGGAGCCTTAAGTGCGTTCTGTATCAGGGTTATCAAACTAACATTAGCTTAAAAAATGTACGTAGATGCAAGAGTAGTCTCTTATATCATGTGATTTTCAAGTTCGACTATTTATCCACTCCATATAAAGTTGTGCTTAGTGGTGAAATGTCCTTTAGTACATTTTTTGCGTATCTGTACTTTACTTGACTCTAAATGAAGTGGTACGTTTTACTTCACCACATTTTACAGAACGTATCTATGTACTTTTTACGCCACTGTTTTTCAAATTTATGCCTGCATTACATGTTAATTTAGCTTGTTTTGTTTTTTACTCATTGAGAATTGATAGTTTCATTTTAGTATTTTTTTTTCATTGTAACGTAATTTGTTTAAAAGTTTAAAATATGTGAGTGAATTTTAAAGTCTTTTTTTAAACTAAATATTAGACATCAATTAATGATTCTAAGCTAAAAATGACAGGTATTTCAAATTATAAATATAATTGCTTACCTTCTTTTTATGGCTGGGTTGAAATAAAAGCGGTTGCGCGGTGTCTGTAAATGGGGGTCTCCAGGGTAAAACGGACAAATTAAGAATAGTTTAGGGGCTTAATGCACCATGAAACTACATTGGCAGCATATGTACATATTGTTCTATCAAACACAACAGTTCTTTTTGCTTAAAATACAGCAGTTTATTTTAAAGAGGGGTGCAAGAGCAGAAACTGCTTTTTCAGCCTTGTCTGTGTTTTCCACCATGTACCTATATCAGAGGTTGTGCTAGACTTTTTCGTTGTCTGTCATTTTGACTGACAGGGTCATAAAAATCCGGTCATAATCTATTTTTACCCGTCACTTAAATTTTTAAAATGATGATAATGCCATTGTGGTGACCCTTTGTTTGGCATAATTCACCTTCCGTACTTGTGTGTCCATTTGGCCGAGCGCGTTACCGGCTACGACAATCACGTGACAGAGACACTTAAGAGCCGCGCGCGGTCCCCTCACTATCCACTCGCTCTCGCTATATGATTGGCCGAAGAGTCGAAATGCTCTCCCGTGAAATGCCTGTTTAAAAATCTTCCCGTTGTTACTTCTTGTGTTCGCTTATACAGTAAGTGCCCATTTAAAAAGGAAAAGCGATGGATGATACTACACACAGAGCGTATTATTAACAAATGTTAAAGTTGTATAATCATATAGCGAGAATAAGGAACGTCACTGACAAGCGCAGGCCCCCGCGAGTGGATAGTGAGGGGAATAGGATAGTGCGCCTACAGCTAACAAGACTCTTAACACTGCATACCGCTTCAACATATTCAATAGTATTTAGTTTTCATTCATTTTAAATTAATATTCTGTCCGAACAAGCTTAACAGAGAATCCACACCGTGCCATCACACATCAAGCAGATGAATATGTAACTTTTTCTCCGCAGTGACAAAAACAGCTGACTGTGGCCCCAGTATGTAGGGCTTTTTGAAGAAACTTCGGACACTCAGTTGTCTTGACATTTTTCAGAGTAAGGCCAACGACGTCATGCATCAAGAGAGACAATAGCTAATTAATATGCTCACTCGCCACCCTGTGGTCTGGGGTGTGAATTGCAACCGGTCAAAATGACGGATGGACTTCAGTATTTTCCGTCACCGTTTTAAAAAATCGGTCAACGACGGAAAATATTCGGTTAACGCGACCCCTGACCTATTTATATATTTACTTGTACTTTTTTACTTTTATTTCAGTAATTTTTTTCTTAGATACTTGTACTTTTACTTAAGTAACTTTTTGCACCTATATCTGTACTTTACTTGAGTTTAAAAAAAAAAAAGAAAAGAAAAAGAAAAATGGGAGTACTTCATCCACCACTGGTAATGCCATTATATGTAAAACAGCAACACTATTTGTGGGCCAAATTCAATCAATTCAAATACAATACATCGTTATTGTGAGATATCATGATACGTTTATCTCAACAAGTTGCTACTATTCTCCTGCCAAGAATTGTTACATATGGGTACGTACTAAAAGGCTGGCACTGTTTAATAATGGAACCAACAGATTGCTATAGAAATGTTCAGCTACAAATTGTGTATGTTAAGAAAGCCACTTATTTGTTTACAAATGAGCTGAATCGCAAAAATCTCAACAGGTGTTTAAACTATGATACAGATAATACATATGCTATTATATCAGTTATTATTATTTTAAGTATTTAGGATTGGGATTAAAACTCTTCCTCACGCTACCTCTCTTACTGTGGCAATATATTATGTGCTGTATACGACTGACATACAGATATTTTAAAGTTTTCAATTAATTTTTTTACCAATTAATTTTGTGCAATGATCATCCTTCTCCTTTTTTTCTATTCTCTGTGTCCAGGACACATTGCGGGAATGCCCACCAGATCATGCTACTGATGTGGACTATGCCTGCAATCCTAGCCTTCAGTTTATCTCGCCCATGTACTTTGTCTCCTTCGTGCTCACCGCCCAGTTCGTGCTCATCAATGTGGTGGTGGCCGTGCTGATGAAGCACCTGGACGACTCCAACAAGGAGGCCCAAGAGGAGGCGGAGATGGATGCAGAAATTGAGCTGGAGCTGGCCCAGGGCACCCTCTGTTGCATGGGCGCCCCCGGCTGCGGGGGCGGAGGGATGGAGAAAGGTGCCGTCGCCCCCGGATTGGCCCACGGTAGTGACGGCTGCAGGAAGGAGCGAGGAGGACGAGGAGAGAAGGGAGTGAGGGCTCGTACGGCATCCAATGTACACACGGCACCCTACAGTGCTTCCGACTCCAACCGGCCATTGTATTCACCAGCACATGAAGTGAGTGTCTTCCTTCTTGTGTGTGTCTATGTGCGAGTGTTTATGTGTAAACAACAAAGACTTATTCAGATCTTTGGCCCGCTCATTCTATATAAAAAGTTGGGGTTGGGTCAAGAGTAGTTTCGTGGGTTAGGATGAGTCAGTGTTCACCTGACATGGCTTATTGCCGTGCCCAAAGAGACATCATCATTTTATGTACCAGTACAATGAAATTATAAATCACTGACTTTGCAGCCTTGACACTGATTTGATATGAATGTCTAAAAAAGTGCCATACAATTTACAACCAAAGTAAAATTGAGACATCCCTGCTTGTATATTCTCAGTGCATCATTTTATACTGAGAAAACAAAACAAAATTGTGAATTGTGATTTGATTAACGCTGACACAAGAGACTCGTTGCTTTTTTTTTTTTTTTTTTTTTAAGTCAAATTGACAGCCATATTTTACGGCTGTGTTCTCTCTTTACAATTCACTTTTTTCCATTTTTTCATCTTGTATCTTAATTTTATTGAAGCTTTTAGGGCTTGTCGTAAACATCTGTGGGCAGGATATGCTTTGGGGCACTGTTGTCCATAGAGGATAGAAGTATTTTGGGATGCCCTAACCCTGATCCTAAATGATTACAAGTTTCACCACCATCACTTTCCAGTGATTGCAGACTGGGTTGCGTAAGGTCAAACAAATCAGACAAGCAACGGATTAATTGTGGCCCCGAAGTAGCTGTACTTGAAGTACTTGAATAGAAATAAAAGCTCTAAGCAACCTCTGCATCAGTAGAAGACAGTGGATTGTGGTTGCAATCATTTAACAATCACTTGGCTGCAGAAAGGTGTATGCCACCCTCCCCCTCTTTTTTACGCGCGTTCTGACACAGTTCATTCATTTCATGAGTTACTAATGATACCAGCACACACTAAGATGAGTCATCAGCTGCCTTTCTCCTTCTCTTCAAACTATGCAGTCAGACACATATGTAGAGCCATTTTTATCTCACCGCCGGCTGATATAGGGACGTATTGCCGACGAGGGAGAACACGAATCTTGCTAGCGGTCTCTCTCAAGTGATTTGCATTAAGGCATCTGTAATTTATTCAGTCTCAGGGTGTAGTGTGTATTTGTATATGAGTGT
This sequence comes from Corythoichthys intestinalis, assembly GCF_030265065.1. Classification (NCBI taxonomy): domain Eukaryota; kingdom Metazoa; phylum Chordata; class Actinopteri; order Syngnathiformes; family Syngnathidae; genus Corythoichthys; species Corythoichthys intestinalis. The sequence goes on from NC_080410.1 coordinate 21,101,458, forward strand.
GTTTGTTTAGTGAAGTAGGACTCAAATTAACACCAAGTGGGCATGTCTAAGGGAGCTGAAAAATTCAGATATCGTAAAGTCAAAATACTGAAAAACAGATGCAAAGCAAATGACTGTAAGGCAGAAAGAAACTGTTTCCATAAATGCTGCATCAATAAGGATATACGATTATGGAATATGGATGTGAGCTAAAGTTTAACATGAGTATGCTCCTATAGAAATTCTTGAGAAATTTGGTCGAATGGTGAATTATACAGCAGTGGACTTTCAAGGTTCAATGTAAACATCTTTAACTTGACTTAAAGCGGAAGTTCAGGATTTTTGACATTAGGCTTAATCTTCAAGTTAACAGGGGTTTAGTTGGTAGAGTTGATTTCAACAAATTATGTTTCGTTTGCAAGTGATTTGTCCGTTTCGGGACTCCGGAGTGGCTAAGCTAGCGCGAGTCAATGGCACCATTATAGCACGCCAATAAAATTTTAAAAAACGATACAGATTTACGTACAGATCCAACATAGTCAAATAAATTCCAAACACAGATCATTGTTTCAAAACACCCATGCAGCCAAAACAATGTGAAGGAATTTACGCCCCCCACCGGCCAAGCCGCACAGCAACGGTGACAGCCAAACGGAAATGGTGCTCCGCTGTTCACCGCCTCCGCGAGCCAAACCGGGAGGAAGCAAAACGCCGCGCGTTCCTGTATTAACCCTTTGCACTGACTCCAAGTTCCAAAAGTTTGAAGAAGGCTCACCCAAAACAGACGACGGCTACATAGAAATGTTTTCGAGGAGCGACAAATTGTTATCTCAGTGTTCAGTCTTTTTTAACGCTGCGGTGGAGTGGGCCGGGCCGAAGGCGGTGGGACGTGGTTGCCACGGTGACCGACGCAGGTCTTGACCTCCCAGGCGCCCATGCTATCAAGTTGTTGGTAGGGCAGGAGCACCCGACCCCTACCGGAGTGCTGGTGACGCTTTTTCTTCACCTATCAGGCAATAAGCTCGTTCAGTTTACTGTGTCTAAGGGCATGGGGCTTGTTTCTTTAAATTATGGTTAAGTGCTTTACTATAATAAATGAGTTAGACTAATGCAACGAGTTATATTGAGTTAGACTAATGCAACGAGTTATATGGTGTCTAAGAGAAAAGTAATTATTCCCTTCAAATGTCACACAAAACTGCCGAAATTCATTTCATTCTGCAGGACTATTTTTTAGATGCGTAATACGACCCCAATAAAGAGAAGTTATTCGGTCACTCGTTCTCACGCCTCATTCGGGGAAGGTGGGCAGTCGGACTTATCCCGCTTGGAGGGTACCAGTTCCGAGCTTAAAGCATTTTAAACTAATGTAAACAGCAAAGATGGCTAATCGCCACGAGTTGTCTTTTATTTTAGCCTTCAAAAGACATTTTGAGCTCCAGCAAACCTGACTTCTCATAAGCGATCAAATAGTGGAGGCGTACTGATGATATTTTTCCAGATTAGAGGTTGGAAACTCTGACTTCCCACCTTCCTTGAATCCAGCATCAGTCTGGTGAGTTAACTGACGGCTGGCAACATGGCGAAATGTGCATTTCGAGGCTGTGAAAAAATACAGAAGAAACGGGCAAAGGAAAGTTTCCACAAATTCCCTATGAAGAATGAGGAACAATATAAACTTGTCACTTGCTGCTGGCTACGACATAAAAAAAATCAGCGTTAAAAAAAAATGATATGATATCACTCCGCCCTGCTCCTCTGCAGAGCTTCTAGATTACAAATGTTGCTGTTTATACTGAAATTATTAACATGCAATGGTAAGTTTTAATAACTTTATCCTGAAAACATAGCCAACACTATTGATCGCATGGGTCATCGATGATTTTCATGTGTGCATATGTTGTTTTTTATTGGCATGCTATAATGGTGCCATTGACTCGCGCTAGCTTAGCCACTCTGGAGCCCTGAAACTAACAAATAGCTTGCAAACAAAACGGAATTTGTTGAAATTAAGTCCACCAACTAACTAAACCCCCGCTAACTCGAAGATTAAGCCTAATGTCAAAAATCCTGAACTTCCTCTTTAATGTCAGGGTCAGGGTGAAACCGAAAATGAAAAGAATGGCAAAAAGCATCTGGTTCTTGCAATTTTGATAAAATAATTTTCACATTTGATTAGGGTGATCTTTTTTTTAACATATGAGATGGGCAAATGCAATAAATTGTGAGACAGTACACATCTAAAATGTTTTAATCGAGCTAATTGACAAAGTTATTGCCTGTCTGTGAAAATGTGGTCTAGTTCTGTCAAAACAAATATGTCAGCATTTACACTAATCTCTTCCAGGGCAGCTATTGTTTACAAGATGGCTGTCGCTTGTTTGTATTACATTATAAACTGTCGCCTTAATCTCATCAAAGCAATTGGATCAGTATGTTAATCCAGTCTTGGCAGTTTAGAGTTTAGATGCATTTGTAAAATTACATACATTTAATCATGCCAATCTAGCTGGTTTTAATGATTAGATTTGTTTAATTGATTTGATCCGATGATTGATGATAACTTGCAAGCCAAGCAAGCTTCCATGTGCTGGATTAAACAACAAAGTTTAGTTTCTAGCGCAACACTATGTATAGATATCACTGTCGAAGGCAGTCCGAGCCCCATACACACGTCAAGTTAGAAACGGTAGAGCGAATTGGAGAAGAGATAATAGCTCAGCCAGTGACAGTCAGATAGAGGTTGTAATTAATTTCAGCTCTCTCTCTCTCTCCCTTTGTATCTCAACTTTAACTCCCAGTAGACAGGCCTTATTGTTGTCCAGTAACGCTGTTATTAATAGAGGCCAATACATAGGCCATGGCAGTCAATCAAACATTATCTTTATATCGGGCCACCTACACAGACTAGACTATCTTTTAAATGTCTGTGAGAGAAAATAGGGTAAAAGGAGGGTTTGTTGCATAATTAAATTTAGTAATATTGCCAGATTTTTTAATTAATGAATGCTCGGACCACATTGAAAAGAAGAAGGTAGTGTAAATCGTACTAGGTATTACAAGAGGTGGGAGACAGAATATTATGGGAAAACAATTCTGATATGAAATAGATTTTATTTTCCAACACACGCTGTAAAATAGTGAGTCGTAAAGTTTACCGTCATAAAAATGAAACATTTTTGTGCATGATTTTTGTAGTTCTAGAGTTCTTTCCAGTGTGGCCTTTGCACTTGAGAATTATGTAAGCCTCAGGCAGGATTAATTTTAGTATTTTGGATTGCATCAGAAATCTGACTTGCACAGCATGTTCAGAAAATGAAATGAGTGTGTGCACATAATGAACAAAAGCAGCAATGGCCTTGTTCACGTAGAGATCAATATTCTCAAAAGAGAGCGCCGCAAATCACACAACCCATGTGATAAATATGAATGCCTATTTCTCATTTAGCACTACGTATAATTATACATCTTAGAATGCTTTAAGTCTGAATTAAGTCTAGCGCCCATACTTTCACAATGAATTGTACTTGCTGAAGGGTACTTGTATCATACAGTAAAACTTTATTAAAAAAGTTTATTTTAAAGTCATTTCTCGTATATTTTCTACTCGAACTGGTGATAGTCTAGTTTCTGCTATGAAATCTAGACTGGGTGAATCTTAAGGCTTTCAACCTAATAGTGCCCGAAGCACAAACATTTGCTTGAAACTGAAACAAGGTATTGCGCTAACTAAATGAGGTGATTTATCAGATGTAATTGCACAATTCTCCACGCTTGCTGTTTTGAAAAGAAAAAGATCTTACCTGGCTAATGAGGGTTTAAAGTGGTCCTGTTGTGAAAACAGCAGAATTCGTATGGAAGATTTGCTGCGGATGATACTGTATGTGTGCTGAGAATTCCTTTATTTTATGACTTTGGAGAGATTTGTAAAGGATGAAGGATGCTCTGTAGTGTAACAGACATGACAGTGAGTTTGTATCTTTCCATGCACAAAGGCATTCTTTTAAACCCTGACGTCTGTCTTTGCATTTCCCTGCGTGTTCTTTGTTCTTGCATGTCGGCATGTGCACACCTTTGTGCCTGCGTGCAATTCTGGTCTGCTGGCCTGCGTCCCGTGTGTGTGTGTCTCCGTGCGTGTACGCATGTGTGTGTGCGCGTGCATATGTGCGTGTGTGTTCCAGGAGAGCCAGTGGTTGGACAGCGTATCTCTCCTGATCAAGGATACATTAGAAGGGGAGATGCTGATGATCGACAATCTCTCTGGTTCTGTCTTCCACCATTACTCCTCCCCTCTACCCATCTGTAAAGACTGCAGGGGCCACCCACAAGAGGTACCACCCTCATGTCACGTTAGCACGTGCACTTATGCAGCACATGTCAGGAGAAGAACCACTGGCCTCCTTATGCTTTTGAAATTTGAATTAGGATATATTTCTGTAGTTGTCTATAATATAAAGCAGTGTTTTAAGCCTTTGGCTGTACAGTACATAGCTTTAAATAATCATTTTCAGGGTCAAACTACCATAAAAGCATAATCTATTACATCTATTAATGTTCAAAATTACTTTTTAACACATCATACATACGTAAAAACATGCTGTTACATCATCACTCACAACCTTGGTCATGCTGGCAAGCACGACTTCTTCGCACAATGCCACCAGACCCTTAAACACTTGGCATCCGCTAGTGTAACAAAGCCTTAAGTTGATTCAACTGTTAAGGTCGCACCAAATATGCAAAAGTCTAATGTAACATTCCAGATTATACAACCCTATACTCATCCAATTTTGGGAACAGACACAGTCAGTACAACGTGCTTGAAATATCTACACACAAACATTTCCGTCAAAGATATGTGTGTATTATGTAGAACCATAGAGGTCCTCTAAAGTTCAGAGCGGATGAGGCTCTAACATTCAATTCTGATTTACAAATTTATGAGCCGAACGCAGTGGCACATTTAATAATATCCTGACATTAAAAACTGGTATTTTCTGACACGTTTTAAAAAGATTCATTAAATCTAACTTCTTACTTAATTGATCAGATCAGATCCTATTTGGATTGAATCCAGTGGTGAGATTTTTTCTGATTGGATATCTTCCTTGTTTGGCTTCCTTCAAGAGCCATGTTTTAGAAGTATTCGACTGCAGTTGTTGCTCCTTTTTCTGCACAAATGTGATAACAAATTTTTATCTTCCTCCTGACTCATTTTTGCTTTTGTGCAATAGAAATATGAATAGTCCCTTACAAAACTGAGGGGGTAACAACATACTAGATTAAGCATTTTTATTTGTTTTTGAGCGTATAAATTAATAATTCAACAATAATTGTTTTGAACTAAAGAAAACATTTGTAAGCAGTTTTCATCAGACATTAGGACAACCCTGCAGCTCGCTCCTGCAGTCGAACAGTAAATATTAAATTCACATTTTGGGCAAAAAAAAAAAAAAAAAAAAGAAAAAGAAAAAAGAAACATGGACAGTTTAGATTTTAAAAAAAATAAAATAAAATTAATGTAAAACTAAGTCAACATGGCCAGATTTGAACCTAATTAGTTTGTTTTTCTGTCTTTATGGAGGAGGTCAGACTTTGCCTTCTCTGACTGCACCAGCCCTGATGTACAAAACTATGGTGTCCGAGATTGTACATGTTACCAACTAATAAAATGGTCTCGTTATCACACACACATTTATATGGAAGAGCATTTCAGCATAGTATGTTACACACTCCGGGCTTCATTGATCTTATAATGCACAGTGAATGGAAAGTGTTATACAAGCTCAAAAAAGCATGTTCAAGTACACTTATGTCAAAAACTCAATTTCCATCTGTTAGTCAATTCACTTCGTAATATCAACTTTCCACACAAGCGCACATGTAGATGAATGAGGCCCACGGCATGTAACTTCCCCCCCTAACATGCATGTGTGCAACTCTCTCCTACTAGTTGTGGGTTGTTTTGTTGACAGCAGGTTGCACATACCAGATAAACTTGCCAACTTGTTGTCCTGTGCCAGTGTTTTCCATCACTGTGACAAAGTGCAGCGGGCCAGCTCAGAGGAAGCAATAACTGGGCTCAACACCTCCTCACCTGTCAATGCTGTTTTCTACCTGTCTGCAGATGCTGTCAAACCATCAATCTGCCCCTATCCCTCCTCTCCATACTTCTTCTTTCCTTTGGTCAATCTTTCTCTGCTGTATTAACCTTTATCAGTGTGTCTGTGTGTGAGAAGGTGGGTGTTCCTCAGACAGCATCCGTCCATCATCGCCTAGAGTTGTGTGCACCTTTTTGTTTTTGTGTTTGCGGGGGACACAACAAAGGTGCAATGGGACACAATATCCATCAGGGTACTACCTAATGAGGACGTGGGATCATCCCCAGGGTGAGGCTGACTACATTTCAGTCTGCAGGGGGCTGTTGAATGTTGCAGAGAAGGTGTTCTGTTTTATTCCGTTTTTACACTCCCTACACACACGTACGCATTTCACAACTTGTCTTCGCGTGCTATTTGTGGAAGACACCCTCTTATGAGGGGCACCATTAGTTTCAAAAGCTACTTTTATAAGGTTTATTAAGCTGAACAAATGGTAACATAAAAGGTATGGCAAAGAAAGTTACAAAAAATAGCATTGCACAGGAAGGAACATAAAAGAATGTGACATCAAATGAACACCTTTATGTAGGTAACATTGTCAAAATCAAATAGTTTACATATTTTGCTTCACTGTTATTCAGAGAGCAAAATATGATTGTTATTTTAATTAAGCGGAACCACATCTTACAGTTGAACCTCCAACTCCAACTATTTGTTTCATAAAAAAGCGGTTGAATTTTTACATGGAAATTTATCTAAAGTTTGTTTTTTGACATTCCAAATTTCCATCTAATGCAATCATGGGAAAACCCAAAACATTAAGGCATGAATTACCACTTATGGAGCATTCTACACTGGAGGTTTTCCTGTGTAGTTGTGCTTGGATTTTCATGCCAATGGGCACTAGAATTAGATTATATATTTAGTTTTAAAATTTATACCACCTGCATTTGGAAACATCACATTGTGTAGACTATGCGCTGTTGCTACTGGACGGATTGTCAGTTAAGACGAAAGTAGAAGTAGCGTTGCTTATACTAGTATAAAATATCCTGTTTTCAAGTAAGTATTGTAGGATTTGAGGTGAGGGGGAGCAATGCTCTTTATTCTGTAAGGTTTTTAATGAATTAGTTACTTTGTACCTCCACCTTTGTTTCCTAATTACTCGGAAATTATGGCAGAGTATTGTGTGTTTAAAACACTGTAATTTTGTCAACTGGGTAATGTGCTACAGGACAGTTGAAGTACAATGCTTGACTTTATTATTATTAATTTCCTAGTGAGTTCTGCTGAGAACAGATTGAACAATTAAGCTGTCAAAAACTGGGATCCAACCTTTGTGGTGTTGTAACAATAATAAGTCAGACATTGGCCTCTATTTGCAGTGATGTGATGTAAATAAAGTATAATATGCATAGTGTAATCTAGCAAAGAAGATTAATTACATTCTGCTCAGGTCTTGTCAACCTATACCCCCTGCCTAGGATATCAATAACTGAGGTCACTCCCTTACACCAGATCCGGATGGCGGAGATCGAGCAGATTTCACTGAAGTCAGAGCTACTCTCAGACAAGTCTTCTTCACCCGCCCTCCCAGATGACCTCAGCCTCGACGAGCACACGGCCTACCAGCTGCTTGTGAAAGAAAGCAAGGTTGGTGGTGGATACAGTGAGGTGAGAGCAGGATAAAGTCTAGAAAACGTTTAAGTGGTGTGGTATTTATGCAAGGCAGACATCGAGCGCATACAATCTATCTGCCTTGTGAGTGATTGGCAACCCCTTTATGACATACTCCGTTTTTCACCTAAAGTAAAGTCATATGGAAAGTTATAGAGGATATGAGTTATCAGTATTGAAAATAGATGGACGACAGAGGTAACATGGCATTTGGAATTAGGTCTATTTGGGGCAAGACAAATCATTAAAAAGTACAGTATGTCTAAAATGATATGCTCAATATTTAATAGAAATCAATCAAGTTGTGAAATGACAAAATCAGGTCTGGAAATCATCCAATAACTGAGTTAATCCATAACTTCTGAAATAGAGCTCATCGTTAATGATTATATTGGCCAGCTGCTTAGTGAATGATTCATTAGAAAGATCATTGCTGAAATCACTACATTATAGAATTACAACAGTTAAAAGATTATTAAGACAGTTGTCGTGTTAATCGAATCCTTTGTGAAAGTGGATTTTTCACGGGTTTGTCAATCCATAATTAATACAGGACAATTTCAGGTGGGAAATCACCCCCCCCCCCCCCCCCCCCCCCATATAATCAAATGATTTCCAAGGCCGTATGACATTATTTGTCATATTGTGGCCATGTGGCCCAGCACACGCTACCTTCCAAACATGCACTGTCCATTCCAACTGCATCACTTTATTTCTGTAATTCCTCCAAGTATTAATTTGTATTTGGTACAATACACTATACTTCCCCATGAGTGTAAACACTCCAGTGTACTGATTCATTCTGTAGTCATTTCAGGAGGTTATAATAAATGACCATTCGAAGTTTTTTAATGGCTATGTTGCACTCTCCAATGAACTATAAATCTTAGCTTCCCAAGTATCGTAACTTCCTAAGTATATATTATATGTATTCGTTTTTATCAGTTGTGGAATCCTTTTGCCCATAAGGCCACTCACAGTAGGCAACGTATGTTGTCTTTCAGCCCATTTCACTCCTAGTGTTAGTACTCTAATAAATAATAGTCTACCTTTTTCAAAATATTTTAGTTGGTCAATTTTGCTTGCCTCCGCAAACAGCTGGATTTTCATTCATACGCGGCTGACTGGATGAAAGTTGAATCTTTAATGTTTACATTTAAACTAGGCCTGAACGATATTGGAAAAAACTATTGCTGCGATTTTTTGGGGGGTTTGCGATATTATATTGCGATATTAATTTTTTTTTTTTTTTTTTTTTTCTAAATTTCACTAGATGACATGAATAGCTGTTTGGAAAGACTTTGGATGACTCTCAATGACCAGTTTACAGTGATCCCTCGTTTTTCACGGTTAATAGGGACCAGAACCTGCCGCGATAAGTGGAAAAACTGCGAAGTTGCGCACCCCAAATGTTTATTTTTTTTTTGTGTGTGTGCTCAATGTATTTATTCAGATTTAGCATTGGAAAGAGATACATATAAGGCATGTTTTTTTCTCACATTTTCCCCAAAGTATGATTTTTAAAAATGTGTGTGTGTTTGTGTGTATATATATATATAATGTATACATATATATATATATATATATATATATATATATATACATATTAATAAATTGTTTTAAGCACTTCAAATGTAATAATTATGATCAGTTTTAAACATAACTGTCCAAATCATTTTTGAACAAGAATAAAGTACTGCAGTAGAAAAATGCTTGGCTTTATTAAATACTTCTGTTTATCTACTTTAGCTGTGACTCTTGGTGGACATGTAGAAATTACAAACTCCTCATGATCGCTTCTGGCATTTAATTTATATGTCTCAATCGTCTCCACACACACACACACACACACATTCATTCCAAAGCGGCTTCCTTGCAGAAACTGTTTCACAAGTTAAACAATGATTGACAGCTGCTGCGCTGTGATGTCCGCTTCTTTGGCAAGATCAAAGATACCAGCATCGTTAACTTTAATAAGCAAGTGCTGCAGTGACTGTAAGGTTCAAAGAGCGTGTGAGGCTCTGCGCAGAGCAGAAAGCAGGGCGTATGTGGATTTAAAAAAATAAAAACTATCACACGTCCTTGCGATGGGACTATCGCGCACGCACACATTGCGATGGCGATGTTTAAACGATATATCGTTCAGGTTTAATTTAAACTCTTCACTTTCATTGGCCATTAGTGAGAGTATGTGTCATTGGACAAGTATTTCTCTTAAGACTTCATGTGGCCATAAGCGAATAGATGTGTAGGAAGTATAAGGGGCAGTTTACATTGCGACTCTGCGAGACAAAGACGCAATGACTGAGTAGCGGACGCGCCTCACGTGCATATGGTGTCGGCGAAGACGGAAGGCAAAGACGAAAAATTCTGAATCCTGCCACCAAAGTGGAAGAATCCGGTTGCGGGGGGTTGAGGGGGGCCTCCTCGGCATGCATATCAAAGGCTCCTGCAGCGCGAGACCGCGGCGTTAACATCAGCACTCGTACACGTCACATTGGGCGTGCGCAGCGGTGCTACTAAACATTAAAAACAGCAAATATGGTGGAATGTCGGCTTTAATTTACTGTTTTAATAATATTTCTAAATTAAATATGTTGAACGTTTCAATTTTTGTGCCTTTTTGAACAAAAGAAAAATGACATTGCTTCGAGTGGGTGGCCATATTTTTTTCCGGGCTGAGGGAGCTCGGTGGGGTCAAAGTACATCATTCTCTGTCGCCCTGTAAATCTGCACTGCCCCCTAGGGCCTGGCATGAATACTACATCATTTTCATGCGGAATTGCGACATTGTTCAAATGGAGACGCAAATGCAAATTTGAAATTGTTCGTAGTCTCGGCGAGTTACCATGTAAACGGCCCCTAAGTTGGACGAGGCGTAACATCACACAATCAAAAATTTCAAATTTGATTGTTTGCAGAGTAGATTGTCTTACAAAAGCAAATGCAATCAAACCATATAGACGACAAACTTCAACCAGATCAAACAATCATATTTACCTTTACAGGGGATGGCGTGGCTCAGTGGTAGAGTAGTTGTCTCCCAACCCAGCGGTTGTGGGTTCAATCCTCTGCCCTGATGAATTCGCCTAAGTATCCTTGAGCAAGATACCGAACCCCACATTGCTCCTGGTGCTGCGTCACCAGTAGGTAGATGGCGATGTAATGTAAAGCGCTTTGAGCGCCTTGGAAGGTGGAAAAGCGCTTTATAAGTATAACACCATTTACAATTAAAATAACATTTGAAACATGTTTATGTGGGCCAACTCCAAGTCTAAAAGACTGCGGTTTGATTTAGATCTAGAAATAAAAGTAAAAAGTCCTGAGCATACTTTATCAAAGGGAGTGTGAATATCGGCCAAGTCCAGCACAGTTCGAATGAACTTGCTTGAGTACTCCCTGAAATAGCTACCATCTCTGTCCAAAATCTTAACACTTTCACACAAATAAATCTCTCCGTCAGGTTCTTCCTGACTGCGATCCCTAGTGGCTCTCACTCCCCTGCATTTTTTTTTCATTTGGAGTTATCTTATGTGCACCCTCTCAACACCTCCCTCCCAGAAGCCCCATTTATCTCAATCCCTTATCAGCCATCCTTTCTCCCCTTAATTGGGTAATGCTACTTGTTTCTAGATAGAGAGATATGCCTGCAATCAGCAAACATTTCTCTGAAAGCACAGCTCATTAAAGGAAGCACAGTCGTGAGGGAACGTAGAACATATGAGAAAATGTAAAGCCAGTATGGATCTTAAGTGTCTAAAACACTAGCTTTGGTTTGGCCGAGTGTAAATTGTCCTTTGATACAAAGAGTCAGTTCATGAAGTTCATGACGTTAGCGCAAGTTCAGTAATAGTGGAGCATTGCTTACCCAAATCTTGATTCACATTCGACATTTAATGTAGATGAAGAGTGGTGCATGTGTGTGTTACATTAATTTAACATACACTAAATACCGTATTGGCCCGAATATAAGACAGTGTTTTTTGCATTGAAATAAGACTGAAAAAGAGGGGGTCGTCTTATATTCGCGGTCCAGACGTTATACCCATTTGCAACGCTAGATGGTGCCAGATGTCATTGAAGCGATGTTCTGTCGTTTAACCAGTTTGCATTATTTTATTGCAATGTTTTTCCTTATTCAGATTTTTTTCAAGAATACAGTTACAGTTAAACTTCACTTTGATGGTTAATGAAGTTATTGCAATTTTGTTGTTTTATCACAATAGATTGGTTTTAATTACATTTCAAAAACCAGAAGCCATTCACGTACAGTTGTGGTCAAAAGTTTACATACACTTGTGAAGAACATAATGTCATGGCTCTCTTGAGTTTCCAGTTATTTCTACAACTCTGATTTTTCTCTGATAGAGTGATTGGAACAGATACTTCTTTGTCACAAAAAACATTCATGAAGTTAGGTTCTTTTATGACTTTATTATGGGTGAACAGAAAAAAAGTGATCAAATCTGCTGGGTCAAAAATATACATACAGCAGCGCTAATATTTGGTAACATTTCCCTTGGCCATTTTCACTTCAATTAGGTGCTTTTGGTAGCCATCCACAAGCTTCTGGCAAACTTCTGGTTGAATCTTTGACCACTCCTCTTGACAGAATTGGTGCAGTTCAGTTAAATATGATGGCTTTCTGACATGGACTTGTTTCTTCAGCATTGTCCACAAGTTCTCAATGGGGTTTAAGACAGGACTTTGGGAAGGCCATTCGAAAACCTTAATTCTAGCCGGATTTAGCCATTCCATTACCACTTTTGATGTGTGTTTGGGGTCATTGTCCTGTTGGAACACCCAACTGCGCCCAAGACCCAATCTTCGGGCTGATGACAATAGGTTATCTTGAAGAATTTGAAGGTAATCCTCCTTCTTCATTATCCTATTTACTCTCTGTAAAGCACCAGTTCCATTGGCAGCAAAAACAGCCCCACAGCATAATACTACCACCAGCGTGCTTGACGGTAGGCATGGTGTACTTGGGGTTAAAGGCCTCACCTTTTCTCCTCCAAACATATTGCTGGGCATTGTGGCCAAACAGCTCGATTTTTGTTTCGTCTGACCACAGAACTTTCCTCCAGAAGGTCTTATCTTTGTCCATGTGATCAGCAGCAAACTTCAGTCGAGCCGTAAGGTGCCGCTTTTGGAGCAAGGGCTTCCTTCTTGCACGGCAGCCTCTCAGTCCATGGAGATGCAAAACACGCTTGACTGTGGACACTAACACCTGTGTTCCAGCAGCTTCTAATTCTTGGCAGATCTGCTTTTTGGTGATTCTCGGTTGAATCTTCACTCCTAACCAATTTTCTCTCAGCAGCAGGTGATAGCTTGCGTTTTCTTCCTGACCGTGGCAGAGACAAAACAGTGCCATGCACTTTATACTTACAAACAATTGTTTGCACTGTTGCTCTTGGGACCTGCAGCTGCTTTGAAATGGCTCCAAGTGACTTTCCTGATTTGTTCAAGTCAATGATTCGCTTTTCAGATCCAAGTATGTATATTTTTGACCCAGCAGATTTGATCACTTTTTCTGTTAACCCATAATAAAGTCATAAAAGAACCAAACTTCATTCATTTTTTTGTGACAAAGAAGTATCTGTTCCAATCACTCTGAGAAAAATCAGAGTTGTAGAAATAACTGGAAACTTGACATTATGTTCTTCTCAAGTGTATGTAAACTTTTGACCACAACTGTAGAAATGATATTGCACTTTAGTTTACATATTTAAATGTTCAGATATTAAGATTTGAATGAGGCAAAAAAAACATGCTTTTTCTCCCAAATATATTGTTAAAATCATTTGTTTCAGATATACTGTAATTATTTTCTGTCTAAAAATTAATTTGGTGTTCAAAAAGTCTTTTTTCAAAGTTGAGTCTTGAAAAAGAGGGGGTCGTCTTATAATCAGGGCTGTCTTATATTCGGGCCAATACGGTAAAAGTTTTGTAATCACTGGTATATTATGCAAAGTGATCAGATGAAAAAAGCTAAAGAATCATTAGAGTTGTCCGATTATGTCAGCTGCTAAAAGAAAATTTTAAATGATATCGGATATTATCAATATCGATTATTTATTATCGGTTTTGCACCAATATGCATGTTGCCTTCAAAGTGCATGTAGAAAGAAGCCTTCTGCCTTTGTATGAGGGCTGGTTACAGCTTAGCAGTTACGCTTATTGACCATTAGATGTCTCCAAACTAAGATACTTGGGATTTCTTAAGAGAGCAGACCATTTGACCTGGGCATCACAATACAATTAGCCATAATATTTTAAGTCCATGACCGCACATATCAGTATCGGTTTAATATCTGTATCCGATTTTTGGAGTTGGACTATATCGGGGTATCGTTTATCAGTTAAAAAGTCAATTTCGAACAAATCTAGACAAAATCCTTACTGGTGAATGAATGCATTTTTGAAACACATAGAAAAAGACTTGTTTCCTCAATTCCAGGTCATCTGCTTTCTTCCAGGAAAAGTGCAGCAGTGGATCCTGTAGTTCTGAAGAGGGGCCGGGGGAAGGGAGTCAGCAGGTCCACCTGACTGTTGTTCAGAGCCAGGTCCAAGGGCTGGGCCACGTATCTAGGACCTTCTGCAAAGTAGAGATGGAAACAAGGCTACAGGATATAGAAATGCAAACAAATTCACCTAGCGTGTGCTCACCATACTACAGCCCTAGTGAGTAAACCCAGTCAATTACAGATTTTCATACTCATTGTTAATGGGCAGGTAGTGTTGTGCTCTTTACCCACTACTAATTGCAATAAAAAATGTAATAATTGTCTTGAGGACATCAAAAAATGCCAGATAGCCTTATATATAGTACATTAGCACACGCCTAAAATGATTCAGCAAAAGCTTAGTCATAGGTTGCATCTTGACTGGATGTAATTATTTCCTTCTCAAGGTGCTGTTTCCAACAGTAGCAACACAGAAAGAAACACAGAGAGAAAAGAAGAAGCCTGCAGCGTCTCTCCACTGCTCCCCCTGCCTACTGAGTTCTTCCACTCGACAGGAGCAGCCATCCCAGCACCTCCCCGCAGCAGGAGCCTGAGGTTGTCAAGAGGCCTTAGGTTGACCTCTCCTGCTTCATGGGCTGCATTCCGTTCCCCTGGAGGCCATAGCAAGATACTGTGTACACAGGTAGGATGAATAACAGGACTATAAAGAAATGTAGTTTCGAAGAGAAGAGATAATAAGATGCTTTGAACAATGAAACCAAAGAAATCAGCACAAACCAAAAACTCATGAAACTCACACTGTAATTTATTTCCCCAACACTTGCATGTGTTTGCAGTACCCATCCCACAGTGACTCATCACTTGCTACTGGCAGCTCGGAAGGCAGCCTCCAAACAACCCTGGAAGAAGGACTGAGTTTCAGTGTCTC
Organism: Corythoichthys intestinalis; assembly: GCF_030265065.1. Classification (NCBI taxonomy): domain Eukaryota; kingdom Metazoa; phylum Chordata; class Actinopteri; order Syngnathiformes; family Syngnathidae; genus Corythoichthys; species Corythoichthys intestinalis. The sequence continues at coordinate 21,116,610 of NC_080410.1, forward strand.
TCCACCACAGAACATGGACTTGCCAGCAGCTCCTTTACCACATGAGTGCCCACTGCGTGAAGACAACGCTAGCATTTCTTCCCCACTCCAAACCCTGAGACTGAGGCCGAGCCCCACATCAGCTCTAACACTCCAGGCCACTATCGGCCAACAGCGGAGTCAAAGCAGCGGGCGAGGAAGCACAAGCCCGGGCTTCACGCGAGACGACTCTATTGACCCTTCAGATGAGGACCTGGGCATAGTTATCGGGTCTTCAATTGGTTGTTGTGGGTCAAGTCAAGCAGGCAACAGTGAACATTTGTCAGAGACAATGAGCAGCTTGTCACTGACATCCCTGCTGTCCCCCAGTTCCTTAGCGTATCCTGGAGGAGCAGTGAAAAAGTGCAATAGCACGGGAAGCCTGGACCAAGGGGGTATGCTGCTTTCATCCAGAGGAAGAGAGACCCATAGGGAGATTCTAGGCTTGGAGTTTGTGGACCCCCAGGGTTTCTTGGCCAACCCCTGGTCAGGGGTATTAGCCGAGGCAAGAGGAAATGGAGGTGAAATAGGAGATGGATCACAAGGTTTCAGAGGGAAAAGCTCAAGCCAAACAACAGTAGGGCCTTTTCGCAAAAACAGATGAAACCTACTGCTAACTTATTGTCTATGTTCCCTGGATATGAACGATTTGCTGTCCCTTAAACACTCTATCCCTGCAAACGGGAGGCTTGCCTGTATTTCAAATCCTTGTCTTTTCCCCATGGAACCCTCTCTATACAATTGTGATGGACCGGAGACCTATTTTGTGCAATTGTGCAACCTGGGGAGCTGGTCTTGGTAATGCTGCAGTGCATTGATATGATCATAGCCTGCAATCTCGGGGCCTAAGGGCTAAGGATAGGCGTGTGTAGTGCAATCTGTGAGTGGAACCAGGTAGCCAGTTATAGCAGGGAGTTTTCCCGGCTTAAACAAGAGTTTAAACTCAAAGAGACATGAGAGCCTACTAAGCTAGGTCATGTTCACGGACGCTGAAAATGCAAAAAAAAAAAAAAAAAAGAGGTATTCAAACTAAAATAGCTGTCCATGCCAACTGATACTGTTTTGTGAGGCAGTGCAACAGGTAGGTTGGAAGGAAATTTCCAGATGACAAGATATACACAGTAGCAAGGCTAAAGGTAGACTTGGGACAGGAATGTCAGGTCGTTTGGTTGGCGGGAAAGGCAGAGAGCGGATCTAATATCCATCTGTTCCGGCAGACGGAAACAACAGGTCCCACTCTTTCTGGCTTAAGTCCTTCTGCTGACATCACAGGAAAGTGTGGGGTGGAGGAGAGTTCACGAATGTGTGTGGGTGGGGATGTGTGTGTGTGAGAGAAAGAGAGCACTGCCTCTGATATCCAAGGTATTGAATGAAATAGTTCTCATCAATTCAGCAGTTTTTTGAAAGTGAGGTGAGTACTAAACAGATCAGATTGCCGCGGTGTGATCCACCTTGGTGTGATTTGTACTTGGTTTTTTTATTATATCTCTAGCATCTCTCACTAGAATGGTTTGGACTTTATAGCCAGTGAGATTTAAAGCACACTCCTTTTGACACTACTTCCTCTCACAGTGTTCAAGAATATTGGATGAAAGGACTGAACCACAAAGTTTGCAAGGGACCTTGACTTGCATGATGGAAATGCATTTAACTTAAGATTTTTACATATATACAAATCTATGTCCAGATGTCAGTGTTGGGTGATGACAACCATGTGATTTCTATTCCACTATTTTTGTAGAAAAAAGAATAGGCACTTGCAAATTGCAGCCATTACCTCTTTCCTGTTTTGAGTCCATTCCGATGCGTCACATTATTTAGTCCGCCAGTGGCTTCCAGTTTTCTAACTTTTTTTAGAGTGCGTGCAGAACAATGAAGCAAAAAAAAAAAATAAATTAATCGTTCTTTCCTGCATATCTCTTAACAAAACAGTGAGTTCTCTTTTTTAGTCTGATATGATGAGTCATCGCAGATGGGAACAGCCATAATCACTCAAGCATAATGCTCATGGACATATTGTTTCGGTATGGGTTTGCAATTTTGTGTGTTTATTATTGTCACCCTGATTAACAGATATCTCCTTTGCTACCCATCTGCTGTTGTAGCAATTTAGCATAACACTGAGCACAAGTGTGTGTCTTTTAATGCAAAATGACCTGGGGGATTTGCCACTTGCTAAATCATTTGGTCAAGCCAAAAATGAGATACTGAACTTTAAAGCCTGATTTTCGGCTAGTTGTGTTTAGATCATTATTTTGACTTTTACTGGTATGTATCCAAAAATAACAGCAGTGGAAAACGACATAATGATTAAAAAACGTTTTTCTCACCCCCATTCATGCAAACCATTCATGTATGTGTGCACCAGTGTGTATGTGTTTGTAATATGACTTAAGGTGAGGCGACTGCATTTACCTGATGTCTTGTCTGTGAACTGTCATGATGATGATGATGGATCCTGAGAGTTAAGGTTAAAATGTAAAACGCAGAACAACCAAGGGCTGTTTTAGCTTGAAAGGGTTAACCTCCTGTCTTTTCTGAGACAAATGTCAATGAATATGGCAACTAAGGTTAAAGCCTGACTACACAGCAATAAATGTTCAATGTGTATGCCCTGATCAACTGATGTCAATGTGATTTTTAATCATCTTATTAATTTGCATGTTCGCAACAATACAACTTTTTCTTGTCTTTTCTTATGACCAATCATTGTGCCTTTAGTAACTTGAGCTAGAGTTATGGACATACTGTACATTATACGGCCCGTAGACACGGTCCAAAGTCTTGTAGAAATTAATCACGGCAAAAGAGTAGTGTTATCTGAATGAATTCAAAACTAACTTTCGCAAAACTATTTTAAATGAGTTCTGAAACAGACAAAAAAATTGTAAATACCTAGGGAAAAAATGTATTTTTGAGAAGTTGGATCTTGTCTATTGGGTGATGATTGATACAAGTCGCATGTGACGACACAATTTATAGTAATTTAACATATCCTATGACCATCATTCTCTCAAACATTTAGCCTCATGAACGACACACATGCATGCACATACATACATCACTACTGGGTACTGAAACTGCTTCCAGCAATCCAATAGGACAAAGTGCCCCGGGGAGTTGCATTGATGGCAACAGTCTCTTCTGAGAAAAAGAAGCATGTGAATGTGGCACAACAAAAGGATTAATACAGTGCCTGTCAAACGAACTGCTTGCATCATATCAGGGACTGCCAATCAAAAATGTTATAATACGTAGTGTAGCCATTTTCCCCCAAGAACCAATACTTAGTAAAATTGAAGCTGCTATCCCTGGTACCGAGACAGATAAATTTGCTAAATACACTTCTGTCCAGTCAATCTAAAAAATAATATTGTATTTCAAATTCATTTTTTTCATAAAGAACACAAGATTTCAATGTACAATTACAATATCTAAACATATATACATACCTACATGCACACATATTAGGGTTGACTAAAAGCGACCCTGTACATGCTGCACAGTACTATCCATCCTTATGGACCGCAATTTTTGGTGTTTGTACTCAGGCTACGAAGATGGGACTAGTTAAACAAAACAACGCGTGGCTTTTGTGCGATTTCTGGCTTTCCTCAAATTATCTGAGCGATCGATTTATTTTCTGTACCCCTTTCTTTGCAAATAAATGAAAAGCATGATTGAATTTGTTGTGTCTCCTCTTTTGAAGCGAGTATCTCACCAATGATGCCAGATTCAGGATTGTGTCATTCTTTCATCTTTAACATAACTACACAAGGCATAATTGATTTTCTTAAATCCATGCATACTAAACCTACATTAAGCATACCAAGGGTGGCCAAACCTTTAAATGGCAATTCATCTGAAAGTGTTGTCGATTTTATGGCTTTTGTGCACGTGTGTGATTTGAGTTCCAGCAAGACATAGAGATGGGGCTCTATTTTATTGTGATTTTCGCTCGTACAACAGTTTTCCTTTTAAATTATCATATTCAATTAAAAGAAAATATTCTCAAGACTTTAAAAAAGCCTAAGGGTCACCCTATTTTTACTGGTCAGGTACACTTAACTATAGCTTCACTAGTTGCATATTGTCAGTCATATACAGTGGGGCAAATAAGTATTTAGTCAACCACTAACTGTGCAAGTTTCCCCACTTGAAAATATTGGAGAGGCCTGTAATTGTCAACATGGTTAAACCTCAACCATGAGAGACAGAATGCGGAAAAAGAAAAACAGAAAATCACATTGTTTGATTTTTAAAGAATTTATTTGCAAATCATGGTGGAAAATAAGTATTTGGTCAATACCAAAAGTTCATCTCAATACTTTGTTATGTACCCTTTGTTGGCAATAACGGAGGCCAAACGTTTTCTGTAACTCTTCACAAGCTTTTCACACACTGTTGCTGGTATTTTGGCCCATTCCTCCATGGAGATGTCCTCTAGAGCAGTGATGTTTTGGGGCTGTCGTTGGGCAACACGGACATTCAACTCCCTCCACAGATTTTCTATGGGGTTGAGATCTGCAGACTGGCTAGGCCACTCCAGGACCTTGAAATGCTTCTTACAAAGCCACTCCTTTGTTCCCCTGGCTGTGTGTTTGGGATCATTGTCATGCTGAAAAACCCAGCCACGTCTCATCTTCAATGCCCTTGCTGATGGAAGGAGATTTTCACTCAAAATCTCTCGATACATGGCCCCATTCATTCTTTCCTTGACACAGATCAGTCCTCCTGGTCCCTTTGCAGATGTCCCTTTGCATGATGTTTCCACCCCCATGCTTCACAGTAGGTATGGTGTTCTTCGGATGCAATTCAGTATTCTTTCTCCTCCAAACACTAGAAGCTGTGTTTCTAGCAGAAAGTTCTATTTTGGTTTCATCTGACCATAACACACTCTCCCAGTCCTCTTCTGGATCATCCAAATGCTCTCTAGCGAACCGCAGACGGGCCTGGACGTGTACTTTCTTCAGCAGGGGGACACGTCTGGCAGTGCAGGATTTGAGTCCCTGGCGGCGCATTGTGTTACTGATAGTAGCCTTTGTTACAGTGGTCCGAGCTCTCTGTAGGTCATTCACTAGGTCCCCCCGTGTGGTTCTGGGATTTTTGCTCACCGTTCTTGTTATCATTTTTACGCCACGGGGTCAGATATTGCATGGAGCCCTAGATCGAGGGAGATTATCAGTGGTCTTGTATGTCTTCAATTTTCTAATAATTGCTCCCACAGTTGATTTCTTTACACCAAGCGTTTTAGCTATTGCAGATTCAGTCTTCCCAACCTGGTGCAGGTCTACAATTTGTGTCCGGTGTCCTTCATCAGCTCTTTGGTCTTGGCCATAGTGGAGTTTGGAGTGTGACTGACTGAGCTTGTGGACAGGTGTCTTTTATACCGATAATGAGTTAAAACAGGTGCCATTAATACAGGTAACGAGTGGAGCCTCGTTAGACCTCGTTAGAAGAAGTTAGACCTCTTTGACACCCAGAAATTTTGCTTGTTTGTAGGTGACCAAATAGTTATTTTCCACTCTCATTTGGAAATAAATGATTTTAAGTGATTTTCAGTTTTTTTTCCCCCCACATTCTGTCTCTCATGGTTGAGGTTTACCCATGTTGACAATTACAGGCCTCTCTAATCTTTTCAAGTAGGAGAACTTGCACAACTGAATACTTATTTGCCCTACTGTACAGTTACGTCATCACAATGCGGCGGAAGCCATTTTTAAAACTCTCATGGGCGCAACACTTGCTTGCAGCTTCATGCTCCTTTTCTGACAAGCATCCACCCTGGGCTACACTAATCTCCCATCTCCTCAGTGGACACCACTGTGTATTCCCTTGTTGCTCCCAGTGTGAGTCTACACAGGCGCAAGTCTACAAAGCTTGTCAGAGGATCAGTGCTAATGGCTGAAGCTTATCACTTCGCAACCAGCTTCCAAGTGCCCCACTGTCACTACATCCACTCCACTTCTTCTGGCACTTCTTTACCTTTGCTGCGTGTGCTGAGAGAGGGGAGGTGTGACAAGCGGAAACCTTGAGCTTTGGAACAGTGCTGACACTGCTGCTTTCGCGCCACTGTGCTTTCATCATGATGGATTGCTGACAGCTTTCCTCAACACCTGGCTCACTGCTTTGTGAGATAATGGCTTCACACACACACAAAAAAACAGAAGCAATTTTGCAGAAATGGTTTACTTTGTAAAAGATTTATTCAGTAAGGAACTACAGCAGTTCACTCATTTGATAGGCTGCCTTTGGAACATGCAGAATTAAAATTCCAGTTCAAGCATTGGCAACCCGGTTTGCGACTTCTGCAATTTCCTGTGGCTTGGATGGGATTGCATTAGGCAGAATGTCTGGGACATTTCTGAGGGATTGTCTTATTTACTGCTGAACAGTAAGATTGACAGAGTCCATCAGGAAGACAAATACCTGTGTGTGAACTCTATTTGACTCCAATACTGTAGCAGATCTAATTTTACTGATCACATCCACTGTTGCATACTAAATAAAGCAGTGGCTGATCATGGAGTTGGAAACTGGGCCTTCAATGCAGGTGTACCCAATGTTGTGTTCTGTGATGAGATGATGGCAATGTCCAATCTTGGCCTCTAAGCATAGGTCTCTTCCAGTGATACAGTTCAACAGAATGTGTGTGAGTGACACCCGCCTCTAATAATACCCTGCTCTATGCTCCAGTGCCAATCACAAACATTTGAATTGATGTTGCACGGTGAGCAATATGTCTAAATACCCCGAATTCCAGGCTTTTGTAATGTTAAAATCTGATACTGAGCTCTATCATCTATCTGAATTGCATGGAACATAATGTATAAAAATATACTCCACAAACATATAAGAATGAAAAAATGTAACAAATAACGGTCCCACCAAAATAAAATGAGCCATCGTGTGAAGCAGAAGAAAAGTTCACATCAATTCTTTACAAAGCACAAATGAAGGAACACTAAATCATGTGTAGCAAAACAAAAAGTAACATTTTGCAAATGCTGTGTTTGCAATAAACTTTACTCTGCTGTGAATGAATAGGGCACAAAATAAAGTTTGCTTTCAAAATCTGGGAATACAAAGCAACGCAGCGTTTTTGTATGCATGTAATTAAAGTGATGTTTGGTTGCACTTTTAATCACCTCTGCACATCAAAGAACTTTTTTGTTATTTAAAGGAATGTTGCCATGTGTACGTAGTTTGACTTGGTCTACATTCTTCAGTAAACTTCAACAATTTACTTTTCCTGTGTAAGATTGCAGAAGTAAATCCATCATCAAAGTGATTGACACTTGTTAGAGGAGCCAAGGGATTTTAGTCGTGCATGTGCTGCGCCGTTGGATCCTTTTGAGGGGGGAGTGTTTTTGAGCTATGTTGTGTTAAGAGGTTTTTGCTGCAGTTTTTCATGCACGCAATGCTCTCCAAGAGCAGTGAGAGTAAAAATAAGGGACAGATCATGTCCTTTAACTCAGTAACACTCAAATTCACATTATGCATGAGACAAGGTTGTGGTGAAGGGCGAAACATCAAGACACTCATGAATTTCAGTGTCAGATGATTGCATTACATTAGAAATATCAAACAAGGCTATGTGTAGAAATAAAAGACCACTTACTGTAACTGTATGTCTCTTCACAGTGATGGCAGCACTACAACACTAAGTATTTTTTTGAAATTTGTCAAATGTTTAAAATTGTACAGTTGTAAATTGACGCATGACAGCCCATAACAAAGCAAAATTGAAGATGAGCTCTTGTTCATGTCTCATTTACATCTCTGTCAGTGTTGTTAATCTTAGTTTAAAAAAGTAATTAATTAGTTACAAATTATTTCTCCCAAAAAGTAATGACGTTAGTAACTCAGTTACCTGAATGTAAAAGTAATTAGTTACTTGACAAAGTAACTGGTGATAATTTTCAGGTTTTTTTCCTAAAAAATTTTTTTAAAAACTGGTCACACAGTCTGAAGTTTAAAGGGTTTTTGGGACAATTGGCCCTAGCCCAATTTTTTACCCTAAACTTAACTAGACACAGGGCTATTGCGGATATTGTGATAACTAGATAATAACCTTTGCTATGTGTGGAAGCCATTTAATGTTGTGAATCAATCGTTAAAGTTGTTAAAATTGCTCCCGTTATTGCATTAGTTCCCTTCCGTCTATTTTCGACATGTGTAAGTTTTAAAACTGTTTCATCATTTAAAGATAGATTTAAGTTAAGTTTTGCCAATTTAGAAGCATTTTAGATAAAAAAGTGACTTAGGTTCGCCAGGAAGGTTCTCTACAACAGAGCCTTCATGAGAAGTCTACTGCTTTAAGATGGCGGCTGTTTACTAACGCATCTAGTTCTTTATTATATATGTTGCTAATGCCGCCGTGTTTGTCATTTGCATCTAGTTCTGTATATGTGATATCTACCGACGCATCATGTGGGCGTAGTTTGTAGGCTATTGGCTACAGACAGGTATTATTGGAGCCACCTAGCATAGTAGCATCGCGTTTGCAGCGGCATCACACTCCCTTGCCTCCTCCCCACTCCTGCTCTGCTCTCTCGTCTCTATGAGTCCGTCTTTTTCCAGACTTTTTTCGCGGCAGTCAACCAACATCGTAACGCAAGCCTTTCCCGCCTCAGTAACGGTAACTGTGTTGCCAAGATGAGAAAAGTAATTAATTAGATTACTCACTGTTGAAGACAATAATGCCGTTAGTAACGCCGTTATTAACAACACTGATCTCTGTGAAATGAATCAGCAACAATCGAACCCAGAGTGGTTTTCTCAGTTTTCTCAAATTTGTCTCATGAGAAGTCTCACAGTGAGCATTACATGAGAGGGTCTGTAGAAATAGTTCTACTGGCACAATTTTCCGAAAAAGTCCCACAGTTGTCTCCTTTCAAGATTTCACGATGAGACAGCTATGAGATCTTGTGTTGATCTCAAATGCGTCTCAGTTCGATCTCCTTACTTGGACTCACTATCTCAGTCATGTCTCAGTGAAAGATATGGATGCGCAAAGTATTTTATTTCTTAAACTTGCCTCAAATCTGCCTCTTTTACAGTATATTGTACCAGTTACAAATATTTCTCAATTTGATCTCCTTTCAGTCTTTATTATTTATATTTTTGGGGTTCTCAAGATTCTTTCATTGTAAGAAAGAGTAGTGTCTGCTCTGACATGTCCAATCACATCTTAATTTATCTCGTGCCAAAATCTGAGGTAATAATGTAATCGGGCAACAAATTCAATAACATATCTGGTTCATTTGGTTCATCTGGTTCAATGTAAAAATTAGAGATCTGACCGAAAATTCAGCGCCGAAAACTATCGGCCGAAAGCAGCAAATGCATTATCAGTTTTCAGTTCTGAAGACTGAAAGTTTCCTACCAAATAGCATGAAGAACATCAGTCCTCTTGTGATGACGTAATTAAAACACGGCAAGAAGCTACACGCTGGCTGACGCTGTCTCGCTGAGACTACTGGCTCACAGCCAACATTTCTGCGATTTGGAAGTATTTCAGAGTATCAAAGAAATATATAAATAATAAAAGTAGGAAAATAAAATGAATTTGCTTCATCGCTGCTACACGCTCTTTCTGAAGTTGCTTTCCATTGATGTCACGCGTCACATCAAGTACGCATCTGAGCTTATGCATGGATCTGTGGTAGAGTAGTTGTTCCCCAACCCAGAGGTTGTGAGTTCAGTTCTCTGTCTTGATGAACTCTAAGCATCCTTCCTCCTGTTGCTGTGTCACCAGGAGTTAGGTGAGGATATATTGTCAACATTTTCAATTATGAGAATTTCTCTACTCAAATCTTGTTTTCTCAAATCAATCTCCTTTGTCTCAATGATGTCTTTGCTCATTTTGACTCATCCCTTCATCCCACAAACTCAGAAACAAATAGGCAGCGAATGAGATAAATTTGAGATAGTAAAATTGGTCTCACAAGATGAGATTAAGCAACAGATGAGCAGCAAATTTTTGCTATGAGAGAAAAGTGTGTGGCTAACATAACTACCAAATTTGAGTAAAGCTTTCCCGCACCCAAAATTGTTAAAAAAAAAAAAAGGCAAGTTTTTCCTCACAAATGGCCTTAACTGCTGGTTCAACCGAGAACAAGATTTCAATCACGTCAACTTGCAGGGCACGTGTGTGGCTAACATAACTACCAAATTTGAGTAAAGCTTTCCTGCACCAAAAATTGTTTTTCAAAAAATGGCAAGTTTTTCCCTCACAAATGGCCTCAACTGCTGGTTCAACCGGGAACAAGATTTCAATCACGTCAACTTGCAGGGCACAATGTAAACACGTCCAGCTAAACGCTGACTAATATTCATCGCCATCTTGATGTGATATATGTGTTTGACAACATTTAGGAGTTGTAACATAGGCTCGTGTTGCTTACTATATGCATTAGTGGACTGTTTAGTCTCCAAAGACATTAAGTATTGAACTCCTCCTGTGGTGCAAAATGTAAAAGTGTTGTTCATTTTGAGCCTCATGAACTCATTTTAGTCTTGAGTGTGTGTACGGTGCTGTTAATGTGCTTGTAAGGTGCACCCATTAAAAGACCCTCTTGCATCTGCAGGTTCATGTGAGGTACTCCGCTTCCTGGGAGCCTTTGTTTCCCCTCTCAAATTTATCAGTACAATTAGGCGCTCTGCTGAGCGTGTACTGTCGGCCCACACTGGGCAAGCAGCTAAGCTCCACTAAGGAGCCCCTCTGCACTGCAGCATGCGTGTGCGTGTGTATTAGGGGTAGTTGTTCAAATGTTGCTCCCAAAACAACAAGAAAACCAGTATGTACAGTGTATCACAAAAGTGAGTACACCCCTCGCATTTCTGCAGATATTTAAGTATATCTTTTCATGGGACAACGCTGAAAAAAATGACACTTTGTGACAATGAAAAGTAGTCTGTGTGCAGTTTATATAATTGAGTTAATTTATTTTCCCCTTAAAATAACTCAAAATATAGCCATTAACATCTAAACCCCTGGCAACAAAAGTGAGTACACCCCTGAGAACCTACATTCCTAAATGTCCAAATTTAGTACTGCTTGTCATTTTCCCTTCCAAAATGTCATGTGACTCGTTAGTGTTACTAGGTCCAGGTGTGCATAGGGAGCAGGTGTGTTCAAATTTGTAGTGCAGCTCGCACACTCTCCCATACTGGTCAGTGAAAGTTCCAACATGGCACCACATGGGAAAGAAGATTGCCAACACCCTGAAATTGAGCTGCAGAACAGTGGCTATGATCATCCAGCGTTTTAAAAGAGCACGGTCCACTCAGAACAGGCCTCGGGTCGGTCATTCAAAGAAGCTGAGCGTCACATCCAAATGCTTTCTTTGAAAGATAGTCGCAGGAGTGCTGTCAGCATTGTGCAGAGATTATAGAGATGGGGGGTCAGCCTGTTAGTACTCAGACAATATGCCGCACTCTACATCAAGTTGGTGTGCATTGCTGTGACCCCAGGAGGACGCATCTTCTGAAGACTGTACACAAGAAAGCCTGCAAACACTTTGCTGAAGACACATGGATTACTGGAACCATGTCCTATGGTCTGATGAGACTAAAATCAATTTGTTTGGTTCCGATGGTCTCAAGCATGTGTAGCGGCGACCAGGTGAGGAGTACAGAGATAAGTGTGTCATGCATACAGTCAAGCATGGTGGTAGGAATGTCATGGTCTGGGGCTGCATGAGTGATGCAGGTGTTGGAGAGTTACATTACATTGAAGGATTAATGAACTCCAACCTGTACTGTGAAATACTGCAGCAAAGCATGATGACTTCCCTCCAGAAACTGGGTCGCAGGGCAGTGTTCCAGCATGACAATGACCCCAAACACACCTCCAAGATGACCACTGCTTTACTGAAGAGGCTGATGGTAAAGATGATGGACTGGCCAAGCATGGCTCCAGACTCGAACCCAATAGAACATCTTTGGTGGATCCTCAAGCGGAAGGTGGAGGTGCAAAAGTCTTAAATATTTGGCAGCTCCGCAACGTCGTCATGGAGGAGTGGAAGAGTATTCCAGTGGCAACCTGTGAAGCTCTGGTCAACTCCATGCCCAGGAGAGTAAAGGCAGTTCTGGATAATAGCGGTGGCCACACAAAATATTGACAGTTGAAATGTTGTATGTTAATATTGACAACTCTCACTAAGGGGTGTACTCACTTTTGTTGCCAGGGGTTTTAATATTAATGGCTATATTTTGAGGGGAAACAAAATCAACTATTATATAAGCTGCACACAGACTACTTTTCATTGTGTCGAAGTGTCATTTTGTCAGTGTTGTCCCATGAAAAGATATACTTAGAATATCTGCAGAAATGCGAGGGGTGTACTCACTTTTGTGATACACTACAGTATCTTTTATATTTTAATGTGTCACTACCCTTGACATTCCAACTTTGTGTTGATGTTGCCTTGTATAAAGAATGAACTTCTTTCAACAGAGTATTATACATGTTCGAGACCAAACTACAATAGTTGAAAATATGTAATAAAGACACCATTTAAAGAAAAATATTTATTTCCTGTGTGGAATTTGCATATGCCCCCCTTAAGGCAGTGCAGAATTTTGTTGCAGACCAAATTCAAAATAAAAAGTCTCTTTTGTAACAAATGTTGTCAGAAAGACAGCTTAGAACAGCAGAAATGAAAATTAAAATGAATAATGAATTTCTTAAAAGGAAAGTTGCAAGAGAGGCCCGTGTAGCTTCTTTGCTCTACTCCAAACTGTAGTAGCACGAGTAATATTTTCCTAATTTAGCTTCTGAGCATATGTTGTGTATCCACAGGGGATCTGGAAGTTAAACTGAAGCCAACAACTTCTGATGGACGAGACAAGACAAAAAACATGGGTCGGAACTTTGCATTACTCATAAGATGAATCATATGCTGTCTTTGTTTTGGGTAGCAACATGTTACATTAAAAGGACAAGTACAGAAAAGTTTCCGAAGTATTTCCGCATGTCTGCTAGTAACTTCCGTTTTAGAATTCCTCCATCCAAAACAAGAGTGGAGTAGTGACGGGATAAGTCGTTCACTTGAGGAAACAAATCCATTCCGGTTCGTTCAGTAAGAAGACTCGTTCAAACAAATCGTTCAAAGAATCCTTCGCCCCCCTCATCCCCACACCCCCACCTACAGGTCCCACACCAACCAAATGAATCGTTCGGTTAGTGAACGAGAAGTAACGTTGCAAAACGAATCACCAAAGACCGTTTGGCAATATAACTGAACGGGAAGTGACATAACTTGGTCTCTCCCCCTCTTGCACGCAGGTTCCTCATTGGCTTCTCATTGTTGATTCAGAAGTGAGTGACAGACGCTATTCTGTTTTCGCTTCCTGGTCTCTCCCCCACCGCTGCAACAATGAGGGAGAACTTCCGTGTCGTCTGTCTTATTTCTATGGGATCGAAGTCCTGGCTTGTGTTTGTTGCATTTTTATTTTGGGCACGGTTAAACAATTCCCTTTTCTTTTTGAAGCATGGACTTTCTCAAGCACGCTAAATTGTGTTTACGCTCTCTTCCCTGCTACAGAAGCATAACTAAGCCTTATTCGTAGCTCAAACGTGTGTGTACGTGAACTGGCTGCTCGTGAAAGCCATTTGATAAACCACCAAATAATTTTGTTTTAACAAACAAATACATGTGTGATTTAAATAAACTGCGTTCGGCAATTTTTTTCTGGTTAAGTGAGATTTATTGCACACAAATAGGAAAAAATAAGACGATTCAAAGGCAGCAAAAATTAAATGGGCCACATTTACACTTAGTGCAAAAAAAGAAATCAAACACCATAAAAAACACTGGACACAATTTAGTAGTACATGTAAATTGAACATCAGGATTATAAAACTACTACGATGTACTTAATAGTAATTTCAGCTGTGCATTGTGTGCACACATAATATTATGATTCCCGTCCCCTCCCCACTGGCGTCATATAGCTACCCTTGTACTGGCTAGAAAGTAGTCTCACCGTATATTATCTTTGCACTGTCATTAGTCTGTTAAGAAAAGGGAGACATATAATTACATCCCCGTGCCCATTTAGTTTGTGTGTGCTTGAGTAGCACAGGATGGACAAATTTGCGCAACACTCTACACGCTCGCGTGGCTGTGCTCATGTGAATTGAGGAAAATATGTATAAAAATATACATTATTACTATTATTCTTTAACCACCAACACACAATAACTATTGCCACATTTTTTTTTCATGTGCCAGTACTTCCGCTCTCGGACTTCACGACAAATTTGCACAAAAATTACTTTCATTTCTATTTTTGGGACCACTACTACAATATCTTAAGCCCCGTTTCTTTCTTTTCATGCGTATTCCTATAAGTGACAGCTATATAACTACTGGTTATTAAATAAGCTTTGCTTCTCTGACACAAAAATGAATAAATAAATAAAACAACACTTGAAAAAATATTACTTAAAAATACTGTTGCAAATTAGCATTAAGATGATCGCATTGAAATGTCATTTTTGCACTGGTATTAATTAGGGCTGTCAAACTATTAAAAATTTTTAATCACGTTAATCACAGCTTAAAAATTAATTAATCGTAATTAAATGCAATTCAAACATCTCTAAAATATGCCATATTTTTCTGTAAATTATTGTTGGAATTGAAAGATAAGACACAAGACAGATATATACATTCAACATACTGTACATAAGTACTGTATTTGTTTATTATAACAATAAATCCACAAGATGGCATTAACATTATTAACATTCTTTCTGTTAAAGGGATCCACGGATAGAAAGACTTGTAGTTCTTAAAAGATAAATGTTAGTACAAGTTATAGTAATTTTATATTAAAACCCCTCTTAATGTTTTTTTTTTTTAAATAAAATTTGTAAAATTTTCAACAAAAAAAACTAATATCTTGCGATTGGCTGGCAACCAATTCAGGGTGTCCCCTGCCTACTGCCCGAAGTTAGCTGGGATAGGCTCCATCACCTCCGCGACCCTCGTGAGGAATAAGCGGCATGGAAAATGAATGAATGAAAAAACTAATATCTCGCCATTGTTGACGTTGCCGAGCGGTGACGTCACAGCCATTCTTCCACAGTGTCTTTAACTACGTATGATAGTGATTTAAATACACCACGAGGTGTCAATGGCGAGTTTTAAATTACTTAGAAATCAAGCCAATGAGTGTGTTTTGTCTCTCGACTGACACCGTAGCTCCCTGTTTTGTTTCATTTTAGACTGGGTCTATTGTGATTCATGTTTGTTTGGGTGCTGGCTTCACAATGTACGAAACCACTGATATATTGTATATTGTGACTAAATATTTCCATCCAGTGTATTTGTTGAGCTAAACAAAATGTTTGAATAGAGTTTGACCTAAGTCTGAGTAGGTTTTATGTGTATTTTGCATAGCTATTTTGATTGGGAATGCCAGCTTTTTTTTTTGTGAACATTAATTTTTTTTTTAGATAGGAATATTATTTTTGTTGTACTTTCACTAAATGATACTTATGTTTGGTGTGAAGGAGTTGCCGAAGCTTATGCCAAAAAACGGCGCGGTCCAATGAACGCCTGTGTCCACTGCCTTTCTCTGCCTGTTAGCTCTCAGTGTGCAAAAAAACGGCGTCATTGTAATCTGTTTGAGGCAATCCACGAGCGAGTCATTCCGCGCATGTGTTAAATGCGTCAAATATTTTAACGTGATTAATCTAAAAAATTATTTACCGCCCGTTAACGCGATAAATTTGACAGCACTAGTATTAATATATGAATAATCCCATCAACTCCACGCAGTCGTCCCCTCCCGATCTCAGTAGTTTGCTCTTTACAATGTAACCTTTCCACTCTCATTAGTCTGTTAAGAAAATGGAGAAATATATGTATATATATACATCCTCCGTGTTTAGTTTTTGCGCGCTTGAGTATCACACGATGGAGGGATGGACTCAACATTAATTTGTCAAGTTTGTGCCCCAACCTGATAAGCTCTGACACACACAAAAAAAAAACCTCGGAAAAAAATGGCACGTAAATACTGTTTCACAGCAAATCAGTATTATGGTGATCGTACTAAATAGTCATTTTCCCTGGGCACAGATGAAATAAATTTCGTTGCCGTGAAGTCCAGCTAGAGCAGGGGTCTCCAAACCGGCTGTGGGTCCTAGTTTTTGTTCATACCTATCAAGCACAGACCTTTTAACCAATGTGGTTTCTCCTCAAACAAGCAGCACCTGACTGCAATCAACTGATTACACTTATAAAACACCAAATTGGTGAAAAGGTGTGGGCTTGTTTTGTTGGAGTGAAATCCTGCACCCACTGCGGCCCTTTGTGGAATAGTTTGGAGACCACTGAGCTAGAGTCTCATGACAGCTTTCTCGCCCACCCCCGCGTCGTCTCCGTAACTCAGCCTTTGCTTGCCTTGTTGCTACTGGCGAGTGGCGAACAAGTTTGAAACTACAGTGAAGTTGATACTATGTCATCATGTATAGTCTCGAGTCTGTTGGGAAAAGCACACTAAGCTCACTGTGTTTGTGTGGTGATTTTGTGCATTTGAGTAGCATATTATAGGCTCAACATTAAAGAATATGTGACGAAGCCCTTTCCTTTCAGTCCTTGACTCGTTCACTGCCGCGGCGCTGCTGCGTGACTGCCGGGAAGTCAAGTTAGCGTAGCAGAACGAATCAGCTAAGCATTCTCGGTTGCACCGAGAGTAAGTGAACGGGAAGTGATATAACTCAGTCTTGCCCCCTGCCTGCACGCTGGCTGCTTATTGGCCACACGTGGAAGTGAGTGACAGACAGTGTTGTTAATCTTACTTTAAAAAAGTAATTATTACAGTTACAAATTAATTCTCCCCAAAATTAATTGCGTTAGTAACTCAGTGACCTGACTGCAAGAGTAGTTTCTTGGCAAAGTAACTGGTGATAATTTTCATGTGTTTTTTTTTCCTAAAAAACAAAAAACAGGTCACACAATGTGAAGTTTAAAGGGTTTTTGGGACAATTGGCCCTAACCCAATTCTTTACCCTAAACTTGACTCGACGCAGGGGTTTTGCGGGATATTGCTATAACTAGATAGTAACCTTTGCTATGTGTGGAAGTCATTTAATGTTAAAAATGTTGTTAAACCGTTAAAGTTGTTAAAATTGCTCCCGTTATTGCATTGGCTCCCTTCTGTCTGTTGGACATGTGTAAGTTTTAAAACTTTCATCATTTAAAGATAGATTTAAGTTAAGTTTTGCTAATGGCGTACCGCAAGCAACACATCACTTCCACTCATTAATATTCATGACATTAGCTACTGTTGCTAAGTAGGGACAAGCCACCGTTTGTCCCTAAGAGGAAATGAATGGAAATCGTGTACGAAGGAGATGTTTACAGAGCCAAACCTACCAATTCTCTCCGAAAATGATGTGCCTGGTGCCAAATTGACTGTCAAAGATGTGGAAGAACATAAAAATGTTCAGTTAAAGAGATGGCTTTAGTGTCGAAGGCTGAAAAAGACGGGGAAAAAAACGAGCCGACCTAAGCATAGCTTTAGCTTTTTTATCGACGCGACTGACAATGACATTCTCCTGTTTCAACATGCTATCCTTAACCATCAGCCCTGTCTTTCTTATATATCCTCTGGTTGTCCTAAGTCTCTTACCGTTCTTGGGGGTAATTTAGTTAGCTTTGTGTAGCGATCGAAAATGCTACTCAGAGACAGCCAACGAACACTTGTAATTTTTTCATTGATAACACATCTTAATCCTATAATTTATTTACAATTCCGCCTTACTAAAGTTGTTTTTATATATATAACAGTAACAGTGGCAGTCAGATACCACTGTAATTCTTTTCAGGTCACTCATTGTCAGACAGAAGCAGTACGGCACAAAGTTACGCTAAAAAAAAAAAAAAAAAAAAAAAAGTTCAAAATATAAAAATGGCTTACCTCTTTGTCCTCTGAAAGACCATGCCAACCCAACATAATGTTTACTGCATATGAAACATGAATGGATTCGCCGAGCTGGTGTTAAAGTCCGCGCAAGTTGATTCGGCCTTCACATTTTTTCCTCCAAGTTTTTAGTTTTTGGAAACGTATGAAGAAAACATCCTTCGTGGTTGTAATGTCTAGAGTCGTTTCTACAAGTTCCAAAAAGCAATGCGTGATCGGCATGTTCGTTTTTGAAAGATTACCGGTGAAAAGTAGCACTAATTGCGTTGTGTCTATGTGAGGGCGGGTCTATAATGTCCCACTTCGGCTTTACTTCCGCTTTGATGCGACGTCACGGTCTAAAAATAGCCTGCGTGCGGTACGCCATTTAGGAGTATTTTAGATCAAAAGTGACTTATGTTCGCCAGGAAGGTTCTCTACAACAGAGCCTTAATGAGAAGTCTACTGCTTTAAGATGGCGGCTGTTTACTAACGCATCTAGTTCTTTATTATACTTGTTGCTAATGCCGCCGTGTCTGTCATTTTTCATCTAGTTCTGTATATATGTGATATCTACCGAAGCATCATGTGGGCGTAGTATGTAGGCTATCGGTTACAGTCAGGTATTATTGGAGCCACCTAGCATAGTAGCATCGCGTTTGCAACGGCGTCACACTCCGTTGCTTCCTACCCACTCCTGCTCTGCTCTCTCGTCTCAGTGAGTCCGTCTTTTTCAGATTTTTATCGCGTCACTCAAACAACATCGCAAACCATAGTAATGCACGCCTTCCCCACCTCAGTAATGGTAACAGCGTTGCCAAGATGAGAAAAAATTAATTTGATTAATCACTACTGAAGAAAATAACGCCGTTAGTAACGCCGTTATTAACAACACTGGTGACAGACGCTCTGATTCAGTTTCGACTCCCTCTGTCCGCGGTGAGGCTGGCGTCTGATAAATGCAAGTGTTACAAGTTTTTTGTTCGTCTGTTTACAGGTGGGAAAACGCTGCTAGGCAAGGGAAAATAAGCTGATATGCCTCACAGCAACAGTTACTGTACGTTGATGGACATATATCAAGACCACGTCGTTCCACCCGGGGGCGGTCGAGAGGATGGTGTTGGAGGCTGTGGCTTGCCTCGTGGCAGGCCGTCAGCTCGATCCAGAGATCCAACTAAGGACTTTTTAACTGCAGCAACTTTAAGATACTCTATTGGAGCTGGAATCACCAAGGACAGCGGAAGAAAGCCCGTCTGGAGGCCGTAATGTCGGGTGAAAGTTTGACGAGGCTCTGGGGCCCTGCTGTCAGATATAACATTCTCGCATGCTAGTTTAACAATAATTTTATATATTGTGATTTATTGACCTGTTTTGCACATGCACCATCTCATCTATGTCTCATGTACGTCGTGCTGAATCCATTTTTGGAGATTCAGTGGGTTCCTATGGCTGGATTTTGCAGTTTTAACTTTATCAACACACAGCTTACTTTAACCGCAATTCATGTTGTTCTTTCTAAACCGGAAGTTCGGAGCAGACATTTTCCAAGATGGTGCCGCCCATATTTCGCTCAGGAAACTTGTCTATACAGCAAACGTTCTAAAGTACAGACTAAAATTTATTTTCAACCACATCATTTAAAACTGTTGTGAATAAATTAGATTTCAATATAAAATCATGATATCATGAATACATTTAATTTTGTCCCATTGTCCCTTTTACAGATCTAATACACAGTTTGTTAACCAACCCCCTTGGTTACAGTTGCAAATTTGCAGGTTACAAATTTTCTTCGCTGGTCCTGCCAATATGAATTCTCCAGCAAGTTCAGTGAAGGAGATTTGAAAAGAAATCACATCAAATTTGTGAAGTTTTTTTTTGGTAATATCTAAGACAATTAGCCAGAAAGGACTGCAAAATGCATTTCAGAAATTTTATTTTTTCTATAGCAAAAAAATCTGGTGCACCTCCCAAAGTTGGTAATGAGAGTTGACCTTTTACAGTTGAAATTCACCTGCAGTTAGCAGGTTATCAGGTGCTAACATCAATCTCTGTTGATCAGAACAAAACAAAGAAGGGATCCAGATTATTAAGTAACCTGGGAGACCTTTCGGACCATTCCGCATTTTTGATTCATGTGACATTTTGGGCAGAAAGGTTTGTCATTTTGATAGCAGCCCAAATGAATTTGGCCCCTGTAAATGAGTACTTTTAATACCTCATAACATCCAGCCATGGTGCCTTGGAATAAATCATAAATGAGGTGTTTAATAGCTGCCATATTACCAGCTATGGGCAGTTGACAAGACAGAAAGCTATCCATTTTCTATTGTGCCAGTGAGCTGGATCCTATCCAAGCTACTACAAAACAGGAGTTACCCTCTGGACTGGTCCTCAAATTTAAAGACTTCAATTAAACCAACTCGCATGTTTTGGGGATGTGAGACCCGGTTTAAGCACTAGATTAGAAGAACACCCACACGAGCATGGGGAAGAAATGTACAGTATGCTCTACACTGGTTGATATATACCAGAGCATAAAACCAGAACTTTTCAAATTTTAAGTAGATTAAAATCGATGCCAGAAGCTTTACTGTTTAGAAAAGGTTAAAATGGTCACGCTATGTCCCTGCATTTAACAACAATGATATTGTAACTTGTTAAGAATAATTTGCTAAATTCCCAAATTAGCATCCGTATTACAAAACTGTATGCTTATATAATCCTGGTTCGGCCCCCCCGATCAGAACCCGAGTGGTGTTCTGTAATTGGACTTCTGTGCTCGTCACGGTTTGTCCATAACGAACACCATGTTCAAACATAGGGATGTCCATATGTGCACTTGGCACCAGGACACCCTAGGCCCCAGTTCAATGATCGACTTTGTAATCGCGTCATCGGACTTGCGGCCACATGTTTTGGACACTCGGGTGAAGAGAGGGGCGGAGCTGTCAACTGATCACCACCTGGTGGTGTGTTGGCTCCGATGGCGGGGGAAGTTGCTGGCCAGACCTGGCAGGCCCAATTGTATTGTGATGGTCTGCTGGGAACGTCTGGCAGAATCCCCTGTCAGAAAGAGTTTCAACACCCACATCTGGCAGAACTTCTCCCTTGTCCCAGGGGAGGTGGGGGACATTAAGTCCGAGTGGGCCATGTTCCGCACCTCCATTGTTGAGGCGGCCGATCGGAGCTGTGGTCGTAAGGTGGTTGATGCCTGTTGTGGCGGCAATCCCCGAACCCGCTGGTGGACACCAGCGGTAAGGGATGCCGTCAAGCTGAAGAAGGAGGCCTATCGGGCCTATTTGGCCTGTGGGACTCCGGTGGCAGCTGACAGGTACCGGCTGGCCAAGCGGACTGCGGCTTCGGCATTTGCCGAAGCAAAAACTTAGACATGGGAGGAGTTCGGCGAGGCCATGGAAAACGACTTCCGGACGGCTTCGAGGAAATTCTGGTCCACCATCCGGCGTCTGAGGAGAGGGAAGCAGAGCACCATTAACACTGTGTATAGTGAAGATGGTGTACTGCTGACCTCGACTCGGGACGTCGTGAGTCGGTGGGGAGAATACTTCGAAGCCCTCCTCAATTCCACCAACACGCCTTCCTTTGAGGAAGCAGAGTCTGGGGACTCTTGAGGTGGGCTCTTCGATCTCTGGGGTTGAAGTCACTGAGGCGGTTGGTAAGCTCCTCGGTGGCAAGGCCCCGGGGGTAGATGAGATCCGCCAGGAGTTCCTAAAGGCTCTGGATGTTCTAGGGCTGTCATGCTGACACGCCTCTACAACATCGCGTGGACATCGGGGATAGTGCCTCTGGATTGGCAGACCGGGGTGGTGGTCCCCCTTTTAAAAAGGGGGACCGGAGGGTGTGCTCCAATTATAGAGGAATCACACTCCTCAGCCTCCCCGGTAAAGTCTATTCAGGGGTGCTGGAGACGAGGGTCCGTCGGGAAGTCGAATCTCGGATTCAGGAGGAGCAGTGTGGTTTTCGTCCCGGCCGTGGAACAGTGGACCAGCTCTACACCCTCAGCAGGGTCCTCGAGGGTGCATGGGAGTTCGCCCAACCGGTCTACATGTGTTTTGTGGATTTGGAGAAGGCGTTCGACCGTGTGCCAAGGGGAGTCCTGTGGAGGGTGCTCCGGGAGTACGGGGTACCGAGCCCCTTGGTAAGGGCTGTTCGGTCCCTGTACGACCGGTGTCAGAGTATGGTCCGCATTGCCGGCAGTAAGTCGAATTCGTTCCCAGTGAGGATTGGACTCCGCCAAGGCTGCCCTTTTTCACCGATTCTGTTCATAATTTTTATGGACAGAATTTCTAGGCGCAGCGGAAGCGTTGAGGGTGTCCGTTTTGGTGGCTTCAGCATTGCATCTCTGCTTTTTGCAGATGATGTGGTGCTGTTGGCTTCATCAACCCATGACCTCCAACTCTCACTGGGGCGGTTCGCAGCCGAGTGTGAAGCGGTTGGGATGAAGATGAGGCACCTCCAAATCCGAGACCATGGTCCTCACCCGGAAAAGGGTGGCATGCCCTCTCCGGGTCGGGGATGAGATCCTGCCCCAAGTGGAGGAGTTCAAGTATCTTGGGGTCTTGTTCACGAGTGAGGGTAGGAGGGAGCGGGAGATTGACAGGCGGATCGGTGCAGGGTCTGCAGTGATGCGGACTCTGCACCGGTCCGTTGTGGTGAAGAAGGAGCTGAGCCAAAAGGCGAAGCTCTCGATTTACCAGTCGATCTACGTTCCTACCCTCACCTATGGTCACGAGCTGTGGGTCGTGACCGAAACAACAAGATCCCGGATACAAGCGGCCGAAATGAGATTCCTCAACAGGGTGTCCGGGCTCTCCCTTAGAGATAGGGTGAGAAGCTCGGTCATCCGGGAGGGGCTTGGTGTCAAGCCGCTACTCCTCCGCGTTGAGAGGAGCCAGTTGAGGTGGCTCGGGCATCTGGTTTGGATGCCTCCTGGACGCCTCCCTGGAGAGGTGTTCCGGGCATGTCCCACCGGCAGGAGGCCCCGGGGTCGACTCAGGACACGCTGGTAGACTATGTCGCTCGGCTGGCCTGGGAACGCCTTGGAATCCCGCCGGAGGAGCTGGCTGAAGTGGCTGGGGAAAGGGAAGTCTGGGCTTCCCTGCTAAAGCTGCTGCCCCCGCGACCCGACCCCGGACTAAGCGGAAGATGGATGGATGGATGGATGGATGGATGGATGGATGGATGGATGGATGGATGGATGGATGGATGGATGGATGGATGGATCATCCTGGTTAAAATTTTTCTCCATTGAGACAGATCTGCAATTGAATTTATTATTTTCACATTCTTCAAGACCCTTTCATGTAACAGACCATTGACAACAAGGTGATTATTTATCGCGACCAAATGCTTGCCAATGGAATAAGATATAAACAAACAATGAAAAGGTAAATAGAGATTAATGATGTGTTGTTATTGAATCAAAGGCGGAGTCGCGCATCAGTTTCTCGGCCTCTCTGACAAGTGTGTGATTAATTTTCACTCCAGCAAAAAGGATAACATTGTGTGGTTAGCATATCTGTCTCTCAGTTTTTTTGGTTGGGTGTTTTCCGTATATTGAATACTCTTCATGCATGGTTCGGCACAAGTGTTCTGCAGACTGATTAGTGACATAAAACAGTTGTCAGTTTTCATGTGAACATAGCATGTTTAATCTCGGGTCAGTAATACTTTGGAGCTGCCGTGCCCCTTCATCTGTCGCCTCCATTTTGTGCTGTGTACCGGCTGTCTGTAAAGGATACAGCATGTTAATCGTTTGTAATTTGTGCTCCCTTAAAACTTGTTTTGAAAAACTTCAAAATATAGTAATCATCAATGCCCTTTTTCGTTTGCCATTTTGGATAAATAACTCACACAATAGCCACACAGTAAATGAAACATTTACCAGAGTATTCATGTGTTCCAAATGCTTTAGGAGCTTTGGAGTGCGTCCACTTATGATTCTGAGGTGTTTGTCAGTCAGTGTGCATGGTATTTTCCATTTCAGTGCACATGGGTGCAAATGCCACTACTTGTTGACTTCATCTGGATAAAACACACACATCCACACAAGACCTAGACATACACTTTCCACATTTAAACATATTGGACCTCGAGTATGTAACTTGTGTTGTCCCTCTAGGTCAGAGATCTGCATTCAAACAAAACAGCCGCTTTGATGCAACATAGGTAGGCTATGCTTCGGTCACTGCCTGCTCACCGTGTGATTCTATAACATAGGACTTTGGGAACGACTCACTGAGGAAAGAATAGATCACCAAGCGAAGAATAATATCTAGCAAAATAAAATAAAAAACATAAATGGTTTGGATCCTACCAAGGAGCGAGGAACCTTCAGCCTCTGTTATTGTTTGACAAGCATAAAATGTTAAACCCTTAACTGAGTGCCTGCGTGGTTGAGTCGGTGTCTGTGTGGTGACACGAAAAAAGAAGACAAAACAAGGCAGAAACTGTTATATATTTTAGCTAGCATGGTAAACATCTAAGGATCACAATCCCATTGTGGTAATGATACTGTCGAGGGTATGGTGTTTTTGCTCCCCTCTTTCTTGTTGCACAATACGTAGTCCATGGACAGCATAGTCCACTCTTTTGATTTTTTTTTTTAATCTCCTCTACCATCATTTGTTGAAGTGCTGCATCTTCCAAGATGGCAACATCTTATTATATTGAAATTTGGGTGACAAAATATGATATTAAAAGGGATCCACGGATAAAAAGACTTGTAGTTCTTACAAGATAAACGTATTTATGAGTTAAAATAATTTGATATTGAAACTCCTCTTGATGTTTTCGTTTTTATAGAATTTGTAAAATTAGTTTAACTAGTAGGTCGGCATTGTTATAGACATCGCAGGGTGGTGATGTCACATGGTTACACTGCTGGGCTTCCAAAGTATGACTCTAGCGACATAAACATGTAATCTGTTCAACCCTTTCAATTTGAACCCGAGAGGAACACTAATGTGCATGACAGTACTGTCGATATTTCACTAAACGAGCAGCAAAAGCAAAATGAACAGGAAAGACGGGATGAGACGTGAAGAGAGTAGGGAAAATTGTGCCAAAATTGCCAAAATGTGCTACACCGTCGAAATGTCTACAAGAGGCGAATTTGACACCAAAAGTACACCGTGTGCTTTCAGCTTGTTTTGTTTAGATGCATACAGACAGAACATACTAAAGATGCCATAAGAAGATACTTAAACATAGTAATATCAAATAAGGGTGGTTCAAATATGCTATGTGACTAATGTGGTCAACAGATCAACAACCTGCTTTAGAGCTACCACAAGAAAACTCTATGCTTAATAGTATGAGAGGGAAACGCACGCAAAAAGTATTTTAAGGCAATGAAAAGGTAATAAAAGACTGAATAAAAACACAAATAGAAAGTACTCGCCGCTTTTAACCGATGAGAACATGTGAACATTTGTTGGACATCTTGCCGCGTAGAAGGAATTGCAGTAACCTGGTAGTATTCATTAAAGACCAAATGTGTAGTAAGGTTGGCCAACCATGTTTTTGATAATATCAATGGCTAAACAATTTTAACCATATTTTCGTTGTTTTTTTTTTTTTTTTTTTTTTTAACGCAACCCTTCCAGATTCTTTGTTTAACCCATAGCAACGTCCTTGACAACGAAAACGCTTTTCCTCAACAATCTACGGAAATCTTCGGAAATGACGTCACACCGAGAACTGCGAGGGAAGTCCCCTATACACACAGTATTGTTGCATTGCTTCTCAGTAAGATGCCACGGCGGTGTGTGGCGATGTATTGTTCTCAATCTAAACAAAAGCTGTATGAGTGGCTGAAGGATAGCAGGGCACGTAAATGGACATCTTTTGTTCGCACTAAGCGAATGAATTTCACACCATCATCGACTCGTGTTCCCTGCTACAAAGACTTCGAAGATGCCTGCTTCCTCAACCGGTCTGCTTATGATCAAGGATTTGCAAAAAAGTAAGTGTGATTTTTGGATAGATGACTGATGACTTTGTCAAAGCAGAGCTGCCAACTGTTGTGGAACAGTGCTTAATTTGCAAATCATAAGGTGCCAGAACGCAAAGTACATATGACAGCGCAGGGATGACGGTACGTGGACAGGTCCCGGAACATATTGTAATAGCTCGAATAGGGAAATAGAAAGGAGAGGAGTGAATGACGGCTTCCTTCACTTTATTGTGGCAACAGTTAAATAACAAATAACTGCGACATGCGACCGCCAACTTCGCTCTCACGCCGCACTCTTCTCCTCACTTCCCGCTACGTCACCATTCTGCTGTCCGATGGCCCCTTCATGGGCCCGCACCCAGTTACGGACATTACATTATGCAGAAAATGGTGCTGAAAACAAAACGCAAATGCCCACTTGCCGTGCTGTGGGACTTTCCTTTTTTTCTTTCTATTCTATGTGCTTTTCTGACTCTTTCTGAACAAGCTTCCTTCTTTTTGAAAAAAGACAGTAAATGCAACAGTCTTTTTGGCATGTTGAAATACCGTTTGATCCTGGATGCTTGCTCCCAAAATGCCGCAAATTTCAAGTTTTTTTGTTTTTTTTAAATGTCAGCAGTGTGATTTGTTGGTCCAGCTTCTCAGTGCACCAACAAATCTCCGACTCTTTCATATTACGTTAATTTTCGTAAACTACATGCAATTCTTGAGATTTTTTGTATAAATGAATTTATGCAGATTATTATTTTATTTTATACTGTAATGTCCTAACTGCGTGTAATATTCTGATATGATGTTTTTCGAGGCACCCTGAAGTGCACGCAACGTTACTCTTGTTTTGGTCACGTGACGCGGGAGTGTGATAGAGACGCACAGGCTCTATCGCTCCGCACAGCCTGCCAAGAGCCCCAAGCTGTGTTCATACTGTTAGCTCCATGTGTTAATAAAAAAAAAACAACAAAGTTGTCAGCACGTCGTGTGTTCGATAACTTTGTCAACAAAAAGCTCATAACAAGACACTATGCACGATCTGTTTAAGAGACGCTTGGACTGGAGAGCTGTGAGTAGTAGGAGGCGAGGGGGAGATGAGCAAGAAGCAAAACTTCGCGGTTGAATGTGGCAGCAGTCCGCTATTATTTTGTTTTCTTATTGTTGCCACAATAAAGTGGAGAAAGCCATCAACGACTCATCTCCTTCTTTCCCCCCAACGTTTTTATATTATTATTTTATATGCACGGGAGCTGCCAGATCTGCCAAAATGAACATGAAGTCTGATTATTATTATTTTTTTCAACAATGCCATCAGATAGACAAAAACATAAAATTATGTGCAAATGCCTGCATCTTCAAATCATGAAAATAATAGCAGCCTATATCTTACCAATCTTGTAATCTCGATGGGTCTTGTCTCCATTCCATGTCAGGTAGTCTAGGCACATTGTTTGCATCCTGATTAGCGTCTGGCTAATACATGTTAGGTCCAACATAAAATTCCAACCTCCTCTTCTTCCTCCAACTCTTCAAAAACTTGGATCTCCTCCCTTGTGCTCAATCTATCACTTATATCGCTGTTTGAATCATTGTTTGAAGGGCTTTGTATGGCAGCTGTATGGAGCGCTGCCATCGCTGTTCTCGGTGTGACGTATCACTTCCGGGTTTGTCCCCTTTCAGGCTCAAACTTCGGAAACGCGATTATTTTGTCAAATATACAACACATAAATTATTTTTTCATGCTTCATTTGTTGGACAATGTTTAATTACTTTAATTGTGACCCTGATTGGCATGTTATGAAATTACTTCACATTTGGTCTTTAAGTGACAGTGACAATCTACGTATGTCATCACCCCGAGCGTCTGTAAAACATGGCGCCCTCTGTGGGTCAATACATGTACTAAATATTATAGATTTTTAAATCAGTGGTAATATTTTATGTGTTTCTAATAACATATTTTAGTAAAACAGGACAATTGCGGCTTATTAGAGCCTACAAGTCTTTCGGTCGCAGGTTCCCTTTAAAGGTGAGGGAACACTGTGAGATGACATATCTTGCAATGCAATGTTAAAGTCTACTTAGCACATCTCATCGCTAGGTAAAAAATTGCCATTTCTGCTCCAAAAACACTTCTAATACTTGTAGTTGAAGCACGACTCAAGGACAGCTGATGTATGTCATATTATGTTCTGCATTAAGTATGATACAAAGCTGATAATTCTGACATCAGATTTGAAGTGCATTCATAAATTAATAGGCATTCAGCAATTATCTCTACACACTAATGTTTGCACAAACACACATGTGAATGTAACTCACATTAATGTTCTAATGTTTTCATCTCGTCTGATTTTATCGCTCCTTTTTATCCTTGACATCTCATACTTTAACAAAGCAGAGGCAGGAAGTTGCTGAGCCATGTTCATTGTCTGGCATTACCTTCCTAGAAAGCAGCATGCACTGAGCTGATTTGCATGATTACACAACATGCGCCAGACATAAACACTTAATGCCTCCCACAGATGCACACAGTGCGATTATGAGAAAATTAGTAAAGGAACACAAACGGACAGTGTAGAGTTGTTGCAGTATTACTACGCGACAATGTTTATAGCTGGTCAGTCATGGGGATGAACAGTGTCACCGATTTCAAGGCGTGTGTTTCATCTTTCAGTTATTCAATAGCAGGGCCTTTAGTGACTTGTCTGTAATCTCTCTGCTTGGCAAGCATAAAACACAACACCGCGCCACAGAGCATCAGTGGACAGGTGCATGACTGATCTTTATGCAGGAAAAGAGGGACAATCGATACAGAGCTATTGAAGCTCATGATCAATAAAGGGCCAAAGGATACACAATGCACAAGGCACCTCCCCATAACCTACCCTTGCACCCATATGTCATTAAAAAGTATTAAACGTGAGAGTGGATAATGCACAAGTTCTTGACAGTGAGATACCTTGACTTAAATACATTCCTTCACTTCCTTCATGATGATTACATGTGTTCCAGTGTCTAAATGATGCACCACATTCCATTTAAACTGGCACAACGTGGATCAATAACAACAAATGTTAATTTATTGCACTAGTAGCACCTTGAGCAAGGAGATGGTATCCAGCAGATATAACAGATTTGTCAGGGATTTATGCCTTGAGATATCTTGGCGCTAACATGACATTGTATGGCATTGAGAAGGTTCAAAGTTCTAATCAGATGTCAATATATGGTTCAAGTTAAATGAGGAAGCTTTTCTTGTTTTGCCAGTTAGAATTCATAATTTTGGTTTTATTTGTAACCACGTCTGTATGACTGGGATTTTGAAAATTTTTATATATTAGTCAAGCAAAAACAGAACAGAAAGACCATAGCGGAGTAAATTTGGGAAAAAAATACTGATAATCTTAGGTGATCAAACAAATTCCCAGAGATCCACTGTTTAACCAATTTTGATAATATATCCATAGCCAACCTTCATTTCTTTTGGCAAATACATTCAGATAATGCTTCAATATATGCAGTTTTCCATCAGCTGTTGTAACCAGCATGTCATAGTGGCTCAAACATTTAGGGAAACGGGTGCAGCTCAAATATTTCTGCCTATGTAGTACCATGCAACTGGCAGACTATAGCCGGAGTCCTCAATTAGCGAACCGCGGTCCACGACCAGACCACGGCACAACTCTCTGCAGACCCAGAGCAAATGGCAAATTAAAAAAAAACAGGAAAAAAAATTAATAATAATTTAACATATATTATTTGTATGAATCGCCGATCTATTGCTATGGGCTACTATCACTAAATTCTGTTTCATTTTTTGTCAAATATCTTTCATATTACCACTTCTGTTGTCATCTCTACGACAACGATGCGCTGATTGGCTGAGAGAGCCTGCATGCTGCTACCTACAGTGAACGGACCGCAGCAGTGTGAAACACGAGTCACACCCAGCACTTTATTCTGTTTGTTTACATGCCACCATTGGAAGACCGACTCTAATAAATGTCACGCTCAAAGTTGACCAAGAGAAGAAAAGTGGACAAAAAATATCTCCGTTTCAATGAGGGATGGACTGACAAATATGGATCCATTTTACCAACTGCAAGTACCAAACCTATGTGCTTAATATGCTTAAAGACAATTGCGCTGTTAAAGCTGAGAATGTGAAATGCCATTATGTTAAAGAGCACAGCTCTTTTGAAGAGAAGTTTCCTCCTAAATCATAATTGAGAAGGCAAGAAATTAACAAGTTGAAGCAGTCATATCAAGAGTCAAGCAAAGTTATTTTTAAATCTATGACACAACAACAAATTGCAACGGAGTGCTCTCTCAGTGTCGTGGGCATTGGCCAAACATAAGAAGCCGTTCTCTGATGGGGATATAATAAAAGAGTGCATGACTGAAGTGATGGCAGCAATGTTCGAAGAAAAGGAGGAAATGACAACACAAATCAAACAAATCTCACTCCCAGATTCAACCACAAGACGCACTGAAGTACTGGCAGATGATGTGAGTAAACAGCTTTGTGACCCCCAAAAGCCATTTCCCTCATTGAGCAGTGTTTTATAATTAAAGTTACTGTCAATAATTATTTAGTTTGCACCTTAATGACAGAGCTTGTCATTTATGTTCTGTACATGTGAACATGTACTGTACTACGTGCACGTTTTCTTTTTTGTCTAGCAGTGTTTTACAGTTACAAAATGTACTGTCAATAGTTATTGTTTGCACCTTAATGACAGATCTTGTCAATTATTTAGTGTACATGTGTAAACATTGTACTTGCATGTTATTTTTCTTTTGTATTTTTATTTTAAGTCAAGAAAATGTTTTCTCAATTTATTGTTATTTAATCAGAATGTGTATTGTATTTTTGTTTGGTCAAAAGAAAACCACCTTTACCACCTTCGACCTGCCTTGTACTTTGACCGATATTAATAAATGGACCCATGCTTGTATGAAAAAAACAATTGTGGACCTTCAAGATTTGTATTTGAGGACCCCTGCTCTATAGGGTACTCAGGACTAGATAATGGCTGACTGCATTGGATTCTGTTTTGGACCAAAGCTTGCTGCAAGACAAAAAAAGTGTGACAAGAAGTGACTGATGCGATAAGAGGGGTCGTCCACAATCTTTACTGCACATCTGTAGGTCCAAAAGGAGTAAAGATCCCACCGGGATGACAGATGGAATCTTGTCACCTTCTCCGCAGTGTAACCTTGTCCTTGGGTGTGGGAGCACTAATCGAGGGTTAGGAGATCGACCTGATTATGGAGTATAGATGCAGCAATGAACACCACTTAGGGTTGATATGATACAGTTACAGTCAGTGACTGTACAAAACAATTCCAGATATGATACAAGTTATTTTTCTGATAATTTAATGCAATCCTTGTTCACACAATGAGTAATTAACTCATTGCCTGCCAGTGATGGCGATAGATATCCAATTGATTTAAACTGGGAGGACTGGCTGTGAATGGACATCTTTCAGTACCATTGACGGCGCTAGACATCCAAACCATAAATAAATCATTCCTAAATTTCTAGGTGAATGACACCTTCCATTTAATCTGTACATGAATGAAAAACATTTTTTTAACTATTGCATTGGTGACAGTGTAGTGTGCCATTCGCCTGACTTTGGAGTAGAGACGGTGTGAATGTGAATAGTTTTGTCTTTATCGCATGTGATCGACTGGCGACAAATCCTGTGTGTAGTCTGTCTTTTTGGCTAATGCCAGTAAACCTGTGTAAGGCTTTAGTTCTCTATGTTGCCAATAAGGAGAAGCAGTATATTCGTTCTATGTTGCAAATAAGGACAAGAAGTATAGTAATTCTCAAATCTCAAATTATAACCATTACACAAATTTTATATATGATCCACGGAATCGTATGCCAATGTGAGCTTGCACTAATGTTTATCATCTACTGTATACTCATACAGTGGTACCTCGACATACGATCGCTTCGACACACAATCTTTTCAACATCTGACATAAAATGTGACTCGCCATTTGTTTCTACATCCGACGACATGCTCGAAATACGACGATTTATAACAGCGCCGCAGTTTCTTTGTGTAGCCAGAAGACGGACGCACTGCTGATTTTTCTTGTCAGAGAAAACACAGGTTCCAAGGTTAGTGCAGGTGGTGAAAAGGGAAAAAGGTGCCGCTTACCATTGAAATTGGAATTGATAGAAAAATATTAGCGTGGGGTGAGCATCCGTGAACTGGCTCGACAATATGGCCGTAGAATGTCTACGATCTCAATGGTCCTCCTCTGAACTCTGTTCGCCAGTATTTATAGGTTAAGGTGACAATTATTATTGAGGTAACATCGACACACAAATCGCCAGCTTCGTCAGATGTCTAATCATTTATTCCATCAACTGGTGCAACACAACACGCCTACTGCCAGCCGCAGTTGACACCAGCAGCAAAACATTAAAAGAGAAAGTAATATCTCTACCGCACTCTATCTCACTGTCTAGTCAGCCACGCGGCGCGTTCAAGTACAGCACGCAAAAAAGTCCGCCACATTAGAGCCCGATTCGTTATATTATTAGAGGAATTATTATTATTATATTATTCTGATTTTTATTTATATTTTATTTGTTTTGCTATTTGTAATTGCCATTTGTAATAGTACCAGCAGTATTTATTAGGATTTAGTGTAGGTTTTTGGGCTGTGAATAATGAATGGAATTATATTATATTCTCATGGGAAAATCCTGCTCAACATACGACCATTTTTACTTACAAACAAGGTCCTAGAACAAACTAACTTCGTATGTAGAGGTACCACTGTATGTAAGTAGAACTTTGTATGTGCATGTCTGTGTGTGTTCGTTCCCTATGAACTACGAAACGGTAGAGCGAATTTTGACGAAATTTTACCCAGTTGTAATTTATGTGTCTGGGAGTGGTCTTAGATGGGTTTGATTTCTGTAGGCCTCCATTTCGCGCAGAAAATGAGAGATTCAATTCGGTTGGATATTTTAATCTCTATAAAGGCGAGTTGGTGTGTTCGTGTCTTATGGACACAAACAGCTAGGCGGATATGACGAAATTTTACAAAGTTGTATTTTATGAGTCTTGGAGTGTTCTTATTAAAGATGCATCGATACCGATACTAGTATCGGCAGGGGGCGCCGATCCGGCCCGAAATGGTGGCATCGGTATCGGCGAGTACCAACAAAGACAGCGCCGATACCATTTACCGGTCCATTATTATAACAAATAGACCGCAGCCTTTTTTTTTCCTCCTGGCGCTCATTACACTCTGTCTCTGTGTTGTGTGATGACACGTGAACACCAAGCAGCTATCGCTATTGGCCTGCTCCAGACCAATGAGAACGGGCCAATAGCCACTCCTGACCAATGACAAGGGCGCTTTTTCATACGAAGGAAAAATAAACCAGGAGAAATGGCGGCGGTCGGGAAATATTTCAAAATAGAAATCCCGTCAATTAAAATCAATGGCTGCATGCAAGATTTGCGGCATGAAAGTTTCGAGATGTGGAGTTAAATCGGCCAGTTTC
This sequence comes from Corythoichthys intestinalis, assembly GCF_030265065.1. NCBI lineage: Eukaryota > Metazoa > Chordata > Actinopteri > Syngnathiformes > Syngnathidae > Corythoichthys > Corythoichthys intestinalis. The sequence continues at coordinate 21,150,071 of NC_080410.1, forward strand.
AATACCTCGAACCTGATAAAACATTTGAAGACGAAACTTTAACGAATACAACGAGTTTGAGCCTGCAAGAACAACTGCTATCCAGAGGAAGGGCGTTGGACCGGTGCAACAATCTCTGGTCAGTTCACTACGTCAACTTTACTTTGTCTTTTACTTAAAGAAATGCTGCAGTAATTTGGGAACTGTTTCCAAAGTAAGGCTGCCACCTTTCAGAAATAGAAATAAGGGACTCCCCCCCCTCCCGAAAAAAGGAGGCTAATAGAGAGACGGGATGCTGTGGTCAATTATTATTACTTATAATTGTTAGCGTCCGCAAATGCGGAAACAAGGTTGGACCTCAAAGCGGACAACAAGCGGGGGGGGGGGATACAAGGGTTTAATTATTGCAAACAAAAAATAACACACGATCGCGGGATAGTAGAAATAACAAAAGGAGTCCGTTAGTGTTGTATCGGTCGCGAACGATTCGTTCTTTTTGAACGAATTGTTTGGGTGAACGAGACCGAACTAATCACCATCTGCACTGATTCGTTCTATGAAGTTGGTGGCGCTTGTTCGCTGCGTGGGAGGGCGTTGAGCAAGCGGCAGCGTCTTCTGACATCGCACACGACCAATCAGACGCCAGCCTCATCGCGGGCAGGGGAGGGAGCGGAAACAGAATCATGGCGTATGTCACTCATTTCCACGTGTGGCCAATAAGCAGCCAGCGTGCAGGCAGGGGGGAAAGACTGAGTTTTGTCACTTCCCGTTCAGTGATTCGGTCCTCCGGTTCCTGACCTAGCTTGCTGCTAACTTGACTTTCCAGTAATGACTATGCGGTGAACGAGTCATAAAATGAAAGGAAACGACTTTGTCACATATTTGTTAACGTGGAGCCTATCAAATGCTGCTCAAAAAGACAAAAACACCACACAAATCTAGCGAGCATGGTTTAGTGTTCTACTTTTCTCAACAGACTCGGGACTGTGCCTATGACGATATACTATCAAATTTACAGTAATTTAAAACACGCGTAGCTACGAGGCAAGCAAAACCTGAGCTGCGGTCGCGTGACGGCAGTGAAGCGGGCAGAGAACTGTCACTATATGGAGGCTTCATGGCAGCGATATGTACCTCATATGTGCACAGAAAAAAAATAATATTTAGTATGATCACCATAATACTGATTTGCAATGAAACTGTATATACATGTCAATTTTTTCCGAGTGTTTTTTTTTTTTTTTTTTTCGTGTCAGAGGGTGTCGGTTGGTTTGACAAATTATGTCAATCCGTCCATCATGTGCTACTCAAGCGCCCCAAAAACAAAGCGCGCGGACACGGGAGATGTCGCAATATGTCTACATTTTTCTTAACAGACTAATGAGAGTAGAAAGGCGAAATCATAAAGCAAACAATTATTTCTCGTCAGCATTTGACGATCTGAGATGCGGGGACGACAGGGGAGCTGACCGGATTATTTTATTTATTAATACCAGTGCAAAAATTCAAAACGATCATCTTAATGATAAAAAACAAAAATACAACAGAGCGAGAGGTTAATATGATGTGTTGGCCGTTCCATAATTAGAAATTAAACTTTCGATTTATTTTTATTTTCGTGACAGCAAGCATGCCGCGTTGGCTGTTAGCAGCAGCATTGTATATGTGAGCAAGATCATGCTAAAGAAAGTCCGTGCGCCCCTGACCCCAAACCCCGACTTCCCCCTCAAAAGGAAAATGTTTAACCGTGTCCTAATTCGAAATGCAAGCACGAGCCATGACTTTGAGCCCATAGAATTAGGACAGACGACGCGGAAGTTCTCCCTCGCTTTTGCAGCAGCGGGAGGGAGACGAGGCTGTCTCTGAGAGCAGAATGATATCGCCTGTCACTCATTTCTGAAACTACGACGAGTGGTCAATGTGCAAGAGAGGGAGGGACCAAGCAATGTCACTTCCCGTTCAGTTATACTGCGAAGCGGTCTTTGGTGATTCGTTCGGCAACGTCACTTCCCGTTCACTAACCGAACGATTCATTTGGGTGGGTAGGGAGATGAGGGGGGCGAACGATTCGTTGAACGATTCGTTTGAACGAATCGTTTTACTGAACGAACCGGAATGGATTCGTTTACTCAAGTGAACGACAGATCCCGTCACTAGAGTCCGTGACAGCAGGTCGACGAGCTCAATACTAAAAACTCGAAGGTTACCTAAGACGATAGGCAGCGAGCCAAAAAGCCAAAATAAAAACACTCAAATACCTGCACAGGGTAGAGGTTACAAACGAGTGCAGCACACTAACAGAAAAAACCCAATGCAGGGGTGTAACAAGCAAATTTAGTGAGACTATAGTGCGAGATGTCAAATGGCGATCAGCAAAGCAAATATCTCGGCAGCCTTCTCTGAGATCACCCGTGCTTAAATGCTGAGTTGATGAGCCTGCATTGGATTCAGGTGCGACGTCAGGAACGCCCCACGAACAGCCCAGCAACAAAACACAATCTAACCAGCAGCAGAATGTGACAATAATTTCATGAAAGTTGCACTGTTTGGCCTTTGAGAGGTTTAAAAAAGTTTTCTCAGTTCATTCGGAGTTTATGATTATGAACTTATTTTTACTTTCTTACTGTTGGGCTAGTATTATACTTTGTACTAGTCTTTTTCCTGTTTTGCAAAGGTAAGCAACAGCCTGACAAAGCCTTGATAGCAATGATTTCACTTCCAATTATGTAGCTCTTGGGGGGGGGAATTATATATACAGTGGGGAGAACAAGGATTTGATACACTGCCAATGGGGTTTCCCATCAGACTTATTCTCCCCACTGTATATATTTATATATATAAACGGGGTGGTATCGGTATGGTATCGGTATCAGCCAATACTGCACAGCCAGGTATCAGTATCGGGGCCACAAAATGGTATCGGTGCAACTCTAGTTCTTATATGGGTTAAATCTCTTGAGGCCTCCATTTTGTGCCGAAAATTCATTTGAAACTCAAAAAAATTTGCATAGAAAATGGCAAATTTCACTTTTTCACCTTCACCCGAGCAACGCTGAGCTATACTGCTCGATAAATCCATCCAGCATACAAAAAAACAAAATTAGATTAAAAACCATGAGGAAGCCCTGATTTTAAGGTTTTCTTATGTGTTGGTTTAACAAACCATGGCCCCAAAACAACCCACCATAAGTAGTACCAGTTAGTATATTGTATTTTCATACCTATTTTAATCATTCTATTGAATGATTGAATGAGTGTAGCGTGTTAGCAAAATATGTTTAACAATGTGGTAACAGACCTTAGTTTTGATGAAACCGTATTTTGAAGATAATCACCGACATTACTACTTCATCTATATTAATCTCTTTGTATAACTGATAACACACATGCGTGGAAGGCACAGAAAAAGAAAAAACACTTACATTTGAAGCTTTTGCAATGTACTATTGCATTGTCCATGAACTTTTGTGTCATTGGACCAATTCATTAAACAACATAATGTACACCCACAGATGTTGGGGAGTTCAGGTTTGGATTCCACTAGTTCATCTTCAGGAGTCTTACTGTATGTCACACATTGATAGCTGGCCTGGCCCCATCCTACATACAGTGTCTGACCTCCTTTGCGTTAACACTCTTCCCCAACCACTTCGCTCCTCTTCTACCCTCCACCTCTCTGTCCCCCGTGCCCGTCTCGCAACCATCGGTTCCAGATCATTTAGTCTCTCTGCCTCTAAACTCTGGAACTCTCTACTCAGACCATCCCAAAATAACTGTTTTCCCACTTTTCAAAGGGAGACTCAAAAAACATCTGTTTGAATTATCTTATCCCGCTTGATTGTCAGTGCCGGTTGGGTCTATTTCTTGTTACGGATATTTTGCTTTATAACCTGAATTTTTTTCTGATGGGCAAAAAAAAATTTTGGGGATTGAGCTGATTTTTACTCTACTCAAATGCCAGAACGAAGTGCATTTTTTTGGTCGGGGATATTTCATGCTTTTATTGGTTATTTTTTATGTAAAAGTTACATTGTTTTTAATGGGAAATGAGCACTTATGTTTGCCTTTTTGAAGTTGCGTTTTGTCTCAGCCATTGTCAAAGAGCCACAAATTGCAAAGACGGCGTGCCAAACCTCATGATTTGATTTCAATGGGCAAGGGTCGTCCAATCATTTCCCAGAAGTGGCAATAGCAACTAAATTTAGTCTATTTTTTGATTTAGAGATGCGAACGCGTCATGTCCTTCAGCAGCATGCTCAGGTCTTAAGGAGTTAATCTGTGTTTTTGTCCATTCAAATGTGTATTTCTTGTACAGTGTCCTTGAGTGTTTTGAGAGGTGCTTTGAAATAAAATGTATTATTATCATTATAATTATTATAGCTGGAAATAATTAGGCAATAAGAGCAGGTAGAGATGGTTCCCAATACCAAACATTGAGCCTTGATCAAATCTTGGTTTTTCTTGCTGCCCATGCTCCAAAAATGTTCATTTTTGATGGCACCAATCAAAGATCAGCCTAAATTGATGCGCACAACTATTTAATGCATGGAGGTTCATTTGGGATATGAGTTGTGTATCAGCTGCAAACCAAATTAGATGTTTTTATACTTACCCCTTCATATTCATGAGAGCAGTATATGTATAAATACAATGTAATAAATGCATGCATGGTTCTGGTTGCTGCCTTCAATAAATGCTTGTTCGTTCCATACAAGCAACCAACTCTTCTTCTATTCAAGCTATCATTCCGCTTTGAAGCCCGACACAAGCCTTTTATCTTGTTATCTTGTTGTTTCATTGTATTCCCATGTGCAATGCCCAGTAACATCCCTGGGGTTGCAACAAATACCAACCCTCTCATCCATAATACTGCCGACAATAATGGCAGCAGAGGGGGGAGGGATGAAACCGGTCTCGGTTTTGTTTGAACTAGAACGGAAGGGAATTACCAATTGACCATACACTATCATGACGAGCCTAATTAATTAGATACATAATTCATAGCGTGGAAACACGTGCCTTGAAAGGGAAGGGGTAGGAGGGATGGAACATGAGAATGCCTTATCAGCACTTTCTTGGTAAGGATAGCAGATGGAGGAGAATGCTGGAGGGTGCCGTTGTGTGATAAATGAATAAAATAGACATTATTCATATTCCATCATACTGTAGTCAACGTATGCAATTACAAAGCTCAAACTGTACTTTTATTCACATTAAATCAAACCACACTGACATGTAATTAAAGTCACCAGTAACAATATGGTCTATAATCAATAAGACATGATGGGCTTTAAAATTAGATATGTACGGATGAAAAATGAATGAATTGATCTGATGGCAATCAGCAGACAACATACCGGTCAATAACTGTGAACCGTAGAGAACTTGAATCCTTCGTGGAAGACAAATATTAGATATAAGTACCATGGCCCAATCATGTAATGAGAAGCCTTCGGGTACAAATGTCTGTGATCAATAATTATATATAGCTCTTAATGGAGATCTAATGATACAGTACTCCACTGCAGAACTAAAATCTTGGCCTTGTTGAGCATAAAGAAATTATTTTGTTAGCCCATGCAATATTATTGACCCTTTATCATAAAAAAAAAATAATAATAATAATAATAATTCGAGACAAGATTTGTGAATTTGACACACAGCTCTTTGCAAAGATTGGCATTCGCAAAAGGGATGCCAGGGGCTGCTGTAAAGTAAAGGCACAGCCTACAGAAAAGATTTTGTTGCTATAAATTGTACTCAGCTATGTGTGTGTGTGTGTGTGGGGGGGGGGGGTTCAAGCCTAACATTTAGGTTCCATATTCTGTAAACACTACCACATTTATTGTCAGAAAGATAATACCTATAGCCAAATGTAACATGGGTTAAAATTCCCTAATTTTAGCCAGTACTTGTTTTTCCCCACACTCCTTGAATGCACCACAGCACATGACAAGTCACATTACACCAAATATCCAATCACCAGTCACCTAGGCACTATATAAGCTTCCTTTACTCCTCTCCCTTCAGTCGTGTGGGAGAGCAGCCAAGGAGCAACAGCTGCAGGTCAGTCTCGAATACTTTTTGATGCATCCAACCAGTTGTTTTTCAAACTTGTTAAAGGCTGTTTTATAACTTATAGAACCAGACCTTTTAGAGTGACCTAAACCCTCCGGAAGTCCAGCGTTACGTTGCGGATTACGTGGTAAGAAGCGGAGACAGCTCAACGCATCGACTGAGGACTTTCTCCGGAAAAGTGCCAAGGCCAGCGCATGAGATGGACTATGACACGTGGCAGTCTGGTGTCGAGTTGAACTGCAAGGACCCTTCCATCTCTGACTTGCAGCGCATCCGGCTAATTCGTGACAGTCTGTTGCCACCTGCAGCTGATATTGCGAAACACCTGAGCCTTGACACTGCTCCTGAGATTTATGTACAGCACCTCAACTCTGCATATGGTGTGGTACAGGACGGTGACGAACTGTACGTGAAGTTCCTCGATACCTACCAGGATGCTGGCGAAAAACCTTCTACGTACCTGCAACGTCTTCAGGTCCCTTTGCAGCATGCCGTGAGGCGAGGAGGAGTTCCGGTGAGAGATGTGGACAAGTGCTTGTTGACCCAATTCTGTCGTGGGTATTGGGACAATAATCTCATCGTGGAACTACAGCTGAAACAGAAAAAGAGTTGCCCACCTTCTTTTGCTGAGTTGCTTCTCCTGCTTCGTACAGAGGAGGACCAAGATGCAGCGAAGGCAGTTTGGATGCAGCAGCACCTGGGTGTTACGAAGCAGAAAGTTTCCAGCCACACCCAGCTTGTACGCCCAGAGCCAGAAACCAGCATGTGCACTGCACTGATGACAATGACCAAGCAACTGTCTGAACAGATATCTATTCAAAAGCAACTGGCAGTGTTAACAGCAAGTCAGACCCGGAACACTCCCTCTGCTGCAAAGACTTTCAACCCACCAAAAGCTGGCAACTCGAAAGCTGCTTCTTCGAAGCCCGGATTTTGTTTCTGCTGTGGAGAGGATGGCCACATTAAGCCGCAATGTCAGAATGCCCCGAATTCATCACTGGTAAGCGTCAAAAGAAAACGATTCAACAGTCAACAAAAGTGGCAGAAACCAAGCACTTCTGGACATTTAAACTAATCTCAGCTCCTGTTGAGGGACAATCAGGAGCTGTGTCGGACAAACTTTGTCCCGCTGAGAAACCTGTCCAGTGTGCGGAAATGCAGTCCAACCCGCGATCAAAGAAACACCCACCAAAGGGGTTGATTGATTCCAGATGTACAGCGGAATCCAACATTGCTGGCCAAGCTTCTTTGTGCCTTCTTGATACAGGGTCACAAGTGACCACAATCCCAGTGTCGTTTTATAATAACTACCTGTCAGACAGACCCATTCATTCTCTGAACGAACTTCTTCATATTGAAGGTGCAGCAGGTCAAAGTGTTCCATATCTTGGTTATGTCGACACTACAGTAACATTCCCAGCAGACTTCCTTGGTACTGATTTTGAAATTCAAACTCTGGCACTAGTAGTTCCAGATGTCAGACTTGGTTCTCCCGCTTCAGTTCAAACTGGCATGAACACTCTTGAAGTGCTCTATGAAATGTTCTGCAGCAGTGAGTCGTCTACCTTTTCAGCCCAGCTCTCATGGCTACAAAGTTATTCTTCAAACCCTCCAGCTGAGACATCAGAACAATTCTGAGAACAATATTGGACTCATCACACTCTGCAGCAAGACCCCAGTGCTCGTTCCAGCAGGCCGCACTGTGGTAATTTAAGGCTCTGCTAAGGTGTGTATTCCAACAACCAACCAGTCTGTAGTGATTCAGCACCCAGTTCCAGGCCTACCGGGTCGCTTGTGTGTAAGCAGCAGCTTGGTTGCCCTACCACCTTACTCATCTAATAACATTCCAGTGGTGGTGACGAATGAATCAGAGCAGGATATTTACATCCCTCCACGCACAGTGATTGCAGACATCGACAGTTATAACTGCATCGTCTTGGACCACCATCTCACTAATAAACCTGGTGCTGTTAACATCACAGCTCACACTTGTTACACAAACTCCATCCTTCTCTTCATTCTCTGTGCAACTTTTCCATCTTGAGCACTATGGGGGGTGGGGTTATGGGGAGCAACCATGTCCTTACTATGACCCTTAAAAGGTCTTTGATGGTCAGGTGAGAGGACTGAAAACTCTCCGGCTGCTCTACCCAAGATTTCTAGCAACCTCCTGGTTATATTTGGGCCAGAACAGCACGAAATGCAGTAGAATGGGAGGCAAAAAAGAACAATGCAGGAAGACTGAAAGGAAAGCAGAATTTTGGAGCCCACTCCTGTGGTGGAGCCATCTGCTGAAGGCATGAGATAGAGTGTAGTGATAGGATGAATGTTGCTGGCGCAGCATATGGTACCGGCTTGACCCAACTTGATTCTACATAGAGTATCTTGGGAACAATGTGTGGTTTATTATGAAATTTGGTGGTGTGATGGAACACTATTCATTGGCCATCATTTACTGTTTGGAAGTGCATATCTCTGGTTACAACAGTGTTTACAACAGCATATCTAATGATATTCATTCAAAGAATGTATCAACAGTGTTATTTTAAAAAATAATACTTTTTGTATTTACATTAATGAATTTATCACAAAAAAAAAAAAAAAACTCAAACGTACGAATGAAGGCAAGTTGAGTAGAAAAAGTATGCATGGATGGATGTTTAATCAATATAATCATGTTAGGATCTTTTTAGTAAAATTAAGGTGGAATGCGTCCAGAAAGCATTCGTTTGGATATGATTAGTAAAATCGTACACTGCAACCAGGAGCATGGGCAAGCTAGGCGGTTGCTTAGGGAGCCATCTAGTGGAGGGGGTCCCAAATTGCTTTGAGGAACGAGGGAGTGTGTGTGGGGGGGGTCCCCTTTTACTTCCCGAACGTTTTCTAACATAACAAGCACATTTCAATATGTTACATATTTAAAAATATATATATTTGCGGTTCTGACCTGAATCGGATTAGCCACCTACTATTGTGTGGTATGAGACAGGGAGGACAATGACAAATAATGGCAGGTGATTAAATCAAAGGTAATTCAAACTCCAGTTTTCAGAACGAAACTAGAATTATCACATAACAATAAACTAAATAGCACAACTAGCAATTAAAGAAACAACTGATATGTTAACTAAAGAAATAATTTGAATCGAACATGACCTTTGAACATTATTTACAGTACCGCATTGCATCATGCTGTGAAGCATTAGGCACAAGTGGCAATATGTTGTACGGCAATAGCGTTGACAGCAGGTGACACAAGGGGTCTGTTCCTCCCAAAGGAAGTGAGAGACTACTTTGAGAAATGATGGACAAATGGTACTTCTTGAAGCAATTAAGCTTTGCAGGCAAATTGATTCAAAGCTTCATGGTGGTTTATTTGCTCTATTGCCCTATCAAGTGGTCTTGAAGTCCAAGAGGTAAACATTGTTGAGAACTTAAGAAAATGATATGTGCTTGTGTTACTATATGAACAAAATGCAACAAGTGGTTGAAGGATAATTTGGTATTCATTTTTATTTACAAATAATGGCTTTCCCACAATGTTTTGGCTTTAAAGAGTGTACAGTGTAGACCATGTCCAAAGTCTGGCCCGCGGGCCAAATGCAGCCCGTGATCAAATTTCATCTGGCCCCCAGCCTCTAGTTATAAAATAAAAAAGCGTCTGGCCCGCACACAGACGTAATAACATTGGTCAGCAGTACTGCTGCCAGCATGTGAAGTAGCTTACACACTAAATGCTGCTGCTCATTTACCCACTAAAAGGCAGCAGCATTCTAAAAAACATTACCCCGTGTGACCCTTTATATCCAATTTTCTAAAATGGCGACAATCAACAACAACAAAAAAGTTGACTGCGACGGCCGACGCTTCAAGGATAGGTAGACATTGGACTATTTCTTCACTAAAATATGCAACAAACAAAAAAATAATGAAGCAAACATTCAAAAAAAATAATAAAGCGAACGTGACACACAGAATGGCTTGCTAAAATTTGCTTAAATATGTTGTTCTACGTAAAGGACTTCAGCCAAGGTCAGCCCCCCACTATTTTACCACACCAAATCTGGCCCCCTTTGCAAAACGTTTGGGAAGGCCCCGGGCGTCGATGAGATCCACCCGGAGTTCCTAAAGGCTCTGGATGTTGTGGGGTTGTCCTGGCTGACACGCCTCTACGACATCGCGTGGACATCGGGGACTGTGCCTCTGGATTAGCAGACCGGAGTGGTGGTCCCCCTTTTTAAGAAGGGGGACCGGAGGGTGTGTTCCAATTATAGAGGGGTCACACTCCTCAGCCTCCCCGGTAAAGGCTATTAAGGGGTACTGGAGAGGAGGGTCCGTCAGGAAGTCGAATCCCTGATTCAGGAGGAGCAGTGTGGTTTTCGTTCCAGCCGTGGAACAGTGAACCAGCTCTACATCCTCGGCAGGGTCTTCGAGGGTGCATGGGAGTTGGCCCTACCAGTCTACATGTGTTTTGTGGAACTAGAGAAGGCGTTAGACCGTATGCCTCGGGTAGTCCTGTGGGGGGTGCTCAGGGAGTACGGGGTACTGAGCCCCTTGTTAAGGGCTGTTCGGTCCCTGTTCGACCGGTGTCAGAGTCTGGTCCGTATTGCTGGCAGTCAGTCGAATACGTTCCCAGTGGGTTTTTCACCGATTCTGTTCATCATTTGTATGGACAGAATTTCTAGGCGCAGCCGAAGCGTTATGGGTTTCCCGTTTGGTGACCTCAGCATTGCATTTCTGCTTTTTGCCGATGGTGTGGTGCTTTTGGCTTCATCAGGCCATGACCTCCAACTCTCACTGGAGCGGTTCGCAGCTGAGTGTGAAGAGGTTGGGATGAAGATCAGCACCACCAAATCCGAGACTATGGTCCTCAGTAGGAAAAGAGGGGAGTGCCCTCTCCAGATCGGGGATGAGATCCTGCCCCAAGTGGAGGAGTTCAAGTACCTTGAGATTTTGTACACGAGTGAGGGTAGAAGGGACCGGGAGATCGACAGGCGGATCGGTGCAGCGTCTGCAGTAATGCGGACTCTGCACCGGTCTGTAGTGGTGAAGGAGCTGAGCCGAAAGGCGTAGCTCTCGATGTACCAGTCGATCTACGTTCCTACCCTCACCTCAGCCGCTACTCCTCTGCGTTGAGAGGAGCCATTTGAGGTGGCTCGGGCATCCGGTTAGGATGCTTCGTGGACGCCTCCCTGGAGAGGTATTCCGGGCATGTCCCACTGGCGGGAGGCCCCGGGGAAGACCCAGGACACGCTGGAGAGACTATGTCTCTCGACTGGCTAGTTGAAGTGGCTGGGGAGAGGGAAGTCTGGGCTTCCCTGCTAAAACTGCTGCCCCCGCGACCCGACCTCGGAGCAAGCGGAAGATGATGCTATGGTATGGTATACAAATTTTGGGGGATCTTTTTTTTGTAGCAATTCATCTATTGAGACCAAATATGGACAACTTCATCAAGGCTGGAAGACATTTTTGACACATTTAACAAATTGTTGGTTCTCACCGGCATACAAATACGCACTCACATAGTGTCTAAAGAAATCCCATTATTTGAGCAGCCAGTACATGAAGATTTTATCAACTTTGACAGTGACTGGATGCTGCATTTTAGTACCAAAATAAGGCCCTGTTGAAGAATGTCGCTACTCTATTAAGGGTCGGCAAGTGCACTAAACCACACCACGTTATATTCATTTAAGAATAATGAAATTGGCAGCGCTAGCTTTTAGATGGATGACTCATGAGATCTAGCGTTGTTCAATTTAGCCCTGTCAGTATTCGATCTAGATTTGAATATATTACGGCAGAATCGATTTTTGTTCCAGCATTCATTGTTGATAGAAGAAACTTCATTGTTTGGGAGCGCTTCGAGACTCAGTGCCATGCCTGAAAGGATGCAAGGCATCCCAGCATCTCCTGTACAGTAATTAAATGTTAAGCCAATAGAATATTAGCACTGCAACAGTGCAAGCGTGTAACAGAGTAGAGTATGGTACCTTCAGGTGAAATGTAATTCCTTCATCAAAATATGACAAGATGACAAAAGCTTTGTGTACTGGGAGTCTCCATCTTTAATCAGCATATAGTGACAGCAAAATTGATGAATTGCCTCTGATACATCTGCACAGTACTTTGCCTTCTAGCTATCAAATGAAATTGTGTGAAAGACAGAGGCCATTATCCATTCTGACTATTTAGAAACACGCCAAATGTAGACCATTCCCTTGGGCAACATGCCATGTGACTTGTATGGATTGCATGTTGGTGAGTCCGTGTGATGCTATACATTGTGTTCTGAATTATGTAAATTACATTATTCTGATTTTCCTAGATGGTCAGTTCAAATGGCACATAGCATAATGTTCAATTAATCAACTTTTAATTCAAATGTGTTCATATGAATCTGCTCATGAGAACAGGTTTTCCAAATCAACAAACAAAAAAATGCACAGCTTTAAATTGTTAAGTGCAATAGGTTCATTTGTTGAATTTTCAGCACAAATGCAACTTCAGATAACAATAATTAAATAATAAAATAATAAATACCAAAGCAATTGAATTCAAACAGATGGCATTTTATTAGAGCAATATCAGAATCATTTTTATTGGCCAAGAATGTTAAAAATGTACATGGAGTGTGTCTCCGATATAAAGGTCCACACTCGTACTAAAACACAGCAACTTAACAGTAGATTTAGGACATACTGTAACACAAGTACAGAGAGACATTTAGCCAGGGGTGAAAGTGGCTAGAATTTCTTGCAGGAACTCCCCGACGTGAAGGTCGCCACGGAGCCAGAAATTTTGTTTATTTATTTTTTAAACTTTTTTTGGGGGGGGCGGGGGGGGGGGGGGGTGCAAACCTCCTAAAACTACTGAAATGCAAAGAAAACGGTTTTGGCAGAGTTATTTCTATAACTTATACAAAAAATGATTTTCATTCAAAATTGTATTTTTTCAATGATTTGCAAAACAAAAGTTAACAAAAACAGCAACAATCCCAACCTCCATCTCCTAATTTTTATTTTTCCTCATTTCCTAACATACTAAATGCCAAATCTCAATTTTAACTACTTAAGATAGGATGCATATTAAAATTGAAGTTAATGTAAACATTTTTTTTAATAATATATAAGAAACATACATTCAGAAAAATAAGTACAAATGACTCATATTATGCAGAGTGAAATGGAATACAGTATATTTTGAAGATCGCGCAATCATTGACTTTTTTAAATCATAAGGATATGAATAAGTAGCCAAACATAAATGAACAAATATGTCCAAAGTGCACATTGACAGCTAAGATATTCTGAACTTCCCCATCAGAGCAAATAAAACTAAATATGATAAATAAGCCTCAACTCTTTCCTTGCTCTTAAAGATTTGATCCATTTTCTGTTGCATCGCCCTTTTTTTGTCGCATCAATTCAAAAATCTTTTTTGTTGCTGTTCCAGAAAACATGCACTTGCTAGCTAGCTATCTCTGCTGATCACATGTCAGTTTGTCAGCCAATTGAATGGATAAATGAGTCCAGGCGTTTTACTTTGCCACGTGCATTTGCACATTGACGTGACTCACCATCATCAGACTCGGATAACTGCAGCAGCTAGGGAAACCTTCATGCCGTCCGTGGAATAAAATAAATAATAAATATCGGTGGAAACAGATTACGCTACACAAGCACTTTATTATGCTTGTTATTAACACTTGTGCATGTAAATCTGATGTTGGTAGATTTTCTTCTTCTTGGAGATGAAATGCATGTGTGGCAGCTCAGGATTAAAAAAAATGTTTTTTTACACAATGTTCTGACAGTTGCAGTATATTTTTGGAATCGATGCACCGTGTACCGGAACAGCATTCCGGCCCTAAATCTTATACCGGAACTGTGTTCCTGCCCTGAATCTTATACCGGAACTGCGTTCCTGACCGTTCTAGCCCACTTTCACCCCTGCATTTAGCCACATTGGGGTAGACCTATAGTACATATATACATATTTACCATTAAGGTCGTCTTTTTTAAATTCACTTTCTGGTTGAATTTCTATGCAGGACGTCAGAATAGCCTTCAAGAGCTGCTGTTTGGACGTGACCTGCCAGCCACCCTCATAGACAGTTTTCTACTGCCCCCTATCCTACTAGATCTTTTGCTTGAGTATGCTCCATAATTGATAGAACGAGTCATCAGGAGAGGAAGGGGTGCCAAATGAGAGCTTCTATATTTATGCACTTAGTAGCCCATGATGCAGAGGTATGCCTTTCTTAATCTTTTCTATTGAAATTGATTTTAATATCTGTGAATGTAACCTAATAATGATGCAAACTCAAATGAATTGTTAGCAACCTATAAAATTTATAGGAACGCTGTCATGTGTAATAATTTGCAACAGTATTTTAATGTCCTTATTACTTGGCGAGTTTTAAAAATTAGTCCCCAACAGTTGACTTAAAATACGTATGTCAGTCTTTTTCGTTTTAATTTTCTGGGAAACTATACAGGGGGACGGGGGTTGCATATCAATTTAGGACAAGTTATGTCAGAGGGAGTTTGCTAAGAGAAGTGCAGTTAACGCGAGCATATACTGCCACCTGCTGCTACATTAAAATTCCTGCACTCTGGATTCTAAATATGTCTAATGATAGGCAGAAAACAATCATTCATTCTTAACGGTCAGCACAGAGACTAGAATTACATTTTACTACAAGGTGTGTATACCTTTTCCAAGCCGTATATAACAATTACGTATTCATTTAAGAACACTTTGCTTGATTACTCTAAATTTAAAAAAATTCTTAACATACTTTATGTCCATAGTATGGGTACTGGACAGTAAAATATCAGTCAAATATGCCAATACAAGATCAAAGACATGGGGTCATATGATGCATATGCTTAATTATTTTAAATTGAAGGGTTCAGATCACAATAAAACATGAATAATGTAACAGGGAATAATGAGCTACCATATTGTGTTCTAATGTAATCCATTTTTTTTTGGAGGCCCAAAACACATTTAATGGATGCAGATGAAGAAAGAACACAACAATCACAAGTTTTTAACCTTTATTGCAAGACCACATTAACATTTGAAGCTGACCAACCTAAACACATCTTCAGTCTGCAATCAAAATGACTGGATCAAAAAAGAATCTGTATATTTTACAGCAAGATGGGAAAATTATTGGAATCTACGTCGAAAGGAAAAAACAGCCACGCCCTGTCATTGAACTAACATTTTACATCAATTTTTAACAATTAAAAAATATAGCAGAAAGAGAAGTAGGACCTGACACACCAAAATGAACCACAAATATTGTTTATTTTAAAGAGTTCTTACTAAATGCAGAGAAAAGTGGGACTAAAAAAAAAAAAAAAAAAAAAAAAGGAGGATGGGAGGTTAACTGCCTTCAAAGTTTGGTATTTCAAGTGATGACTGATTGATGTCAGGGGTCCTCCAAAATACAATTTTTTATCAAACACGACTCATCCAACTATGAGATCGACAAAGACATGAAAAAAAAGAATATTATCCTCCCTCTTTCCACATGTTCTTTTTTTATGTATATAAGCCACTACGCATATGTGGATCACCTTGTTTATAAGCAGTGAAGCACCACAGGGTCAAGGTGAGGCTGGGGTCTTCTCCTCCTGTTCTTCTTCCAATGGATATCTCAGATTCCCCTATTGGACAAACATGTTTACAAAATGGAATGTTAGTAAAGAACCCCAGAAACACCTTGTCAAGAAAAGGCTGCTTCTGAATCAGCAATAACAGTGTATCATCACAGAATAAAAAGATTCCAATTTTCCTTTGACATGCCTTGTCAGTGTTTGCCTGAAATTGCTGACAAGGAATGTCTACCAAGTTTGATATCACTAAAATTAAAATGATTTTATACTGTCAGAGCTGTGTGATATTTCCTCAATAGTTATAAGAGTCAACCAATGTGACATACAAATGATTCAGAGAGGACTACAATTAAACGGCCGAGGTTAATCAAGCAGTCGCTCACTCCTCTACTTGAATGATGAGAGCTAAACAACATACAGGTTCACAATAAAACTTTCAAGTTGATGTGAAGAGTACAGGCAACAGAATTGACAAAAGGATGTGGGTATAGAAAGGAGTACCTGGGGTGAGTACCTGCACACTTTGACAGTCAGAGTATCCTTGATTTTTAATTTGCCCTTTTCACATGTGGTCTCGCTCACAACACCATCGCTGTGAGGTGTGGAAGTCAGCTGCAAATTATGCCATAAACCCTACCCTCCAGTTAGTTAGTTATGTTAGCGCCCCACCCCTCATTTCCTATAACTACCCCCACCACCACCCCGCAAAAAAAAAAAAAAAAAAAAGACAAACTGATAAGCATTATCAGGCACAATGAGGAAATGCATGGTATTTGCTAGTCAATGATTTCTCTGTTTTTGCATTAGGATAAAATAGTCCCTTCTATAAGCACAAACACCCCGTTGTGCTTGAAACATTTTGAATTTTTGTTAATTCTAACTCAACAGGTTACCAAATAAGTACTGCCAATTGGAGGAAAAAATGTAAATATTTCCCTGCTACTTTTGTCGACAAGGACCAAAAACATCTTGAAGCATCAAATGCGATACAAAACGAGGGGTACCTCTGGGCATGTTTGCTCAGGGCTACACTGGCCTTTCCCTCTTGGCTTTGTGTGAATGCTTTCTACCTTCTTCTCATTCATCGGGCCTAGTTCTTCATCTTCAGTGCATACTTATGATGCACTATTCAAAAACAGGATATGGTACGTCAGACAAAAATTATCAGCATTAAAGTGAATGCAGAGAAGGTTGGGGAAGGAGGCAGCGTGGGAGGGATGGGGGTGTGTGAGGGGTTTAGGGAGTCAGGGGGGGCGAGGAGAAGGACACACTTACCTGAGTCTGATCTGAGGTCCTATCAGATCAGTTTTAATTGGACTGAGTGTCACCTTCAGAAAGGAGGAGCTCTTGCTGGCCATTAAGGAGCGGGGGGGAGGCTGAGGCAGCAGCCTTTGTCTCCATCGGCTCCGCTTCTGTTGAAGCCTTGACGGCAGCTGCATCACCTTCAGAGTTCTTGTCTTTCTTGGAGCTGCTGCTCTTCTCCTCCGACGACTTACGTTCTGGAAAAATGGATGACGAGCTGGTTGGAATGAAAATCCATTTTACACATTGTGGGGAAAAAAACTAAGGTGGTCACCTTTCTCTTTGGATGAGCGCTCTCTGTCTCTATCCCTGTCTCTCTCTCTTTCCTTATCCTTATCCCTCTCCCTGTCTCGGTCCCTGCTGCGGCTGCGGTGGCGGTGAGCTCTACGCTCCGAGCTTCGTGACCTTCTCCTGTCGCGACTGCGGGAGCGTCGCTTCCGGTCAGAGCGGTCCCGACTTCGTCTCCTGTCCCTATCCCTCTCTCTATCTCGATCCCGGCTCCTGCAAAACAAGCAAATGTCAGTGATGCGTCAGTATTAAACACATGTAAAAATTGTGCATTCTATGATGAAAAAATGACACTGAAAGCTCAGATTGAATACTACGGGTTCATTTTCATAAATAACAATCCCGATGACCTGCTGCGCCTCCGGTCATGGTCCCTGTCTTTGTCTCTGCTCCTGGACCTCCGACGATCCCGGGACCGGCTCCTTCTCCTGTCTGATGCTCGGCTAGAGTGGCGGCTGTTTGAATGGCTACGGCGTGAACGTCGGTCCCGATCCCGATCTCTGTCCCTATCCCTGTCTCTATCCCTCTCCCTGGTGCGCTCCTTCTCACGTTCCCGCTCTTTCTCCTTTTCTTTCTCTCGCTCCTTCTCCTTTTCCTCCTCCTCTTTACGCTTCTTCTCTCGCTCTTCCTTCTCACGCTCTTCTCGATCTTTCTTAACAACTGGGCTTTCCCCTTGAGGATCCTCTGAGCGGCGTCGTAGTTTCTCCTAATGGAAGTTGAACAAGCAACAAAGTTGAGCATATAAAGTGATGAGCAGATTAGCACATGAAAGACACAAAACTACTATTTTGCCATTTCCTTTTACCCCTCTATGCAAAATTGTGGTACTTACCTTTAGCTCCTCTACAGTGGATTTGATCTTGGCATAGCCCATATGCTGCTTCCCCATCAAGTGGTCATCCACTCGAGACTGTGCATCACCCACAATAAGGAAGGCTCCGCATACCTCACACACCTCCATCTGTTTCTCCTGGGCTGCAAAGCTCTCAATAGTCTGAATGGACAAAAATATCAGTAAGGAATAATCTTGTACTTGACAAATACAGCATAAGGAGCTTTATAATTGAGATGGATTTTTCATTGTACAGTAGTAATCAAATATTTCTTTGAAATCACAACAGGTTGTGGTATAAAGTATTGTAATGTTGTAATGTAATGGTGTTGAACTTAGCGCTTTTCCACCTTTCAAGGCGCTCAAAGCGCTCTACACTACATTGGTTATATACGACTGTTTAAGACTTTACAATAAAATACTTTAAGGTCTTCTGGAATTCTGGAAGATTAACGATTAATTTCAACCATTTCCAAAAGGGATAATTTAAGCCGAGTGAAATACTCACCGAAGGGTTGGAACTAAGCAGTTCCCTCTCCTCCTTGAGCTGCTCAACCAGCTTCATCATTCCCTGAGCCTCTTCCACACGGCCTTCAGAGCCCAGTTCCTCAATCTAGGCAACACAACAACATTGCTCTATCAGCCAAAAAAGTTAGAGAAGAAAGAAAAAAAAAAAAAAAAAAAAAGGTCATTGTGCATTATTTAACAAACCTGTACAACTAAATCTTCAATCTTCTCGGTCAGAACCTGAGCCTTCTCCTCATTCTTTCCTGCTGGAGCAGGGGTTTGCTGATGGGAAAAAAAATGTACTGAATAATACAAGAATTTGCAAGTTATTATCAGGGATCAAAATTATGAAGCACAAACCCCTGCATTCTGCTGAGCTTGGGAAAGAGCGAGGCGAGCGTGGCCCCTACGAATTCGCCGTTCCACTTCAGCCAGCAGCGACTGCAGATAGCGAAGAAAGTCCCGCTCATATCCCTCCTTCATGAAACGTGAGCTCTTTTCATATCTGGAAAAGATGGATATACTATATTATTAAAGATATATGCAGAGATACAGAGTCAAATACACAAGGAACTACACAATCTAAAGAAGGGGTGCTCATTGTTAATGCTCAAAGATCTACTTTTCAAGAAGACAACTTCCCGTAATCTACTTTAGAGGTGGGGTGGGGGGGTTGCATAATGACATGTTGCGCACACAACATAACTATGCACATTTAAAAATCAAAATAAAATGCCACGATCTACCTACACAGGCTTTGACTGGTAGATCATGATTGACATAATGAGCACCCCTGACCTAAAGGGTTAAACTGAGTTTTGTTTCAATTAATAAAATAGAAAAATATTAGTATATCAACAAGACAACACAATCTCAATTATTGAGTCGTGATTTTTAAAAGACAAAGAATTTGTGATGTGGGGCAAAGCATTGCTTACACTTTCCGAAGATTTTCATCATGGATTTTCTCACAAGGGCCTGTCAACAAAAAATGGAAATCACTCTTCTGTGAGCTTACCTTGTCAAATATACTATTGAATAATTAATATACACAACATCAAACGCATGTCGATTGACATTCGCGTGAGGTGTGCATGTGTGCACTACTGTTTGACTTACCCAAATCAGACCGTGTGTTCGTAAATAGTTCTGCTGGACAAAAGCCGCACAGATAATAACGACAAACCTAAAAACAGAGATGTGAAACTGAATTATAATGTCCTCAAATTAGCCTGCTTTGGCGAGTTGTAGATCTAGACCTCATGGCAATGCATGCAACGGGGGGCTGCCTCATTTTGAGGTTGCACCATTAGCAAGTACAAGCTAACAATGTTTCAACATGAGCAGATTAAAATTCGTGTCACGTTACATTAACAACACTTTTCGGGGTATTTTAGTCATTAAGTGTATGCATATGCATTGAAGAATGTTCAAAACCGAGGACGTCCCGGAATATTGTCCCCAAACACAACAGACGTTCAGTTACGTTAGCGATGAACCCCACGAGGCTAACGTTAGCAAGAATGCTCTCTTACGCTCTCGTCGTCCCATTTGACGTTACATCGCTTCTCGTCGGGGGCCAAATTCCTGTCTCGGCCCATCAACTCATCGAGTAACTGCGCAGCGGAAAGCATTTTGCCTAACTTTTAAGTATTGCTGTTAAGACGAAAGTATATCCCGGAGCTTCAGTTCACACCATCTCAAGGCGCCTGAAGTACATCTAATCAAAATGGCAGACGCGGTGACGTCACCTAACACCAACTGCGAAAGTGAATCAAACACTTTGACCCGGATATTCAACTACAACCATGGAAAACTGCATGCCCACGTCATAAAGCTATAACAAATATCTATTGTGACAATGTACTTTATTTTCACAAACTTAAGCAGGAGTCACCACAATGCCAGAGGTACTAAAAGCTGTTAATAACCAAGGCGTTACTGTGATTAATTGACCAGCAAACACCGCTCACCTGAACCTCTCTTTACAGTATGACCCAACAATGCAAATGAGTGAAAGCAGCTTTCAACGTAACATAAGCTTCTACGCACGGCTACATAATGATACTGCTAGCCTCCAAGCTACGCAAGAGTTCATGTGAAAGAAGGCAAATTAACCTTATTTTCAGAAGCCTGATATTTGCGCTCAAAACATCCTTTCTGGATTGGCTTCACATGGTAAATGCATTTTCTGAGATACTGACTTTTAAGATTTCATTATCTCTAAGCCATAAATCAGAATTACAAGAAAAAAGGCTTGCAATATTTGACATGTGTAAAGATGTAAGAGTTTCACGTTCTAAAATGGCTGAAAAAAATATTAAACTTTTTAATAAAGTTTGTCACTTTGGCATTCAGAGTTTACAGCTGCAGGTAACATTTTTATTTTATTTTATTTTTTTATTTTATGATGATACGTATATATTTTTGTGACCCCTTTGATCATATGATTAAAAAGTTACATACTCTGAATGCGAAGGCTCTTTCTTTGTGTGCGACCCACCACATCCAATATGGCGGACGCACTGACGTATTACAGCGTTGTTACATCCAAAAGTGTCCCTCTCCTGATGGTGTCATTGGTGTGGCCGTAGTACGTCTGATAACCAGCTGAAGGAACGCAGACGCCACCGACAACATAAACACTGAATGGAATGCGGATTTTGGCTGTCACAGTAGAAACCGAACCGATCATATCAGAAAAAGCAGTATACACTTAAATGCTAAAAAAAAAAAAAACGTTTGCTAAATTGCATTATCTGGAGTAGTTTGTTATCACCAGCTAAGATTAGCAGCAAAGACTGCTCACCTAGTCAAGCTAGCAAGTACAGTAGTTAATATTTAGCTCGCCGGCCAATGTTGTTTGACCATTATCATTATCAGGCTAAATCTTTGGGCTTCAACATAGCCTATGAGCTCGGAAATCTCGTAGTCTGAGCAAACATGTCCATCACTTCGTTGGATAAAGAACTCCAAGAGCGACTAAGAGAGGCGTCAGCCATCGGGGACATTGACGAAGTACGGACATTGGTAGAGAGTGGAGTGAACGTCAATTCCCAAAACGAAATCAATGGATGGTAAGTTGGATAACTAAAGCATAGTATTAAATGAGGTCATAAACCACACAACGTATTTGCCTTCGCGACTGAGCCTTCTAATTGACAATTGAACAACTTCAGGAAGTTGCTCCGCTAGTTGCATTTGTTTGTTTCGGTGTGTGATATCCTATTAGGCAAATCATGGATTAATCCTGCGAAGCTGCCTGTCGGAAATCCCTTTAGTGGGTGTTTGTGATATAATGCTTAAAATAAAACAGCCAACGAGCAAGCGAATTAACTAACTAACTAATTAACTGGCACAATTTTTCCAATTATGAAAATAGTTTATTTTTTGCATAGTATAGTTCAAAATTAGTACTATAGTACTAGTAATGGTTTTGGTGTCTGATTTACATGTCTTTAATCCAACTAGGACCTGCCTGCATTGGGCTTGCAAACGGAACCATAAACAGATCGTGTCTTACTTACTTAGTAGTGGAGCAGACAAAGACATCCTCACAGCCAAGGATGAGCTGGCCTCGCAGCTCACATCCAAACCGGAGATAAAACGACTTTTAGGAGGTAAATGATACTGGATGCTTTTAATTTTCTGCTTAAGTTGTTTTTCAAACATCTATTTGTTTACCATATCAAACTATTAAAATTGGACATAAACTGCTCAAACCTTTACAGTATTTGGTTTGTTTTAATATTTCATATACACCTATTAAATATCTACACACATCTATATCTTTGAATACGATAGTGTTTCACATGGGCAAACATGGTCTTTTCCCCACCCTTGTATAATGTGAAAACTGTTTTTTTCTTTTTTACTTCCATAGTTGAAGTGGAGGACGTGCCTGAGATCAAGGAGCCTGAGTTACCAATCATCCCCAACTATTTGTCCAACCCTCCTTTTTTGTACGCAAAGATGGATAACAAGATGGAGATCCTCCTTTCTCAACACCTTGCGCAAAATGGGAATATGGAACACACAGAGTCTACCGATAGCAATTCAGGCCCACATTCTCCAACCCAGCAGTTTCAGATGTCACAGATGCTGACATCTGATGACCCTGTTCCCCCTACAAATCCCATCACTCACAGCCAAGCTCAGGCCAGGGAATTTGTTCCAGTGGCTGAGCAAAATGGCACGGCACCTGGGTTAGTGTTATCTCACAACCACACAGTTGTAAACTGTACAGTGCCTGCGGATCTGTCTGTCGAGCCACACCTCGTTAACCATGCAATGCCACACAATGGAACCAGGTGCTCGCCTCCTTTGGCTTCACCCAGCCCAGGTTTGGCTTGCAGCAATGGGGGTCAGGTCCAGGCTCCAGTGCCCAACAGTAACCCAACAGTGAGCAGGCAGCAGTCTATCCCACAGCAGATAGGCTACAGTCAGTCAGGCGGATCTTTGCCAGCCTTCCAGCCATTTTTCTTCACAAGCACCTTTCCTGTCAATGTGCAAGGTGAGCACAAACTCTTCTGAAACTCACAAAACATTGTAATTTTGGTGCTGTACACCCTTTTTTATGAAGCAGTTCCATTTGGTTGAGGTTTATATGTTATGTTTTCTATGTCAGGAGCTTCGAGGCAGACTGAAATATTTTTTATCAACACTGAACTTAAGAAACCCTTCTGTTAGTATATGAACTTGCAAAGTACTGCAAAGCTGTGATTTCCAACCACTGCACCACATCATATTTGTGTTGTCTTAGTGTTCTTTCAGTGTCCCTTATTCAGTTTCTCTTGTTCCAAACATTTTTTATCAATACATAGTATATACAGTTGTGGTCAAAAGTTTACATACACTTGTGAAGAACATAATGTCATGGCTCTCTTGAGTTTCCCGTTATTTCTACAACTCTGATTTTTCTCCGATAGAGTGATTGGAACAGATACTTCTTTGTCACAAAAAACATTCATGAAGTTTGGTTCTTTTATGACTTTATTATGGGTTAACAGAAGTCAGGAAAGTCACTTGGAGCCATTTCAAAGCAGCTGCAGGTCCCAAGAGCAACAGTGCAAACAATTGTTTGTAAGTGTAAAGTGCATGGTACTGTTTTGTCACTGCCACGATTAGGAAGAAAACACAAGATATCACCTGCTGCTGAGAGAAAATTGGTCAGGAGGGTGAAGATTCAACCGAGAATCACCAAAAAGCAGATCTGCCAAGAATTAGAAGCTGCTGGAACACAGGTGTTAGTGTCCACAGTCAAGCGTGTTTTGCATCTCCATGGACTGAGAGGCTGCCGTGCAAGAAGGAAGCCCTTGCTCCAAAAGCGGCACCTTAAGGCTCGACTGAAGTTTGCTGCTGATCACATGGACAAAGATAAGACCTTCTGGAGGAAAGTTCTGTGGTCAGACGAAACAAAAATCGAGCTGTTTGGCCACAATGCCCAGCAATATGTTTGGAGGAGAAAAGGTGAGGCCTTTAACCCCAAGTACACCATGCCTACCGTCAAGCACGCTGGTGGTAGTATTATGCTGTCGGGCTGTTTTGCTGCCAATGGAACTGGTGATTTACAAAGAGTAAATGGGATAATGAAAAAGGAGGATTACCTTCAAATTCTTCAAGATCACCTAATGTCATCAGCCCGAAGATTGGGTCTTGGGCGCAGTTGGGTGTTCCAACAGGACAATGACCCCAAACACACATCAAAAGTGGTAATGGAATGGCTAAATCAGGCTAGAATTAAGGTTTTCGAATGGCCTTCCCAAAGTCCTGACTTAAACCCTATTGAGAACTTGTGGACAATGCTGAGGAAACAAGTCCATGTCAGAAAGCCATCAAATTTAACTGAACTGCACCAATTCTGTCAAGAGGAGTGGTCAAAGATTCAACAAGAAGCTTGCCAGAAGCTTGTGGATGGCTACCAAAAGCGCCTAATTGAAGTGAAAATGGCCAAGGGACATGTTAACAAATATTAGCGCTGCTGTATGTATATTTTTGACCCAGCAGATTTGATCACTTTTTTTCTGTTCACCCATAATAAAGTCATAAAAGAACCAAACTTCATGAATGTTTTTTGTGACAAAGAAGTATATGTTCCAATCACTCTATCAGAGAAAAATCAGAGTTGTAGAAATAACTGGAAACTCAAGAGAGCCATGACATTATGTTCTTTACAAGTGTATGTAAACTTTTGACCACAACTGTATACAGTATATTTACAGTGTTTATATATATATATGGCAGAAAACACTAAGGTGACTTGAAGTTCCACTCTGAGACCCCCAATTTGGCCAAATTTCAAAATTGTCTGATACGCATGTGTGATACATCATTGGAAAGCTTAAAATCTCAATTTTCTGGGGGAAGAAAAATTTTGGACATTTAGAAAAAAAAAAAAAAAAAAGGAATAATGAAGATAATTAATTACCTTGTTTTCATGGCTGGGTTGAAATAAAAACGATTGCGCGACGTCTGTAAACGTGGGTTTCCATGATAAAACGGGCAAATTTAAAATAGTTCGGGGGCTTAATGCGCCATGAATCTGCTATGGTTAAGAATAATTCGGGGGCTTAATGTGCCATGAATCTGCTATGGCAGCATATAGACATATTGTTGTATCAAACACAATGGTTGTTTTGGCTAAAATACAGCAGTTCCTTTTAGAGAGGAGTGCAAGAGCAGAAACTGCTTTTTCAGTCTTGTCTGTGTTTTCCGCCATATATATGTATATACAGTATATATACTGTATATACATACATACATACTTTCCAGGGATGTACAGTGACACTGACAGGTAGTCAAATATTTTTTCCCACTTCACTTGGTTATTTCACTAAGTTGTGTCTATTACTTTAATAGCAAATGAGTGTACCCACCTGTCGCTTGAATCCTGTTCTAGAATTAGTTCTAAAAGTACGCATCCAGAACCCGAATGCCCGTGAGAATGACTTCATCGAAGTGGAGATGGACCGTCAGGAGCTAACGTATCGTTCACTGCTGAGGGTCTGCTGCCGTGAATTGGACATATGTGCTGAGCACGTGGAGAAGATCCGTAAACTTCCAAACACCATGTTAAGAAAGGTAAGATGCTCATTTATTTTTTTGTTTACCCTTTATGTAATTGTAAGGCAAATGACCTGTTTTTCCTTTTAGAATAAAATTCCTTCAATGTTGTTCTTTTTGAAACTTGGACCTGTGAAACTGCACGTGCCATCAACTTTTCTTTATTATGAAGCACTGGTGATTACAGTGTTCAAAAGAGCTTGAAAGACTGAGAAACGACTAAGAACTGTTTCCACCACATTTATAAAGGTTCCCACAGGAACAAGAAGCTATTGGTCTTTTGAGGATCATTGGTGAAATTAAAAAAAAAAGCGCAAGAGTAAAACCTCTTTAGAATGACTATGCATCATTCTGACATATAAGGAGCCAAATCATACAGAGGTCAGCGCGCGCCTGGCCACAGGCATACAGTAATATCTGCAAAATAAAGAATGTAGCAAATAAAAAATACACTTATTCACTGAAACATTAGAAATAAGTATCCATTTGCAATATCAGACAGTCTTTTCATACATTTTTAAAGATCTTTGATTGCAAATTTGAAAGAAAATTGTGAATAAAAATTACCCTAATTTGTAATAGTTAATAGAATCTTGATAGTCTTGTACCTAAGACTGCAGGAGCAAATAGAAATGTGCTCCTTCGCATTTGTTGTGGCTGCGAGATTCAATGCCTGATCGATTCTGAAACCTCTTTTGTCCAGGACAAAGATGTCGCCAGACTGCAGGACTTTCAGGAGCTGGAGGTAGTGCTGGAGAAATCTGAGGGTTTGTCATTGTTCTCTGGGACAGGGAGCCTAACTGACAGACCCTGCTACAACATGAAGGCCTCCCGCCTCACCTATTAGTGTACCCAGCTTCCCTGCTTCTCTTGGGCTTCTGTAGCCACCTTTAAGCAACCACTAACCAGTTGCCTGCCAGATCCCTTGTCAAGCTTTCTTCTGCTTGGGCAGTCTGTCAGTTTTTTTCCCTGGATTTTGTCTTCAAAGTTCTTGAGCTCATGTACTCCAGGCCCTTTTGCTGCTTAAGTATTCCCAACTAGTTCTAAGTGATTATTGATGCATGGTGTCGTGGATTATGAGAGAAAGTATTTGGGACCCTCTGTCCATCACCACCTAGTGCGTCTTGTGCCAAGACTCCAGGGGAATGACACGGGGTAGGTCGAGGACATTAGCTTGTCTTCCTGGGGTTTCTGCAATAGCCTTATATGGACTTGTCCATCTAATAGCTGTGGAGAAAAGTGTCAAACACAGTTTGCATAAGCATCACAGATCCAAGCCACAGAATAGGACGTACAATAGACTTGAAGTGAAAGAACAAGTTCCACATGCCTACACACCTTCATAAATGCTGTTGCTTTTCAACCTTGGTGTCTTTGTTGAAGAGGGAAGCTCCATTAGTTTCTTTAATTTTTGTTTTTTTAGACTGATCATTTTAACAGCTGTCTGCACACTTTTCCAACACGATGGGGAGTTTTAGTTTTCCTAGTGTACTAATGAAAATGTGCATAGATTTTAAAATCCCAGATACCTCAATTATTATTTTTTATTAAGTACTTTTGAATTTTTCAAGTTTTATAGACTATCACTAAAGAGGCCAGGACACACATTGTGCTTTCAATTGTGAAGGCTTAGGCTCCAGTAAAGTTGGGTGTAATTTTCTCATCTTCATCCACAGGTTGCAACTGTTATTGTACAATACGAGGCACTGTACTCGTCACTGAGCTCCTTTAACCTGAAGATAAATCAAACTCCAGAAAAACTGCATTACAAAGGAATGCAGCTGAACTGGTTTTCTTCCTACAAAGAGGGGAGTAAAGAAAAATGCACCCCCCACTTGAGTTATTTTTGAGTTATTAAGTTAATTTACTAACAAGTTTACAAGTGGTGTGACCTTCTTTGGATAATATTCTCTTCAGTCTTTTTATTCTGTTGTTTTTGTTTGTTAGTTTGTTTCTAACTGTAGCTTTATTAGATAATAAAAGTTTGTTTGACCTAATGCAAAAATGCACTGACAACGATCAATACTAATCTTTTGTATGTTATGATGCTAACAGGCATATCATGAGCCTTATGTCAGATGGAAAGGTTAATGCTGCTTTCACAATGCTATGTTCATGCTGGGGCTCATTTCCTGACGTTGGGGCTGTAGACTGAGTCGCATAGTACAGTACATCCTACAATCAAAACTGTTCTTACCCACTGCTGTTTTCTTTTTCAAATATATACCTGAGGCTCTTACTTTATGTTGTACATTTTCTATTAATATAGGATTTTTTTCACCAGGTAGGCCTGTTGAGTTTGTATCAAAACATTAATATCAGAAGCTGACATTCATGCACAGCATGACCATTCTTGATGGAAAGTGCAATTTGAGGTAAAGATCATTTAAAAGGCTTTATTGATTAAGACTTGGATGAGCAGGAAGAAAGACGTGGCTAAACAGGGTGGCAGCGTCACAAAATAGATATATGGCTTATGTGTGGATCTGTAAAGCGGAGAAGACTAACAATATTAGTGGTTTTGTTCATTGTTCTAGAGTTGAATCAGATTACAATTCACTTAACCTATGCATCCAGAGTCTGATATTTTTATATATTAAACAAAAAAAAGTGTCTTGTGTACTTGCAGACATAACCGTAGGCACTGTTGAAGCTGTTTTTCGTTCTGGATGTGTTCTTTGATAAAGCATGGTGAATGACATCATCTCTTCTCTGTCTCCCTTAATTCTAGTCAATACTTGATCAATGATGAGTCTGTGCTGTGGTGTTGCGTTTATGTCTCCCAACATAGTTGAAATACAATGTTAAAACACTAGAGGGTGATAGAGTCGTGTACTGTTTATTTCATTTCTCAAAGTCCTCTGGTTAATAAAGACGCACCTTTTAATCTTACAATAGTCAGTGTAACGCAAATGAAATATACAGTATCTATACACACACACACACACACACAATATATATGGTAGTTATATAACTTTAAAAAATGAATCTGATTCGGAAAACAACGATTACACATTTGATTAATAGACGATGAGGCAAGTTTGATTAATCTATTATAGTTGAACCAACCTACTTTACATTTCTTCAATTAAAACAGAAAATTTTTATTTATTTTCTCAAGTGCAGAGTACAGTTGAATAAATCAAAGGGAAATGATATGCCAAACAGCAAGGCTGTACATGTATTATTTTAAAATTAAAAAAAACTTGGCGTGTTTAATTTCCATCGACATGCGGATATATCCTCTCTCATTGCTGTCTTCACAGGCAATCCCACAAATCAAAGTCATCAAAGTCAAACAAGAAGTAATAAAAGTAGCACTTTAGACAATGAAGTCCCATCCTGCCATCCTGTGGCGAAAAGTTGATATGTCAATAATAACAGGCAATAGGAGCATTACTTACACATCAACTGAGGACACATTTATGAATACAAAACATTTCCTCCACCATTTCTCTCAAAACCCCCACTTGTTCTCATGTTGATGGCATTTTTAACAACCAAATAAACTTTTAAATGTCAAATTCCAAAAATAACACTGTCAAACTTCTTCAATTTTAACTTTGTTACAGGTTTTGTCATGATATCAGCTATCATGTCATCCGTTGTCAATCAGGTAGCACTCCGCATCTCCTCTTTTGAGTGCGACTCCACTGCACCGGGTACCATCTGCCAACTCGACGCTGTGGTTCTCTGGTTTGAACGTCTCCTGGAAGCTTTTGAATTTGGTCTCGTCAGTGATGATATGAGATGTCGCTCCCGTGTCCACCATCAGGCCTCGTTCCTGGATGCTGTGTGTATCCTGCCGTCTGGTGTCGGGCTGTTCATCTCTCACCTTGAACGCGAAGTCAGGATCTCCATCTTCAGCAATTTTTCTCGCTCAGTCCGGTTTTTCCTTACGTCTGCAAGTGGCGTCTTTGTGCGTGTCCGTTATGCACCGACTACACCATGTCTTTTGTCGACATGATTTTGCACGGTGGCCTTTGATCCCACATTTGAAACACCAACTCTGTGTCGTCTTTGATCCGGTCACGAGCATTTGTTTTTGTGGTTTGCTTTGAAGCTCTTGCTTGAGTCTTCATCACTCTGTCGCTTGATTCTGCTGCATTTATTTTTTTTTTTCTTCAAAACTTCGGAGTTTGGTTTTGAATTCTGCAAATGTCATGTTCTCATTGGTATGCACCACATGAATTGTAAATAGCTTGTAACTTTCTGGCAGCCCCTTCAAGACCATTGCGATAAGTAGACCATCTGCCATTGTTTCACCTGCATTTCGCAATGATGTGATGGTGGTCTCAGCTCTTATTATGTAGTCCACTATGCTTTCTTCGTTTCCCTTTTGAAGAGATGTTAGCATGGTGTACAATTTATAATCCTGGGTTTTCCCTTCCCAGCATAATATTCTCAATATTTTCAGAGCTTTTCTTCCGTCATTTGGCGCATCTCTCATTATTAACGAGAGGCTTTTATCATCAAGAAGTTGTATCATTTCAGCATACGCGTCCGCATTTTTCATTTCATCATTTTCTCTCTCGGCTTCAGTGGTTGGTCCTACCAGCACTGTCTTCTTTAGCCCGATTAGATAAAGATGTCCCAACATTTTAGTTTCCCAGAGTTCATATTTAGCTTCATCTCCGTCAAATGTCAGTCGAGGTAACCTACTTGTTCCTCGTGGATCCATGTTGCTTTTTAGCTTTTTCCGCTAATCAGCAGTCCGTGAGCACACTGTCCTTCGCGACCTTCTACGTGGTGGAAACTGACTTATCTTCGAATGACTCCTGGGCCCATAACCTGTTGAGGTGGTTGCAGCTCAACGTTGCATTCGTAGGAAGAATTGACGGAGAATCAGTTGTCTTTTAGCCAAAACTTGGCGTGTTTAATTTCCATCGACATGCGGATACATCCTCTCTCATTGCTGTCTTCACAGGCAATCCGACAAATCAAAGTCATCAAAGTCAAACAAGAAGAAGTAATAAAAGTAGCACTTTAGACAATTAAATCCCATCCTGCCATTTTGTGGCGAAAAGTTAATATGTCAATAATAACAAGCAATAGGAGCATTATTTCCACATCAACTGAGGACACATTTATGAATACAAAACATTTCCTCCACCATTTCTCTCAACAAATCCCCCTCCCAGAACTTCACCATCCAGCTGTATGCTTCCATCTGGCCCAGTTTTGCACAACAAGCCACTGTAGTACATTCTGTTTTGCCCCAAATAATCAAGAACTTGTGTTATGTTCCCTAGCTGATGTAAAGAACATAAACAACAGCTAGGTCGTGGTTGTACTCGTACACCTTGTATATCTTTGACACCTCTTCAATGAATGAATACAACACTCCCATGTGGTGAACAGATGTTCAGGCCAAGTAAACCAAGGATTACGGGTATTGCATAATCTCTTGTTTTATCATTTTAAGAGTTGTATCAATTTTGTCCACAAGTATTTTTTTATATATAAATTTATCGTGACTTTGCTCGTACCTCAATTTACTCTCATCGATTTTTGTCATCAAAATGGATTTAAACATCATGAATCCATTTCCTTCCCTAGAAAAACAAACATGAATTTTCTCAAGTGTTTTCACAAAAAACATAGCTGTACCTGGTAAAATATAGCAAGTTTTCTGAAGTGTAAGTTAAAAGACACACACTATAGCAGATTTGTGCACTGGTGTGCCTTAAATCAGGCTTGGCCCACTAAGGAGGAACCTGGAATTAATTGGGTTTATGAGCATTGTGTCCATGCTCTGTATGGGTGTTGCCATTTTGCATTTGTGAATTTGACAGTCCCACTCAGTAAAAAGCAGAAAGTGCATTGTATAATTGAGTTTGTTTTCCCTACTTCACCAACGAGGCTGTGTCTGACGCTTATCCATGATTTAAAACGACCAAAAACAAGCAAAAAAAAAAAAACGATAGTCTGCTCGTATTTGAATATAACTTGTGAGTTGGTGCAATCTTAAGTCAAGACACCACTGCATTTTGAGACGGGTACATGACGTAATGTTAAATATTAGTTTTGCTGATGTTTCATGAATTACAGGATTGTATCACCGTATTTCATAATTTACTTAACTCAAATGGGCATAAATGTACCTGCACATTGATATACGTGTATCTGTTTAGCAGTATGTTCTGTCTAGGCCCGTAATGAGGAATCAAATTAAGACCCCAAAGTGGTTGGACAGGGCCCTCTCCTTTGTTCTTGAATGGGGACACTCATAATAAGATTATAGTATGAACAGCCCCTCATTGCTTTAAAGCAGCTAAGAGTATTTTATTAATGGTGCCTAAAGACGACATCACTTGCAGTATAAGTACGGTACTTAGCTTTCCTGCTTAGACTATGACCCTTGGTATAATTTGTGCACCACTCTAGTAAATCACATATACAGTAATAATCCCTGCATACCTTCTTTGAGATACTCCCAGTGCAACTTTGTGTTTTCTCTGGTCTCCAGAGCTATGGAATTGCTTACCATTCAAAAATTAGAAAGGCCACTTCAGTAGAAATGTTTAAATCTGCATTGCATGCCTTTAACGTGATGCACCCCAATGTCTACAACACACATCTTTTGAGATTTTTGTTCACGTGAACAGTTAATAAAAAATCAAGTGCAGTATAAAGAGAATATTGTATAAATCCCCTTAGACTACTTTCATTGAGACAATTATAATGGGGTAGTGGGAGCAAGGCATTAAGTGATAAATTTTGCTTACAGACCATGCAGAGACTTGATGATTTCACTTGCTATAGTAGTGGCTGGCAAGAGCTGACATGAGTAGAAGGTCAAAGCCAAGGTCTGTTGCCAGACAATACATGATGAAGAAAGAGCTTAGGGTGTTTTCAGTGCACCCGTGTTGTGCCATGTGTAGCCCCAGTGTCAGCTATGCTTGGGATGCAGAATCTTGAAGGTCAAGTTTAGGATTGCAGGGGCATGTCTGGAAAGGGGCAATAGATAAGTAGACTTTAATCCTCAAATAACGAGTGTGTGTGGATACCAGATATTGAATTTTATTTGATGGGGGGGGAAAAAATACTACAAGAAATGGCATTATAAGGTCATTTCAAAACACTTGAGTTTAAGACTTGCATGCTTGTCTGAAATGTTCATGGACTGCAGACTAGACTGAGTCTATAGGCTTCAGCCTGGAAAACATTGGGCCTCTTTGGGCTCAGCAGGGACCCATCTTGTCAAGCACAAACACACAGATTTGCACGTACAAGCACTCACACACAACATAGTTGACTTTTAATGTTCCCCTGAAGGCAGACCAGCTTTTGAAGTCGGCAATCGTGATTTAGTTGGCCGGTATGTCTGCAATACCAGTCAAGGGAACGAGACATGATCACAGAATGACATTTAATTGTAAGTTTTTTGGTCGGTGCTTGATATTTTATTTCTATTCTTGGAAAACAGTATTTTCTTGTCAAGTATTTCATGGTGTGGAATCCCCATTTCTAATGCCACCAAGGCATGCAAATGATAAAATCCAAGTATCAAGTATTTAAAATTGGAATTGTTAAACATTAATTCCTGCAAATAATAAAGTAAGCCATTAAATGTTTCTTCCTTTCAAATTTGAATGCCATTTTCCACTTTGTGGTACTGTATTACAATTCAATGAAGGTGACATTTGAAGGCTTACTACAGCCTGGAGGAAAGTGTTTGGTGCCATCTTCTGGAGTAAAAAGAGATGAACGAATGACTTGATCAGAGTACAATTGCTCCCAAAATATATACTGTGTAATAAACTACTGTATACTGTAACTATGTAACAAGTATCAAACTCAAAATATTTGCCATATTTTCGAGCAAGAATGCCAAATGTAACAAAAGCGGCTATACTAGTATATAATAACATGTATGTCATCAGTATTGATCACAGCCTGGGATAGATTTGCACGGAGTATTCAAAATAAATAAATCCTTACAAAATAAATTAAAGTATGTTGGACTGGTGGCTGTTATATGCTCTGATGCATTACTCTATTAATGTTATTTCATTGTGCATTTCAATATTCCTTTCCAATAGTACTTTTTTTTAAACAATGTATGAAAATTCCAGTCTACAGTAGGCGCTTGTTTGCATACTAAGGGTTAAGGCGTCCAGTGTGCACAGGTGTCTCGCCATTGTGAACGAAGACCAGCGTTTGAAAACGGGAATTAAGTTGATCCTAACTGTAAGTCAGTCGACTCTTGCCGCCCCTTGCGGACGAAGCACAGTAATTGTTGGAGTTGCACGCAGCAACGCTAATCGCTCTGTGTGCCATAATTAACGTATAGTGAGGGTAGGTGATTGAGAGAGTCCGTATCCGCCGCTCTGTGGTATCGGACAGTAAGTAGTTTTTATATACTTTCTGGACTTTTGAGTTTCTTTTTCCTCCGGTGGGATTTATTTTTCTGAGTTAAATCCCACGCGTTTTAACGCACGCTATGTGGTGGATGCTGTTTCCGCGATGGATTTGGTTTCTTCTCGGACATTTTTACACTTTTCTGCTCTATATGGACAGCGTGGGGGCAATGCCGATGTCCGTGGCCAAAGTGGTGTACTCTCACGCGGGTCTGTGCCCCAATGAGCTGAATCCCAATTTATGGGTGGATGCCATGAGCACCTGCATCCGCGAGTGTGAATCTGA
The DNA here is from genome assembly GCF_030265065.1 of Corythoichthys intestinalis. Taxonomy (NCBI): domain Eukaryota; kingdom Metazoa; phylum Chordata; class Actinopteri; order Syngnathiformes; family Syngnathidae; genus Corythoichthys; species Corythoichthys intestinalis. The sequence goes on from NC_080410.1 coordinate 21,184,400, forward strand.
CCAGGTGGGTTCTAGTCGAACTGTCTGTCTGTCTGTCTGCATTGACAATGACCGTGACAATAGAAAAAAAAAAATCTCAGTATTACAGTAAAACTACAACATCGCGAGGGTTCAGAGTGAAAGGAGCTCAATGATTTGCATGTATAATTTTACGTGTTCATAAGTGAGTTGCAACATGTCATTGGTTACTTTCTTGTCACTAGTTAACATTTGGCATTCCTAGGAAATATGCTAAACATATATAATATATAACGTGCACCATTAATAAATAAAGAGAAAGTTTGCGTTTTTTTTTTTTTTTTTTTTTTTTTTTTTTTTGCAGTTAGACAATGCCCTTATAGATATGTACACAATTAAAAAATATATAGGATACATTTCTTTTTAGCAATATGTATACATCAGAGGGGGGGGGGGGAAATAAACAGATCAAGCTAAAGCATCATTTGTACAAACTAACATAAAACATATACCGTAATTTTAGGACTTTAAGGCGCACCTGACTATAAGCCACCACCCACCAAATTTGATACGAAAACAGCATTTGTTCAGACATAAGCCGCACTGGACTACAAGACGCAGCTGCCCTCACTGTATTTTGGGATATTAACACCTAAAGATATTAAATGATAACACTTTATTTGACAGCAGCGTTATAAGACCAAATGAACAACCATGAATCTTTGAACCAATTGGTTGCAAAGCTTTATTGCTTCACAGTGGCGCCACCAGGGGGTGGCCACGGCCACCCCTATAAATTGTTTGGCCACCCCGCTTGCCAGTATATCGTTAGATTGTTGTAGCATCAGTTATGCATTTCTTCCCAAATGAATGCATTTATTTGGTTTTGTTAAATGTAGGGCTGTCAAATTTATCACATTAACGGGCAGTAATTATTTTTTTTTAAATTAATCACGTGAAAATATTTATCGCAATTAACACATTCGCGGCACGACTCATTCACCCATTGCCGCAAACAGCCTACAATAGCGCCATTTTACTTCTATACAGAGATAAGAGGCAGTGTCAAGTGAGTGGAGTAGATAAAAGCATTCATTGGGGCCGTGCTTTTAATTGGCAAAAGCTTTGTCATCTCTCCCACAGCAACTATAAATATTGTGGGAAGTGACCCTGTAGTGTACCCAAGGCAGAGAAGATTTAGCATTTGCAGCAACCACACACAGTCATGGTTGCACCACTTCCCATCATGCATTTGGGCAGAACAGTTAAGTCGCTACAGTATCATTTACTGAAAGCTCAACAAATACACTAGATGGCAATATTTAGTCACAATATACAAACTCACATATATCCTTTAAGAATTACAAGTCTATCTATCCGTGGATCCCTTTCACAGAAAGAATATCAATAAAGTTAATGCCATCTTGTGGATTTATTGTTATAATAAACAAATACAGTACTTATGTACAGTATGTTGAATGTATGTATCCGTCTTGTCTTATCTTTCCATTTCAACAATAATTTGCAGAAAAATATGGCATATTTTAGAGATGGTTTGAATTGCGATTAATTACAATTAATTAAATATTAAGCCGTTATTAACTCGATTTAAAAAAATTTTTTAATCGTTTGACAGTCCTAGTTAAATGCACACCTTATGCCTACTATATACATAACACAATAAAACAGAATTGTTGTGGAACTCAAAATGTTGACTGGACATTTATGGACTATGCACATTAAATCATTAGTAACATCAAATATTTCACAATACACCAAAGTATATCAGTAGCCGTGTCCTTAAGTCTTTCTGATAGTTTTCCCCTGACCTTTTTACTGCAATACTATAATGAAAACCTGAAATTATGGCTTTTAGTTTTGGCCACCCCAAGATTTTAAGTGGCCCCATCTGGCCACCCCTACTAAAAATTTCTGGAGGCGCCACTGTTGCTTCAAGAAGCTTCATTTGGCCATCACTGCTCCCTTGGGGGAGACAGTCAACCTCTGTTGCCACCTGCTGTGAACACCGTTCTCGTCCACCATGCCTCCTAGCATGCATTGCAGCGCTACAGATGTAAATAACAATCAAAATTCATGTTCTGCACTAATTATTTCTTCAGTTACTGTTCCAGTTGTTTCATTAGTTGCTTGTTATGGTATTTGATAACAATTTATTTGACAGTGGTGCTATAAGACTGTCATAAGACCATCATAATTATGACATTGCCATGAGCATTAATGAATGCTTATGACGGATGTCATTTTGTGTCATCCGGCAAATTATCTCACTTTTGAATGGATGCAAAAGATCCGAGCTGGACATAAATGGAATTAGTGACATCATTTGTCGGATGACACTTAATGATGTCTGTCATAAGCGTTCATTAATGCCCATGATAGTGTCATGCCATAATTATTACGGTCTTATGGCAGTGTGTTGACGCCACTGTCAAATAAAGTGTTGCCCATTAACCCAAATAAATCAACAAATAAGCCGCACTGCACTATAAGCCACAGGATTCAAAATGAGGGGAAAAAAGTAGTGTCTTATATTCCAAAAATTACGGTACAATAGTGTCTGTGACAATACAGTAAAAGCTGAATGATGCTGATTAATTAATTAATGTTAAAAATGCTTAAATGAAGACACATCTAAAAGTATGTATTCCTATCTATCTAAACGTTTACTGTTTACAGTTTTTGTTTAGTTGAGTGGACTAACTTAATTTGACAATTTACTCACACGATTACATTCACTGGTTGCAGAAATGTTGTTTCTCACCCTCCTAGGACTGTGAGACGTTTGAGAAGTGCTGCCTCAATGTATGTGGAAACAAGAGTTGTGTTGCTGCACGCTACATTGACATCAAGGGAAACAAGGGGCCCATTGGTATGCCCAAAGGTGCTTCCTGTGACAAGTTCATGTGCTCCCAGCAAGGCTCTGAATGTGACATCTGGGACGGGCAGCCTGTGTGTAAGTGCCGGGACCGCTGTGAGCGAGAGCCCCACTTCACATGTGCATCTGATGGCATGACTTACTATAACAAGTGTTACATGGATGCAGAAGCGTGCTCCAAGGGTATCTCTATCTCTGAGGTCACCTGCAGGTAACATGTTAAGTATTTTCAATGTTTTCCAATATCCTTTGGTTTGTTGGGGTATTTTTTTTTCTGAGATGATTGAAAAAAAAACAATTGCGAAGAGCTACTAACAACATATAAAGACGTTTTTGGTTGTTGTGTGTACTCGTGAGGATGTGTTTCTAAAAAAAATCTGTGAAATAATAGTTTAGCAAAGGCAAGCTCTGGCATGTCATTAGACTATGCAGGTATACTTCATGAAGTGATTCTGCATTTTAGTTTCAGCATGTAATAGCTTTAAACAGTTGATTAACTATGTTTCCTTTTATCTACGCTTACAGGTACCATCTGACATGGCAAAACACCAGTCCAATCCCAGATGAAACTACTCTCTATCCAACCACAGCTCTTCAGACCACCCTGCCAGCTGATATCCAGACCCCTACCATACACAGCAGCCCAACTCAGCAGGCTGTGTTTGTGGGTGAGACAGCCAGCTTCCTGTGCGAGGTGACTGGGAAACCGCAGCCAGAAATCACCTGGGAAAAACAACTGAAGGGCAAAGACAACATCATCATGCGACCTAATCGTGTCCGAGGGAATGTTGTAGTTACCAACATTGGTCAGCTTGTCATATACAACGCGCAGCTTCAGGATGCTGGAATCTACACTTGCACTGCCAAGAATGTGGGAGGAAGTGTGTCTTCTCACTTCCCTTTGGCAGTAATCAAGAGGGAGGCTAATGGGAAGGAAACAGAAGGAAATAATACTAATCTGCCCTTCCCACCTGCAGAGTGCTTAAAAAGTCCAGACACCGACGACTGTGGAGAAGAAAGCATTAGCTGGTACTATGAATCAAGCAGGAACAACTGCTTCACCTTCACTTACAGCCAATGCAATAAGAATCGGAACCATTTTGACACCTATGACACCTGCATGGTGTCATGTGGAGGAGAGCTGTCAGCTCCTTGTAGCCTGCCAAGCCTTCAGGGGCCATGCAAGACCTATGAACATCGTTGGGCCTACAGCAACGCCCTCAAGAAATGCCAATCCTTTGTCTACGGAGGCTGCGGGGGCAACGAGAACAACTTTGAGTCCAAAGAGGCCTGCGAAGGGATGTGCCCCTTCCCCAAGAACCACAATTGCCAGGCATGTAAACCTCGTGCCAAAATGGTGGCAAGCTTCTGCAGGAGCGACTTCGTTATCCTGGCACGGGTCACTGAGCTAACAGAGGAGCAAGAGTCAGGTCACGCTCTTATGACAGTGGAGGAGATTCTGAAAGATGAGAAAATGGGTCTTAAGTTCTTTGGCAAAGAACCTTTGGAGGTGACTCTGTTAAATATGGATTGGAACTGCCCCTGCCCCAACATCACAGTAGCCGAGAGTCAGCTCATCATTATGGGGGAGGTTCACAATGGAATGGCCGTACTGCAGCCGGACAGTTTCGTATGCTCCTACAGTGCCCGTAAAGTCCGGAAGCTGCGTGAGATTTCCCACAAGAGAAGCTGTAGTATGCTTAAGGAGTTGCCTGTTACCCAGTAAGGACCCACGAGTATCAGGTTGACTGTATTTGCAGAAACTAATCATGAAAATGAAGAACAGATCATATCCCAGACTTTATACAAGCTAATTAAACTAATATTGGTTATACTATATTTGACATAATTAATATTAGAGCACTCTATAATTGTTAGCGTCATATTAATGTGTTGTTCCATATTTATAACCAATAACGGATGTGAAGCCTCAGTTTTATCTACCAGAATCAATAAGCTCTTTGGTTCCTTTAATATGGAATCATTTACAGTACAGGATATGTATGTGAACTACTTTATATTTATTTTTCTTCTATTTCTTAGAGAGCAGTGGATTCCGTATAAACATCAGAATGTATTTCTTGAGTGAATGGAGATCATTTATATATTTTCATGTTATCGCTTATATATTATTGTCCATTAAAATGGAAAAAACTGAATAAAGATGATTAGAAAAAATATATTGCGGTTAATTGTGTTTTTTACGTACAAACACTTTTTAAGAAATTGAACAACAATTAGAACACGTTTATTTCCTTAATTCCGTTAAACTTTCAAAGATTATAGATTCAAAGGCCACAATTTAAATAATTTCAAGTTGCCATCAAACAGAGAAGATGGTACGAGGGGGGAAATCACAGCTTTAAACACCACCACCACATTCAGATGCACCCATGAGATGCGATACAACTGTCAGGTTCCTTGGGTCAAGCCACTTCTGAACCTGAGCTGTGTGCTGTTGGAAGCATCTCAACTGGACGAAGAAGAAAAAGGACTGCACTTTTGGCTGATGGTCCAAAGTTCTCTTTTCTGATTGCCAGCAATCCTATTTTCCCAGCAAAAACAAAAGTAAATTGTTCTTTCTTCACTGTATTGCTATTATTTTGAATTCCTTTTTTTGTGGGTTTTATGAGATAGAAGCCCAAATTATGTAAACATAAACCATGTACTTGAAATCCATTAAATTACAAATGCGGAATCTCTAATCTATGAAAGTTTTGCTTTTTTTTAATGAATCATTGAAATAAGTAAACTTTTCCAAAATGTTGAAAAGCATCTCAAAACTGACTGCTTTAACTTTAAAGCTTGAACTTTGACGGCACCAGTTTTTACTGGAGTTTCATGTAAAGTTGATCGTGAAAGCAGTTCATGTTCTGTCTGAGATTGATGTCTTTTATTTCACACTAAACGCACACACTGAGCCTTGTCTAGCCTTCAAATCTGAAGCCGGTCACATTCCAGCCCAGCTGTGAAGGCCTGTGGAGCTGTGTGTTGTGTTGTGTCTGGGTTTGGGGCCCTCACATTGCACACACCCCACTGGCCATCCTTTGGCCTTGTGCGGCCCCTTTCATGTGCTAGAGGCCAGGGTGAAGGGGAAGAGGAGGAGGAGGAAGAGAGGGATGTTGGGTGATTCACTTGGGTAACATCTGTGTTCAAAGGACACAATGGAAAGGAATAGATCACATTAACTTGAGATGGATATTAGATCTTTGTCTAGATTTATGTTCAATGTTTGAGCGAAATGTTGTCGATAAAGTGATTAGCGCCAGCCATGCAAATGGGGACCAACATAATCTTCCTCTTTCATAGCTTTCGCCTCTGAATGTTTATCCCCTTCCCCCAATGTCTTTAAGTCCCCCACGCTCAACTCTTTTCCTATCCCGTCTACCCACTTATTCCGTCAGAAATCCAGCCTTCGGTGACGACCTCTGACCCGCCTAATGAAAAAGAGGCCACCAAGAAAAGGACCAGTTTCATAATAGCTGCTGACAAGTGACTAGCTAAGCTCTACACAAACCCCTTGATGCTCAGCTCCTCACATCCCAGCCGGCTGCTGACTTCAGTACCAAGTTCACATCAAGACCACCAGCTAGGCCACCCGCCTGCCAGACAGACCATAATAATGAGCTTGACAAGTGCAGACACAATGCCCTCGCTGACACCCTATGGAGGAGGAACTTAGACTGTGAAAGTAACTCCTAATACACAGTTGACCTCCCCATCCCAGCAATGCATTAAATACACTGGTATGAACCAAGTAACTGTACATTACTTCTCAAGTAACAAATTTGATAAATGGACATGTGTATAATATATTGCATGCAAGTACTCTGTCGCTGACTCACTAATCAAACTCTTCATAGCATTACGACAGCATAATTTGTACAAATGTTATTGCTATTGTTCACTTTGTCTTTTTGAACAACTTTACAGCATTTAACAGCATTACTTTCACAGCTCTCGTCATTCAGAACATTTGCCCCAATGGGATCCTTACAAGGCTAAATGTCTCTCTCTACTTGTGCTATGTACAATAATGCAACAACGAAGGTTCTCCACTAGAAGGCAGGATTTTTTTTTTTTCCCAGTTTCACTGAAAGCAGTAGAATATATAAAACAGGTATGGACCGTCCAGTAGATATTTTTCTTTAACATACCACTCAGTAGTATCCATTCACAAATGTACTTAGAATTTTTCCTTAATTTGCTATATGCATAAAAGTCATTATTAATATTTTATAATAATTTCAATACATTGGGAAATATAGACCACCCAAGGGTGAAAGTGGCTAGAATTTCTTGCCAGAACTCCCTGGCATAACGGTCACCATGGAGCCAGAATTTTGTTTTTTATTTTTTATTTTTTGGGGGTCTGATCAATTTTTCCGTTGCATTGCCGTTTTTTTTATTGCATTAATTCAACAAGCATGTTGTTTTCTTTTTTTTGTTGTTCCAGAAAACATGTGCATTTGTATCAATCAGAGCTAACTATCCATGCTGATCACAAGTCAGTATGTCAGCCAATTGAACGGACAACTGAGTTCAGAGTGGTTTGCTGTGCACATCGATGCGACTCTTCAGAGTCACTCAGAGACGCTGGGCAGCAAAAATCCATGGAATAAATAAATCATAAATATCGGTGGAAACGGAATACTCTACACCAGGGGTCTCCAACCTTTTTTGCACCACAGACCGGTGTGATTTGGGTCTTTTTTGCACGGACCAGTGTTCTGTCAAATATTGCACCCTTATAAAATTTTGCTCCCAAAGCTTTTGTGGCTGGAAAAAAAGCCCTCTTTCATATTCAGTTGGACTCTCAATTTTAACCAACGGTGCTAAAAAAACTATTTACATCATAAACATACATGTGCAACACGAAAATGGCCGTAAATTAATGCTTAACGACACGGCGAAGTCTTTAAGTGAGAGAGCTGCGTGCAGTTGTTGTGTGCAGCTATCATGGCAAACGTAAGTTAATATTCCTGTCTTTAAAGAAAGTTTGTAGTTGTTGGCAGAAAAATACAGCAAATATAAAATAACATTTGTTTTTAGCCACGTCGTGTTAAGTGCAGGGACAATACAATTCACCCGCTGAATCAGTGGGAGGCCTGGGCTTGTTTCTTTGCGACGAGATGGTCCCGAGATGGGAGAGTGAGAGAAACCCGCTTCACAAAGATACGATGTTGGAAATTGTAGCACAGTTTGCAGTGCTCTCCTAGCGATGTCAGGATTTTCTGAAATGACTTTAATCCAGAGACCTCGGTAGAGTTGTTGTCTCAAATGTACGTTTAAGGTCGCCGTGATTTGTGATCTCTACAAGCTGATATTCCTGTCGCACAGACATGCTTGAATCACTCGGTTTATTCACATACGGGTCACGAATCAACTCCTATGCAGTTTGTGGGTCTTTAGTGATTGGGAAGTAGCAGCGATTTTGTTTTCTTCGAGGTTGTAGGCTCATTTTCTGTCTCGTCAGGTTCCCTTTTCCCCGTAAAAAATCTGTCCAAACACGTCTGTTTTTCAGTCATTCTAGTGTGGGGGCTAATTATATCTGGGAACAAATGTGATGGGCGACAACCTACGTCATACGTTATTATCGAGGCCAAGCGCACATAGATACTGTATACAAAACAAGACGTTCTGCGAACAGACCAATCAATGCATTTCTATGACAACCTCCTATCCTGTAGTTGTACTATATATCTAGAGTAGACAGGGATATTGGTGTGTTAAGCGACACAGGCCAAAGTCAATCGGCCAGAATGCAGTCGTTAATGAATTATTTATTATTTCTGCGCGGCCCGGTACCAAATGCACCATGGACCGGTACCGGTTCACAGCCCGGTCGTTGGGGACCCCTACTCTACACTAGCACTGTATTTGGCTTGTTGTGTATGTAAATCTGACATTAGTAGATTTTCTTCTTGGAGATGAAATGCGTGTATGGCAGCATGTCAGGTTTTTTTTTTAACATCAGGATTTGACAGTTGCTGTCATATTTTTGGGACCAAAGCACTGTTCTGCCCTGTTCCGGCCTCAAATCTTTTATCGGAATGGCGTACAGGACCGTTCCGGCCCAATTTCGCCTTTGCCGTTTCATTTCACATTTCATTGCTTTTACTGTGCGATAATAATCTGAGAGAGCATTATTTAAAATTGATAATTATTATTACAGTTATTGTTGATTTCAGTGATAAAATTGTTGCACATTGCATCAATAGAGCTTTGTCTATTCAGTTTCATCAGTTAGACACACAAGTGAGTCAAATGCACTATAGTTTAACAACACTGCAAGCTAAAACTCGCGAAATTCCCGCAGTCATCTTCTCAGTCCAAAAGACACAACTTAATTTTTTCCGACTTGTGAATACATAAAATCTCGAATTTGGAAGTGATTCATATGATTTTTATTGCAAAAACTAACGTTTCTTCTAAAATATATATATATATATATATATATATATATATATATATATATATATATATATATATATATATATATATATATATATATATATATATATATATATATATATATATATATATATATATATATATACGCTTATATATATATTATATTCTACATGTAACATTTTATTTTTATGGAGTTTCTGTACAGTTACACATGTTCTAGAACAAAAACATTCATACGTTGGCTTTACTAGCATTTCAGAAGCAGCATCCGGTCTCAACCAGGCCTTTCCTCATTGAAACAAAGCACGCAGACCTTCTAAATAGAATTCTTTCTGCTCTCGACCGCAATGACCTCACATGTCCTGTTGCTGTGGCAGCAGTAGAGTAGAACAGATGGACCTCCCTCTTTATGAAATGCTATGAAGTTGATCAGACACTGGAGGGAGTCCTAACTTCACTGTAGAGTAGAAGGCTGAAAAAGTATATTGCTTCTAGGTTGGAATTAAGTGCAAGTTATTCCCCTTACATTGTCCAACTCTCAGCTATACATGGGAAAACGTGGTTGAGATCAGAAAACAAATTCATAGACATCTAACACATAAAAACCTATTACACTTTAAAGTTATTGAGTTTCAAAACAGACTTTAATTAGCATATAATGTGCCGTTTGAAGGAAACAACATTACTGCAGATTCTTTGTTGTGAGAGCATTTTGGTACAAGCCAAGCGCCTCTGTTGCACATGGTGATTTAATCTTAGCACATCATGGGGTCGTTTAGAATTTTCAATGTCATTTCCTCATTATCATAATCATTATCATCACCGTTAAATTGTCATGGGGGCGCTGTTGATGCGTGGTGTGACCTTTAGGTCTAACATTTCATGACTCAGATGTCCTCCGGGGATGTCAAGCTTCTTTGTTTACATTCTAAATAGAATATTGAGCGACACGGAAACAGGTTTGTTAGTTGCCTGAACCTTTTTCAAAACGAGTATTGCTTGAGTGTTCATTACTTGAAATGGGAAAGCCTAACAGTGTCATCAGTCAGGGCTATCTTTAGACTTCAGTCAGGGTTCTGCTGATGGAGAGAGTTATGAAAATGTGTCATTGTTTTCATCATGTGAGGTTCACTCCATGTTTGGAGAACAGATTTACATTTTTTTTTTTTTTTTTTTTTAATAACACTATGTTGTAGAGATGTATCAAAAATTTGGGCTAAAAGGTAGCTGAAAATTTTACCAGGTTTGTGTAGAGAGAGTGTGATGACTGATGATAAAAAGGTAAAAACAAAAATCACTCGTAGAGTGTACAGATGACTCTTTGTGAGGGCCCGCGTATGCACGTGTTTACATACAGTATGTAAGCGGGCAGCAAAGCAAATACGTCTAAGCTGCCTGTAGCTGAAATCCTCACGTGCAGCTCACATCTAATGAAGACTTCAGTGTGTTGTTTACATTCACCCTGAGCAGCTTAGGTAGCATCACATGACCTGACCTCTGACTTCTGCTCAATGCACCCATACATATATACTGTATATATATACATAGCTTAAAAATTAATTACTTATAATTAATCGCAATTAAAACCATCTATAAAATATGCCATATTTTTCTGTAAATTATTGATGGAATGGAAAGATAAGACACAAGATGGATATATCCATTCAACATATGGTACATAAGTACTGTATTTCTTTATTATTACAATAAATCAACAAGATGGCATTACCATTATTAACATTCTGTTAATGCGATCCATGGATAGAAAGACTTGTAGTTCTTAAAAGATAACTGTTAGTACAAGTTATAGAAAATTTATATTAAAACCCCTCTTCATGTTTTCGTTTTAACAATATTTGTAAAATTTTCAATCAAAAAATAAACTAGTAACCCACCATGTCAATAATTACTTACACAATGCTCATGGTTGCTGAAGCCTATAAAATCAGTCGCACCCAAGCGCCAGCAGAGGGAGCCAAAACTCCGAAAAACACAAGTACACGTTTCACTGTGCTGTCATTGTAATATGTTTGAGCGGGGCATTTGTGTGTCAATTGCGTCAAATATTTTAACGTGATTCATTTAAAAAATTAATTAACGCCCGTTAACGTGATAATTTTGACAGCGCTAACATATTAACATATATATATATATATATATATATATATATATATATATATATATATATATATATATATATATATATATATATATATATATATATATATATATATTAGGGCTGTCAAACGATTAAAATTTTTAATCGAGTTAATTACAGCTTAAAAATTAATTAATCGTAATTAATCGCAATTCAAACCATCTATAAAATATGCCATATTTTTCTGTAAATTATTGTTGGAATGTTGAGATAAGACAAGATGGATATATACATTCAACATACGGTACATAAGGACTGTATTTGTTTATTATAACAATAAATCAACAAGATGGCATTAACATTATTAACATTCTGTTAAAGTGATTCATGGATAAAATGTTATATTAAAACGCCTCTTAATGTTTTCGTTTTGATAAAATTTGTAAAATTTTCAATCAAAAAATAAACTAGTAGCCCTATTCTGTCCTCAATGTGTGTGAGTACACAAATTGACAGATAGCGAACATAAGTTCCAAAAAGAAATCAGACGGTGTGGCAAAGTTGCATGGGCTTTACTGAAGTCATCTCTTTTTGACAGGAACACGTTTCTTGTATTTTTGTAAAACTGAAAATAACAAGGCAATGTGTCAATAACTTGCATAAATCACAAAATAACATAAAATGTACACACACGTGTCCATTTGAGCAGTAGCACTAGCCAATTAGCTCACAAGCATCTAACAATGTAACTGCATTTCACCATATATGTGAACAAATTCAAATACACATCATCAATAACTATCTAATGCTCATGAATATAAACAAAGGAGGAATATAACTCACAAGCGATGCATGTATTAGACACAAACAGTGTGATGGGGCTATGAGAACTGCCACTGAATACTGGATGCGGACGTTAGCTGGTCTGAATAGCACTGTCTATTAGTGTGAGTTCGCGTCGACATATAAGCACGTCAGAAAAGCGCGCCGAAACCCAAATAATCCGCTGCACTGAATCGCCAGCAGAGGGCGACATTACGCCACATAACATATGCAAGTCACACCCAAGCGCCAGCAGAGAGCGGAAAAACTCCATAAAACACAATTAACAAGTTGGCCTTTCACTGTACTGACATTTAAATCTGTCTGAGCGGGCATAGTGCGTTAATTGCGTCAAATATTTTAACAGGATTAATTTCAAAAATTAATTAACGCCCGTTAACGCGATAATTTTGACAGCCCTAATATATATATATATATATATACTGTATATAAATACAGTATATATATACACACGCACACACACACACACATATATATATATATATATATATATATATATATATATATATATATATATATATATATATATATATACGTATATGGCGGAAAACACTCAGGTGACTTAAAATTTTGAACAGGAGGGCATTATGAAAAAAAAAAAAAAAAAAAAATTTTAAACAGCAAAACCCTAACTGGAGGTGAGAGCACACGAGAGCAGAATTAAAGACGCCATGATTTTAGCAAGATATTATCGCGTACTTACCTCTTTTCGATCCAAAAACTCCATGTAGCTTGTATCAGTGTCAAGACACAGCCGTGAATAGCCATAGCTGCATTTTTTGGGTATTTCATGGGTGAAACATGATAATATAACAAGGGTCACAATGCAGAAATCGCAGACATCAAGGAGTAGTCGAGATGTTCTTTTTCATATATTTACCCTTTTAAACGTTTTTTTCCCCTATTTTTATTTGTTTGGATCGATTATTTATCAATAACATATCGGAGAAAATGCGACAGTAACAAAAAAAAAAAATACAATTAAGCGATAGTTATGAGGTAGATATTCGTGACTTTTTTACAGACGCCATTTTTTTTCATTATTACGTCATTTGTTTAAAAGTTGGAAATATGCGAGTGAATAATTTAAAAAAAAATTTTTTTAACAAAATATTACACATCAGTTAATGACTCTAAGTTAAAAATGACAGAAATTTTGAGTAATAAATATAATTAATTACCTTCGTTTATGGGCTGGGTTGAAACAAAAGCAGTTGCGCGATGTCCCTAAATGGGGGTTTCCAGGGTAAAAATTAACAAAAATTTTTTTTTTTAAATAGTTCTGGGGCTTCATGTGCCATGAATCTGCTATGGCAGCATATAGACATATAGTTCTGTCAAACACAACAGTTTTTTTGGCTTAGAATGCAGCAGTTTATTTTAAAGAGGAGTGCAAGAGCAGAAACTGCTTTTTCAGTCTGGTCTGTGTTTTCCGCCATATATAAGTAAAAATGGTGGAATGGGTCTGAATAATCCAAAAAAAACATGAGAAATATAGACAGATATACACTACGTCCTGTGGGAAACAGCTCAGCTGACACTTTTTATTGATGTTCAGATGCGGACTGTACATGCCGAGTTTTCTTGTAAATTTGACAACCCAAAGAGAAGAGTATTATTAGCTACCCTGCCAAATTTGAATGAAAAAATATATATCCAAGTAGACATAGTCCAAAAAAATCATGAAAAATAGAGCCTTGTTTCATTTTGCTGGACTACATAAGGATGTCTTTTGAATCAGACCTTCAACTGCCATTCAAGTTCAGGGCTTGCCCTCCTTCTGAGCAATGCGCAGTACACCAACTGAGAGAGGCGATTTGGTTAGAGGACGGGGACACCTCAGGGAACTGCCAGGACAAGGACAGACGGCTAGGCTTTCCTGGTGGCAACCAATGATTTTCTTGCTCCTTCTATGCGAGCAGGATGCAACCACATTCGTGTGGCCCTGCTGGCCGTTCATTTCATATTCTTTCACCCTACCCAAATAACACAAAACGGAAATACCTGAAGGTAGATGCTTTTTTTTTAGCTGGTTGCAACTCATAGGTTTAGCTAGATCGCGAACTGCATGATGTAGTATTAAATATGGGCCAAGTTATTATGAAAAAGCAAGTTGCAATTATGCTAAATAGCCACTGTAGCAATAACAGGACTCAGTCTTTTAAAGTAAGTTAGGTCCTACAACTACTTATGACAGGCTTCTGATAATTACTGAGAAAATGAGAACTTATTTCTCTGCCATAGCATTTCAGGACATTCTTTTCAGATCATATTTTCTTCATTTATATATTGTTTATGCTTATGTATCATTTATCTTCAAATTTATTTAACATATTTTTTAAAAAAAATTGACACTGACTTTATAGGGTCTTCAGGTTGCATGAATACACTGTTGTAAAAGGAAATTACATTAAAAGTTACCGCGAAGACATCACTACGCCTCATCTGTTACCATAACAACTGCAGCTCCAGCCAAAGCAGGGAAAAAAGTTGGTGAATTAATTCTTGAATTTATACCATGACTGACATTTTAAACATATATTCAAAAGCCCAGTGCCAATCTATAGACACCATTATATTTATATTTTAGTGTGAGCAGTCATAGTAGTTGTGCTAGTGAATGAGTGGTTAGCACGCCCGCCTCACAGTTCCTCAGAGTTGAGCATGAGCGTGTGTGTGAAATGTTGTATGTCTGTATGTGCCCTGCGACTGGCTGGCCACCAATTTAAGTTGTAACCTGTCTTATGCCCAAAGTTAGCTGGGATATGCTCCAGCACCCCCGCATCCTTTTGAGGATAAGCAGCTTGAAAGATGAATGAGTTATAATAGCAATGTACAATTTCACAGAAGTGTGAGTCATCCATATGAGTGTATCAGCAAGTAGATGGCTGTTTTTTTTTTTTTTCTTAACAATCATATTTATGATGAACAACTGTCAAATCCTAATGATTGATTTAACAATACAAATATAATATAAAACACATACAAGCCTGTATATATTTTTCATTATCACGATTATATTTGGACAATTTATATAGTTGAGAGAAAAAATAAATTATGGCACATTGTGATGTTCCAAGACCTTGAATGTTACAGTAATACTATTGATAATAATAAAGTACAAGCACATCTAATCTTGGTTGTAGTTCAAGGTATAAAAATATGCCATTAATTATATACTTCCTCTTCTAGTACCAAATGCAATTAGCAAAGGAATTGGGTACGTAATAAATGCTTATTTTCTCAAACATTTATGACATGAATAGTGAACATTTATCCCTAACAGCAATAATCAGTCTTAATTACTGTATGTGAACAACAGTAAAAAGCCTAGTTTTTGTTGCATTGAAAAATGTGTCCAAATACATAAACCCATTTGTGATAGCGACGGCATTACAGTAGAACAGCAACCAGGAAATTAAAAAAGAAAAAGACACATAAAAGGGGGGGGCAAGGAAAAAGAGCATTCTATGGAAAAATATATTTATCTGAAAAGCAATGGAAGGATTTTTATATTTTTTAACTCATAGATTTTTTTGGGATGGAGTATACAGAATTGTATTTATGGATCTGAATTCTATCCATTATATCTGCACATGTGAGAATTCCTAAAAGACAGGTGCAGAGCTATTTATCTAGACTGATGACTCAGAAAGTCCATTGCAGATATGAAGTGACAAGAGTTGCCGACACATACAGTATCAGTATGCATACGCAACACTTGTTGCTGTTACATAAGCAAGCATACTGTATATACTTTCTGTTACAGCCAGAAGTATTTTTGGTATATTTGTAAAAGCGTCTGTGTTTTTTATGTGTGCTGTTGTGATCATATTGAATCCTACTTGTTTGCAATATATTTGTTTGTCTATCATTTTATCCCTCATGCTAATTCTAGTTGTCTCATAGTAGAGAGATGCTTCCCCCAGAATGCAAATTTTAAGGGTGCCTTACTGTCATTGTTCAATGGAAAACACGTGAGCCCAAATTCTGTGAGCTTTTCCTTTTTAGGTAAAAAAACAAAAAAAAAACAAAAAGCGTCATCATTATCATTTTGTGCTTTGATTGGATAACAATGATAGCATTGAAATAAGGGCTTGTGTTTCATTGGATGGCATAAAGTAGTCTGCTAACAAAGAGAAAGACAAAGAAGAATATTGCTTTGTGGAATGCCATTTTAGTTATGATGAAATGGTTCTCTCCCCCATCCTAATTCCGAAATAGTATGGTCCAAGAAGCATCCTGCCAGCATACAGATAGACAAGCTTAACCAGTTGTTGGGCCTGTGCTTAATCTAAAACTAAGTGTTATTAATTTTACGTTCGTATAATGCAGTGTAGTAAAGATGCACTACATCATATGTATACAGTATATACTATATTTTCACCTCTTGTGTGAAAGGTAACCAAAATACTTAAATAACACTCCTCGAAATGATGCTGCGAAAACCCACTATAAATCAATTATTTAGAGTCATGCCCTATTATGTGCCATAGGCCAGTGGTGGTTGGTCTTTTTCTGTTTGGATGGGGCATTAGGTGCAACTCTTTTTGCTCGTGATCAATAGAGGTTGTTAGGGCCTCTCTCTGTCTCCATTCTATTGTAATGCAGCACAGAGCACTGCACACATGGCTTTGACAAAGCCTGCTTGTACTCTTGCAAACCTTGAGCTGGAAGCCTTTGCGGCAAAAGTCTATGACCTCACTCATTCGGTTATTATTTGGACTAACAAAGCTAACACATAGAGGGGGAAAAGTCCAATGCCGACGTTGCAGTGTACATCCACTGAGATGTCATAGTCTTATGTTTACAGATGAAAGCTCATGTTCTGTGGCATAGTGGGTCACAAATATACCAGGCATACTCACGAGCGCCAGGCAACAAAACCAATGATGTCCCACATGGCATCAAGGCATGTAACCTTGTGATGACCTCAAGTCTTTGACATGAGGAAACTCATTATTACCAGGTCAATGTTCTCTCATAAAAACATAAAATGTCGGCACCGTCATTGGCATATCAGCTTCACAGTGTTGAAATTTGATGTTTTAGTCTCAGCTCTGGTTTTCCTGATTGGAGTTTGCGTGTTGGTCCTGTGGTCATTTGGGTTTTCTGGGTTGCTCTCACAAAATATGCATGCTAGGTTCAATGAAGGCTACTCTAAACCCAAGGGCATAGGTTTGGTCTCAATATTGGTAGGGACGATATAACAGCATAACCTGCATGTACACTTTTTGCTGGGGACGGGTCATTAATAAGACCAAACATATTGAGTGAACGGGGCCACATTTCTCACCAATATGAACCTAATCAATTGATAGGCTAAATGATTAATGCAAAGTAAATCTGTATTGACCTGTACTAACTTTCACACCTCAAATTTATAACATCTTAATCTGATCATTTGTTAAATCCAGTCAAATAATTTTCTCTATCTTGTTTTGAGTGTTAAAGGCTAGTTAACAGATTAATGCGTCAGATTCTTCCACTTACTTTAAGTAAATATTACTATTTGTTCATATTGAGCCCATACATCTAAAAGTTGGTCATTTTTCACCTAAATCAAGAAAAAAATGCTTTCAAACAATGTTTTGAACAATATTCTTGAATTAAGAACACTTCTGACAAACAAGTTTTTCTTTTAAGATTAAATATACAAACTTTTTGCTTAAATTAAGTCTGTTAAGTTTATTTTCAGCTAGCTCTTATTTCAAGAAATCTAAGTGAGTAAAACTGACTTGAAGCACTGTAGCAGTATCAAAATTAGTGGTGTGTTCCCCACTTCCACAACATTGACATCTTTTTACATTACTTACAGTAGATGCTGCTGGCGGGAAAAAACTTCTAATATCCCATGTCTTCGAAGGGGGCGGGGGAGGCGGCATGTTGTATTTCTGTCGGGCTGTGAATGCGTGTGTGTGTGTGTGTGTGTGTGGGGGGGGGGGGCAAATTATCATGCCCTTTTCTAAACCGCTTAGAAGTATGATTGGAAGTGGAGTAAATGTTTGTGCGTCCATGTGCCCAGCAATTGATATTAAAATGTAATTCTATAGTTAAGATTAGATACAGTTCATTAGTTATTACCATTAATGTAAAGTTGATGAATAATTAGGTTACACAGCCAATGCAAATGTGAGTCTGAATTAACTTGGAACTATTAATGAAGGCCAAAGTTTAAATTAACAAGATCCTCTGGAAATCGTTTAGGGTTTAGCTATGGTAATTACCACTTACGTTCATTTGATTGTATGGTAAACGCAATGTTTGTTTACAGCGCTATGTAAAACAGTGGCGCTGTGCAGTTGTTACCGTTAGAAACCAAAGCAAAGAACAGAGCTGGGCTTTAACAATAATGCCGCTCTATGTGTGTGTATTTGTGCGTGCGTAGGGGTGTGCGTGTGTGTATGTTTGTATGCGTGAGCCTGCTGAGCCAGGCCTCTCATTATGTGCAATGTAATCTGAGCTTTCGGGACCCGGGCAAGCCCACAGATTGAACTACGTGGTGGTCGAGCTCTGGTGCCATCCCCCTTGTGCCCCCACACTGTCTTTCCTGTGCTTTCACTCTGCTTAGCTCGGCAACTCTGATTATACAGCCAAGAGGGTGGGGTTGACGTTTGTTTTAGAGGTGAGATGGCAGTATGGCTGGATCAGAGGTGATGAAGTTTGAAATTAGTGATCTTTAATCTGCTTTTCCCTCAATTTTAAGAATATGTGTCGTATAGTCACCTACGGAAAAAACAATGTCAATATTCACTATAACCTGTATTGACATAATTTCTGCTGCAAACCACAATTTTTTTCAAAGATGTTTACATTCCAACTGAGCCCTGTATCTAACCTTGGGCCCTATTATAGTATGCTTTGTTGGTGTGTGTTGGGATTGAGCAGAACACCAAGACCAAGATGGTGTACCGTCTACAGGGGCACACCCAGTGCAAGTGACAATTTTGTGGAAGATAGGTGTACTTTTACAGTGATGCCAATTTTCAGCATAAGTGGATAGAGTAACCAAATATTTTACTCAATTAAGAGTATCGTTACTTCTAAAATTACTCAAGTACAAGTAAAAATAGTCATCCAAAAATTAACTCAAGTACAAGTCAAACAGTATTCATTGAAAAGAATACTCAAGTAATAAGTAACATTGTGAGCAACTGCTAACAATGTCAGATTATTTTTATTAATGTTTTAAAATTTTTTGTCTCAGCAAAACGTCATCTATAGGAACTGTTATTATTATACTGTACTATATTGCGATAAGCATCTGCTTTTCCCGTCTTTCCTTTGTCTGTCATCGTCTTTCTTTCGGGCAAAATTCCACACTCTGAAACTGTCAATGATTTTGATGATGATGACATTGACAATAAATTCATTCATTCATTCATACTATAACTTATTACATGACCATATCAAGGCAAAAAGATGACACGAAAATCGTCGAATTCAGACAAGAACAACACTGAAACATCATCCATCCAAAGAGCATGAGTGCCCTCTAGTGGAGAAAAAAACAATGTTTCCTGTGATTGGCATAATAGAGTCATGTGGTTATTGTTGCAACGTCTCATTGGTGAAACAGACAGCCAGTGTTACCAAATACCATAACTAGCAATTAATGAAACAACTAGAACTATAACTGAAGAAATAATTAGCACAGAACATGAATTTTGATTGTTTTTTTTTTTACATCTGTAGCACTTCAATGCATGCCAGGAGGCATGTTGGAAGACAACAGTGGTGACAGCAGGTGGCAGCAGAGGTTGACTGTCTCTCCCAAGGGAGCAGTGATGGCCAAATGAAGCCTCTTGAAGCAATGAAGCTTTGCAGCCAATTGGTTCAAAGCATCATGGTGGTTCATTTGGACTTAAGACAGTCTTATGATGCCGCTGTCAAATAAAGGGTTACCGGTTAATAACTTTTAGTGTAAACATCCCATAATACAGTGAAGACAGCTGAGGCTTATAGTCCAGTGTGGCTCACCCATTAACAAATGCTGTTTTCATGTCAAATTTGGTGGGTGGTGGCTAAGAGCCAGGTGCACCATATAGTCAGAAAATTATGGTAACTGTAACGCGTTGCTACTCACATCTGGTTTTGAGTACGCCTGCTATTGTGGCACAGACATATAGATATGTAGCTTCCTGGACATGTGAGGTGGATATTGGTATTTCATTCAGAAATAGCTCCACAGGGGGTAGAGAAAGTAGTTATAGAGTTAAAGTGTATCACAAAAGTAAGTACACCCCTCACATTTCTGCAGATATTTAAGTATATCTTTTCATGGGACAACACTGACAAAATGCCACTTTGACACAATGAAAAGTAGTCTGTGTGCAGCTTATATAATAGAGTTAATATATTTTACCCTCAAAATAACTCAAAATATAGCCGTTAATATCTAAACCCCTGGCAACAAAAGTGAGTACACCCCTTTGAAAAAACGTACATCCCTAAATGTCCGAATTGAGTACTGCTTGTCATTTTACAGGAGTGCTGTCAGCATTGCTGCAGCGATTGAAGAGGTGGGGGGGTCAGCCTGTTAGTGCTCAGACCATACGCCGGACTGTACATCAGAATGGTGTGCATGGCCCGTTTTGAAGAGGTGGGGGTTCAGCCTGTAAGTGCTCAGAACATACGCTGCTGTCTGCATCAAATTGGTGTGCATGGCTGTCACCCCAGGAGGAAACCTCTTCTGAAGACGGTACACAAGAAAGCCCGCCCATCTCATTAGACCATAGGACATGATTCCAGTAATCCATGTGCTTTGTTGACATGTCTTCAGCAAACTGTTTGTGGGCTTTCTTGTGTAACGTCTTCAGAAGAGGCCTCCTCCTGGGGTGACAGCCATGCACACCAATTTGATGCAGACAGCGGCGTATGTTCTTAGCACTTACAGGCTGAACCCCCACCTCTTCGATCTCTGCAGCAAAGTTGACAGCACTCCTGTAACGAGTCACATAACATTTTGGAGGGAAAATGACAAGCAGTACTCAATTTGGACATTTAGGGATGTACCTTTTTTCATAGGGGTGTGCTCACTTTTGTTCCCATGGGTTTGGATATTAATGGCTATATTTTGAGTTATTTTAAGGGGAAAATAAATTAACTCTATTATATAAGCTGCACACAGACTTCTTTTCATTGTGTCAAAGTGTCATTTTGTCAGTGTTGTCCCATGAAAAGATATACTTAAATATCTGTAGAAATGCGAAAGGTGTACTCACTTTTGTGATACTCTGTATGAAACAGTCACCTTCGATCATGTCCCCGAAAAGAGACATTGTATGTCGAAATGTGCACGTAGAGTTAATGCTGAAGTTGTAGAAAAACGGGTTCAGATAACCTTGGATTTGCTTAGACATAGTGACCACTGTGCAGAAGAAATGATTAATTTCCACACACACGTGAATTGTGTGTTGGGCTGTGCACGTGTAGGTGTGTGTGTGTTTGCTTGTTACTTTGAGCTAATGAGGCCCATCGAGCCAAAGCTTAATCTGTACATGATACATTTTTAAAATTCACTATGTGGAACAACAACATCACCTTTGCGTTAAAATATGTATATTTATATTATGAGTTCATGGCCTTTTAAAGTGACTTTTCATAGGATCTGTGACTTTGAGGCGCTGACAGAAGCCTTGAAAGGTGACCTTGTTACTCGTTTGCAGAACTGGGTCTCTCTTCTACAGAACGAAGTGTTTGCATGCATATTATTGTGTAACACGTCACGTGGATGTGTGTCTCCAGGAGGAGGGGGCTGGTTGTTGTACCCCAGGGGAACTCTCTGGCTGCTTTCACAAGCACCCGTGTTCACTTTCTTTGTACTGCATGTAATTGGAAGAGTGACTCAGTGTGGTTCTCTCAGGGGAATAGATTATTAATTTGTTGCTACTTCTGTCCCACTGCAGTTTCACAAACCGGATGCGTGAAAGATTTTGGGGAAAATATTTTGTATTTTGTTTTTTCATGTATATAAATCCTCTGGATGGATTTAAAAAGTCGAATTGTTGAAATCGAATTTGGTCTCATAGTGTCTTACTTTCTTTTTCACCACACCTTGGTACTGGCGTGTGCCTATGTGTTAATGTGAGGGCGGCAGTTGGCAAAGCACACTGTTTGTGAGTCAGCTGAATCTCTTCCACTTGGCACAGCATGACATTTGAGGGAGCAAGAGAGGCAACAGCCAGGCTCATGACAGCGTCGAAACGGACAATGGCCAGCGGTCAAAGTTGCCTTCATAAAGCCTTGGCGGCTTACTGTATGTCGCTGAAACGATCAATTTTGCACAGTTAGCCATAGTTTACTTAGTTGGTGGTACCTTAATTTATACAGTAATTAACCTACCCCGAATGATGGGTTTTGGAGATAAAAGCTTTCACTCCTCTTTTTGTTGAGTTGAATTGTGCAACGAACATTTCAAGGAGCAGCTTGTGATCAGCTCTTCAAAAAGCAGGCCAAGTCTTTAATTAAAACACACAGTTACTTTGTGTTATAAAAAGAGAATTGCTTGTAGTTTATCTATGTAACTAAAGCACACAATTAGTCTTTCAAAAAATAAAACAGAAAAAGCAAAACATCAAAGATGGGCTGACAAAACTAGCATTGATGTTGATAAATAAACAATAATGACTAAATATTAACCTTTAAACAACCTATATTTGAACAAAAGCAGTAGAAAGAAACGGAAACAAGAATACAATCAACACAACACAGTGTTGTCACAGATTATTTGAAAAAGTAATTTAATTGCTGATTATTCATTACAGCTCAAAAAAGTAATCTAGTTACTTTACTGATTACTTTATTATCAAAGTAACTAAGTTAATTCAAAAGTAATACATCAGTTACATTTTACCATTTTTTCTCCCATTTCTGCCTCACCATAAGAATGACAACAGAAAAATGTCATCGCTTTTAATTAAATTTTTCACATAAGCCTTAACCTTTGAGTTAGCTGGGGTGTAATTAGTCGATGGAGTTGATTTTAACCACCCTTGACTTGCGCTAGCTTAGCCACTCCAGAGCCCTGAAACTAACAAATAACTGACAAACTGCACGGAATTTGTTCAAATCAACTCAAATGACTAATTAAACCCCCGCTAAATTGAAGATTAAGCCTAATGTCATAAATTGTGAACTTCCCCTGTTAAAATATATCTCCAAGATGTAAAGCAATAAGACAAACAACAAAAATGAATGAAATGAACAAGAATCCTTCAAAGTATTTCATCATGGGTCCAAATTATTGTTCGAACAGATCATGTGACTAGCAACTTAGAGACAGTCATTTGCTTTGCTTAGCCAAAACTGCAGGTGAGGAGGCAAGATGGATATTTAGAATTTCTTCAAACCTAAGCTTTCAAAAGCTTCAGCAACAACTGAGCTTGAACTGAGCATTGAATGCAAACAGTGTTAAGATTTATATATATAGACAGGTCAAAAGTTTGGACACACTTCTTTCAATGCAATACTAATGATGGTCTCAACCCATTGAAAAGGCAACAAATTCCACTTATTAACCCTGACAAGGCATACTTGTGAAGTGAAAATCTTTTCAGGTGTCTATATCTTGAAGCTCATTGGTAGAGTTCCAAAAGTGTGCAAAAAGTAATACGAGCAAAGCGTGTCCACTTTGAAGAAAGTAGAATATGAAACCTATTTTCAGTTATTTCACTTTTTTTAATGCCAATATTCCACATATTCATTGATAGTTTTGATGTCTTCAGTGAGAATTTACAATGTAAATAGGAGTGAAAATATACAAAACGCGCAAATAATGAGGTGTGTCCAAACCTTTGACTTTTGTTTCAAGGTCATCAACATGGTTTGCCCGCCCCTCCCACAAAAGTCAAACTCCGCCTATGGTTACAAAGTGTAACTATAAAATTTACGTATAGGGTGGTTACAAACTGTAGAAGTGCTGGCTGTCTCGTTACCTGTAGGCTTTGTTTTGAGTTTGTCGCATTGTGCTGTAATTCCAAGTGGTTCCTTGAATCGGATTTTTTTAGCGGTCAACAGTCTTTTTGAGCCAGCGCAAAGTTTGCAACGCACAGGGACATGCTTGTCATCTTTACTGGACAGAAATGGGAAGTAATGGCTGTATTTCCAGTGAGCAAATGTAATCGTTTGTGGTATGTCTCCTGCCTCTTTCACTGTTCGCGTCCTGACGAGGTAGCTAGGCTATGTTGTGTTGGCAGCCGCAGACTCAACACTCACACAGAATAGTAAAACAGGTAACCGTTTTTTTTTTTTCTTTTCTGTCCTCCGATTAGAAAACGTGGCATGTGATGTCACTATCAAACTCAAGAGCAACATTTCTATTTGAAATGCTCGTCGTACATGACTACAGTCTTCTTCATTCTACATACATTATGAGACAATCACAAAATAGTAACTCACAGGCACTAAGTAAATTAATTTGAATCAGAATACTAGTTTGCAAAAATGAACACGTTAGATTGCTCGTTACTGAAAGAAAGTAATCAGATTACAGTAACACGTTATTGTACTCTTCATTCTACATACATTACGAGGCAATCGCAAAATAGTAACTCACAGGCACTAAGGAAATTAATTTTAATCAGATTACTAGTTTGGAAAAATGAACACGTCAGATTGCTCGTTACTGAAAGAAAGTAATCAGATTACAGTAACGCGTTACTAAGTGACAACACTGAACACAATACAATAAAACACTTCCTGCCAATTTGTGCTTCATCTTTGACATTTTAAGCAATAACAGAATTCTTACATACAGCATACAGCAATACAAAGAGACATGTAATATCTATATTCATAATCATTATGAGTATTCTAGTATTGAATTATTCATTTACTTAGAATTTGCCTTTATTTCAATAGGGAAAGATTCATTGTGACACAAGTATTTTGAGTTACAAGTGAGCGTTTTTGTGTCTTTTTATTCTGCAAACACAAATGCCGAAGCATGCTGAGATACCATTTCTCTCCCATCTCACTGTTTAAGTGCTTGCATCAGTCAGTCCATCTGTCTGCTGGCCCACACCAAGCCTGAGAGGAGACTGAAGCTGTCTGCCTGCATTTATTCACTTTGATTCCTCCCAGGCACCAAACTGCAACATATCCTGACCACAAGAAATGGCAGAAAGTTAATAGGCAAAAACGCTGCAAGAGAAAATATGAGTGAAATTGTCAGGAGTGAACGTGAGAGAAAATGCTATTTATGTGTTTAGTAGCATTCCTGTGTGCATGCACCTTTGTTTGGCTGTTCACCACTAAGGAATCAAATGAAAGCCAAACCTCATACACCATATTTTCATTCTCCGGATTCTTTTTTTTCTCCATCTTCTCTGACAATAGGGTAGCTTATGATTTGCACGCTACTATTTTTAGTAGAACATACAGGCTCATCAAACCCTACTCCAGCCAGAAAGGGAATTTGATGGGAGCTGAGAGGAGACACGGGTGTGGCTGGTTCCAGCGTGTGTCCTTAGGGTGTGTGGATCATGTCAGATGAGTTTGACCTGCTTTTTTTTTTTATTCAAATGGTATGCAATGTCTTAGGGTCCTTTCATCCTTCTTCTGTGTATTAAAATGTGTTTGTCACGAGTAGACGTCCGGTTCATTTGAATTGGGAGGGTGGAGTGAAAATTCATTCATTTGCTGCCAACACTCCTACTTCAAAAGGAATTAGACATCTAGTGCTGTTAATAGCGTCCAACGAGTTAAAGATCAGCAGAAAACCTAAATCAGGTTCTCCAAAATGGTCTTTTGTTTAAAATTGCTTACTTTACAATTCTTTACTTCAAATATAGCCCCATGATGAGAAGAAATGATTGGGAGGGATAAGCAAGATTTACGATTGATCAAATGATAGTTCAGAATTATGTTGTGGAATTCAACTTTACAGAGAGGAGACCATTATTACTGAAAATGGTCTCCTTTATGTAAGTTTAAAGGGAACCTCGGATTTAGAGACTTATAGGCTCTAATAAGCCACAACTGTTCTCTTATACTAAAATATGTTATTAGAAACATAGAATATTGCCATTGAGTTAAAAATCTATAATATTTAGTACATGTTTTGACCTACAGAGGGCGCGATGATTTATGCGTGCAATGGAGGCTCGGGATGATGACATAGATTGTCCAACACATCCCAACATCGGTGTAAAGCGGTGAGTATTTACTATTTGTGTTTTTATTAATTCTTTTATTATCTTTTCATTGCCTCAACATACTTTTTGCATGTGTTTCCCTCCCATACTTTTAAGCATTGTGTTTTCTTGTGGTAGTTTTAAAGCAGATTGTTGATCTTTTGACCACGTTAGTCGCATAGCATATTCAAGCCACCCTTATTTGATATTGATGATGATGATAATGAAGCTTTTTATTTCGAGCATGGACAAGAAACAGCAATTCATTTTAATTTATATTACTATATGACAAGCATGGACAAGAAAAAGCAATACATTATAATTCATATTACTATATGATATTACTACATTTAACTATTTTCTTAAGGCATCTTTATTATGTTCTGTCTGTATGCATCTCAACAAAACAAGCTGAAAGCGCACAGTAGTACTTTGGGTGTCATTTACCTCTTGTAGGACATTTCGCCGGTCAGGACATTTTGGCAGAACACTGTTTTTTCCCCCCTACTCTCGTCTCATCCCGTCTTTTCTGTTCATTTTGCTTTTTCTGCTTGTTTTATGAAATATCAACAGTGCTGTCATGCTCATTAATGTTCCTCTCGGGTTCAAATTGATAGGGTTGAACAGATGACATGTTTATGTCGCTAGAATCATACTCTGGAAGCCCGGCAGGATAACCATGTGACGGCACTGCGCTGTGACGACAACGACAATGGCGACCTACAGGTTAAACTAATTTTACAAATTGTATAAAAACGAAAACATCATAATAACATTTATCTTATAAGAACTACAAGCATTTCTATCCGTGGATCACTTCAATACCATTGACATATCGCTCCACTGCATACTGCAACCCTCTCTGTCTGCTTCTAGATGAAATTGAAAAAAAAAAAAAAAAAATCATAAAAAAAAAAAAAAAAAAAATACCCAAGTCTATTGCCAGCTGTGGTTGTGCATCCATAAATCGTTCGTTCACTCACTCACTGAAAGAATTTGACAGAGCCTTGGGTTGTCTTGAGTTTTCCAAGGAGGCATGGCTTAGCGATAGGGCCAATACAGCTTGATGTGCTTTGCCATATTGTGATTGGACCAGGACGAAAGCGGAAACAACAGAAAGGAAGGTGTTGGGACACCCCTCTGTTATAGACCCTACTCACCAACGTCACAGAATGACGTGTTGCTGTATCTGGCCGCCATATTGTCCGTCTCTGTTTAGCCCTATTCTCAATGGGTTCAATTAGTCGTTCAGTTTATAGAGCAATTCATGGAAGCCCCGGTGCTTTCAGACGCTGTAAACTCATTGGATGCATTGCATAAAAGGCGTTATGTGGAAAAGCTTCAGTCTATCCATTCGCCAGATACTTGATGCCTAAATCGATATTTTTCGACCCGCTGTCTTCGCCCTCTCTGCCTGACATCTGCTACCCTGATATCTACAACTATCTTGTCCACACAAAATCAGCATATTCTCACGAAGGTTTGAAAAACTTTAAGAGCAGCACTCTAAGCAACATTACCCTGTGTGATTTCTAAAATGGCGACAATCAAAAAAAAAAAAAAAAAGTTGACTGCGATGGCCGACGCTTCAAGGATAGGTGGATATTGGACTATTTCTTCAATAAAACACACAACAACTGTGTCTGCCTCATTTGCAAAGAGACAGTCGCTGTTTTCAAAGAGTTCGATGTGACGCAATATTACTAAACAAGACACGCTGACATGTACAACATTACAGGGAAGATACGCAGCGAGAAATTATAGCAACTTGAAGCTAGTTTATTTTTTCACAGCACCAGTATTTCGCAAGAGTCCGAGTGTCGAAAGAGAAAGCCACAAAGACGAGACTGTTGAAATTATGAATTTAAAAAAATAATAAAGCAAATGTGACACACAGAAGGGCTTGCTAAAATTTGTTTAAATATATTGTTCTATGTAAATCAGCCAAGGTAGCCCCCCGCATTTTTACCACACCAAATCTGGCCCCCTTTGCAAAAGGTTTGGACACACCTGTTTAACTGATGATCCGTAGACGAGGCCAGCTTCTTTCACTTGGTACCAGCTAAATATTATTCAAAATGTAATGATGGTTGAAGAAATAAGCATCTTGAATTTGAAACTGTATGTTGTCGGCGATTAGACTCGCAATGATCTTAATTGTGGTTGTCAGCCCCAAACCCTCTAAATATATATTAAATGCATCTTACCAGATATAAAATGATTACTACATAATCCGTGGTAATCATTTGAAGCCCAGTTTTCTCGTCGAATTGCAGCAGTCCGTCTCGCTCTCCTCACCGGGTCTCTCGGAATACGGTAGAACTTCAAGTCAAGCAGAAAAACAGAAAAACACGCCATAATAGGAGGAATTTACGTAGCGGTAATGCATCAACACGACGAGTAGACGGACAATATGGCGCGGAGGCGTGGTTGTGACGTCATGTGGCTAGGGTCTATTGAAAGAGTTAGTACGCTCTGTCAGCCGTGGGAGTTAGGACATGGAAGTAATGCATTCTTGTGCTGTTTTTTTATGGGTGATGCCACATACAAATTGGGAATGCATACTACATCGACAAACTGGAAGTTTCTTGCACTTTTACGCTTCCGGGTGCAAGCAGTTTTCCGCACACGAAATTGTCATGTAAACGCGGATTTAAAATAATGGCATATAGTCACTTTTGCGTTATTGAGTATGATCGTTGTCATGTAAAGGTGGTTTTATGTTTAATTGGCCGTTGATTACGGCCAAATATGTTCTAGCTTTTCAAGGATTTTAATGCCATTTTACTTTCTTTCTGAGAAAAAAATAGGTTTTGCACTATTTGGAACTCTTCATAATTTCCTACACCTTGACTAAGGTCTGGCTTTAGGTCGTGCAAAAGCAGCTCCAAAGCATGATGCACTCTGAAGATCCATTCACCCTCAAAAACAGTGCTCCTGACCTGTGTCCTCATAGTTCCTGGACTGCTTTCAATGTCATGTTAGAAGGGTAGCTTGAAGCAATAACAGTATTTCTCCAGGGACAAGCACTCTTAATGGTAGGTGGTTAAGAGGTGAGGGAGAAGGAGCTTGGATAAATTTTTGCCCTGCATGAAAACAACACAGGTCGGTCAATAATAGGCTGAACGGAACTGGTCAACTCTGTTCCAAATCATCATATTTCAGCCTATCTGCAGAACTCAAATTGGAATGGTTGTGAAATTCATGCAACAAGATGATGAAAGGTTGGTTGACATTGAAAAATCATTGGTTCCACGATTTTCCGATCCCCAAAGATTCAAAAGAAGCACAAATGTAACACTATGAATACCCATTGAAATGTTTTAAATATTTGATAAAGAAATACTATGCTGTTTTCAGTCTTTTATCAATATTGCTATTCTATATAACAAACACTGACATGACCGTGATGGGATAAAGTCACATTTATCACATCTCTATAATAATCTTACATATTGTGGGTATTGTGCAAATGTGGACTGTGTAAAAAGGCAGTATGCCTTATCATCTCTTACGACTGTATTCCAGTTATTTTGCAGTATCTTTGTGTAAATGCAGTGGTGTGCCGTGAAGGTCATGATAACCCTCTTTGCTGAATTAAACCCTCTTTGCTGAATTAAACATTCCACCGGTCTGTATTTAAATCCGTCCAAGATTGTATTATCTTCATTTCATAGTTTAGATGTGTCTTGGCTGCTCAGCTTTTGTCCAATCAGATTTTCGCCTTTTTGTGATGCTTTGCAATGTACATGTAATCTGGCCAGAGCCGTCAATATCTCAGCAGTGGCTTCTGCCAATTATACATTGTAATAATGAAGGTTTATTATTATATTTTTTTTTTATATAAACAATCACAATTTCTTGAATGCCCAGAGTGCCAGTGTAATTTTTTTTGTCCTTTGATAGGTTGAGGCGTGCTAAAATAACACCCCGTCGCTGTGTAAAGTAAATTAATGAATCTCTTGGATGCTGACTTGTTGAATTATGGGAAACATGTTCAGCATACTTGAGATTTATCCATTACTGAAAGTCATGAAGTCTGCCCCTTACTGCTTTTCACGTTTTATTTTTTTATTTATTTATGTTTTTCCACGTTCAACTCTTTAAAATTCCTTTTCTAAAAAGAGACATTTTGGCAAATTACTACCAATACTTAGAAAAGATTAGCTAAAGATTTAAAAATGACCTCATACACTTTGTGTAATGACACCCAAGACACACATCAAACAAATAAATAGCATATAATCAGTGTCTGTGGTTTCCTCTGTGGAGGATGAATGCTGCGAAATGATGAGTGTTGTGTTCTGGTTCACTGAGAAGACTGTGGTCTCATGGCGACTTTGCATATGTTTCTATTTTTCAGTGTGTGTGACTGCCTCAAACCAACCATTAGCATGTCTTGTCATGAGCCACTGTGGAAACGGCAGCAGCATCAATTGCAGGGTGGGATGAGACAGCAGCCAAGCGACAACATTATATTTTCATCAACTGGCATTTACAAGCTCACGTCTGGTCTGAAACAATTTCTTCTCATTCAACTCATTTTTACTGCAATTCAACGCACTAAAAGCACAACAAGATAATTCTCATATGCCGCAGTGTTGATATCGGTATTAATACAATGGTGCAAATTATTTAGTCAGCCACCAATTGTGCAAGTTCACCTACTTGAAAAGATTAGAGAAACCTGTAATTGTCAACATGGGTAAACCTCAACCATGAGAGACAGAATGTGGGAAAAAAAAAAACAGAAAATCACTGTTTGATTTTTAAATAATTTATTTCCAAATTAGAGTGGGAAATAAATATTTGGTCACCTACAAACAAGCTAGATTTCTGGCTGTCAAAGAGGTCTAACTTCTTCTAACGAGGTCTAATGAGGCTCCACTCGTTACTTGTATTAATGGCACCTGTTTTAACTCATTATTGGTATAAAAGACACTTGTCCACAACTTCAGTCAGTCACACTCCAAACTCAACTATGGCTAAGACCAAAGAGCTGTCGAAGGACACCAGAGACAAAATTGTAGACCTGCACCAGGCTGGGAAGACTGAATCTGCAGTAGGTAAAACGCCTGGCGTAAAGAAATCAAATGTGGGAACAATTATCAAAAAATGGAAGACATACAAGATCACTGATAATCTCCCTCGATCTGGGGCTCCATGCAAGATCTCACCCTGTGGCGTCAAAATGATAACAAGAACAGTGAGCAAAAATCCCAGAACCACACAGGGTGACCTAGTGAATGACCTACAGAGAGCTGGGACCACAGTAACAAAGGCTACTATCAGTAACACAATTCGCCGCCAGGGACTCAAATCCTGCACTGCCAGATGTGTTCCCCTGCTAAAGCCAGTACACGTCCAGGCCCGTCTGTGGTTCGCTAGATGATCCAGAAGAGGACTGAGAGAATGTATTATGGTCAGATGAACCCAAAATAGAACTTTTGGTAGAAACACAGTTTCTCGTGTTTGGAGGAGATAGAATACTGAATTGCATCCGAAGAACACCATACCTACTGTGAAGCATGGGGGTGGAAACATCATGGTTTGGGGCTGTTTTTCTGCAAAGGGACCAGGACGACTGATTTTTGTAAAGGAAAGAATGAATGGGGCCATGTATTGAGAGATTTTGAGTGAAAATCTTCCATCAGCAAGGGCATTGAAGATGAGACGTGGCTGGGTCTTTCAGCATGACAATGGTCCCAAACACACAGCCAGGGCAACAAAGGAGTGGCTTCGTAAGAAGCATTTCAAGGTCCTGGAGTGGCATAGCCAGTCTCCAGATCTCAACCCCATAAAAAATCTGTGGAGGGAGTTGAAAGTCCGTGTTGCCCAACGACAGCCCCAAAACATCACTGCTCTAGAAGGCCAAAATACCAGCAACAGTGTGTGAAAAGCTTGTGAAGAGTTACAGAAAACGTTTGGCCTCCGTTATTGCCAACAAAGGGTGCATAACAAAGTATTGAGACGAACTTTTGGTATTGACCTAATTCTTATTTTCCATCATGATTTGCAAATAAATTCTTTAAAAATCAAACAATGTGATTTTCCGTTTTTTCCCACATTCTGTCTCTCATGGTTGAGGTTTACCCATGTTGACAATTACAGGCCTCTCTAATATTTTCAAGTGGGAGAACTTGCACAATTAGTGGTTGACTAAATACTTATTTGCCCCACTGTATTTATAAACAACACATTTTTTTCAATGTTTGTTTCCATTCTAATAATCTCGCTTCCTATTTTAATCATTGCTTTGTTTTGTGTTTTTTTTTTTTTTTTTTTTTTTTTTTTTTTTGCAACATCACATTTCCGTAGGAATGACGTTGACTAATCCCAAACAGTTGCTGTATTCTATTTCTCAGTCTTTCCTCCATTCTCCTGCAGGCCTGTTCTGATAAAAAGCTCAACTACTTTATTACCTTCCATATGGCTTCTTGTTCTGGATCTGTCATGTGCTTCACTGAATATAGAGCCCTATTGCACGTCATCTGTATACATGAAGGACACTTGAACCACATCGTTTTTTGAGGTTGCTAACTAATCAATATCACTACTGATTTGATGTTGTATGCATCACCACTCTCTCAATGGTAATTGTGTCATGCCTTTTTTTATGCTATCTTTGGGGTCCTGGTTGAGCTAGAGCCAAGCCAAGGTGGGGTACACCTTGGACTGGTTGCCTGGCAATCATAGCCTATTCACTTTCAAACCTATCGACAATTAGCAGACTTCAGTATGCAAACAGCGAACCTCAGAAATGCTCATGAAGCACTGATGTACACTCGATGCATTAGCCTCATCCATGACCTGATCCACATATTCTTTGTAAGATTGGTATACATTAATTTCCTTCAATTGAATGTATTCTTTTTTTCCTGTCATTTCCCTAAAAAGACTCAATAAACAATCTGAAATTCTACCCTTACCGAGCTCATGATATTCACTTTGGATGAACACTAATGCAACGTGAGACTTTATTATAACTTTCAGTGGGTCCACCCTAAGGGATATTTGTAATATTTTTGGTCACCTTCCTGCTAAATAGAAGTGTCGAAATATTAGAAAAGGTTCTCAGAATAATGCATTAAAAGAGTGTTTATTTTTTTATATACAGTGCCTTGCAAAAGTATTCGGCCCCCTTGAACCTTGCAACCTTTCGCCACATTTCAGGCTTCAAACATAAAGATATAAATTTTTAATTTTTTGTCAAGAATCAACAACAAGTGGGACACAATCGTGAAGTGGAACAAAATTTATTGGATAATTTAAACTTTTTTAACAAATAAAAAACTGAAAAGTGGGGCGTGCAATATTATTTGGCCCCCTTGCGTTAATACTTTGTAGCGCCACCTTTTGCTCCAATTACAGCTGCAAGTCGCTTGTGGTATGTTTCTATCAGTTTTGCACATCGAGAGACTGACATTCTTGCCCATTCTTCCTTGCAAAACAGCTCGAGCTCAGTGAGGTTGGATGGAGAGTGTTTGTGAACAGCATTCTTCAGCTCTTTCCACAGATTCTCGATTGGATTCAGGTCTGGACTTTGACTTGGCCATTCTAACACCTGGATACGTTTATTTTTGAACTATTCCATTGTAAATTTGGCTTTATGCTTTGGATCATTGTCCTGTTGGAAGATAAATCTCCGTCCCAGTCTCAGGTCTTGTGCAGATACCAACAGGTTTTCTTCCAGAATGTTCCTGTATTTGGCTGCATCCATCTTCCCGTCAATTTTAACCATCTTCCCTGTCCCTGCTGAAGAAAAGCAGGCCCAAACCATGATGCTGCCACCACCATGTTTGACAGTGGGGATGGTGTGTTCAGGGTGATGAGCTGTGTTGCTTTTACGCCAAACATATCGTTTTGCATTGTGGCCAAAAAGTTCAATTTTTGTTTCATCTGACCAGAGCACCTTCTTCCACATGTTTGGTGTGTCTCCCAGGTGGCTTGTGGCAAACTTTAAACGAGACTTTTTATGGATATCTTTGAGAAATGCCTTTCTTCTTGCCACTCTTCCATAAAGGCCAGATTTGTGCAGTGTACGACTGATTGTTGTCCTATGGACAGAGTCTCCCACCTCAGCTGTAGATCTCTGCAGTTCATCCAGAGTGATCATGGGCCTCTTGGCTGCATCTCTGATCAGTTTTCTCCTTGTTTGAGAAGAAAGTTTGGAAGGACGGCCGGGTCTTGGTAGATTTGCAGTGGTCTGATGCTCCTTCCATTTCAATATGATGGCTTGCACAGTGCTCCTTGAGCTGTTTAAAGCTTGGGAAATCTTTTTGTATCCAAATCCGGCTTTAAACTTCTCCACAACAGTATCTCGGACCTGCCTGGTGTGTTCCTTGGTTTTCATAATGCTCTCTGCACTTTAAACAGAACCCTGAGACTATCACAGAGCAGGTGCATTTATACGGAGACTTGATTACACACAGGTGGATTCTGTTTATCATCATCGGTCATTTAGGACAACATTGGATCATTCAGAGATCCTCACTGAACTTCTGGAGTGAGTTTGCTGCACTGAAAGTAAAGGGGCCGAATAATATTGCACGCCCCACTTTTCAGTTTTTTATTTGTTAAAAAAGTTTAAATTATCCAATAAATGTTGTTCCACTTCACGATTGTGTCCCACTTGTTGTTGATTCTTGACAAAAAAATTAAATTTCATATCTTTATGTTTGAAGCCTGAAATGTGGCAAAAGGTTGCAAGATTCAAGGGGGCCGACTACTTTTGCAAGGCACTGTAACTGCACATGCTATTTCAATTTAGACATTTTCCACCTTTACCTCTTGTTTGTATTCTGCAAAATAATCATCATTTAGACATATCTGTTTCTATTTTCCCCCCGTTACCAGCCAACCCCTTCATCATCACGGAAGCCGTCTATTTTTTGTTTCCCATCCTCCTCTAGCTTTTCATCGTTCTTGCTCACCATCTGCTTTATTCACCCTTCCACTTGTACTCCGTCCCATCCTTCTCAGCAAGCTGCTGACGTTTGCAGTAGAGCTGGAGAGTGGCCAAGAACTGCACTAAATCAAACCCATTTCCAATAAGAAGCACGCACATACACAAACACACAGATTGATACGAGCACAAATCCATTTGACAAGTAAAACTGACATGCCTAAACATAATGCTGCATCAGGTAATTACCCTGTAAGGTAAATGTTACGGGTACACAGTTCTACACCTCTGCAAACTTAATAATGCAAAAGTTATTGCATAAAGCATGTCACATCAAAATTATCAAGCAAAGGAACCCCGTCAAGGAGGAAATGAATGCAATCTGCCACTTTTGATATAATCTGAAACCTGTCCACTTGGCCTGCTGTTCCCTCCTGTTTACATAAAAGATATCCATCTGTTCTTTTCACTATTTTTATCCACACATAGCCTGCTGTGTGGTGAAAATCACAGATCCACCTTTTGAAACATAGTCAACAACCTACCTGTAAACAAGAAACACAAATGTCCTTAAGCCACCAGTCCATCTGAAACAAACAGGTTCCCTGGGTTTTTAACTGGGCTCATTTTTGGACCATTCTTAGGGTTTATCTGGGTTAGAGTCTACGTTTTTTTTGGGGTTTTGGTTTTTTTTTGGCAGGACTAGGTCTCCTGTTGACATGCTACTGTGTTAGAACTGTAATTAGGAGTTAACACTTTTACTGTAAGCATCATTTAAAGTAAATTTGAGATATAGACGGGGGGTAACGGGAGATGGGCGTGGAGTAGGACGCGTCTCAGCACCGCTCCTGAGCTGATGACCAATTTATATATTTAAACTTGCCAAACCTCGTCTAATCGGGCCAGATTGTTGCCTGAAACCTCTGATACGTCCTTTAGAGCGATACATTTTTTAAAAAATCGCTTGGCAATGACTTCCACCCGCGCTAAAACGGATTCAAACAAATCAAGCCGCGGTAAGCCCGGACTCCCGAATGACGCTACCGATTTGGGGCCTGTGGAGTCAACATACTCAGAGCTTCTGCAATCTACGATCGGCGCCCTAAAAACAGACCTGTTCGACAAAATTGACTCTTTGTCTATCAATTTAAGATCAGAGATGTCCCTAATCAAAGGGGAGTTCAAGACAGCGGTCGAGGGCATGTACCGAAGGCTAGAGGTACACGGAGCTACTTTGGCTAAGCTAGAGCTACATGCTAACGACAGTGACGCTCGCATCACGGAGCTGGAGGCCAGCGTTAGCTCTATGCTGGACAAGATTACCCACCTCGAGGACAAGTGCGAGGATATGGAGGGCAGAATGCGGCGAAACAACATCCGTCTCATTGGAATACCGGAGGGATCGGAGGGCCCGCGACCGACGGAGTACATAGCGAAGCTGCTGCAGGAGCTGCTCGGTCTGGCCGAGAGACCGCTTCTGGACCAGGTCCACCGTACCTTTCGAGACAAGCCCCGGGACGGGGGGCCACCGCGTCCCTTCGTTATCCGGGTCCACCTTCTCCGTGTCCGTGATGAGATACTGAGGAAGTCGTCGGAGGCGTCACCCATTATCTATAAGGGGAAGAGGATCTCCATTTTCCCGGACTACACCTCGACGGTCGCAAAGAAGCGGGCTGGCTTTGGAGCTGTCAAACAGCGACTACGAGCTTGCCCCGGGGTGAAATTCGGCCTCCTTTATCCAGCAGTTCTCAGGCTGACTCTTCCGGATCACACAACCTATAAATTCGATGAACCGGGACTTGCAGCAGAGTTCGTAAACAAACATTTTAGTGGAGCTGAAGCTGTGAATGGAGGAGGCTCAATCGTGAACCCGCGCTGATGGATTGGAGTTGCGGGGTAAGCTACGATTTCATTGATATACAAGAGCGGTGAAATTATTTTTCGAACGGGGAGGCAATTTGACTTTAAAGTGATCCCTTTTTTCTTATTTTATTATTATTACTTTTTTCTCACTTTCATTATTGTTGATGCTGCGGCTTGACAACTGAAGTATTCATTTCTTAATGCTTATTACAAGAACTATTGAACTGACTTTTCATCTGAAGGCCCAGTTTGCGATTAAAAGCTTTTTTTTTTTTTTCTTTTTTCTTCTCTATGTATAGAGTAATTATGTTTTACAATGTGATGGGCAGACACAGCTTCCACAATTGAGAAGTACAGTATTTGTTTTTGGAATGTGACTGAAGGCCTGTATATCTTGTTCTGGTGTGTTACTAAATGTTTGGCGGTATATGTATGTGTTTTTTTTAATACCATAGACTATATTCGTTTGTATTTGTTTGCGGTGTTAGCTTGCTTGCACATTTACTAATGTTATTGCATTATCGCTTGCATACTTTATTAAGCAGCTATTTTTTCCCTTCTGTTCTTTATCACGGTCTTGACTAAACTCTGAGACTCAGGAAATATACTAGGAGGGAAGGGAGATATATAATGTGTATGTGTGTGCATGTATATACATATATATTTATAAATACTTATACCTATACATAATAATAATATAATAATATATCTATTTATAAATAATTCCTTTTTTTGTTTGTTTGTTTGTTTTTTCTCTTTTCTCTCTTAATGATTAAGTCTGTTGGGTTTTTGAGACACTGGCGATTGAAGTATCTAGTAATATGGTCACTAGCTTGGGGTGGGGTTAGAGTAGGGAGAGAGTAAGTAAGCATGTTTTGCTCTAGTTTTTTGTTGTGGTTGGGTTTAAGGGGTAGCTTGCGCTTCAATATTGAAGACGCTTCGGCAAAGTGGGTTTGGTGGGGAGTGTTAAACCTCCCTCACCAAGATTTGAGTTGTGTGTTTTCAGTACCTCGTCATTTGTGTGCGTATTCTGCAGTGGTCTCCTTAGGTTCAGTTGTGGACTATCCCTTACATGGTGCACTCATGCTGATTAACTTTTTGATGCTTCTTTTTTTTTTTTCCCCTGACATACCATGAGTGCCCGGGGTGATGCTCGTCCAGCTGGAGGGAGCGGCCTCAATTTTCTTACCTGGAACTGTAGAGGTATCAATAACCCGATCAAGCGTAGTAAGGTATTACATCACATTCACCAATTAAATGCCCATGTAGTGTTCCTGCAAGAAACCCATCTTAAACCTCACCAACACACAGTGCTTAAAACTAGATGGGTAAGTCATGTCTTTCATTCCTCATTTCCGGGCAAGGCCAGAGGTGTGGCAATTCTGATTCATAAATCCGTAAGTTTCACGTGCACAAAGGTAATGGCAGATCCTAATGGCAGGTATATTATAGTTAGTGGCAGACTGTTCGACACTAAAATGCTACTTGTGAATATTTATGCTCCAAATTGGGGTAGTGGGGAGTTTTTTAAATCTATTTTTTCTGCATTGCCTGACCTCGACTCACACTCGCTGATTCTGGGGGGGGATTTTAATTGTTGGCTTGATCCAGTGTTGGATAGATCGTCTACGAAGCCCTCTACAGCATCATCAGCAACACAAATTTTGAAAACCTTCATGTCAGATCTGGGACTATCGGATTCTTGGAGGTTTTTCAATCCTTCTGGGCGTGCTTACTCCTACTTCTCACCAGTTCATCACACATACACGCGCATTGATTACTTCCTAGTGGACGACAGGCTTCTACATACAGTCACTTCCAGTTCCTATCACCCCATCATTATATCCGATCACTGTCCTCTCGTCATGGAAGTAGCGTTCCGACATGTTGATATCCAAAGACCACCTTGGAGGCTTCACACCCAGCTACTTAGTGATGAAGAATTCATACATTTTCTTGTAGATCAAGTTGACCTCTTTGTGAACACCAACACGGCTCCAGACATATCTGCATCGATCTTATGGGAGGCCTTCAAGGTCTTTATTAGGGGAGGGATCATCTCATATGTTGCATGGAAGAACAAGTTGAGAAGGGAGCGCTTGCAAACCCTGATGTGTAATATCGGACGATTGGACAGTTTGTATGCCACTACATCCTCTCCCAATATTTATAAAGAACGCTTAATTTTGCAAGCTGAACTGAATACACTGCTTACTAACCAGGTCACAGATCTCCTCATTAAAACTAAGAGCAATTACTTCGAGCAAGGGGATAAGGCTGGTAAATTGTTGGCTCACAAACTCCGTCGTTTTACAGTATCGAACCAGATACCAGAAATTAAAACATCCACTGGGACTTCAATAGACCCCTTCATAATTAACAACGAATTCAAGAATTTCTATCAGGCTCTGTACACCTCAGAAACAGCGGTAGGCGCCCCGGAACTGGATGGCTTTTTTCAATCCCTAAATGTACCAATGATTGGAGCAGATATAGCTGATGTATTGGAGCAGCCGATTACAACTGAGGAACTCCTCAGGGCTATCAAATCACTCAGCTCAGGCAAGACGCCGGGTCCTGACGGTTTTCCAGTGGAATTTTATAAGAAACTTGCTCCCAGAATTTCTCACTTGTTGATTGATATGTACAACGACTCTCTAGAAAAAGGGTCTCTTCCGCAAACTTTGAATTATGCAACAATATGTCTTATCCTTAAGAAAAACAAAGACCCTCTTGACTGTGCGTCGTATCGACCAATTAGCTTGTTGAACGTGGATTATAAAATCTTAGCTAAAATTCTGGCAATTCGTCTGGATCCGGTTCTCCCCTCTATTATTTCGCCCGACCAAACGGGTTTTATTCGAAACAGGCATTCCTTTTTTAATCTGCGACGACTGTTCAATGTTTTGTATAATCCACAATTTCTAAATATCTCTGAGGCACTAATCTCGCTCGACGCAGAGAAAGCATTTGATCGAGTAGAATGGCGTTATCTCTTTTATACACTGAATAAATTTGGGTTTGGCCCAAGATTTATCTCCTGGGTCAAACTGTTATATTCATCGCCAAAAGCGTCCGTTAGGACAAACGGTTCATATTCAAACTACTTTTCTCTACAACGGTCAACACGACAGGGTTGCCCTCTTAGTCCCTTGCTGTTCGCCTTAGCAGTAGAACCCCTGGCGATATCATTACGCTCACAAGTTGTTATAAAGGGAATAGTCAGATATGGAATTGAGCACAAAGTGTCGCTGTATGCTGAGGACCTGCTGCTGTATGTTTCTGAGCTCCCAAGATCCATGCCTGCCATTTTAACAACACTTTCAACATTCCGTAGGTTATCAGGCTATAAGCTCAATTTGAACAAAAGCGAGCTGATGCCTCTTAATATTGCTGCCAAGGCTTTTTCCTTGAATACTCTACCTTTTAAAATAGCCGATGAACAATTCACTTATCTTGGAATACACGTTACGAAAACATTTAAAGCTCTATACCAAGCAAACTTTATGCCCCTCCTAACTCGCACTAAAGAGGATTTGGAACGCTGGTCCTTACTCCGAATTTCACTAATTGCAAGGGTCAATGCAATCAAAATGAACACACTTCCTAAATTTTTATACCTTTTCCAATGTCTTCCTGTCTTCCTCTCCCAGAATTTTTTTAAGAAAGTAGATAGTCAACTGTTTTCTTTCGTTTGGGATGGGAAACCCCCCAGAATACGGAGGCAGTTACTACAACAAGCCAGGATAAATGGCGGCCTTGCACTTCCAAATTTTAGGTTTTACTACTGGGCAGCAAATCTTAAAACCATTAAATATTGGCTTAAAGGTTCAGAACAGACTTCAGGTCCAGTATGGTTGGAAATGGAGGCGAGGTCATCCAAACCTGCGACACTGTCTTCCTTGGCTCACTCCTCTATTGCAAACCCTTTTTCATCATTTACACGAAATACATGTGTTCGAGCGACATTAAGGATTTGGAACCAGTTCAGACGACACTTTGGGCTTCAGGCTG
Organism: Corythoichthys intestinalis; assembly: GCF_030265065.1. Taxonomy (NCBI): domain Eukaryota; kingdom Metazoa; phylum Chordata; class Actinopteri; order Syngnathiformes; family Syngnathidae; genus Corythoichthys; species Corythoichthys intestinalis. Next base: position 21,225,526 of record NC_080410.1, read on the forward strand.
TTTCATTCTCTGCCCCAATAGTAGCTAATCCGGCTTTTCAACCATCCATATACGATGATGCTTTCAATTCCTGGGCTACTAGAGGTATTTGCAGGCTTAGGGACCTTTACATCGATAATACATTCGCGACATTTGAACAACTGGTGACAAAATTTGGTATTCCTCGGAATAATTTCTTTAGATTTTTGCAAGTGCGCAGTTTTGTTAGCAGTTTGAACACCTGTTTCCCTGCTTTGCCAGAGGAGAATGCTTTGGATACCTTTCTAACGCCTTTACCTTCACTTAAAGGCAGTTTATCGAATATTTACGGCCAAATTTGTGGTCTACAAAATGTCTCATTGGCACCAACTAAAGCACTGTGGGAGCAAGAAATGGGTGTTATGATTTCGGAGGAAGTATGGGAGGCTGCACTGAAAAGAGTTCATTCGTCATCAATTTGTGCACGGCATGGTCTTATTCAGTGCAAAATTATTCACAGAGCACACTGGACTAAGGACAGGTTATCCAGGATTTATGAAGATGTTGCCCCTACCTGTGCACGATGTAACCGTTCACCAGCTAATCATACCCACATGTTCTGGTCTTGCCCGTCTTTATATAAGTTTTGGCTGGAGGTTTTTAACACAATTTCAGCAATATGCAGCGCACAAATAACTCCTGACCCCAGCATAGCGCTGTTTGGAACATCCTTGTCTGTTTTAAAATTATCCAAGATGGACCAGGATAGAATTGCCTTTGTCACTCTTTTGGCAAGACGACTGATTCTACTTGCGTGGAAATCTCCCAGCTCACCCTCTCACACACTCTGGATAAAATCAATCTTAAATTGTGTCCATCTAGAAAAAATCCGGTGTACGCTGGGCGGCTACGAAAACCAATTTTATGCAAGGTGGACCCCTTTTCTGGTGCATGTGGGAGCCTTGAATTTCCCTCAGATTCCAGAATGATGTTTAGCTTATTTTTGCTGTTGTGTGCATGATATAAAAAAATAATAATAATCCCCTTTCGGTTAGTGATGTACAGTATGAGACTGCTCCTCCCGCTGGACCCAAAGGTTCATTTATTTCTATGTATACAGCATTGGATTCTGATTTTTGGGGAGCACTGTGTGGGATTAATTGCTGCTGCTGAACTGCGGAGACAGGATGCTAATATACAGTATATCTTAAGACCGACGAGGTACTGTTTGTGTGTTTAAGTTTTTTTTTTGTGTGTTTGCCTGTATGGTTTGATTTGTATTTTCTGTTTTGGGGGGGGTATTGTTCTTTATACATTGTCACATAGTTTGTTAGTTTGATTCCACTGCTGAGGAATGGATGCTCAATTTGACATGTGACTGGAAAACAATAAAAAACAAATTTGAAAAAAAATAAAGTAAATTTATTCAATTCAGTGGCGGATAGTGGTCTTTAAATGAGGGAAAGCTCAAAGTGTGTCCGCCTGTGAGTACTTTGTGATGGTGGAAGGGCTAAGGCTAGGTTCAGACCGCAGGTCTTAATGCACGAATCCGATTTTTTCGTGTTTTTCCAACTCGAGGGAGGCATTAACTTGACAGTCTGAATGGCACAAGTCGCATAGAAGTGGAAAATTTCAAATTCGATAACGGTCATTTTCGTATGTGGTTTGAATCCGATCTGGGCTACATTTTTCTAGAATGTGGTAGCAGTTTGAACTGTCAAGTCTCCCAAATCGAAATTCATGCAGCAATTACATCAGCAAAGAGCGAGAGCGGCAGGCAGGACAGCAGCGATGTAGCTGTGCATTAGCGTTAGCGTCCCGCTTGAACTCGGCTTTTACCCAGGAGGTGAGCTTGACCACAGTCATAAAAAATAAAAATAAAAAAATAAAAAATAGGGCTGTCAAACGATTAAAATTTTTAATCGAGTTAATTACAGCTTAAAAATTAATTAATCGCAATTCAAACCATCTATAAAATATGTCATATTTTTCTGTAAATTATTGTTGTAATGGAAAGATAAGACACAAGATGGATATATACATTCAACATACGATACATAAGGACTATTTGTTTATTATAACAATAAATCAACAAGATGGCATTATCATTATTAACATTCTGTTAAAGCGATCCATGGATAGAAAGACTTGTAGTTCTTAAAAGAAAAATGTTAGTACAAGTTATAGAAATTTTATATTAAAACCCCTCTTAATATTTTTGTTTTAATAAAATTTATAAAATTTTCAATCAAAAAATAAACTAGTAGCCCGCCATTGTTGATGTCAATAATTACTTACACAATGCTCATCATGGGTGCTGAAGCCTATATAATCAGTCGCACCCAAGCGCCAGCAGAGGGCGGCAAAACTCCATAAAACACAACAAGTGAGCGTTTCACTGTGTACTGTCATTTAAATCTCTCAGAGCGGGGCATCTGCGTTAATTGCGTCAAATATTTTTAACGTGATTAATTTAAAAAAATTAATTAACGCCCGTTAACGCGATAATTTTGACAGCCCTAAAAAAAAAATAGATAAAATGAAGAGAAGGATAAGCCTGATAATGCTCAGCTCTGCGCCCATTAAGCAGTATTTCAGTATTGCTTACATGGCCGAGTCGGGGCAAACTAACGCACACACACATAAGGCTTATGTGTATCCATCATGTGTTCTATCAATCCATATTAACTTTGAATATAGTAAGACTAAACGGGGAATATAATTGGCCGTTATTTGTGTCGTCTTTGTGGAAATCAAAATATAATCACCCTGGCATGACATACAGCCAGCATGTGTAGTCATTTGTTTTGATGCTTCTGTGCACGCGGGTCAGTTTGCGCAGCGCGTGTCATATTACGAATTAGTGCGTATGCGTAATTACTTGACCAGGCTCAATGGAAAAAGGCAGTCTGAACGGGCACACCAAAAACACAGATATGACAAAAAATCGGAATTGTACATTAAGACCTGCAGTATGAACCTAGCCTTAGTGGCACCCATTGCTCATTAGTCGTTTGTAACAAAGCAAGTATCGTTTAGATGATTATGAAAGTCTCCAGTTCAACTCAGAACAATGAAATGAAAATTGAAAAATGGATGTTAGTACGACAAGATCACTGATTCACTCATTTCGTTATCAATCAAAAAGGGATTCAGCCTCAGACAATTCATCCAATCATTATGCAGAGAAGCAAAGGGTCAGGGTCAGCAGAGCCCTGCCCACTGCCCATGGACCCCCAGAGACGCACAGTGTCCAATGGGCGGGTTAAACCCAGCCTTTGGCCAATAACTCGTTTCGTTTCGCTGTAGTCAAACAATGCACTCTTAACTCTGGAGACGTTCAGCGTCTACACTGCTGAATGAAAAGCATCGTAACCAGTGATAAGCTAATTCTGAACAAAAGTTGGAGTGTTATAGCGCATAATTAGTCAACAACAAGTACACACATATATACAAATATCACTATATTTATTTATTTATTTTTTGACATTCTGGTTGCAGTCTTGGAGCAATCGCCACAGATGTACTGTATATGTCATGTAAGTCGATTTCAGTTGAAAACAAATATTTTATATTTGTAATGGCAGAACCTCTTTTCCATTTCCCTTACTCTTCTTTCTTTGGTTCCAAACGTACAAGTGACTCCAGTAATCCTCAGAGATGTCTGACAGCACAGTAGGCACTCTATCACATAGAGGGATTGATGTTTTATGGGCCTACTGTGAACTGCAAGCAGCCCAGTGAAGGAAGAAGAATGAAGGAGCAGTGAAATAGAAATGAAATACTGTATGTGGCTGCTGCTGTGAGGCTCCATCGCGATGCAAGGAGAGGAAGCTACCTGCAGCCTCTTTTGCCTTACCCAACAATCACTCTCCAGTGGTGTGGGAGTGGGTGAGAGGCATTCAGCGTATTGAGCACTGAGATCATTTCTTCTTATCTGCAGATGTTCCACGAAAGTGTGCTGTGGAGGCTGCCAACATGGCACTATACTTTGACACGTTTCACAACTGTGAAAGCAACTAAGGCAAAACCAGCGGATGAATGCATTTGCTTCCCTTTTTATTTATACTACCTTAACACTCAATGATCTCTAACCCCTCCAACCCCTGAAAGCAACACTGCTAGTACCAATGCAAGATGATATACTACATTAGCATCGCTATGAACAACATGACAGTGCAATATTTAGGTGACGCAATTAGAAATATGATGATAGATGTATAGCAGCTCTGTAATATTGTGTCAATTTAATTGTATCGTTCATCTGCATGCAAGTGCTGACCTGCCTCAACAGTTGCAACTGCAGATGACATTTAAACTAAGGGGCAATTATAAACTCATGAACCTCAAAGGAAACAATTATTATATGACAAGCCTCACTAAAGATTCACCTCGGCAATTAGGTATTATTAACATTTTATCTAAAATCTTTTATTCTAGCAAATAATTGTATGAATTATCTTGGCCAAACTGTCATCACTTGTTATCAAATTGAAATAAAGGATGCTATGGTTGCGGGTGAGCCATAGCTTACTAGCTGATTTGAGTTGTACACCTTGACTAGCAATGGACAACTGGCTATGATTATTGTGGTAATTTTTGTTGTGGTCCTAGCCCAGATCCTTGTCCACATCAGCTTCACCTGACCTGCCATAACATTTTAAGAGCAATTATTAAAAAAAATAAAAAATAAAAATAAAAAAAAACATGGATAGAGCACTTAACTCATTCACACCCAGCCATTTTCACCGGTGCAACCCTCTTCGCTCCCAGCCGTTTTACTGGATTTTAAACTTTTCCCTTATCGCCACCTGTCTCATAAAGATGGATTTTTTGGAGTTTTATTTTTGTGGTGACCACTGCCTTGTGGCGGAGTTCGCCTGGGGAACTTGCGTTCCTGGGGGGAACTGGTTTGGCCATGCGCGTTTCTGGCTGAGTCGCGGGACACTGGAGGGTGCGGGGGACGCGAGCAGCCGAGCATGGCGGCGCGGGCTCTGCTCGGCGAGCAGCATGGACTCCACGGCATCGTCCGCTGCACTAGTGGTCCCGGTCGTTCTGTTCGGTCGTCCAGCGCCTGGCATCCTGGACGTCCATTCGGTCGTCTTCCGCCGGCGCCCCGGCCGTGCGGCCCAGCCGTTCGTTCCGTTGAATCGGGTTGCAGGTCTTACCAAATGCGGTACTGCCCTCCAGTGGCCAGTTTTATTGCTTTAAAATGGATTTTCAGCATTGTGCTTTGGAGCTAAGTTGAATCAGAACCTAGAGATGTCTCTTGTGGAAAAAAACGTAAAAGACGTACAAATACGTCTTTGGGACACTGAAGCAATTAAAAATAGAACGTATTTATATGTTTTTGAGAGCAAACGAGTTAAACACTTACAAAATCTTCCACAACAAATGAATACATGAAAATACAATTGATAGGCTACAGTATATGACCTACTGCCAACTCTTCTCATTTTGTTTTATTTGATTCTGTTTGAAATTTCGTATTAATTTTTGATGCTGTAACTTTGAGATACCTTCAGACTTCTGACCCGCTTGTTGGTGAAAATTCTATTAAAAAACGGCATATCTGAGCAGGGTTCTACCAGTACTATCAGAGACAAAAGGATCCAAGAGATACAGTATATCGAGAATAATGATACACTATTGTATTCTGATTTGCAAAAAAGAACATATTGAGTTTTATTCTGATTTGAAGGTGTTTCATGGCCAGATTTTTACTGTTGGGGATATGACCAAAAATACCTAATAGGCCGGTTTCCAATCCTCAATTCCTCCCTAAAGGGGAAGTTCAGAATTTTTGACATCAGGCTTAATCTTCAAGTAAGCGAGGGTTTAATTAGTCGGTGAAGTTGATTACAACAAATTCCGTGTAGTTTTTTTCAGTTATTACTTAGTTTCAGGGCTCCAGAGTGGTTAAGCTAGCGTGAGTCAATTAGGCTGACTTAGCTTTCCAATAAAAAACAACATACAGTTATGGACGAAATTAATGGCACCCCTGGAATTTTTCCAGAAAATACAGCATTTCTCACAGAAATTAATGCAATTATAAATGTTTTCAGTATGAATGTGCTTATTGAATGTGCATTGGAAAAACAAAAAAGCTGAAGAGAAAAGCCAAAATGTACACAATTTTACACAGAATGCAAAACATGGGCAGGACAAAATTATTGGCACCCTCAACTCAATATTTGGTTGCACATCATTTAGAAGAAATAACAGAAAGCAATCGCTTCCCATAACCATCAACAAGTTTCGTGCACCTCTCAGATGGAATTTTGGACCACTCTTCTTTTGCGAATGGTTCCAGGTCTCTCAGGTTTAAAGGAGACCATCTTGCAACAGCAATTTTGAGATCTCTCCATCGTGTTCAATATGATTTAAATCAGGACTCATCGGTGGCCACGTCAGAATTCTCCAGCGCTTTTTCTCTATTCTATTTCTATTTCTTGGTGCTACTTGAAGTATGTTTTGGCTCATTGTCCTGTTGGAACACCCATGACCTATGACACAGACCCAGTTTTCTGACACTACACCCTACATTCAGCCCTAAAACATTTTGATAGTCTCCATATTTCATGACTCCTTGCATACTGTCAAGGCACCCAGTGGCAGAGGCAGCAAAACAACCTCAAAACATCAGTAGACCGCCACCACTGACTATAGGCACTGTGTTTTCTTTGTTGGCCCCCTTTTTTTCTGGCACTAGGTGCCTTGACAGTGTGCAAGGAGTCATGAAATAGGGAGACTATCAAAATGTTTTGGGCCGGTAATGGATGTTCCAAAAAACATACCTCAAATAGCACCAAGAAATGGTTGGAGACCAATGCCAAGTGCCCGCAATAAGGCACCCTTCAAATCTGACCTGGAAAAGACCTGATCTGAAAAAAACCTGGAACAGTTCGCAAAAGAAGAGTGGTCCAAAATTCCATCTGAGAGGTGCACGAAACTTGTTGATGGTTATAGGAAGCGATTGCTTTCTGTTATTTCTAGGGCTGTCAAAATTTTAGCGTTAACGGGCGGTAATTAATTTTTTAAATTAATCACGTTAAAATATTTGACGCAATCAACGCAAATGCCCCGCTCAAACAGATTAAAATGACAGTGTCATGTCCATTTGTTACTTGTGTTTTTTTGTGTTTTGCCGCCCTCTGCTGGCGCTTGGGTGCGACTGATTTTATGGGTTTCAGCACCATCCATGAGCATTGTGTAATTATTGACATTAACAATGGCGAACTACTAGTTTATTTTTTGTTTGAAATTTTTACAAATTTTATTAAAACGAAAACATTAAGAGGGGTTTTAGAATAAAATTTCTGTAACTTGTACTAACATTTACTTTTTAAGAACTACAAGTGTTTCTATCCATGGATCGCTTTAACAGAATGTTAATAATGTTAATGCCATCTTG